>NW_027526295.1:179086325-179793406 GCF_048455015.1 Haemaphysalis longicornis
CTGCGTTGGGTCGACGCGTTAAATGCTACAATCAAATCAAATCAATTTGTAGCGACGTGAGCAGATACGCGGCCAATTATTTTAAGTTTGTGTTGTTAACCGGGTACCCTCAAATAATGCATATTTATGATGAAAAGCTGCGCAAGAAACACGGAGGCAAAAGAAAAGGGGGCGACGCACAGCGCTCAACTCGCAACTGAATTTCAATCAGAAGGAATACAAGTATTTACACACAAAACTCTACAATCGCGTGAACAGATAACACGTGGAGTGCATGTAATCAACCCCAAGTTAGCATCCTCAAACAGTGGCACGTGAAATCGCTCCTCATCCAAGAAGTGGTTACACTCTGCTAGCGGATAAGAACTTGAGGGAACGAGGGAACAAGGGTAAGTCCGTTAGGGTAAGTGACCCAGTAAGAAGGAATGAGGGTATTTGCATTAGTGCTCCTTCTGTGTCATTACTGGACAAGAAATTTACATTTATTATCGGCTAGCAGAGTGTAATCACTTCTTGGATTAGAAGCAACGTCAGGAGCCACTGTTTGAGGATGCTAACTTGGGGTTGATTACATGCACTACGCGTGTTAACTGTTCACGCGATTGTACAGTTGTGTTTATAAATACGCCTTTTCTTTCTAATAAAAATTCAGTTGAGAGTTCAGCGCTGTGCGTCGTCCTCTCTTCTTTCGTCCCTGTGTTTTTTGCGCTGTTTTTCATCATCAATATGGATGTGAACAAACTAGCCCAACTTGCCATCCTGGCGCTCAAATAAGGCTTCTGTAGATAAATTATGCACGCTGAATGACGAGCAGATAAAGGGGGAGTTTAAATCCTCCTAGTATTCAGAGGACATTTAAGGACACACAAAAATAGTGTTGGCGTAGAATGCATGAAGTAGACAATAAAAAAAAAAGGCGAAGTGAATGCCAGCAGACCTTATTTGTTAGTAAGTGTTTTTTTTTGGCCAAGGAGGGAAGGATCAAGTCGAAGCGAAAAGGGGGGGGGGGTGGAAGCGCAGACGGGCGACGGCAGCTTCTGCCTCAGACAGGGAATACATCACCGCTATAGGCAACGGGCACTGTCTCTTTGTACCGTGTAGGCGCACGTATCTCTTGCTGTGCCAGAGCTCGGTACGCGTGGCGCACGCGCAAGTGGCAGCGCAATATTTACACGACTCTACCACGTGCGCTGCCGAGGTTCACACAACGCTGTGCCTTTGACAGTTCGTTCACCATTTTGTTGTTACTTCCCGTTCCCTTCAAATTCCGTGTCTTGTTTTTTACCGCTTCTCCCCGACGCGGGTTCCTTCCGAACACGCATATTTTCGCCCACGCGTGCTTTCGTCAGCTGTTACGAGCAGATCCAGAGGTTCCTGTTTCGTGAGAAGATCGAGTTTCTTATTTGGACGTAGAGGCTATCATCCACAGGCGCCGCCTAAATTAACGGTTTCTCATTATAGCTACCGGTAAACCGAGGAGAGGGAAGACGTTTTTTTTTTCTTTGAAGACAATGATTACAAGCGGCGCAGTCTGATACGATAGCTGGTACAGTGCCAATGCCGCTGCCACTGAAATCACACTGGCCTCATCTAACACTCCGTTAAAAGCCATAACCATCTCCTATACATAGCTATCTGCAGTGTTCACTTTAGCATGTGTGTATCTGTAACGATCTAGGACTGTTGCACTGCTACCCACATCCGTGGTGTTTCGACCCTGAAGCTACCGTTCGCATTTGTCGACAACTCAACTTTCCACTCTGTTTATGTTGTACCCTGCGTGGTACAAAATGTTACAACTGTATGTAGGCCAGCAGCAGCCACTTCTGGATTGTTGTTTTTGTATGCGTTTCCCTTTTGTAATGTGTATTTGTTACCCGATGCATAGTTCCATCGAGGCATGTTATGTATCTGCTTCGATGGACAAATAAACATCTTCACAACCATCTACTCTGCAGCACTGAAGCGATGGGGAGGCTTACAAGAGTCGTCCAAGGTCCTAACCCATATACTTTGCCCCTAATGCGGAGATTACACACTAAACTTTTTTACACCCTTTTAGCCAGAAATGGTGTAGCATAAGTGGAAAAAGGGTGTTGGGAGGCCTTTACAACCTTTTTCTTGAATCTCAACACCCTTTTTCTAGCCCTACCCCCTTTTTGTGTGAAAAACAGGGTGTTGATCAACTTCAACTCCCTTTGTTTTTCTTAGGATGTTGAAAGGGTGTGGAAAAGGTGTTCAGCTGTTCATTGAATAAAGCCATGTTTGGATGCATATTAGCACTGTAAAGAAGAAGACATCCCCTCATATACTCCTCTACTCGCAAGAAATTTTCAAACGCAAAAAAAAAAAATAATTGCTCGTATGCAATGATCGCTCGTTTCTATATGCGGTGCACCGCATGCCCCAAGTTTAGCTTTGGCACGTGAAACACCAATTTGAACCTTCAAAATTGAAAAAGACTGTAGTCGTGTGGCGAAAAGAGTGTTTACCGACTGCAACACGCTTGGCTTTCTGTAGGTTGTCGAAACGGTGTGAAATAGGTGTTCAGTTGCAAAAAAAGAACAGCGGAGCTGGGGGTCCACCTAGTTTCTCCCGGTGTTGCTAAGTTTTGTTATGTTTGCTAAGCTTTGCAATGTTCTTACTAAGCTAGGATGACCGTTGAGGGGTGCGGCCAAGTTTAACCGGATTTTACAAAGCTGTTCCAGTGTGTCGTGCATGCCCCCCCCACCCTACCCCTTATTGCCAGGGGATCCAAGGGGGAAACAAGCTAAGCTAGGTCGGCCCAGAGCTATGGTGGTTTTCCTGTCTTGCACCACTATTGCAAGCTGCGGAAATTTTTTGCCTTTTAAAATTCAAAAAAAGACTAGTACCTTTGAAATGGTACAGTAAGAGGTGCGCATACGCATACGCCCCTTGTGCTCACACTCTAACAAGCTCCAAAGCCGACTTCACTGTTATAACACCCTATCTGCGGCGGTACACCATTTACAGGTGCCGCAGTTCTTTTTCTTTGTATTTTCTTGCTAATGCCGTCGAAACTACCTCAAGCTTAAAAAACTTCACTGGTAATAAATTATGCCAATTAATATTGCTTTAAACATCGTGAGGTAAAAAACACTCCCCCGCTTGTGGGAAATGTCCAGTCCACCCGTGTAAACAGGTACAAAATGCCTCCAAAGTTGGAGGTCTCTTCACCTTTTTTTTAGTTGTAGGTCTTTTCTTACACCCTTTTTTTCTTTACGCCATTTTTATTAGTTTCGAACACCCTAATTTGTAGCTTTACACCCTTCTGGGAAAAAGGGTGTTTAAATACTGAACACCCTTTTCGAAGAATGTTGAGGTGGCGGGGAAGATTTGTTTGGTATTTAATAAAATTCTATAAGTTACGGAACACAAAAACTACCTCGTAATTAAAAAGTTTTTGCTAATCCCCGTGTTGATTTGTATATTCTTATAGTAAAATCCATAGTTAAAAAATTAGCGCTAAAATATCTGTTTTTTGCGAGAAGCCCACCGACTCGACCGGGGGGCTTTCCTCTGCTGGATATATAAAAGCAAGAACAGCACATGTACTACTAAGTAAGTATGCATTCCCTGTACCACTTGCATGCCGTTGGTTTTCTTGCTCAATTCGTTTGTGTTCCAACTGTAACTTGTGCGTATTGACTGTTTGTGTTGAATGCTGCGCGCTCCGCCGATTCACATTGTCACTGCGCATGCCATCACCTTAAAAAAAGGGTGTGAGGCTCAACACCCTATTTTTTAAGGTATTGAGCATCCTCAACACCCTTTTTTAATGGTGTTTAGCTCAACACCCTTTTTTCTTCCGTACACCCTTTTTTTACCAGAACATCTTTTAAGGGTGTTAGCCATGGGACAAGATTTTTACACCCTTTTCGGCCAAAAAGTGCGTAAAAAAGTTTAGTGTGTACATTAAGTTCGACTCTCAACCCTACTTGCACCGCTGTACTAACGTATACATTTCCGCTCCGAGCAACCGATACAGCTCATACACGGATTGAGTCATTCCGCCGGGCTTTGTTGCGGGGCAGGTAACCGCCTAGAACGCCTTGATTGCTTACATAAAGCACTCCAAGGCGGCCCGTGGATCTTTTCAAGCAACACTCAAGACATGTCTTTTGTATCATGTACAACGCGCATCAGTCCTTCTCCCGTCATGCCCTCAGACCAGAGGGACGGCCGCAACCGTCATAACCCGCACATATGTGTTTTAAGGGCGGTAGTCGTTCTTGGGCTTTCTGAACCCACAATTTCTGGTCAGTATGCCTGTCCCTCAATTCAGCCATTCGGGCAAAAGATAAGAGAATTCTGCAGCTGGAATTGTGTTCCGGAAAAATCTTTCTAAACCATTAGTTCTGGTAGTAACACACTATATCCTTGTCAACATTGCTCAGCAAAAGGGAAATATTATGCGTATTTAAGGTAAAACGCCAACGCGCAATTGGTGCTCGCAGCTGTAACTTTTAATTAAAAATAGATGAGTGCTTGATATCTGCGATTGCAAATAAAAAAACACGCATTGAAAACTGTTTTAACCCAAAAATACAAAAACGGCTCGCGCCCTAGCGTAATCCTCATCAAAGCACACTGACGGCCTAGTTGGTCTGGCATGATGGAAATAAAATTGCGCTAAAGGACGGGACGACAGAATTGCTCTGTGTGGTGTGTCTTCTTCTCTCGTCCCGTCCTTTAGGGCAATTTTATTTCCATCATAACTAGGCCTTATGGCGGCATTCCAATTGAGTCCAACAGTAACAAAAGGTTCCAATACACAGCGCGCGAGCAGCGGAATGCGGCAGAATTGAATTGACTTGAGAAAACCTCCACCACGCTGAATGTGGCAAAAGCAAGACTGGAGGGGAAGAGCGCGAGAGGTGGGCGGGAAAAGTGGGAAGAGATGCATTCACGTGGGAGGGCGGCAGAAGACCATCGTCTTTCGACGACATTTGCAACGAAGGGAGCACATGCGCGACCATTTTTTCAGTTAATGAAATGATGCGAGCGTTTGAAATTCATGCGTTATTCCCCTTGTTATTAGGATCACCACATGGTTGGTTCGGTCATCGCTCGATTTATACTTACAGCTAGTCAGAAAAATTGATTGATTGATTGATTGATTGATTGATTGATTGATTGATTGATTGATTGATTGATTGTAGGGTTTAATGCGCCGACGCAACGCAGGCGATGAGGCGCGCCGTAGTGGAGGGCTCCGGATTAATTTTGACCACCTGTGGGTCTTTAACGTGCGCCAAAATCTCGTACACACGGGCGTTTTTGCTTTTCGCCTACATCAGAAAAGCGGCCGCTGCGGCCGGGAATCGAGCCAGCGTCCTCGTGCTCAGCAGCGCGACGCCTTCCACTGAAGGAAGGAAGGAAGGAAGGAAGGAAGGAAGGAAGGAAGGAAGGAAGGAAGGAATACATTTTTTTCATCCATCGGGATCAGGTATTGGGGGCGGAGGAGTCCCACAGGGCTGCCACGACAGCTAGAGCCCGGGAGGTGTTCTGGACTTGGCCTGACTCGCCCGGGTCACGCAACATCTGCTCCCAGAGGTGAGGGGAGGGAACGGGGGGGGGGGGGGGGTACGGGTCCGCGGGGCATGCGCAGAGGTAATGGTAGTGAGGGTCCCGTGCCCTGCAGTCTGGACAGGTAGGGTCAGTAAAGAGGTGCGGATGACTGTGTATCAATGGTGTTCTGTGTGGTAAGGTGTGTGTTTGTAGGAAGGTGTGTGTTTGTGTTTGTGTTTGTTTGCATGTGGCCTGCCTCCGGAGAGAGGTGTGGGTGCGGGGGCGGGTATCGGCGGCGGAGAAGGCGGTAGTGCAGGGCAATATCCCTGTATTGCAGGAGGGAGGTTGGCTTGCCTGCAGGGGCATCGCGTGTAGGCGTAGAGAAAATGACGATCCGGTGAATTAGTTCGCGAGCACGTACGTGCTCCACTTCACTAGTGCCTACGCCTGTGTGGGCTGGTGTCCACAGCAGGGTCACGATGCTGGATGGAGGATTTTTGGAGAGAATTTGCAATGCCATGGGAGAGATGTTCCCGCGAATAAAATTGCGGATGGCCTGCTGACAGTCAGAGAGGACGAATTCGGGGGTGGGGCGCAGGGTGAGCGCGAGGGCAATAGCTGCCTACTGCACCGTGGTTGTGTTGCTAGTTAGGATGGTAGCCGCCGTTACGTTTGGTGATGTGTGTTGGCCAACAACAGCTACACAGTGTGCGGGCCAGAAAATGAGAGCGCGATCAGTTTTATCGCTCACGCCTCCTTGTCTTTCAACGAGGCTTCGTGGGAGGTCAGAGAAGTTCAATAAAATGCGTTCGCTTAGAATCCTTGTGGTTGGCCTCGCCTGCTCATTAGGCACTTTATCACTCTCGCCCTCACTTCTGGCTACCCCTTCCTTCCCTTGGGCTTACTATTTCCCCTATCAATTACTGGCTTTATCACTTGCAATCTATTTTCCTTCATCGTGCCTCACTTTCATGACTATACCAAACACCACACAAAAATCAAGAAAGTTCTATGGTTTGGCCATAAGATGTTTCAGTTTCAGGTGTTTTAGGTGCCTTAGCTGCACCTGCAATGTAACGCGCGCTGTAATGCATTATTTTGAGCACTTGAGGATATTTAACGTGCGCGGAAATCTTGAAACAAAAACGTTTAATTTTATGTCCGCTTACTACCAGCGGCTGCTGAGCCCGGGCTATAAACTCCGTCCTCATGCTTCGCAGCACAACGCCCTAGCCATCGAGTATAACCTCGAAGGGTGATCGTAGGGTAGCAAGGTTCGTTCACTATTTTCGGCGGCGGAAGTGTGGCGTAAGAAGTGCGACGTAAGACGAGATGTCAACCAATCACGAACCCTTCTTACTGAATCAGGGCTTCGTTATTTTGGTCCCCGTTTCACAGGAAAATCTCAGTTTCCGGAGCTTGAGGTGCCTCAAGCAAGTTATAAAGTGCAGCCAGCGTTTACGAAGTTCCCCTCCATAATGCGTGTAGGCCAACGGCCAACTCATAATTTTTTATTCTCATTCTTGTATATAGTCTCAGCGAAGCGAACCAGATATTTTTTGGTACGCGAAAATATTCTGCCGAAAATTATGGCAAAATACTGGAAAATTATGTTGCATGCGTGAAACGCACGACCACGTTCACTGCGCCGCGTGCAACTCGTCTCTAATAGTTCTCGCCAACCGCTCTTCACCTAAACTTAGCTTTCCCATTCAGCAAACCGCACGCGCGCTTGCGCGTTCACACGAGGCCCATTCAACGGTAAAAATCTCAAGCTGCCAGCTGAGAGCCCAAAAATAAAGAGCGCGCTCACACGGCCTGTAAGCCAATCAGCGTCGAGAGATTGGGCCACGCCGATTTTTCTGTTTCTCTTTCCCGAAATGCTTACAAGTAGCTGAAAATGTAGCTGAAACAAATCATTCAGAATTGCCATGCACTACTTCCGCGATATGGGAATAGTTGCAGATGCACGAAGTGCAAATTAAAGTAGAAAGTACTGTGCCAAGTAATGCAGCTGCCAGCAGAACACCGTGCAAGAAATGTAGAGTTGTCTAGCCTGTGTGAGCGTGGCTGATTCCGCGCAATTGCCTGCGTCGAGGATGTCTACGCTCACGTTTGAACTAGTTAAATGCGGGCACTGACCATGCAAAAGCGTAGTTCATGAATTATTGAGTAGGTTAGTGCGTTTCTCTGGCCCAGTTAAAAAGTTTTGCGCACCCATTCATTGTACTTATCACCCCCTACACGTCGCTTTCAGCGCATCCTGAAACTCCAGGCTTCTGACTTGAACTGTTTGTCACGGTGGTTTTTTCTCTCGTTCTGCAGCACAAGGTTGTTTTGCAAGCGCAGTGAACTAGCGCAAATAATGCACTGCAGCAACGAACGATGAGATCTAGTACGAGTGCAGCTGGCGAAAGCTAATTTGGAGTGGTACCAAGCGCACACGCAGAGGAGAATAAACAGCAACAAAAAAGTGTGCAGTCAGCGAGTAATGTGAATGTTCGCTCGGTGAGAAAAAAGCAACAACTTTGTGCGTGGGTCTTGCCTTTTAATGCCTAAACGTATCCATAAACGCGACAACAGTAATAGTCTGGTGGCTTCCCGGCCGCGGCGGCCGCTTTTCTGATGGAGGCGAAAAGCAAAAACGCCCGTGTGTACGAGATTTCGGCGCACATTAAAGATCCCCAGGTGGTCAAAATTAATCCGGAGCCCTCCACTACGGCGCGCCTCATCGCCTGCGTTGCGTCGGCGCGTTAAACCCCCACAATCAATCAATCAATCAATCAATAGTCTGGTGGCCGGTGACGAAAACAAAATAAGTAGGGGACGAAGGCCTCAGCTGAGCTAGGATTAACACTGTAGGTGAGCGACGCGGAATAATTTAGGTAACATCGGTCTTTTTAGTGTTTAACGAAACTTCGCACGCACCAGGGGTATTGGTATTTAGCCTTGATCACAAATACAGCTTGCGCGGCAGGAAATCGAAATGCCCTATATCGCACGTAATCGCGCCTAGGTAATCGTGCTAAGATGTGATTAGAATGGTGGTAATACTACATCAACCTTTAAAAACCACCGAAATTGAGGTTTATACCAACAAAAATGATATATTAGACCAAAATTGTTATTACGCCCTTCACTGCAAGATGTAGTTGGATATAACACATTTTCTTCCAAAACGATAGCACTCTGGTGCTGGAAAAATACAAATTACAACTTCTAAATCGGCCCTTGATATCACTTTCTATATATTAGCGGTAATATTTATTGCAGGAATATGATCAGGTCACTTCTAAATAGATTCCAAAGCACGCTGGATCAGTTCACTTTTCGAAGACGGTGCGATAAATGAATAAGCTATTTTTGTGGTATTATTGCACATATTGCTGAATGTGTGCCTAATTGTTCTCCAAATCTGTTGCATTAGACATGGTAAGTATATGGCTCAGCGTCGGTTAGCATTACTTTAAGAAAGACCCAAGTGAATTCTTCGGTGAAAAAAATAAACATTAGGAATAATGTACTAACTGTTGCAATTTTTTTTTATTTGCATGGAGCGTACATGTTAACCATAAGATACACTCTGTAATATTTTACTTTGGATAAGGAAGTCCCGGAGCTTTGCGCCGGCATGATGATAAAAACAACTTGAACGCTGTAGCCTGTAAAGCGTGCTTTGCTGTAAGAATAGACTTATTGAGGGAAAGCCAACAATAAAGAGAGCTATGATAAGGCAGAATGTAAATTAGGAGCGTGCTACATACAATCAATTCAGCCCATTAACTGTTCACCACGGTCGTTCATAAACAAAACATGGAGGTGGAACACATCCTCCCAGGCCATTATCCAAGCAACTGAATATAAATCAGACGAAATGTCCTTTAGAAGCTGTAACACAAAGCGGCGGCTTGGCGCGAATAAATTGGCACGGAGATGTAGTGTCTTTGCATGTTTGCGCCATGAGACTTCGAATGAGCGCACTAGCGAGATGAAAGCATACAAGGGAAGAAATAATAGAACTCAGTATTTTCAGCAATCATACTGCGCTTCATACAACAAGTTCACTAGATTGTTTTTTGCTGACGATGTTTTTTACATGCTACCTAGTTCAAATTACGCTTTCACGTGAATACGTAGTTAGCGCCAAAAGGCAGGACACATGATAGAAATACATGGAAAGAAGGCTATATCTGTTGTACCCCGTGCCCCATCTTTCAGAGCAAACAATATATCTTTACTATCATCTAACTAACTAGCCGAACTATTCTGCCTGAATACGCGTTCCACTACTCTCTAATGTGAAAGAGATTTTTTTTGTCAGCAATATGCGGATTCGATCTTATGAAATTGTGGGTTACAAAAACGTCTACCCGCAAAAAAAGAAAACAAAAAAAAAAACCCTTTAAGGCAGAGCCTACTTTATAAAAAAGCCGTCATACTCCACTGGTGCAGATGATTCGGGAGCGTACAACCTTCTCTACTCCATTGCATCTTAAGTTTCACCTATGGAGGAGGCGCGCAGTAATGAAGTTTCTGAGATAGAAGTTTCTCAGAGATCGGTGCAGTTCCGGCAGTCTCCATAATATTACGAATGTGCTGATTGAGGAGTTGCAGGACACGTATTACACTTGAAGGTGCCGTGACGACAAAGTACAACTTTGTTCAATTTGAAAGTACTAGACTTTGGTAGCTCACTCAGCTCCACTCCAGCCACTAAATATGTTTAAAAAAAAGAAACCCAAGAAATAATGAACAACGTAAATGTTGCGCCATTGTGACGTAATATGTACGGGAGTGACGTGTTGTGGGCCGGCATTAAAACATCTTGTTCAGTGTGTTAACTCCGCGTTAGGATTAAAGTGATGCGATAAAATGAAACTCGATGCCCCCCTACATTCTCTCTGTCATGTTTTTTTTGGCGGTGGCTTAGGCCAGCAGCCGCCCAGCGCATAAACGAGATTCTGTGACGTCATAAAAAAATAGCCAGAAAGTTGCTGATGAGTCGACACTGGGGATCCTCGATTTACCAGTCCTGGACGGTCCGCGGGCAGTCCGAGGACTGCCTTCAGACCGGAAGTACGATAGGAATACATGGGAAAATCGAGCGCCGGATCGCGTCTCGGGCAGTCCGCGGACAATCCGGGACTGATAATCGAGGAAGCCCACTGTTGAGTATGTTTTATTTATAATCTCGATTATTTGTTTAAAGTATGCAATAAAATTGGTAATATTGTTATCGGAACAAAAGAGCCTTTTTTGGTGAACTGAATTTGTATTCTGTCTTCATGGCTCCTTTAAGACAGACATGGTTCATAACCCCGAAAAATCTTCCCCTCCTCATGTTAGCCCAAAATTGTTAAGTTCGGCATTTCACAGCACAGTATTACCGGCTTACAAATATCTCATTCGATCCATTCTTAAATACGTTATAAATAGGGTCCTTAGTTTCCGAGTTTTAAAATTTCAAAATCTGGAGTTAAAAGGTGAAAGATCAATCCGCATGGCTCTGAGGATTGATCGGCCGCCATTTTGGGAAGTAGTCGACCGGGAAGATACCGGGCTCTTGTATGCGTCATTTGAAAACCCGGCGCTCATGTTGAAAACAAGAACGCAATATTCAGCGCTATCAATACCTTGCAAGGAGGAAAAAAAAGCCTAGCACGGATACTATAACTAAATCGGAAACAGCACGGACACCATGTTGTATAACTCGCATAATCTCACTGGCAAGCACTCCTTTCATTTGCTCGTGTTGAACAAGTCTCGTCGTAAGAAAATGTTCATTCGCACCGTGGGAAAGAAATGACATTTGATTGTAGAAACATCACAGCGTCTAAATTAAAAAACTAGATGAGTACGGGTTTGTGAGTGTGGTGCTTCTGTTCGAGTGCGGCTGTGTTCCGAACAAGAAGAGTGATGACGATACCACTGCATATTCACTGTTGATGGTAGTAAGCAGAGAGCAGAAGAACCCATCTAGCTCACAAAAGATCATCATTATCATCCTTCTGGATAGCCGTAGAATTCCGCATCTATATTGGTTCGATTGATGCGGAACTGAAGCTACGTGCATGTGAGGAGCCTCAACATTTTAAAAATCGAAGCAGGCGCTGAATTACTCGCGCATTTCAATTATACCAACTTAGTTTCTTCAAGGCGAAGTAATGCGTGAAACATGCCAACAACCACAAATTTCATCACTTTTCTTTTTAACGAGATGTCAGGTACGGCTGTCTGTGGAGTCACACGGTAATCTGCATCTGTCCCGAAGGACGGTGGTGTTAGTGATCCGCGTCTCCCCATGGCACCAAGAGCAGATGTCGAGAAAAAAAATGGAAGAAAATTGTGGTTCTGTGCTACTCTGCAGCGCGCTAGAACTTTTATTTTACGAAACACATTCGGAATCTGGTCATGTCCTTCCCTCTCATAGGTTGCGTTTCATCTCGATTTTTGTTTCTTTGTGTCTCTAGGAAGCGCCACCTGAAATCTGTGAATACAGCTATCGTGAATACAGCTATCGTGTTTACGTCGGTCATTTGTTTGTCGCGTATACGCATACGTAAACAAAGTTTCACGTTGACTAAGGAGGGCCGTTTTATGACTCCGTCGTGGAGTGTGCGGATGACATTGTTCGCATCTTTCTACACTGCTTCCGCGGTACGTGCCGTGCATCGTGCAGAATCGCTGATGAAAGCATGTATAGAGACGGACTCTCTATTTCGGGTACTGCACAAAAAACACACTCAACAGGAAGGTAAAGAAAGGCGTTCACATTCTGAAAACGGTCCTGCAAACTTTGTTCGCTGATTCGTCATTCGTACTCCTCTTTTACTCTCTTTTGAAGCCTTTGTTCTTAGAAGGTATGCTGGTCACGTGCGTGGGGTGCATGTACGTGCGCTGAAGTGATGTATGTATGCGTGTAGCTGTCCCCTTATATGAGCTTACCAACCACGTTCGTAAAGGATTGTATTTTTACGCTTTTCGTTTTATGATGTTGCTACCGTACACACTGTCATTTCTTTGTTTTTCGTCGCTCTTTTCACAAGTTCTTTTGTAGATCTGTTCATCTTTAAGTTCATCTAAAAAAAACTGTGCAGTTATGCTTTATCCCAGTTGATCGCAGCTGGCAAATTGCGTCGCTACATTATGTAAAACAATAATAAAGATTCATCTCGCGGGAATGTCCTACGCAGGATTTAGTTGCAGGGGGAGGGGCTGAACCACGATAAAAAGAGGAGGGAGGACATGAAAGGGAGAAAAAGAAGGTAAAATATACTGGAAAAGCAAAACAAGAACAGTGAGCCGTAACAACGTACTAATTAAAAATCCGGAATGGGGTGGGCGTGCAAGACCTCCAATTGTTTTGTAGATTCCGCTTTTTTTTCATAGACATTTCAAAACGGCTGATAGTTGCGGCCAGAGCAGACATCGAAGCGGCGTGAAGAAATTACGCCGGTTGCGGTGAAGGAGATGAGTAGCTTGCGACATAAAAATTATTATCGGTGGTCGTTAGCTCATGACAGCCATAACTAGAAGCCTAGGGACAAAAACTGTGTTTACTTTTATCATGGACTCAAGGAAGGAAGAGGTACTGTGAACCCTCTGAACATTTAATTTTAAGCACGTGTACGGTTCTACATAGCCAGGTACGTCATATTTTATGTATCGATGTTTAAGAATGGCTTATAATCATGTTTTTCACCATCCGCATCCGGATGTATGTCGCAATGTATTACTCCTCTTCCTTCCTTCCCTCCACACCGGCACTTCTTGTTTCGCCTTTCACCTCACTTTGTTCACTCCCATCTCCAGTCGCAAGGGGCTGACCCCTTCAGTTTTAAGTGCAGAGCACTTTAGGGGCTCGCCTTGTAGTCGTAGCTTGCTCGCTGGACCCAAGTATAGCCTCATGGCCTTCCGTCGTAGCGGCTGTCATCGCGGCGTAACCCAGAGGCTTCGAAAGCCAAGCAATTTATGTAGTCATAAGAATTCGAAACTCGTGAACCGCTGGTGCTTGTCATACACCTCCTCGTTGTTTAGCTCAAAGAATACTGCAGGTACATTTGAGGCAAAATATACGTAATTAACCGGCAGCGCCCGCGTTCATTTCGTTAGGAACGCTCGTTGGGTTGGTTTTTGCGATAGAAACCGAAAAAGAGTGGCAGAGCAGCGCCGGCACGTGCGGGGGGAAAAGCAAGCACAAAAAGAACAACGGAACTCCCGCTGGTATATTTTCAGGCAGGGGGTGCTCGAGCACTGCGAAGGCGGGAAATTCGGATTGTATTGGGTGGTACCAGTGAGCGGATAACGGCGCTACAGCCCATTAAGGCGAATCACTGCTCTGCACTTCAGACAGCTTCCACATTAAGTGGAACGGCCTGAATTTTTTTTATTAAAGCTTTTCTTTTCTCTCTTTCTCGGCCTTACCTTCTCCGTTTTTTTGACGAAGTAGAAATTTTCCAGAGTGGCTGGGGCCCCTTCACCTGCGCCCTCCTCTGACCGCCGGTGGTCCACGGTAAAGGCAGCGGAGAACCGGAAGGTCACGTGGTCACGCCTATTTTTTGCTGCCGTTTTTTCCCCACGGAATGCGTATAACTAGCCACCTGAGGCCGAGCCCTTAAATTTTTCTTGCCTTCCTGACACTCCTGATCCGGTTGGCTGTAAAGCTGTAAAACGACACACTTCAATGAAGCTTACAAAAACGACGTCAGATACACCAACTACCGTTCACGGTGTCGTCACATATATCGCGTAGTCGACACATAAGCCACGTATCCCAAACACTCAGCTGCGACAAAAAGCAGAAGGATGGTGATAGTGGAGGGTGATGTTGAGGCATGTATGAGGGGGTGGGAGATGGTAGTGGGATGGAGAAAGAGAGGAAGATAGGAGGAGGGGGGAGTGATTCGTCGGTGGCGGGGGCGACCTACCGGTGGAGGGGACGGGGGCTGATACACACTGTCGTCGTCCTCGACGCCGTCGTCTGGCGCTAGCGCACTGTCCGGCCCAGGCGGCTCTAAGGGCCCGTCCTGTGGCACCAGCACGGGGGGCGGACCCTGGCCGGCCTCGCCCGCCGGAGAGCCCTCCAGAACCACCGACTGCATCCGTCGCAGGGCGCGCAGCTCGGACGCCGCCGACTGCTTCCTCTTGACCGCCTTTGCGTTGGCCGCGTTTTTTTTTTGTTTTTGTTTTTGAGTATTTGATGTGGCCGGCGGGTTTCAGTTCAGCAAATTGAATGGTTTGGTCCGTTTTTGAGGAGGAGGCGGTACAGCGGTTGTTTATTTTACGCCAGTTGGGTTATAAGGAGAGAGAAGAGAAAGGGAGAGGGGAAAAGGATGACAGTCGTTTAGAACAATGACAGGAAGGATGAAAGCCCTGCAAATATCTAGAAAAAGTTACCAACTTCTCCTAGAGCCTCTTAACAAAATCTCTGAAAAAACATGCCAGCACAGGTCTCTGTCACTGGAAGTTTCTAGCTTTCGTTTGCTATGTCAATTTTTGGGAGTATATCTGGGATTGCGAAAAGAATTGCTCGGCATGATAGATGGGAAGCGTAGCACCTTATGTACAATATTTGCCTCGTTGATAATGATTTTTATGATAAACAGATCACACTCCTGACTCAGGACTCCTGAAGTTACGTGACTTTCATCGTTTGGTACTTTGATTATAATTCCTGGTACCATCTTTGGGATATTTCTTTATATTTCCCGGTCTTTGAAGTACAATGAGTGCTTCATATCAACTTAATTCGGGGGAGCTTAGTTTTAGAGTAGTGATCTGCTGCAGTCGTAGTTGCGGACAACACATTTCGTTATATAAGTGAAACGCTAGTGATTACTTTTTGGACCTAATACTGACTTGCGTCCTAAGAGAATAATAGAAAGCATTAAGCTACGGTGAGAACAACGGAAGAAAATGCATGCAAACAAGTTGCTGAGTTTTAATTGTTCTTGGCCATGGCGATGACAGAAATTAGGGCGAGGCTTTAATGAGAACATTTGATTCCAACAAATTGTTACAAATTGATTTGAGACTAGTTAACTAGTTCAGCTAACAAGCAAGACGAAAAGGATGCAAAAAGAAAACATCAGAAAAACTTTAGAAAGAAAAAACGGTTTCAATGATGAAAAAGAGCTCACTCTCTCAATGAGTCGAAAAATGAAGCAGTGATAGAAGCAGCGTTGAATGAAGAGGAATGAACAAGAAAGTGAGAGATGACAATAAACTACTACTACCGTGGCAAGTATGCACAATATTTCTACCTAGTTGCTTAAAATGCACAGCTTGTATGCAGTACAGCTTCGTGGCAATGGGCACAGAACAGATGCTACGACACACCACATGATGCCATGCAACGTGGCACATTGCAAGGCACTACTAGTGTATCGCTACAGCGCTGCGTAACTAAGGGGCCGTAGCGGAGGCTATTCGAGTGTGAAAATGGTTTCCAGAGTATCTATAGTGCGCAGCAACAGCGGGTAACATAGTTCATTGCGAACTCACGATTAGCTCGCACGCGTGTTTCACGTTTAGCAAAGCTCGGCTTCTACGGAACCAACATGGCGCATTTTGTGGGTAAATGCAGAGCGGAGCTCGTCCAGTGACTGCATGACAGGATGAGCCTCTCGGCTCCCACAACGACCCCAGCTGTTCTTAGAGCCTTTTTTCGCGTACAACGTCGTGACGACAAAGTGTGCGTTAGACATTGCAGCGAACGTCCGGAGTGGGAAGATGAGGGAAAATAGAAAATGGATTTGGAGGGCAAACGAAAGTTTGTACTTAATGATGCGAAAACCAGCAGTACAAACAGCAACGCATACATCCCATAAGTTTATCGAGTTCCTATCTTGCTTTACGTTGCGCGTTTCGCTCCACATGACACAAAAAATGGTCAGAGCTTTTCCAGGAACACGCCAAGCCTTTTGTCTTCTCCCTTCAAATTCATCATCCGTCATAATTTTTTATGATTTTTTGTTGCTCGGAAAGCCGTATGTTTTTTACTGCGTGAACTGAAGAGGATGAGCGTCTTTTGTAACCCGTTGCGGCATACGCTGCAACCATTCCTTCCCAAATTTTGTTTGATTGATCTACTCCCCCACCCCTCTTTGTTATTTATTGACTAGGGAAGGCAGGAGTAGCAGCGGCAGCGGAAACAAAGAAGCATAAGTTTTAATACTGGTTGCCTCGCCCACGCGAACAGAAACCAGGCCTCGACAAGATTGCCTACTCTCGGTACCAGCAGGCGATATGTGACCCCTCACATCGCAAGCTCCCTAACAAACCAGCCCTACAGTGTCGCGAATGCCAAACGATGTGCGTGGTATTCGCATCATAGAAAAATGAACGTACAACGAAGACCCCAGCATCCCTCGTAATCAAGGCAGTGTGTGTCAACAGGAAAGCCTCGCCGTGGATGCGGCGCTCGGGTTGCATTCGCTAACGCCCACTCGGTGCACACACACGCACGGGCGGGGAGCCGAGTGTGCGTGCCGACTTGCACTCGCCGAGCCACGAGCGCCGATCCATAAGCAGATTATTGGCCGCTGAAATGAGCGATGAGTTCGGAGATTGGGCCCGAACAACGTCGAGGCACCCCGCGGAGTTCTGCCCAGCGCCACTCGCAGGTTAGAATGCCTGCAGGATTCCTCCTCGCCACAGTGCGACCTGCGGCTTCACTGGCAGGGGCGAGACTTAGAATCGAAGCCGCCTTGATGTCCGGCGACCAGAAGGGAGGTATTTGGTTAGCTTCAGATTATCGGCGATGACCGGGAAGCGGCAGCGATGTCTCTATCTAGACCGAAACGCGTTGCGCCCAGTCCTGTCGATCGTGAACCGCCCGGAAACTGGGCGAAGGCGCACGCGCTCGCGCATCGATTTCGTGAGTAATTTGACGAGTCCATTATCTTTGTTCCTTTTGCTTTGTTTCTCAGTTATTTCCAGGGGCGCACTTGTTTGCAGCTCGGCAGATGCAATCGTAATGCGGTGGTCTGGGGTGCGCCCGCAGAGGACAAAGGGATCATCAGAGTCGGCGGAAAGGAAGCCGCAACCTGGGAGGACGAGCCCGAGCTGCCTTGGTGATTCTTCGAGTCAGGTTCTTGGAAGGAATTCGACTAGCCCGCAGTAGAACTAATCCTTCCGCTCTCTCTCACTCCCCCCCTCCTTCTCCATTTTCAGACGTCCGCTTCGTCCTCCCCTCCTTGCCCCCTTTGTCTGCTGCTCTAATCAGTTTCGCGGCGGTAAACCCCGCCACGAAACCCCGTCATCCCACGCAGACTTCATTTCGTCAATCTGAATTGTACTGTCTGCTTTTTTTTTCACCAATGAGTCTTCTCATCTTTTTCTGTTTCGCAAGTAACTCAGCCTTGCGCTAGGAGGTTTGCTTCTGTACTGTACTCGTACTGTACTCGTACTGTACTCGCCAACGTATTCGTTTGCCGCGGACGTCACGGCCTCGCGACTTTGGGAAGTTTGTGGGAGTCACTAACATCGGGGTCTAATGTTTGAGACGCGGGAAATTTAAAGTGGATTTTTTTATTCTTCTTCTGCGGTACGAAATTATCTTCGGAAAGCACAGCGATATGCCTTTTTTCCAGGTTGGTCGTTTCGTATTCGAGTGAGAGTAGCACGATCTTTACTGACCGGAAAATAAAAGCACAAGACCAAACTTTAGCATGTATTCTTAATTTTGAACATGCTTGTAATGGCAAGAAGTTAGCACATGGCAGACACCTACGATCCCGACCACGGAAAGACCTGGTAAAGTGTACTGAGGCAAGTTGAAGGTTATTCACCCGCGCTATTTGTTGGGTCTGTGCCGACACCTCCAGTGCTTTTTAAAAGCCGTGTCTGCGCCGCTATGGTTTCTGCCACAGCGGTCGACCCCAAGCTTTTTACACTGAAGCTGTATACGGCTAGGACCCCCGGTTTCTCTTCCGGAGGCGACGACTCCCTCGGCATTGCTTCTGCGCTCATCCTCACCACAGCCGACGCATCTTTCGCAAGTTGCAGACCCCTCGCCAATACCGATGTCTCTTTCACAAGTTTCGTAATCCTGTATTGACAGCGCTAGCACCATTATCAGCCATTGTACTTTCAAACGTCTACCTTTCTATGGGACGGACGCGCGTCAGTCGCTCTGAGGAAAAAGAGCGGGAATTGAAGAAGCGTCAGTGCGCGCAGGAGCCCGAATTGGCGCAAAAACAACGAAATGCCGCCGCTGCCGCGGAACGTGCAGCCGTCACTGTTGCCGCCCAAAGTTCACCCTCTTCGAGTAATTGCGAATACCTCCCGGAGGAAAACCAACTTGACCGTTCGGAACGCCGACGTGAGCCAATATAAGTGTACTATCGCAAAACATCACCACAGCTACAGCTTCGCTGGCTTCCATCTTCACACAGTGGAAGGGCTCTGAATTTTTTCGTCAGCAGCTGGGCCCCACCGGGTGGAAAATAAAAATGCTGCGGTAGAAAAGAAGCGAAATAAATAAAAAAGAACGTCGCAATGATTTGTTTGTTTGTTTGAGTCGTCGGCATTTCATACTAGTATGCATGATCACTCAATCGACAAAGGTAGGAAGTCACTAAAGAAATAAGAAAAGGAAGGAATGAAGTAATGAAGGAAAATAAATAAATAAATAAATAAATAAATAAATAAATAAATAAATAAATAAATAAATAAATAAAGTAGCAAAGCACAGTCCCAAAGTCATCTTGGCAACAAACTCTCAGAATAAAGAAAATCGGCAGGAATATAGGGAAATCGCATAACTGGCGACAGTAGGTAAAGTGGGCAGCGGAGAGCGATTTATATCGCGATAATGTCAGTTGCACAGATATTTCCCTTCCTGAATCTGCTCACACGCCCCCACATCTTCTGCATGCTCACCGTAATGACACCAGAAAAGAAACGAAACAGGAAATTTTACAAAAATAATTGTTTTTACTCTTTCGGTTAGGCGATGTTCGCTTTGACAGCAACCTTTGTAACGAGACAAATATAGACACGAAAGGAAATAAACAAACATGACGGAAAAAGTGACTCGGGCGAAAGCAAGCTTGGCGAAACCAATATTAGATCTTTCGCGTTGACGAAAAGGAAAGGCTTTTTCTCGAATTGTTTCGCAAGTTGATTTTCCTTCCTTGCGTCTTGATTTTCCTTCCCAGACAGCCACAATTGCTGCTGAGAGCAAACCTGTCGAAGCCGAGCTCAGATTCGTGTCTTTCTTTCTTTTTTTTTTTCTTCTCCGAGCTTTATTGGCTGCCGAGGTTTCCATGCCAACTGAGATTCCCAGCCATCGGTGAGATGGGAGCGGAAACATTTACCTCCACTCCGCATGCGGGCTTTCCGAAAATGTCCTCAAAAGCGCCGCCTACTCAGCGCTTTCCGATGCGGTCCGTTCAGCGTTTCAGTCCCAGTTATTTTTGGCGAACAAGTCCCGAATATGAAATGGCATAATATAGGACACAACTTTATAGAAGCGACTTTTGTTAATACACGCTTCCTACTCTGCCGCAAATAGTCAGTCTGGCGACGTTTATTGAAGGGATATCTTCTCTGTGTGTGACGCTGGAACGGGAGCGCTGCTACAAGCAAAGGATGCGTATGGAAAGTCTGCATTCTGCTTACTTGATGAATCCCTTTACATATAATTTTCTGCTATTCATTTTCTGCTCTACTACAGTGGTGCTTTAGGTGCGGTCTATACACTTCCTGAAGTAGTGTTCGTATTAAACTGAGGGGAATTTACTTTGCCCGCGGAGTCGGGGCGTTGCAAATCAAGCTGCTGAATAATAAGACGGTCTTGTTTCTTCACAGGAATGGCGCCACATATTTATTTATTTATTCCGATAATACTGCCGACCTTTGAAACAAGGTCCTTGGCAGGAGTGAGCGATACAACATACAGACGACACAGAATAAATGAACATGCATATTAAAGCAGTTCACTGGGGTACTGCCAGCGAACCATACAGCGCCTCATACAAAATCAAGCCGGAGAGGAGCAAAATTTTACGACAGGACTGCACAACACAAGAGATGAACAAGAATGAATGCGTCGTTGCCTTCAACGACAAGATAATAAACTGACCCCATTAATCGCTATATAGCCAGTATCGGCTTGAACTTGCATTTAGGATTTAAATCTTGCTTCGTTTTACTTTGGATAAGTACTAGGTAGCATAGTATGCGGGAGAACGTTTTCAAGAGGGCTAAGGAATTCGTCGTACTAGTGAACATTAAGACAGGGACAAAGCTAAAGAGGAGACGAGTGTTCACGCTAGAACTTCAACCAAGTTTATGCCACAGAAACAGGAAAAGCTAAAGAGGAGACGAGTGTCCACGCTACAACTTAAACCCAGTTTATGCCACAGAAACAGGAAAACACCAATAAGTAGATGATATTCGAAAGGGTTATCATAAAAACGCAGTGAAAACAAACAAAAGACTATCGCTCATATCACAGGCCACATTACAGCGCCGGCACATATCACCTGGCGTATATTAAGCCCACACGTGCGAACAGCCTTCATCCATCGCCAATGCGCAACCACCTCCCCCCTCTCCAAAATTTGAATTACTTCGCGGACAGCGCCAAGGACGGTGCCCTGATGCACGTTTCCCCTTCTCTGCCTATCAAGAAAGCTTCAGCAATTTCTCGGTCGGATTGAGAGGACGACCTGTACACGATGCGTTTCTGGCAGAAATCTGGAGTGCACCCCATGCACCTACGGCAATGATCAGCTAGGTGGCCAGCCCCCATGTGCGCCCCCATCTAAATCTTTAAAACCTCCCAGCCCCCATCTAAATCTTTAAAACCTCCATAGAAATACTCTTTCTGGTTGGTCTGGCCTCGTAACAAAATGAAAAGCTAAACCCGAACCACGCTTGGACGCAGCGGCAACGCCTTCACACCCACGATATGATGCAGTAGCTAAAAACAGATTTGGAAGTGACGCGCTGTAATCGCACTGACGTCAACGATTGTGCTGAAACCTTTTATAAAAACCGCCAGTTTGGAAACTGCCCATCAACCACGGATGACTGCAGCAACATAGACAACATGCAGGGATCAAGTGCCTGCCCAAAATGAGCTTTGCAGTTGCAATTCACAATAAAAAGAGCTGTTGCATCGATCTTTCCACAACTTAAGACACCATCAAGAGTATGGATGAATGAACTTTGCCCAACATAAAAAAAAAGGTTGTGTACTGAGTCTTGTACACGATTCTATCGCATATTGCAGCTAAACCGCGTTGTCGTATCTGTAATATTTCTTCCTCCAGAATATTTAGCTATACCGAGTAATTACAGTAAACACTCAATTTAACGAAATCGCTTTGTTCAAAATCCGCTTTATTCCAGGTATTTCTCGGTCCCTCCTTTCAACAAAATATAGTCTATAAGGAAGTTACTTTTCTTTATCGAAGATTTGGTTATCAAGAGTTTTTACTATACAAGCAATCCCTCCAAGTAATTTCAAGTAATTCTGCGAGTACTTTTCCCAAGCCAACAATGCTGTGCCCCTGAAGACAATCATCGGAGATGAATTCTGTCTGTTACCTTTTTTGGAATCTTCCAAAGTACTACTGCAACTACCGGAAGAGTTAGTGTACGGATGACGGTATGTGCAAAGATATCTTACAAAATAAATGCAAGGAGAAGATGTAAGATTTATAAGGATAGCTCGCGTAACTTTAAAGCACCAACATATTACCACGAAAATATCGAAAAAGACACAGCCTTCAAAGTAAACAACTCCGAAACTATCCCTGGCAGCCATTTCACTATAATCCTTCAAACTCCACCGCGACGTCTCGTTTATTATTCGCCAGCGCAAGCCAGCTGTCACTTCAACCACAGAAAAATACGGGACTGTACCACTGGGAACAAACCCAATACTTACGAAAAATATAACATAAAGATTCACGGCACGAGACACGGAGGAATATGGAATCTTCTTTATTCTCAGTATTATTTTGTTATTTTGTTTGTCGGTTCACTTCCCTTTCCTTTCTTTGAAATAACATCTCTGTTTTCGTTACGGCTGGCTGTGTTCAGGCAAATACTCGTCCCTATACCAGGTTCATCATTTCGTTTTTAGCGCACAATATTGAGTAAAAATGAAATCACTTCTTCTTCCCGACAGCAAGACGAACCAAGAATAAAAGCATGGGTGCCAGCGAACACACTGGCGCTTAATCCACCGCCGCACTTCCCCAAAGCCTTCGCTAATACGCTTTAATGATGCTGCTTAAAGTTCCTACAGCTGCGAGCGTTACGCGTTTACTTTTCCCACGCTCTGTTATTCCTTGGCCCCGACGATGTCTTTTGTATTGTTCTTTGTGCCAACTCACTTGGATGCCAGAAGTTTTCACCAAGTTTTATCGCACTCGTGCAGCAAATTTCACTCCGGAATTTCCCATTGCCTCGTCTTGGCAGATCTTTCCTCTGGGCTAGGCTCGCTAACATGTAATCACACGCCCTCAGCCGTCTGCTTTCCGAGCCAGGCACATAATTACCTTTTGTGCTCGTGCACGCTATAGTAAAGGCGCACACAATGCTAAAGATACTGTAACAGAGCCGTTCTCTCTCAGTTGTTATATCTGCTTCTGCTTGTCTGTTTTTCTTTCTATAAAGGTATGTATGTTGGGTGGAAAAGCACTTATAATTTGGCTGAATACAGAGGACAAGAAAAACGTAACTGGCCACTGTGTCCTGATCAGAGATCATGCATGTATGTTTGAAAGAAAATACCCATGAATTTTCCGCTTTGCTGTGGCGAAAAGAATGGAATAAATATGACAGATCATATAGTGTAAAGAAATACTTTAACGTCGTTCTACGTCTCACAGTAAAAGGCGAAAGGAAAGGATTGTGCGGCTGACAAAACCGAGTAGCCCGGATAATTTTTTGCGTGTGTGTGTGTGTGTTTTCACGTTCAGAAAAAGAATAATAAGATGAGAGAGAGCACGGGAAAGAGATGTAGACAGTTTTATGTCAACTGGGTGGAAAGTGAGCAAGAATTATGTACAACATAAACTGAAAGAGCGCCACGCGAAACTCGCTCGGAAACCAGTAGGCACGTAGAACCCTTTCCGATACCGGCCGCGTACGCTGCGCTCATCACTTACAAAATAACTTGCGCTGTTTTCATAGCCTGTGTAGACAAATCTTGAAAGTGTTTAGCCACAAATGTGCATTGCTTAGGTTTACGCGAATGCCTGTGCACGCACATATTTTTCCTTTTATTGGCGGAAGGAAGTCATTTGTAAAAAAAAAAAAAAAAAAGTAGTTTCTCGGTGTAGTCAGGGACATTTATAGGAGCCCTGACGTGTGCTTTCTGAAAAAGAGGCTGTCTTATATGGACCATATTTTTCTCCCGTCCATCGGTGGTAAGACATGGGTTACGCCTGTGAAGTCGATTTTGCAACTACGCAGCGCAATTTTCTTGGTCTCTGCGGTGCAGCTTGCCTGCCCTTTGTGGTACATGCTTCTCAAATATTCGGGTATTTCAAAGCATACAAGCGCAGGTTCTCCGGACTTGTATTGGCTTCGCTACGGCGCACTTCAAACGCAGAGGCAATCGGCGTGGCTCGAGATCCCCTTTTGTTAACTCGCGTGCAATTGAAGCACTAAGGGCTCATATTAAACACTTCACCCGACTGTCTGATCAGCACCTTGTGGATATTCCAGTTATTGTCTCCATGCGGAGTTCTGGGGTAGCAGCTGTCCACATTTCCGGCATTCCACCCGCCTTTGACGAGGCCACTCCTACCGCTGTGGTGTTTTGATGCAGCATGAGGTGTGCCTTGGTATTCCAGGCGTAGAAAAGAAATGTCATTTCGTAACAAAGGCCCCGGAACTTTGGTTTACCATATCATAAGTCGTAGAATAGCCGCATTTATGTTTACACCGCTGACTCGGTAACAAAATTCGCCCTGCGCTGTTATACCGCGGATGTTTCGGTATACCGAATGAAAGAAAGCTCCTCCCACTATTTCCATAACTAAAAAACTTACGGCCGTTTGTTGCAATCTTCACATATTTGAGAAAAGGTCACGCTGAAGATAGGAGGTATTTTGTGATTCAAAACTGCGCTTCACTCCCTCCAGTCAGCACTGTTCCGTGTACCTCACGAACAGCTACTGACCGCAATGTGAATGCTGTACGATCATGCCGTCCAAGTGGGTCGTGACGCTGCCATTCAGTCGCTTCAGAGTTACTGCGGCATTGTCGGCAATGAAAATTCTGACGATGCCGCACGTTCGGCACAGCAAAGAACTGCGAGCATACAGAATCCGCTACCTAGAACGGACGCTGTCAAGGTTATTTGCACACTACGTCTGTACATCAGGCTCCTCACGAGGCTGCCTTCTCACCATCTGGCGCAGCTTCCTCAAAGTAGACCACGATCTACTTTTTCAGCCATTATCACAACGCACAGGGCTGAAATCCCTTCAAGGTACGCCCCTGCGGCAACACCGACCTCCCCGTTGTGGTGCCTGGCACAACCTGAGATTCGTCTCAGTGTTCCGGGAATTCGAAAAAAAGCCCACTTGTCATCATTGGCCCTTCAACAGCTTACGCTGCTGTTACTGCATGAACGGTACAACGACCGGAAACATGTGTACACAGATGGCTCCGTAACGTCATCCAGTTCGGCAGGTGCAGTGTTTGTGCCAGCAGATTTTGCAACAACTCGATTCCGTATTGGCCATACCACGAGCTCGACAGCTACAGAACTTGCAGCCATTCGTGAGGCTCTTGACCATATCATCGGAGCTACTCCTCAAAATTGGGCGATCTTTTCGGATTCCAAGGCTGCCTTACAGAGCTTACGCGCAGCCCTGCGCTACGGCCCCCTACACCAACTGGTGACAGAGATAAGAGAAAAATTCCATCAAGCCATCACAGCCGGCCATGACGTAATTTTCCAGTGGCTTCCAGGTCACTGCGGAGTCATCGGTAACGTGCTGGCGGATGAAGCTGCCCGTACAGGCCATGAGAGCGACCGCACCATTCTACTTCCGCTTTCAAGAACCGATGGCGCCAGGACGCTTCGCTCCCTTGCACGCAAGATTACCATGCAGCAATGGAACACACCGGACTTTTCGAATCCCCGTCTGTATATTCAGGATCCTCTTCTTCGGCGCCGTATTCCGTATGGGCTGGCTCGACCCCAGTCAACTTTACTTTGCAGACTGTGGTTGGGAGTGACCTTCACGAAAGCCTACTCCTTCCTCATCGGGATGGCCAGCAGCGCCCACTGTGACGCCAGCGGGGCGGAAGAGACTATAGAAAATGTACTGTGTCGCTGCCCCGAATACTCGTCGGAGAGGAGCGTGCTTGCCACCGCGCTGAGCCGATTGGACAATCGACCATTTACGGTGGAAACTATTTTAAGTAATCGGTCTTCACCATCGACCTCGCAGAAGGCGACGAAAGCCCTTTTACGTTTCCTGAGTGAAACGAACTTGCTTGAAAGACTATAGTGCCCGAAACGGGACTAGAGTGCGCGCTTTCCCACTCCTATCTCTTCCTCTTCTCCCCCCCCCCCCCTTTTTATTCCCTGAACCCCATTCCCCCAGTGCAGGGTAGCAAACCGGGCTCTACACCTGGTTGACCTCCCGGCCTTTCCATTCTTTTTTCTTCTTCTTCTTATTCCCGGTGCCCAACTACATCCAAATCTTCCACACAATAATTCACAAGTGCATGTATTTGTGCCCTTCACCCTCACCTTCAGAGTCCTTTTTTATTGTCTCCCAGGACCTGACATAACCCTTATTTGACGTCCCAGGCGGAAGGTCGCATTCACAAATGTCTATTCTTACTTTATCTGAACGGCAGCGTGTGAAACGTATGACGTTTGCAGCATGCCGGTCACCATACGGCGTCGTTTATGCGAATGCCCACATATTTTATTGGCAAAAAAGCAGCATCATTCATACGCAAGAAAGCAGCTCTGGTCAGCTTTGCGGAACCTGGAATCTTTGCAGCCGTTCTCTGCCGAGAGGATTCTCGGTCACTAGCCTCTCCTATCTTCAGCACAAAAATCAACGAAGGCGTTCCTACACCTTGAGCGAGCGACCGACTTCCACAAATGATGCAGCACAAAAGACTCCAATGGCACTCACTGAGCTCGAACGTGTAGTTCCTTAACGCTGGCATGTCTCTTTACGCTCTGTTCCTATCTGTCACATTACCTTTGTCGCTTTCTAATTCTTGCCCACTTTTCCTTATACCACGTGCAGGAAAGTGAACTAGGCTATAGCCATGTTAACGTTCCTGCATTTTAACTACCTCGTTCTCCCCTTTTACGCAATTCCTGTGGTTATAAATGTTCAAGGAGCCTAAAGCAGCTTTCAAGTTTCACGCTTCCACTGTTCGCAGACAGTGTTCCCCTCGTGACATATGATTACATCATTGTGCCAGCATGGCCGTACGGCCGTAGATTTTTAGTTTTTGAATAAAACAGAAATCACTTTTTGCGCAGTGGTGTGCATCATTTTGTAGCAGAAAACTGATGTAACGTAAATGGCGCTATAACATAAAAGGCTGCGTTGTTCTGTACTCAGCAAAACTCCTCTTCTTTAGCGGCAAACGAAAATTTTCCGTCTGACGAACTTTGTCAAGCAAGACTTGGAAGGCGATGATTTATTGTTTATTTTAAATACAGAGTCAAAATACGTTTTTATGCCAACTGTCGTCTTCGATCAGCCCTCCTAACCCGCCCGTTTCGAAGGGACCGTTGCTTCACGTAATTTTTTTTCCCTTCTCTTCCGGTTTGGTGTTTTGTCCAGACGGGCGACTAAATGTCAAAATAGAAGAGCGTGGGGAAGTATTGGGAACGAAGCCATCCGCGAAAAGTCGAATCCTTTCTTCCCTGACTTTCGGTCGAGTGGGCACCTTCTTCCTATCAAGAGCCTCGCTTTATGAAGAGCAAGTTTTGGCAGTTGAGACAAAGATCCTTGCCAAGCTAAATAGAAACTTCACGGACATATGTACCTAAATGAAAATCCCCAAGTACATGCTAGGGATAAAATTTCAGATTTCTATGCTAGTTATATCATGCATGTATTTTTTCATTTGCAGTGCGATTTCACTTTATGCTCCGACCAAAGCATACCAGTGATATACATCAGCTTTATACAGCTCATATTTCAGCTACTGAGTAAAAGCCTAGTGAATTTTGATGTAATTTTCGGCATTGGATGCCTGAAACCACGCGCGCGCTTCAGGAAGTTTAAAAACCATCTTAATTAAATATGTGAGCCTAAGGGTCCCCCACAACACTTTCGGATAACTTTCACTCTTTCTTTCATTCCTGCAAGATCGTCGAAAGGTCCAGTTACCGCCAGCACAGAGCGGCACTGCATCATTTTCTCGTCGCGGCAGACAGTTCTTCTGGCCTCTGCTATGCCTTTGTTGCGATTTTCTTTAATGTGGACATCGAATGCGCGTATTAGTGCTACCACGGCTGCAACTGAAGATAAACTCGCGAACAGCCATGATTGAGAGACATCGTTCAACAACGAAAAGAATTTCCAGACCGAGGAAGAGAAAAGGTTTTTGGGCCATTTGGGAAGCTGTTTGATGTGCGCAGGGTACAAGAGTTTTGTTTAGGTACTTGGCTTAGGTACGAACGTTTTGACAACGTTTTAAAAGTATTCGAATAAAAAAAAGAGTTCTAAACGTGTTGCAGGGGACGTTCAAGTACACTTAATTCAATCTTGTGCACTAAAAGTTCACAACTAAGCGCTTAACTATATATACTGATATGTTTATTTAATGATTTTTCTTGTAGCTGGGCCTCGGTAAATTCGGGTGGCTCGCACCCATGGAGTTTTTTCTTGCACTCTCGGTACTGCAATGAAGTTCGGCAGATACCAATGAATGGGAGCGGTGGGAGCACATTTAATTCTGGGTATATATCTCAGTACACCATACTATGGGTTTAAAAACTCCGCGCGGTGGCGTTCCATACAAAGGCGCTGTGAATGAAGTTTCGTGTATTTTGCAACGTCGTCAGTATTCGCTGGAGAAGTTGCTGGTATACTTGCGAATTCAAAAATGTAATTAGTTGCAAAAGTTTCGCGTTTGTGTACTTTGAGGCGACTAAACTGTGGCTTGTGTTTATATTTCTTGCAACCCGAGTTTATCGCCCCAATTTAAATCCTCTCTCCATGGTGATGTACGTATGTACGCAATATTTTCCTTTACATAGTGGGGCGCGTCTTGCTAGGAACAGAATCCAACATTGTTGCAGGGTCGCTCCACATGGCCAAATTGTACATTCCTGGTTGTTTATTAGTATGTGTTTTATCCATCCGTCCGTCACTCCGTCTATCCACTCTTCTGTCCGTCCGTTCAATCATCTCTTCGTCCGTTCAAACAAAAGTTGCGTTGTCCGGCTGCCCATTCCATAGCGGTAATTTCCCGTACAAACCAGGTCCACTTCCCAAGCGTCGTCTTCCCGCACAAGAGCCGAGGTCGAACCAAGCCGGCGAGACGCTTGTGCCTATTTTACAGGGAGATGCCCGGCTCACGAAAGCACATGGTGCCTTCTACAGCCCCGGCGGTCGCAGGACAGTCTCCAAACTGTTTTACCCCCAATGGTGCGGTGTTCGGGGTAAAACAATCCGTCCGTCCGTCCGTCCATCCACCTGTGTATTTGTGCAGCGTTACATGACATGTTGCTTTATTTTTATCTTTATCTTAAGCCTGGTTATGTCCACTGCAGGACGAAGGCCTCTCCCAAAGATCTGCACCCACGCCTATCAAGTGCCTGAAGGCCGATAGTGTGATTGCATATACATTGGGAGGTTTTTTAGCAAATGTACTCAACCAGGGTTGCTTAAATCCTTGTCTGGTGAGGAAATTCTGTTTATGTCCCAGGGAGCCTCACCTAGCATGGTTGAACCTATCTAGTACAGCCTCCCGTGTTATCCCGGGGCGTTATATACCGGACCAGGCAGCTTCCCTGGTCCGGTTGCTTACCGGACATGTTGCTTACCCTTCATAAATACCACTACGTAATATGTCAGCGTTACCTCCCCGTTAATGTTTCTTGTATGTATCATGTCTCGGTAGCGAGAAGAAAGTAGACTCCTGAGTGGTTTCTGAAAACCGATACAATCGCATGCCTTTTTGCTGTGCTTGGACGACCGTCCACTCGCGAACTCCTCTCTGTAAGATATCCCTCGCTTTAGCAACCACCACAAAGACAACTCGGGTGACCTACACTAACCGCACCGGAAGCCAGTAATGACATGCCACAAACTTTCCGGCCACCGATCAATCCGTCCCAGCGCCATGGAACAGTGTTCGTTAGCTGCGCCTGCCTGGCGGCGGCATTTGCATTAATCGACCCCGTGCTTCCCAAACTTCTCCTTTTTGATATCTCGCAGCTTTTCCTGATATCTCACTCTCGCTATAAGCGACGTGGCTATACCTACAGCTCGCTTATGCAAACGAGATTGACCCCATGACGCGGCTGTGACTGCATAATTCGTGTGGGCTGCAGATACACGCGCATGCAACGACGGCGATGTCGGAAGGCTCCTTTTCATTATCATCCCCGGCGTCGTACGATGTTGTCTCGGGCTGTTCGTCGTGTCCGCACAAACTGCGACCTGTTTTTTGTTCGCTCTAATTTTTTTCTTTCGGCGAGGAAACACTGGAACCAAGTAAGACGTATTTCTGCAGATTATTAAAACCGTTTTAAACGGGGCGGCAGCTTTGGCTCGATGAGATAACTATTCGGACGCCACTATCCTATCATTTCCTTGCTCGAAACGGTGAGCCTCATGCACACCCACAAACTACGCTTTAAAGGGACCTTGCAGCACATTCGATAAATGATTTCCCTCTTTCCTACGCGCCTGGAAGCACTGCGAAAGCTATAGTTATTGCCATCACGGAGCGGCACCGCGTGATTTGCTCGTCGCACCAGATACTTCATCCGTTTCTGCTTTGTTTTGGTGGCTTTATTCTTAAAGTTGGTATTGATGAGCGTTCGTTGTTGCTGCAACTGAGGGAAAACCTGCCAACAGCCGCTACATGGCCATAATGACGTAATTCGAGCCGTCGAAGAACGTCAAGACCTGAAAAGAGAGACAAATGTTTTGAACAAGTTTCCAAGTTATCTCATGGGTATAAAGCAGCAATTTTTGGCTGAGGTGCTTTGAGACCCCCTAATCTAAGTACTGGGTGTGTTGGGTGGCTACGTTCTGCAAGCATATAAGATTTCAAAAAAGTGGAAAAAAGTGTTCCAGGGTCCCTTTAAGGTAATCTTGTGGTTCAGTTTCACCACAATACTTAATTGATCAATACATAATGCCATTCATAAAATTTCCACGAAAGACGATGACGCGCATGGAACTTGACTCAAATGCTCAGTCTGCACTGCCGATACGCAATGCAAACATAATGTTCTTCATTGCGCAGGGCAACAGCACAAATCATATTTTTGAATCAAAAGGTATGCACACTGCTGTCATTTGCCAAAGTGTCTGTGTTGCGTGCACAGACTGGTAAATAGACGCATTGTGGGGAAACTCAGCAATGGGATTCCCTAAATTATACGTGTGTGCCCCAAGGATCTGTTTTATCGTCACTACTATTCAACATCCTTATGAGCGGTATTTCTTTAAATTTCTTCCGGATGTAACAACATACGTTTATCCTGGTGACATTGCACTTTTTGCGTCAGCAGACGATATTTATTCATCATATGAACGCTGGCAGGCCCATTTATCTGAGTCGGAGGTATGGCTTGACCACATTCATTTATTATTGCGTGTATTTATTACTAACGGCAGGTTTGTCAAACACGCGGCGCAGTATCAGTCCACAATTTCTTTTCTTCATTGTCGCCGCTTCTTGGCGACTAGGCGGCTCGTTTAAAACCGGACCTTTAGAGTTCTCACTGATGCTGTCTGTAACGCAAAAACGCCCTTGCAGTAAAGCCAAATTTCTCTGACGATGATGATGAATGACAGTGGGTGAAATAAAAGAAGAAAAAAAAACGCTTCAGCGGTAGGAATCTTGCCTGGGTCCTTCGCGTTATGAAGCCGGCGTCTATCCAACTGCTCCATTTCGGCATGGTCAAAACTCAGTCCAAACTCCCACAACAATTAAAGAATCCGTCACGAGAAAGCTTCGCGTACAGCCATCGCCGTCGTTAGACGAAGGGGTGCATGATTTTTGGGCAGTCGATTAACCAAATGGCGTTGAGCTTTTTACGCCGCCTATTCTTTCTATCGAGGCCGAAAGTCGTTTGTCAAACCACGAGATTGTCAAACATAATCAGACTTGAAATTTTGTTCATACTTATATCTTGCAACAAGTTATTGAGTTGCTAAGGAAGCCGTAATTCAATTCACCTTCATTTATTTATTCACTTCTCTATCTTCTTTACTGATTTTCTGATGTAGTCTCGCTTTCCTATTCATTTGCTTAAAAATAATTAAATTTAACTATCAAGTCCAACCAAAGCACAGTTAATCATTTAGTACCTCTTTGCGGATACGACAGGCCTTTCGAGGACGACGACGGTGACATTTATCATCATCCTCATCATCATCCTCGTCGTCCTCGTCGACCGCGCGCATGCCGGAGCTGTTAAACTACACCCACCACTCTCGCCGCATCCACCTGCGGGAGCTGAAACCGTCGAGGAAGCGCATCTTCCCAAACGGCGCTCCTCACACCACTTACCGCAAAGGAACGGCTAAGTTCCTTCCCGTAACTGCCGGCTTGAGCCGCGAGTATTCTCATGAGATGACGTCTGAACCCCGTATAAGGTATTTTACCTAAAGCGTGCACATTTACCACCAGAGTGGTGCCATGCGTTTCCTGTCGTCTGGGATGTCCCATTGCTAACCTCAGATTTGAAAGCGCTGCTAGCAAGCGGGTAACGAGGGTGTCTGCCTTTCGTCCCGCACTTGGCTACCTGCTGCTTGCACTCTACCTCCGAATAGACCTAGAGCTTCGGCCGTGCCAAGCTTTACACAAGCCGTAGTACTGTTGTCCGTGCTCTTGAAACCATTCGGCTGGGTCCCGAGCCACCAGTGTGAATAAAGCGGTGGCGCAACCATTCCGAACAGTTAGTAGGATTGTATTTTTTATCAAGCGGGTGAACTATAATTTTTATCAAGCTCTAGTTTCCTCAAGGGGGCGAGCTCCAGTTCACCAAACAATATACCATAGAAATTAAGCTAACACAAAAAAATCGCGCCAATCCACCCCGTGAATGTGGTTGGAAAGCAAAGCTGTAAACGGCACCCATAACGATTACTCATGCGACGTCACTTAAAATCACTCACATCGCTCTACAAATAGTAAAACCAGAGAGAAGTGAAATGCACTTAACCACACCAATTATTACTTCAAAGAGATATTCTTGGTAAGGTTAAATCAATGTATGTTGCATGAACGGTGTTTGGTTGAGCTGTATTGGTGTAGCACAAGAGTGGAAACGTTTTTTTATAAAATCAAAGTAAGCTCCAACCCGGTGTTTGACGATCTGACTTCTCCGTCTCTGCGCCGCGGACGGAGGCGACGAGACTTGCGGCTGAGAAGGAGGAGGAAGAAATACTTCTGTTCAGATTTCTGAACGGCCCAGAGTGCAGCCCTGGGGAGTGATTCCTCCTTCTGTGGGGCCCATATGCAGTCCGCGCGGCCTGTGTTCTGTCCACCCGCTGAAGCTGGGTAGGTAGAGAGGGCTTGGACAGCAGCATCTCCCATTGCTCTTGTTGGGTAGTTGACGGAAAGAGAGGAGGGTGCTCAGGGCTAAAGTCGCACACCCCGATTACGGGGCGGAGTATTCCTACTTCTGAGAAAAATTTACATTCAGCGTCGTAGCGATTCGGATGAATTACGTGAAGACGCGTAGGCTGTGGGAAGGAGCCCGGATTGTATAAGCCGTGGGGTAGTTTGTTGTTCTCTGGAAAGGTCGGGGTAAGGCGAAGGTACGGTCTGTCTCAGAAGGCGATAATGCTGGATTATCTCCCTGGACGTGACAAGCGGGTGACTGTCTTCGTGCAGCTCCATAGCACGGGAGGTAAAAGCGCAGGCTTGTTGTGTGGGCGTATTTGTTTCCCTCCATTGAAGCGTGAGGCGGTGTCCAGATGAGCTGAATGGAACCGTTTGGGGAGTGGTTTTTTAGCACGCACAGTGCAGGTCAGGACACCCAACCCGACTGGTAATTCCAGTAGGCTTGCTGGAATCGGTGACTACCCTCCGATCCCCTGGTTGAGTAAGAGCCAAGGTGATGGCTGCCTCTTCTGCTGCCGTCATTTGTTGGGTCCTAAGCGAGGTACACGCAAGGAGGTTGGTTCTGGAGGTAGCCATGATGATGGCGTGTTGCTGCCCTCGATGTTTGGAGAAGTCTGTGTAGATAACTGCATGAGCCCCACCGAGGGTGGTGTTTAGCGCTTGAGCCCGTGCTTTTCGTTGACCCTCGTCATGTGAGGGGTTCATATTTCTAAGCAAAGGGAGCATCTTTAGTTTTAGTCGCCAAGAGTCTTGCAGTGCGTCAAGCGGAGTGACATTCTGGGCTGCCCAGCCAATCTGGTGAAGCATGCGGTTACCCACCGCAGTTCTGAGTCGGACCTTCTGGTTAGAAAGATGGCCTTCTATCAGCTCTTCCACCGTGTTGGGGAGCCCGTGCTAAGCAGCCTCAGTGTGGACGCACTCCTGAGAAGACCAATGGCCTGCTCAACCGCCTTTCTAATCATTATATAAAGCATCTCTATGTCTTCCTCGTCGAGAAGAAGATAGGGGTTTGTCGTAAGTAACTCTCGAGAGGACAAAAGCTTCAATTAATCGAAAAATACCGGATTCTTTTAGGCCTCGCTTCTTGGTGGCAACTCGCCTGAGCATGTGTATGATTAGATTAATGCTGTTTTTGAGGCGCTGCAAGGAGACGTCACTCTTAGTGTTGGCCTGGAAATGTAGGCCCGGGGTCTTGATGCTGGGGTTTGGAGTGATGGCCTGGTCATCAAGGAGTATTTGAATGTATTCCTTGATTTGGCGTGAGGGCGGACGACAAGGAGCTGTGATTTTTTACGTGAACACTGGAAACCACAGGCTTTAGCACATTGGCGTACTAAAAGTGAGATTCCATGGATTGGTGTGAGCTTCCTTTAATTTTTGTAACTCTTAGCGCATGAGCAAGGTGCGCACAGGGCCGCTAGACGGGCGTGAGTGGTCGTGTGACGCTTTCACGTGGCATTCAGCGAGAAGCAGGAGGTAAACCCGTAGATGTGCTTGGTCAGTACACCATTTGTATTCCCGTGTTCGCGTGGGCTCGTAGCTAGATCGGTAAGACGACGGGCTCTCGCTTTGATAGTCTATTAGTTCCAGGTTCGATTCCCGGCGGTGCCAGTAAATTCTTTTATTTGTTCGCTGGAGTTTTCTGGTGACACCAACGGTCGCGAAAGAACCCTTGGGGGTAGAGGTAGAAAGCTTTGCTTTAAAAGGCGGTTGTACAAAACGGGCTCGCTTAGTGCGTCTGATCGAACTGGCTGAACTAATCCAAACTGCCAGTACAAAAGATGTTGCAAATTAGTCGTCCACTTCTTTTCTGGCGCTACTAGCACAGGAACAAAAGCAGCTCGCTTTTAATTACAACCCATCTACTTATACAGTTTTCCAGCCACCACCCGCGCTTGATTAAATTATACCTAGGCGGAGCTGGAGGCTTCGCGATTATGGCGCGGTCGGAGGATCGACCGACTGCTGCCCAGAAAACGTGAAGCTCGTTTTTATACAGAGTTTATTAAAATGGTTCCCGTCGCCTCATGACGCGCCCAGAGAGAAGCGAACCAGGCGCTCTAGCGCTTTAATGTCATCGCGCATTTTTGCTCAACCTAATTAGGGCAGATATGCGCGCCATGGTGAAAACCCCCCGCATTCGTTTTCTTCGCAAGACTTTTGCTTTGTCCTGTTCACGCTTGGGCGAACCGTTATTGGGTTGGGTTCGGTGTAGGTCCGTCTTAATATGCTCATGTTTCCAGACCTATCTTCCCCGCCCCGCCACGTTTTCCTTGCTGCTGCGCGTTCGGAATTGATGCGTGGTTCCCCGGAATTGCTTATTGATCGGACCGAATCGCCTCTCGCGCCATGACTTCCAGGAAGGGTACAGCAATGAAGTTATAAGCGAGCAAAGAGTGGGGGCGCAGCGTTGCATGAAGCAAAATGAGGCACGTGAATTATTGCCCGACTCTGTTGCCGACTGGTCGGACTTCCGTCCCTAATGGTCACTGTCTAAGATAACGGACGAATCCAACTTCCCTCCATCTTGACTTAATTAGGCTACTTTTTGAGACTTGTGCCTTCTTTTTTCATTACTTTTTTTTAAAGTTACAGTTCATCTGTGGTTTTGCGGTCAGAGATGCGCTCTGTACGAAGCAAGAATTAAAGACACAACATCGCGCACCCTCCAACTCTTCCGCCGCGTATAAGCGAGAAGTGTACGCAGTGACACGAAACGTGGTTGTTCGCTGACATGATGCCTGGCTAACGTCCCTACAACCTCTCGTGCACTGGGAAAATGGCGCTCAGAAAACCTTCTCAGTGAACGCGCATTGCGGCTAGACGTTCGTGCGTACAATTTCTTCCGGACTTCCGCGTGCAACGAGTGGGTGCCATGGATTGCCGAAGCAGAAGACACAAGTGCAGCTTTCCTCCAGTGAAATGCAATGAAAAAAAAAAACAGAATTTTTTTTTTTACTTTTTCAGGTGTCTCCTTAGAAAAATACGAAAAAAACGGAATGAACAAAAGGGGGTGAAAAAGTGAAGGAAAGCAAATAGGGAGGGAATGAAAAGAAGAAACAGTAAGCGATGCAAGTGTAAGTAGGGCCAGGGCACTGTCACTCCGGCATTGGACAAGGACTTCAGCAGTATCTCGTAATATTTTCTGTCTTGCACACAGTGGCCGTAGTTATCCACCTAATCATACTAGCTTCCCTGAGCAACCTACTGTGAACGGTGTCTTCATTCTAGCCACTGCCCCAAGGGATGTTTAGCTTCCAGCTCAGTAACCGGAGCCAGACATGTTAGGTGTATCCCTAGACCTGCTAGCACGGCTGTCCAAGCTCAGGTGAACTAAGATGTGAGGGCCACGCACATACAAACAGCTCAGAATAGAAACTTCCTCGCCCTGAGAAAAATTACGGGAAAGGAAGAAGACACAACGGTGAGTTAGGGCATGTGTCTCATAGGAGGAAAGGTTTGCGGGCGCAATGGAGAGAGCAGGGATGCAAGACTTATTTTCCCAAACCATACGGAACGGGCATTCCTACACGGTCCAGCTCGAAATAAAACGGGGTGGTAGGGTCCAACCTGTCCATAAAGCGACCTCATAGATAAGAAAACATGCTTATATGCGAAAATAATGTGTCATATTGGCCGAGGAAAAGAAAATGCGTAAGAAAAAGTCACGTGACTTTTAACCCACACCGTAACAATTCGAACTGAATATTGTGCATCCTGGCCACGGAGGCCTGTCGGTTGGTTGGTCGGTAGTGTTGTTGGGTCAGGTGGTGTTAGCCTTGCGAGATTGACCGGCAATTGCTTCACCCGAGCGCCACCTAACGCGTCAATAATAAGGCAACTTCACTATGAGTCCACAATGTTCTTTTTCCTGAAGGAAGCTGAGAAGAACCTGCCTCCGCAGCATGCAGTGACCCCTTGGGAAGACGTCTGTGAGGCTTCACACTTTCGCATTTTGCTGACAACAGTGCAGTCCACTCTCAAGCGTACTCTCGGAGCTCATTTAGTAGTGCTGGACATCCCACAACACTGCAAATACCGAGCACAGAGGCGATCGCACGACACCCATGATGTATCGCCACGCTGTGGCTTTCTCTGAGCACGTTCGGATGCAGTACAGGGAAGTTGCCTCCGCTCTTGCAAGTCCTTTGTGACACAAGGCCGAACGCTGGACCCTCTTCAGCAGTTGCTGAAGGGAATATTGGTGTGTTCAATTTGAACCAGTAGATGGTGCTCTTGATGTATGCAAGAAGTTCCGGTTCAAGTGTCGGGAATCAGAAAGAAGGACTTGATAAAGATTCAGGTAAAAAAAGCAGGCAGGAAATGCGGTCAACTAAGTGTTTCAGAAGATTCGTACCATGCCTGGCACTACGCATACTCGGATCCTGCGCTTTGCCGACTTACAGAGACCTGTAGGTGGACAGACGACGTCTTCCCAACTCTCCTGAAGTGATTCATATACTCTGGCGTGTCGGCGTATTAACGTAAATTTGTGGCATTGAAGAGCACGTCTATGGCCTTGAAAGCACCTTGCATGGCCTAGAGTTCTAGCAGAAGCGCGTGGGCCCGCAGTGTCGGCCGCGTAGCTGCATAGGGGTTGAATCTTGGACGGGCCCGGCTCACGAAGGCGAGAAGACCTCCCCCAGGTAGAACGCCTGAGTCCTTGTCCGCCGCAGTGCAGCGGCGAAGCCTCGTTGTCTTATTAGTGGCGTTTGATATTCAACACTGTGGAGTGAAGGAGGGCCATCTAGTGTTGGGGTCAACGATATGGTTCACCGCCGAAGTGAGAATGAAAAGCCATCACCACTGGAATGTGGGTGCACTTGACGTGGTTTGCTTATCCTACTGACACACAAAGTCTGACTTATTTACGGGCAGAACCTTGTATTTACGCTTACACTTTTTTTCTAGTACACCCAGCAGAATTACTGCTCAAAGTGCCAGCCCAAGCGAATCCTATTTTTTGTTAGCTTGTTGTTGTTGTTGTTTAAAACGTTTATTAAGAAAAGAGGGGAAGGGAGTTGGGTTAAAAAGTGGAGCACTGGGTGGCCATCCTATTCCGGTAGGCCGCGGGCTGTGGCTGCAGTCTTCGCCCGGAGAATCAGGGCTTCCTGTTCTTCGAGCTGGCTGCAGCGCAGCGCGCGCTCCCAATGCTCTGGAGAGGGGGAGAGGAGGGTAGGGAGGGGGGGATTGGACGGACATGTCCAAACTAGGTGGCTGGTGGTGTTGGGAGAGTTGCAGTATGGGCAGTTGAATGGGTAGAGGGTGGGGGAGACATAGTGAAGGCGAGTGTGATTGTGGTACGTCTGTGTTTGTAGAAAATTAGATTTTTTAAGAGCCTTGGTTCGCTTCTAATAACTGACACCCGCTGTATCTTTCATGCTACATACAGACGCCAGTAGAATCAGTGTTTAGAAGATTCGATGTGCAGGTTGCTGTACTGGCTGCCTAAAGCTACAGTTGCCCACTAAAAAACTTCTCAGCGTATGTTCGTGTGTTGCATGATTGCTGCACGCAAATGCATGGTTACATGACAGCGTGGCCACGGTTAAGCCATGGCCACGGGTACGGGACTCTTCTCACGCTTGGGGATGCTTCCAGTATGCATTCATCTGAAGTTTAGGTAGCTCTGCGTGGCGTCACCTACGTGGCTCGGTACAGAACTGCAGCCAGTACGTCTGGGGTAGGCAATACCTATAGGTGGTATTCGTTGAAACGTTTAACTGTCAATTTATTCGCTTGGCAACCCGGGAAACGGTCATACATGGCCGATGTGCCACGGACATGACGCGGCTTGGGCCACTGCGCCCGCACGCCGAAGTAAAAAAAAAAAAAAAAAACACTGGCGTGCGTTGCCTGCTCCGTATCAACCCAATTCTTAACGGTGGCGTCAACAGAGATGTTATTAATCACACTCACATTGGACTCGAGGCAATACTTTGCGTTGGGTGAGGTAGAGCTTGTAACGTGCAACAAGTCATGTGCTTAGCACGGACAAAAGTCCGCCATTTCGCGGTGCCCGACGTAACGAGTGACGGCGCACTCACACGGTTGCCTGCATGCGTGTCTCGCCAGTGAATACAAGCAATACCCAAGTGAGAATTGGGTGTTTTGTTGACTTAGGTCGCCTATGCCTCTGTTGCTAAGGGCCATAGGTGCTCCAGTGACGTTCCTCAGTTTCTCATGGTAAAGATGTTCCCGTCAGGAATATCGCCGATTTGAGTCCGCAAGACTATACGCCGTGCTACAGCATCTGACGCTCACATGTTGACTTAGTGGCACGGCAAGTATTTATTTGGCAGGTGTAGGTGCTGTACATGGGATAACTCTGTGATTGGGGGAAGGCAAGACCTTTAGGCTTACAAATCCTATTGGAAGCGTTTAAATAAATAAATAACGTTAACTGACTTTTGCCCCCCTCCCTTTTCGCTGATTCGACCCTCCTGCACCCCGCACCAGATAATGCAGCACCATAACGCGTCGTTAAAGCGTCCCACAACAGTAGCGCGAGCTAAAATTTTACAAGGATAGGCGACAGTCCACGTACTCATAACCTGCAGGGAGGAAGTTCAAGGCAGTTTATTACACACGGGCCATATAAGGCAAAGCTCTGCGTTTATACGAGTTCTAGCTGGCAATACCTCCGAAATAATTTCTAGCTTCTCAGTATTGGTCTCTTTCTACGGAACTACGGCCGCTTCGAAGTGTGCCGTTTACGACAATACTCTCCAACTGGACGATGTACGACTCAAAGGCGATCGGAACTGCGGCAACGTACACAACAAAAGCGGTCCACAAAGGGGTCCATTACACGCGGCGCAAGAGACAACACGGCCCGTTATCAGTCTCTTCGGGCTAATAGACTGTTCCCTGCCCTCACGCCGTGGGGAAGTGCTCAGCGGTGCGGCGAGGAACTCAACGCGCGAAAACCGGGCTGCGTGAACTCTACTCCGCCGTTATTTGTTGCATCATTCCTCCTACGCCATCTATTACTTAACCAATATATATATATATATATATATATATATATATATATATATATATATATATATATATATATATAGGAAATGAGGGGCTCGTTGAAAATAACACAGAAATAAGGGTTGGCAGTCGAGAAAACCTCGGAAAGCACAGGGGAGGATGTGGTAGATCATTGAAACAGATTAAGAATTTGGAAAGAAAGAAAGAAAGTGAAGAAAAAATGCCCGCCAGGTGGGATCCGAACCCACGACCTCCAGAATACCGGTCTGGTGCGATAACCACTACGCTACCGGCGGGGCGATTTTCCCATTCACTTTCTGGGGTATTTATGTTAGGTAGATTTGTTTCCTGTGCTTGGGGGTGGTAGCCAGCGCCATTCGGACTAATCGGGGTGAAGGGGACCTTCTTTTTAACCCCCGGGTCGTGACTCGAGTGTCTACGACATGTCCAGAGTGGTCGACCAGCTTTGAACCCTCTTAAGCTCCCTTTGGCAACAAGACTGCCAGAACAGAGGCCCTCGCTATGCATGTAGCGAATCAGAATAGGAAATGAGGGGCTCGTTGAAAATAACACAGAAATAAGGGTTGGCAGTCGAGAAAACCTCGGAAAGCACAGGGGAGGATGTGGTAGATCATTGAAACAGATTAAGAATTTGGAAAGAAAGAAAGAAAGTGAAGAAAAAATGCCCGCCAGGTGGGATCCGAACCCACGACCTCCAGAATACCGGTCTGGTGCGATAACCACTACGCTACCGGCGGGGCGATTTTCCCATTCACTTTCTGGGGTATTTATGTTAGGTAGATTTGTTTCCTGTGCTTGGGGGTGGTAGCCAGCGCCATTCGGACTAATCGGGGTGAAGGGGACCTTCTTTTTAACCCCCGGGTCGTGACTCGAGTGTCTACGACATGTCCAGAGTGGTCGACCAGCTTTGAACCCTCTTAAGCTCCCTTTGGCAACAAGACTGCCAGAACAGAGGCCCTCGCTATGCATGTAGCGAATCAGAATAGGAAATGAGGGGCTCGTTGAAAATAACACAGAAATAAGGGTTGGCAGTCGAGAAAACCTCGGAAAGCACAGGGGAGGATGTGGTAGATCATTGAAACAGATTAAGAATTTGGAAAGAAAGAAAGAAAGTGAAGAAAAAATGCCCGCCAGGTGGGATCCGAACCCACGACCTCCAGAATACCGGTCTGGTGCGATAACCACTACGCTACCGGCGGGGCGATTTTCCCATTCACTTTCTGGGGTATTTATGTTAGGTAGATTTGTTTCCTGTGCTTGGGGGTGGTAGCCAGCGCCATTCGGACTAATCGGGGTGAAGGGGACCTTCTTTTTAACCCCCGGGTCGTGACTCGAGTGTCTACGACATGTCCAGAGTGGTCGACCAGCTTTGAACCCTCTTAAGCTCCCTTTGGCAACAAGACTGCCAGAACAGAGGCCCTCGCTATGCATGTAGCGAATCAGAATAGGAAATGAGGGGCTCGTTGAAAATAACACAGAAATAAGGGTTGGCAGTCGAGAAAACCTCGGAAAGCACAGGGGAGGATGTGGTAGATCATTGAAACAGATTAAGAATTTGGAAAGAAAGAAAGAAAGTGAAGAAAAAATGCCCGCCAGGTGGGATCCGAACCCACGACCTCCAGAATACCGGTCTGGTGCGATAACCACTACGCTACCGGCGGGGCGATTTTCCCATTCACTTTCTGGGGTATTTATGTTAGGTAGATTTGTTTCCTGTGCTTGGGGGTGGTAGCCAGCGCCATTCGGACTAATCGGGGTGAAGGGGACCTTCTTTTTAACCCCCGGGTCGTGACTCGAGTGTCTACGACATGTCCAGAGTGGTCGACCAGCTTTGAACCCTCTTAAGCTCCCTTTGGCAACAAGACTGCCAGAACAGAGGCCCTCGCTATGCATGTAGCGAATCAGAATAGGAAATGAGGGGCTCGTTGAAAATAACACAGAAATAAGGGTTGGCAGTCGAGAAAACCTCGGAAAGCACAGGGGAGGATGTGGTAGATCATTGAAACAGATTAAGAATTTGGAAAGAAAGAAAGAAAGTGAAGAAAAAATGCCCGCCAGGTGGGATCCGAACCCACGACCTCCAGAATACCGGTCTGGTGCGATAACCACTACGCTACCGGCGGGGCGATTTTCCCATTCACTTTCTGGGGTATTTATGTTAGGTAGATTTGTTTCCTGTGCTTGGGGGTGGTAGCCAGCGCCATTCGGACTAATCGGGGTGAAGGGGACCTTCTTTTTAACCCCCGGGTCGTGACTCGAGTGTCTACGACATGTCCAGAGTGGTCGACCAGCTTTGAACCCTCTTAAGCTCCCTTTGGCAACAAGACTGCCAGAACAGAGGCCCTCGCTATGCATGTAGCGAATCAGAATAGGAAATGAGGGGCTCGTTGAAAATAACACAGAAATAAGGGTTGGCAGTCGAGAAAACCTCGGAAAGCACAGGGGAGGATGTGGTAGATCATTGAAACAGATTAAGAATTTGGAAAGAAAGAAAGAAAGTGAAGAAAAAATGCCCGCCAGGTGGGATCCGAACCCACGACCTCCAGAATACCGGTCTGGTGCGATAACCACTACGCTACCGGCGGGGCGATTTTCCCATTCACTTTCTGGGGTATTTATGTTAGGTAGATTTGTTTCCTGTGCTTGGGGGTGGTAGCCAGCGCCATTCGGACTAATCGGGGTGAAGGGGACCTTCTTTTTAACCCCCGGGTCGTGACTCGAGTGTCTACGACATGTCCAGAGTGGTCGACCAGCTTTGAACCCTCTTAAGCTCCCTTTGGCAACAAGACTGCCAGAACAGAGGCCCTCGCTATGCATGTAGCGAATCAGAATAGGAAATGAGGGGCTCGTTGAAAATAACACAGAAATAAGGGTTGGCAGTCGAGAAAACCTCGGAAAGCACAGGGGAGGATGTGGTAGATCATTGAAACAGATTAAGAATTTGGAAAGAAAGAAAGAAAGTGAAGAAAAAATGCCCGCCAGGTGGGATCCGAACCCACGACCTCCAGAATACCGGTCTGGTGCGATAACCACTACGCTACCGGCGGGGCGATTTTCCCATTCACTTTCTGGGGTATTTATGTTAGGTAGATTTGTTTCCTGTGCTTGGGGGTGGTAGCCAGCGCCATTCGGACTAATCGGGGTGAAGGGGACCTTCTTTTTAACCCCCGGGTCGTGACTCGAGTGTCTACGACATGTCCAGAGTGGTCGACCAGCTTTGAACCCTCTTAAGCTCCCTTTGGCAACAAGACTGCCAGAACAGAGGCCCTCGCTATGCATGTAGCGAATCAGAATAGGAAATGAGGGGCTCGTTGAAAATAACACAGAAATAAGGGTTGGCAGTCGAGAAAACCTCGGAAAGCACAGGGGAGGATGTGGTAGATCATTGAAACAGATTAAGAATTTGGAAAGAAAGAAAGAAAGTGAAGAAAAAATGCCCGCCAGGTGGGATCCGAACCCACGACCTCCAGAATACCGGTCTGGTGCGATAACCACTACGCTACCGGCGGGGCGATTTTCCCATTCACTTTCTGGGGTATTTATGTTAGGTAGATTTGTTTCCTGTGCTTGGGGGTGGTAGCCAGCGCCATTCGGACTAATCGGGGTGAAGGGGACCTTCTTTTTAACCCCCGGGTCGTGACTCGAGTGTCTACGACATGTCCAGAGTGGTCGACCAGCTTTGAACCCTCTTAAGCTCCCTTTGGCAACAAGACTGCCAGAACAGAGGCCCTCGCTATGCATGTAGCGAATCAGAATAGGAAATGAGGGGCTCGTTGAAAATAACACAGAAATAAGGGTTGGCAGTCGAGAAAACCTCGGAAAGCACAGGGGAGGATGTGGTAGATCATTGAAACAGATTAAGAATTTGGAAAGAAAGAAAGAAAGTGAAGAAAAAATGCCCGCCAGGTGGGATCCGAACCCACGACCTCCAGAATACCGGTCTGGTGCGATAACCACTACGCTACCGGCGGGGCGATTTTCCCATTCACTTTCTGGGGTATTTATGTTAGGTAGATTTGTTTCCTGTGCTTGGGGGTGGTAGCCAGCGCCATTCGGACTAATCGGGGTGAAGGGGACCTTCTTTTTAACCCCCGGGTCGTGACTCGAGTGTCTACGACATGTCCAGAGTGGTCGACCAGCTTTGAACCCTCTTAAGCTCCCTTTGGCAACAAGACTGCCAGAACAGAGGCCCTCGCTATGCATGTAGCGAATCAGAATAGGAAATGAGGGGCTCGTTGAAAATAACACAGAAATAAGGGTTGGCAGTCGAGAAAACCTCGGAAAGCACAGGGGAGGATGTGGTAGATCATTGAAACAGATTAAGAATTTGGAAAGAAAGAAAGAAAGTGAAGAAAAAATGCCCGCCAGGTGGGATCCGAACCCACGACCTCCAGAATACCGGTCTGGTGCGATAACCACTACGCTACCGGCGGGGCGATTTTCCCATTCACTTTCTGGGGTATTTATGTTAGGTAGATTTGTCTCCTGTGCTTGGGGGTGGTAGCCAGCGCCATTCGGACTAATCGGGGTGAAGGGGACCTTCTTTTTAACCCCCGGGTCGTGACTCGAGTGTCTACGACATGTCCAGAGTGGTCGACCAGCTTTGAACCCTCTTAAGCTCCCTTTGGCAACAAGACTGCCAGAACAGAGGCCCTCGCTATGCATGTAGCGAATCAGAATAGGAAATGAGGGGCTCGTTGAAAATAACACAGAAATAAGGGTTGGCAGTCGAGAAAACCTCGGAAAGCACAGGGGAGGATGTGGTAGATCATTGAAACAGATTAAGAATTTGGAAAGAAAGAAAGAAAGTGAAGAAAAAATGCCCGCCAGGTGGGATCCGAACCCACGACCTCCAGAATACCGGTCTGGTGCGATAACCACTACGCTACCGGCGGGGCGATTTTCCCATTCACTTTCTGGGGTATTTATGTTAGGTAGATTTGTTTCCTGTGCTTGGGGGTGGTAGCCAGCGCCATTCGGACTAATCGGGGTGAAGGGGACCTTCTTTTTAACCCCCGGGTCGTGACTCGAGTGTCTACGACATGTCCAGAGTGGTCGACCAGCTTTGAACCCTCTTAAGCTCCCTTTGGCAACAAGACTGCCAGAACAGAGGCCCTCGCTATGCATGTAGCGAATCAGAATAGGAAATGAGGGGCTCGTTGAAAATAACACAGAAATAAGGGTTGGCAGTCGAGAAAACCTCGGAAAGCACAGGGGAGGATGTGGTAGATCATTGAAACAGATTAAGAATTTGGAAAGAAAGAAAGAAAGTGAAGAAAAAATGCCCGCCAGGTGGGATCCGAACCCACGACCTCCAGAATACCGGTCTGGTGCGATAACCACTACGCTACCGGCGGGGCGATTTTCCCATTCACTTTCTGGGGTATTTATGTTAGGTAGATTTGTTTCCTGTGCTTGGGGGTGGTAGCCAGCGCCATTCGGACTAATCGGGGTGAAGGGGACCTTCTTTTTAACCCCCGGGTCGTGACTCGAGTGTCTACGACATGTCCAGAGTGGTCGACCAGCTTTGAACCCTCTTAAGCTCCCTTTGGCAACAAGACTGCCAGAACAGAGGCCCTCGCTATGCATGTAGCGAATCAGAATAGGAAATGAGGGGCTCGTTGAAAATAACACAGAAATAAGGGTTGGCAGTCGAGAAAACCTCGGAAAGCACAGGGGAGGATGTGGTAGATCATTGAAACAGATTAAGAATTTGGAAAGAAAGAAAGAAAGTGAAGAAAAAATGCCCGCCAGGTGGGATCCGAACCCACGACCTCCAGAATACCGGTCTGGTGCGATAACCACTACGCTACCGGCGGGGCGATTTTCCCATTCACTTTCTGGGGTATTTATGTTAGGTAGATTTGTTTCCTGTGCTTGGGGGTGGTAGCCAGCGCCATTCGGACTAATCGGGGTGAAGGGGACCTTCTTTTTAACCCCCGGGTCGTGACTCGAGTGTCTACGACATGTCCAGAGTGGTCGACCAGCTTTGAACCCTCTTAAGCTCCCTTTGGCAACAAGACTGCCAGAACAGAGGCCCTCGCTATGCATGTAGCGAATCAGAATAGGAAATGAGGGGCTCGTTGAAAATAACACAGAAATAAGGGTTGGCAGTCGAGAAAACCTCGGAAAGCACAGGGGAGGATGTGGTAGATCATTGAAACAGATTAAGAATTTGGAAAGAAAGAAAGAAAGTGAAGAAAAAATGCCCGCCAGGTTCACTTTCTTTCTTTCTTTCCAAATTCTTAATCTGTTTCAATGATCTACCACATCCTCCCCTGTGCTTTCCGAGGTTTTCTCGACTGCCAACCCTTATTTCTGTGTTATATATATATATATATATATATATATATATATATATATATGTGTGTGTGTGTGTGTGTGTGTGTGTGTGTGTGTGTGTGTGTGTATGTATATGATAGACAAAGAGAAATAAAGAGGGACGAGCAGAAGGGTGCCGGGAGTGTGTAAAGGAGGCTGCGACTGCGCGCCGTAACCAACTGATGCAGCGGCGTGCGCAGAATGCGACAGCACAGATACGCCGGTACTCCCCCGTCTTCCCTCTTTCCTCTTGCCGGCTCCCCGTCGGTCATTCCGACGCTCCCGCTGACCCCCTTTCAGGGTGAGGAAATGAAATAGAAGGACAAAATGCCCCGAATACGACGACTCACGGACTCACTGACTCGGTGACCTAGTTTCGGCGGCCAAGATTAGGGGACCGGGCTCCCGGCGGGATTCGTTTTTATCGCGCAGCTATGCGCCCAGTAGACGTGTCTTCGGCTAAGCGCGGTGCAGATACAACTAAATACAGGGGAAGCATTTGTTTGGTCGCAAAAAAAAAATATGTGCGTAGCTCTGTTTATCTCGTCTGCTCTTGCACTTGCGCTGTGTTGCTGTCTATTTTCTTCTGTTTCCGCCCAGCGAGATCTCCACTGATTTATTGCGAAGCGTTCTTTCCGTGTTTTCAGCGCAGCCTAAAGTCGAGGTCTCGGAAAGCCTCGCCTCTTAAGCGTCACTGTCAAGGTAAGAAACCACAGTCAATAATAGGCAAACCCGTTTCCCAACAACTACGACCGGTATAGCTAGGTTTAAACATGTCACCAGTACTCAATTTAAAAAAAATCCGATCAAATCTCATACAAAGTACAAGTGAATAACAGATATATATATGTTTAAAAAGTACATCAGACACCAGGTAGAGCCCATTTCTTGTTAAAAAGGAAAGTTTACGGAGACAGCTGAATACCGTTCGTTTTTAGCCGCACGGCTACATTTCAGGTGGACGTCCAATTTTTTTTTAACTTATGAACTGCATCGATGGAGGTGAGATAACTGAAAAAACACAGAGAGGTCTGCGTTGCATCGTCGGCAGCTAGGAGCGCATCCAGAGCTAAAAAACACCAATTTTCCCAAAGGTAGAATGCTCGAGCATTTCCAAAAATATGTATATACTATACATCGCTGAGGGCATTTTTCTGTATTTATTTTTCGGTGTTTCTCTCACCGCGTATGCGTCGTCGCTGTGTGAGCTCTGTCTTCGATATCACGGGGAATGCGCAGTCGTACATAGAACATCAAAAAAAATTTTTACACCCACTCAGAAGTTGTCGGGATCGGAACCAAGCCGTTTTGCCTCTAAAGTGAGAATCATAAGACTCGGCTACAATTCTTCGTGCGAGTAAATAGTGCGTTTTTGCTCAACTATCCTGGTTATGCTTTGGATGCCGGAAGAAAGGTAAAAGTTCCTCCGAGAGTTTCAGGCATGGAATCGTTTAGACCCACAGGGGCAGGGAGGATACGCGAAGCTGTTGCCACAAATCCCCGCGCAGGTAGACGTGATAAGTGCAAAAATGGCGAGGCCTAGAAGTAACTAGTACATTTGGAAGGTCGCTTACACGCATGGCATACGCGCTTTCGGGATACTTCTTTTTTCTTTTCGACATTCCGAAGAGACAACTTTAGGGCGCACAAAAAGAAGTACTGCCCTCAGAGGATCATCGTATAGTCGCATAAATGCACGTCATTCACAGCTGTTACTGTCATCTTAGGGCGATCGTGTGTGATTTCACTACCCCTTTTTCTTATTTTACAGCACAGGGAAACGTTTGTTGCATTAGGGAATAGCCTTTAAAATCCCTCCCTGGTAAAAGTTGGTCCTACACCCTCTACGTCGACCACGTTTTGCAACTCGTTCGCTTCCTTTTTTTCTCCTGTTGTCGCAACCTGGTTCTGCAAACACGAAAGCGCAGAAACTTCTGCGAGGTGATTTGCCCACTCACCCTCGAAAATAAGCGCAACACGCGCACACGCAAGCAAGCACAGCGCTTCAGTGTCGCTGTCACGCTGTTTACACCACTTCGGCAAACATGTCCCGCATGCGACGCAATCGTTAAAAGCACGCGGATGCCAGGCTAATGGTGCGCGATATGTGAGATGCATCCACACCCCTGTGTCGCGCGCGTTCGGTGTCTGCGCGGTGGTCGTGGCAGCACGCAGAGACAGGAGGAAGAGGAGGCGGCACTGAGAGCAGAACTTGGGGAGAACATAGCCTCGCTAACCACTCGAGCGATTCCAGCGAAGTTTGATATTGTAGTATGGGAACAGACTAAACTGTAGTGGGTCCTGTTTTTAAAACATTTACTAGGGACATCAGTTGTTTAAACGCCAATTTTTTTTTGTATGGAAAAAATTACACATAAAAATAGTTATGTGCCGTTTTTGTGCCCTCTTATCTTCTTTTTTCGTATTATTTACGTTTTTAACGAATAATGTACGGAAATTCTGAGAATTGCTTGCTAATTTGTTGGCAACGTCATCAGCTGGCGTAGCAAGTTCGGCATTTTAACCCGGCTAACATCGCCAGACTTCATTGAAGATCGTTCTCTCTCTCTCTCTCTCTCTCTCTCTCTCTCTCTCTCTCTCTCTCTCTCTCTCTCTCTCTCTCTCTCTCTCTCTCTCTCTCTCTCTCTCTCTCTCTCTCTCTCTCTCTCTCTCTCTCTCGTTATCTCCATTTACGCTGTTATAACCATTCAATGTTTTAACAACGCCAATTATGCATTTTTGTGTAGATGCCGCAGGTCGTTAAGCGGTTGGTGCTATGGGGTACTCGGCAAAGAATGTTTACGCATTCAAAGAAAGAAGCAACCAATAATTCAAGCCAGCCAGTAAGCTCTCACCGGGCATGAATTAACGGCACGGTAGCGGGCAAACAAGCACGTGCACGCTCGAGTGGGAAAACGCGTGCAAAGAAACCATTACCATATTAAAAGGACCCTGCAACAGTTTCGATAAACGTTTTCACTCTTTCCTACGTGTCTGGAAGCACTGCGAAAACTAGTTTTCGCCAGCAGGGAGCGGCACTGCGTGATTTGCTCGTCGCTACAGATCCGCCTTCCGTTTCTGCTTTGCTTTTGTGGCTTTATTTTTGAAGTTGCTATCGAGAAGCCTTCATTGCCGCAACAGAAGCAAAACCGGCCAACAGCCGCTACATGGCCTCAGTTGCGTAAGTCGGGCCGTCGAAGAACGTCGAGACCAGGAAAGAGAGAAAAATCTAAAATCTTTTGAGCGAGTTTCCAAGTTATCTTATGGGCATATAGATCAACAATTTTTGGCTGAGGTACTTTGCGACCCCCCTAATCTAAGTACTGGGTGTGTCGGGTGACTAAGTTCTGCAAGCATTTAAGATTTCAAAATAAGTCGAAAAAAGTGTTGCAGGGTTCTTTAACGCAAAACTGCTTATAAAATATTGGCGGCTCTCACTTTCGAAAAAGTCCGAGTGTAACATCCCCTTTCAAACGAGTTTCAGACAATACAGAATGTTATAAGATGTGCAGTCGTAGGCGAGCAAACGATTCTTTTCAATCAGCTCCTAACGTCAGTGACGAGCAGACGATCCCTCCTCATCCCACTAGATAACATGTCACTTGACTCCTGTGCTGCCCGGGAGGGGTGAGAAATGGCATGCCCCCCTATAATCTGATATGCACCCTTCCGTCACTGTATCACACGATAAACTGGACGGTGCTTCCGCGTCACGTTCCCTTTCCACGTTTGAATGCGGCCCACCACTATACTTGTAAGCGGGGTGTTAAAGGGACCCTGCAACACTTTCTTCAACTTTTTTTGAAATGTTAAATGTTTGCAGAACGTAGTCAGCCAACACACCCACTACTTGGGGTTGGGGGTCGCAAAGTACCTCAGCCAAAAATTGCTCCGGTATGCCCATCAGATAACTTGTAAGTTCGCTCAAAAAAATTTCTCTTTTCACCGGTCTTGACGTTCTTCGACGGCTCGAATTACGTCACTAAGGCCATGTAGCGGCTGTTGGCTGGTTTTTAAATAAAGCCACAGAAACAAAGCAGAAACGGAAGGCGTATCTGAGCGGCGAGCAAATCACGCAGTGCCGCTCTGTGCTGGAGATAACTATAGCATGCGCAGTGCTTCCAGACGCGAAGGCGAAAGTGGGGAAGGTGTTCGCCTGGAGTGTTTCAGAGTCGGACCCACTTTCGATAAGCGCTTTCACTCTTTCCTTCGCGCCTGGAACCACTGCGAAAGCTATAGTTATCTCCAGCATGGAGCGGCACTGCGTGATTTGCTCGCCGCAGCAGAGACGCCTTCCGTTTCTGCTTTGTTTCTGTGGCTTTATTTATAAAGTTTCTATCGAAAAGCGCTCATTGCTGCAACTGAAGGAAACCGGCCAACAGCCGCTACATGGCCTTAGTGACGTAATTCGAGCCGTCGAAGAACGTCAAGACCGGTGAAAAGAGAAAATTTTTTGAGCGAGCTTACAAGTTATCTGATGGGCATACCGGAGCAATTTTTGGCTGAGGTACTTTGCGACCCCCTAATCTCTAAACCGACTACGTTCCGCAAGCATTTCAGACTTGGAAAGAAGTTGAAAAAAATGTTCCAGAGTCCCATTAGTCCCGCTGCATTCTGTACCGTCATATTAGGGAGACGCAGGTCATTTCTGTTAGTGACGAGAATGTACTTCATGTGGACGAGAATGAGTACTCATCGGGACGTACACGTGGGGAGAATTTTTCCCCATTTTGTAAGGAATGCCTGGTAAGCCGGGATAACGTCCACATTCTTGGAATCCCTTCGCACCATTGGCATAAGCGAAACTCGTGAGATATATACATTCAGGGTCGACTGTTCTTCGATCGATTGGTTAGAAGGTAGAATATGACTACGGTGATGCGAATACTTGTATACGAGTACAAACACGCGCGCCCTCCCCTTGAGTTTGCGCTCCTCACTAAATGTGGCAACGGATGACACACACCGTTGCACTTGAAAGGAGGTATCTCGATTCTGTTAACCATTCCTCTAAATGACTCGTCACTGCCGTAGAGGCGTATACAATACGCATAGAGGCGTAGAGGTGTACAATAACGCATAGGGGTGAATCTGGCGCTACCAACTGCTGCCTGGACGGGGGCGATGAGAGGTGGTGGATTCGGATTTGCTCTTCATAGGTCTATAGAAAAATTACTAGGCGGACTGGATTTTTATGCGATCAACGTTCGTTCAATTCACTTCTCACGTGTGCTTCTAGCTTTCATTACAACACAGCCGTGCTCGAGTGTAGTGGTTGGGTTCGCTGTAACTATGCTGCTCTGGTCTTCGGAGCGAGAATAAAGGGACAATCGCGTTCGGTTCATGTTTACGTGAAGGAGCGTTCACTTACTAGCGATTCGACTGGAGCTGTTGCCGAAATTTTCCGGCGAAGCGATCTGTACCTGCCTCATGCGCCAGCAAAAGCGTTTATCGGGCCTAAGGTGAGCCGATTTGATACAGCAAAAGGGCAAAACCTTGCACGTGCTAATCGGTAGCTTCTTCGTAACGGACTCTCCACAATATGAGGGCCTAGCAAATAAATCATCTAATGCATCATATCTCGCAATTAAACAGGATAATGTTGTGTACCTGCGGACTTGGTCGCCTATGTGCGGGCCGACGTTTTTCCCCTGGAGCCATACAGATATTAACGATTATATTAAAAGCATCGAACCTTTATACCTAAGCGCCGGACTCGCTTTGTGAGCAAATTCTAAACTATGGTCGTGGAGTTAGGGAAGGGACGTTATTGTTAACAGCTGTTTCTTCAGTGTGGTTTTCAAATGAAACGGATATTATACAAAACCTCATAAATATTTTAACAAAATCTTGAATTTTGGTTATGACGAACTCATACGGGAGCTACAATAGCATACTTTTCAAAATAGCGTCAGATAACAATTGCGGCGACTTGATAACTCAGACGAGCTTAAGGTGCAACGTACCAATGTATTTAACGCTTTGTGCCAGGAACAACAAAAGAAAGCGCGGTAAATGTAAAAGCACGTAACTATTTTCCTTCTTCCCCTTTTGCCCTCGAGCGCCGCCCTCTCGCCAAGGGCGTAGCCGGCCGCGGGCGCGAGAAAAAAAAACGCTCCAGTGCCGATTTCCCCAGAATGGTTGCCCTAGCAACGCAAAACTGCCCGTCCCCGAGTGTTTTGCCGACACGACGACGTCGTCGTCGACGGCTTCCAGCTCGTTTATACGTCACGCCGATGTGGCAAAAGCAACAGCAACAGTAACAACGTGCAACGAAGAGACGGCGGCAGCCCGCGGCGGGGGGCGGACGGCACATTCATTGGGTATGGACGCGGCAATCAGGGTCACTGGGCTCGCGGCCACCACCGCGTCAGGAGCGCAAAGACGCAGAAAAGCGTACAGTATCGCCGGGACGAGGCCTTTCAGCTGCACATTGGCATGGGAGCCAGATCGCGCTGTTATTTGATGGCTTGATGGCTCGCCGAGCGAGGAGGCGTCGTCGTCCCCTTTGCTGGGAGCAAGAGGGACGGGACGTGCCGGACACGCTGACGACGAGACGACGAGCGCCAGTTGCTGCGCCCGAGCAGCCACCGTCTGTGTGTTTTGAAACAGGGAAACGCACGTGCGCTAGCCCTCCTTTTTGTCCTTTCAGAGACGAGCGGAAAAAGGCAACGATGGCGTATAAAAGTTGTGCTTTTACGCAACGATTTGCCCGGATACGCCGGCTGTCTAAACTACTCGAAGTTGATTGTAGTTTTAGTGGAAGTGGCAACGTACGTGTTAACTGTGAGCCGCGCGTGCCATTCTTTCGGTCTTGTTTGTTTCTGTTAAAGAAATGACTCCAATCTAGGGTTGTTTTTGATTTTCTGGTTCCTGTTCTGGCCCGCAATTCTGAAAAGAAAAACAGCAGGGAAGAAGCGGCGGGGAAGAGAATGTTATAACCGCGAGCTGCTTCGATTCACGTTCGAGTCGGCACTGTCGGTAGCATTTAAGCCTCATAGTATAACTACTCATTTGAATTCGCTGACATGTAGTAATTACCTGCGAGCAAGCTGAACGTGCATTGAGAATCTCATGTCGGGCTGCGTGTTGTCAACTTCTCAACTCGGAGGCCAAGCGCCTGCACGTATGACCTATCGAGGCGGGCTGTATAAATAAGTTGAACAAGAGCAAACTGCTCTCTGCAAACCCTCGTGCCTAGGGCGGTTACGCTTGACGTCATTAAATTTGAAAAAGTCAAAGCCCCCTTTTTAAAAGAAAGATAGTTAAAAGCGAATCATCGACCGTGTCGGAATGGTACGATCGCACAGACGTCGGCTTCATATCGCGACGGACCCAGGTTCATCCAACCGCGGTTAGCGTTTTTTTTTTCTTAGGCGCTTGATATGCCTCGCTTATCATCATCATCGTTTTGCGAAGCCAATTGCGTTAAGTTGGCTTCCCTGTTGTGCGTTTTGGTGGGACATCCAACGGCATCTGTAAGGCGTGGAAAGCTTCGCTTTAATATCCCAACGTCCCAGAAAAGCCCGAACGTCCCTTGCTGTGGCGTAAAGTGTTTCTGCTCTCAACGACGAGGCACTGAGAAGAACGCCCCAGTGAGTAAATGGGCGTACTAAGCACCTGCTTTAAGAGTGAGGGACGTGGTTTTTAATCATATGCAAAGCTAAGATAAGAGCCGCCGCTAGGCGCCGCATGTAAACGTCGCCTTGCAAATTTATAGCTGTGGCCACGGAAGACTGGGGACTCAGAGGCTACGGAGCAGGTTTGACTAAATCGTTCACAAGCAGCTCCTTTTTCCGGTGGCCTGGAGTTAAGTTTATTCCCCAGGCCCAACCGATATGGTAATTTTACGAGACCACCTAATGGCTCTGTAAAAAAAAAATATTCTTACTTCAGCCCCTTCCCCGATTCAACGCAAAATTTTCAGAGCGCCGTTCTGCTGTGCCTTTCGCTGGCGTGTGCGCTGATTACCGCTAGGTAAATATGACTTCGGTTATTACGTTTTGCTTTGCATCGGGGTGCTGATAAGCGCACTGCGTTTGGTACTCTAAAGCAAGTTTCAAGTGTACTGATTTCAGAGCTTCGATTTCTTGGAGAACATTTGATATTTATGTTTACTTCACAATCGGTTGCACTCATCTCGCCTTTTTCTCCTCCCCGTTTTCCCCTTATACCTCCGCACTCTCGCCTCCTTTCTTTCGTTTCTACCTATTTGCAGTTAACTCTCTGCTTGTCATTGTAAAATTTTGGAGCTTTAGGAAACCTCATATTTACGTAATTTGGGTTTTGGATATATACCTTCTCATCCCAAGTAATATCAGTCTTTCTCAATTTCTAGGCTCTCCGAAAATTCCTCTTTGATCTAATAAGAAGCTGCTGTTCCTAGAGTTGCCACAGAAAGCATCCTGTCTTCGCACATCTACGACGACTATTTTATTACATTTTGTTTTTTTTGTTTTTTCGCCCAGATAGCCGTTCTGTTCGTTTTACCACCTCCTTCTTTAAGCCCTGGTTGCCTACACTTCCTCGCCGAGGTTCAAATTCTTCGTCGTCAGCTTCTTTGCCCTGTTAAGCTACTTCTCTCCCTTTTTTATGCTGGCATGATTGAACATGTATACATGAAAACTGCGCGTAATTTTAACGGCGAAAATGGTCGTAAACGGCACTGTTGTTGACGGTCTGTCACGGTTTTCGAGTTCATCTGAATTTTTTTTTCACAGTTCTATGACAATAAAGGATGCCTCGGTTGACGCTTAAAATAAAGTTTATTTCCTTTTTTTATTAGTTTCACCGGTTGCGCTCTAGGTTCCGGAACCGTTGCGAACCTACACGTGGGGAGAATTTTTCGTAAACGGATGTTCCTGAAAATATCTCTGTTTGCGGCATGCTATAATTTATTGTAATTTGTAATACATTGTGGTTTAGTAAGGCAGTCCCTACGCCTTTTTATTAACTACAATGTTTGGAGTAGTCAGCTTCTTTTTGGTTACAGCTAACCTAATAAATCAACATCTCTCTCTCCCTCTCTCTCTCTCTGTTCTAGGGAAGCTTTTCCTGACTTTTGTCGTACGATCGAGGCCGTCACGTAGCGCTACAGAATTTTTCGCTACCACATGTAACAGGCGAAATTTAATTTGAGCCTACCGCTAAGAGCAGCGCGAAAATTTGAGTGTAAAATGTACATATGCTTCTTTGGTGCGACGACACACGTCATCACCCCGATTTAAAGGCAATTTAATTTTCAATAAATAAATAAATAAATAAATAAATAAATAAATAAATAAATAAATAAATAAATAAATAAATAAATAAATAAATAAATAACACGTCAATTTTTTATCATCATCAACGCCGCCGACGACGACGGCTTTTCTGCGGCATGGTGCCCTTAAAGGAACACTGAAGTGATTTGTAAAGATTGCGGGATTATTAGCGCAAATCGTAGTCTGGAATCTCTAGGCCATGTATCGACCACTCTCGCTGCGTTTACCCAACTTTGTTCAGTAGAAAAATCAATTCGAAAATGCTGTCCTCCTCTCGTCATCCTCCTTGCCGATTGCCTATGAAGTTTCGTATGGTGTCAAAACAGGATGGCTTGGTTTGACTGCTCTACTGCACGGCTCTCCGACCTTCCGAGAGAATCAGTCGGCCCAGAGTTTAGTAGATCGGCCACCGGCGGGTCGTAGCAATTCGTTCGCTCAGTCGAAACTAAGCCATGGCACGTTTGTGCCTGGAAGAATGTGCCTTTAGTTTCTTAGTATGTAGAGTGTATCAAGCTCTAAGTCTAAGTATCTCCACACAAGCGTACATGCGACGCTTCGCTGACTTGGACGCTAGCAGAAAAATCTAAAGCCAATTGAAGGCGGGAGAAGAGTAAGCGAAGTTATTAAAGGTACTAAGGACTTAAAATCAATCAAAACTTTTATCGCACAGCGTAAAACCAAGGTGTGGGAAGCCCTTGTTGGGGGGGGGGGGGGGGGGTGAACTAGCAAAGCGGTCAGATGCATCATGCACGACCACACATCTGCGAATGCTTTTCGTCTAAGGAGTGCAGTCGCTAGACATGATATATTGTGGAAAATTTGGGGGACGCTTACTGCATGAGCGTTCTTCAAGAAATAATAATCTAAGCTGCTTGAAATGCTAAAACTAAATAAAAATGGAAACTGGCTATACATTATATTCTTTATATTCCCGCACCTGTCAGTGATGGCTTATGGCCGAGTGGTCAGGAGCATTAGGTATATCGTTTTGCAATTCGCAAGTTTAAATCCCTGATAGTGCATGTTTCTTTTTTTTTTTGGAAGCTGATTTATTTGTTTTGGGGCAATGTTTTTCACACCGTATTCACAATTTTTGCTCTGTAACGTTCATTGCTCCACGAGCGAGTTCGCGGAACGCGTGCGCACCGACACTGACGCGCTGGCCAGTTCTCGTTGGCGTGGTGTTGCCACAAATTCACTTCAGTGCTCCTTTAACGCTACGCGTTATGGAGAGCTGCAAGAAAGGAGTCCCTTCTTTTCCTATTCTATGCGAATATGTGAGTTGCGTTAAAGGGGCCATGAAGACAAAATACAAATTTGGTTCGTTAGAAAGATCGCTCTGTCCCGATAACAACGATACCAGCTTTATCTCAAACTTCGAACAAATAATGGAGACATTAAGTAAAACCTGCGAAGCAGTGACGACCCCATAGCAACTTTCCGACAACCTTTAAATGACGTCACGGAATCTTTGGGAGATTGGTGGCCGCACAAAGGACACGCGACTGCGCGATTGTGGGGAGACCTCTAATTCCGTTTGATCGCATCACGTGAATGCTAACGTGCCGTTAACACACTGATCGCTATGATTTTAGTGCTTGTCTATATGAAGTAACTCCTGCGCATCATAACACGTTACTGTGGCGCGAAATTTGAAGATCTTTAACAATTTTTTCGTTTTTTTTTTCGGTTACAAAAACGTGTTTCGTAGCTGAAATGGAGCTGCGTGAGGTACTGAAGCCTAATTCTTTCAAATTAAGCAAACATTTTATTCTGCGTTCATGGCCCGTTTAACGGTACTGGTGTAGAGTGGCCTTGAGGATGCCTAATAAGATAGAATAAAAAAATTGGAACAATTAAATAGCAAACAAGCAAGTGACAGTCCCATAAAACAGGTCAGGCGGAATAAAAAAGATGAATGTCTTTTAGGACAACAAGAAATGTGGCGAGATCCGCCGATAAAAGAAAAAAAGAGTGTTGAAGAATAGGCGCTTCTTCAAAGTCCTTGTGGCTAAGTGAAAAGAAAAGGCCAGGAAGCCGTCTCACGTGTATTTCAGGGGACAAGATCTTCAAAAATGTAGCGCCTTCGTGGCCACCCGCTCCTGCGTCAACAACAGCAGCAAAAAAGTTGAGAGCCTTTTCTTGCGCGACGCCGGAAGGCACTCAAAACTTTCCAGGTGTGCAGCCCTTTTCCTTTTATCTTTCGTCTCCCAGCACGAAGAAGCACACGTTTTCGGTAGAATCTGCTTTTAAACATTTCTCTGCCGTGATTCTGAGCAGCGAATGGCCGGAAGGCAACATTTCATCGTACGCGAATCCGCCCAAAAAGGGAGCGAAGAAACGAGGCCAGAGGTAGCCTGCGTCAGAGAAGGCCCGTGAGAAATGGTTATACAACTGCTCCAGGCTTTCGGTCAAAACCAGAATACACCGATAGCAGTATACGCTGGCTTTGTTGACGCCATTTAGGTTCTAACCGAATTATGTCAGCATTTCAAAGCCGACTGATTCGCGATATTTTGACTTTGCGTGCCCATCGCAGACTAAATTGTCTAATTTGATATATATTTCACAGCGCCTGAAGGTTGCAGTCAAGGTGAGCTTCGAGGGACAATCCCTGTAACCAGAGTTTGGTCATACAAAGTATGCAGGGGCATGGAAGATGATCCCGACCGCACTTCATTCATTGTGGTTGCAAAAAAAAAAAAATGTTTTTGAATCCAAACGATTATGACGACTCAAAAAGTACTTATTTTGATTGGCAAATCAAATACGGTATACTTTATTGCTGAATATTAGCATATTTTCGCAAAATACAAAATGTAGTCATTGGTTAGTATGGCTACTGCAGAGCCGCGAAACACGAACTGATTAACAAAAACTAGAACATGCATTCAGTTACTACGACAATGAATGTGTGATTCTGCCATGATTCTTCATCGTACGCTCGATTTTTGGCAGTGTATGTATAATTATGAGTCGACTACAGCCTTTTTACCAGTCGACAAAAGTTTTAATGGATTTACTAAGCTCTAATATTTATCCAAAACCGATATTCTAAGTACATACTCGAATACAAATATATCCATTCATCACGTATTGTAAAGTCTATGTTATCAGGCACTCCTAGCTACGTTATATCTTTCGTATCTGGCCAATTACGCGACCTTAAAATTCGAGCAAACTTGGCTTGAAGAACAATCAGTACACGAATAACAGCAGAGGTGGCGATTTCCGTAAGCACAACCCCCTTGTCGGGTAGTGTTGTTCGTAGATTGCGTTTTGCCGAAAAGCAAAACAAATGCTTCATGTACTGTAGAACACACATGGTGTCCACGCCATGCCATTACCGTTCGTAGCGGTCGTACTCTAGAAGAACTATTTGCCTGTCATCGCGCTTCTTCCGATAGTACGTTATTTTTCAATTTTCTCCAATTTTTTCCGCAGCACTTTCATATTGCGGGCGTATGAAATTCATACAATACATCGGTATTTATTAAAGGTTGAGAAAAAATTTACAAGAAGCCGGACTTCCTACCCCCTAAAGTAGCTAGTGCGCGAATATTTCCTCTGAAGAAAATTGTTCTTGTTTAAGGAACGATAGTAAAAACTGTAAAAAGAAAAGGTCGGGAAGTCTGAAGTATAGTTAAAATTTATTGCGAGTCGTCAAAACAAAATTCCAATCTGCCGATATTTTAGGATGAGGAACAAGAAACGTGGCTCTTGCGAGCGTTAAACCAACGTCTGGAATTTCAGGCGCAAAGATTTAAACAAAAAAAAAATTTTTTTCGCTTTCTGTTGGTAGGTATAGCACTTTCGACGCGTATATTGTATCCCTAAACCCAATTTTTGCCCCTTGTTGCAAGCCCCTGACGCGGCGGCGCTATGTGGTGATCAGTTCGATAGGATGAGAGAACGGATTTGACGGGAAATAGCGCCGCAGGAAGATGAAAGCCGTCAAACAAGCGGCGCGTGCGCGCGCGCTATCGCCCGCGTTTGAAAAATCCAATCTACTGGCTGCGGGTACGGTTGAACGCCGAGTTATTTCCGCCCGAATGCGCCCGAATGCGCCCGAGTCGGGAGGAGGGCAGACGTTGCGAGAGATATTGAAAATGTTTCGACACGGGCCCGAAGACAGGTTTAAAAGAAATAAAAACACAACAATGTACTAAGCGATATTGAAACAAGCAGAGTAGGAAACATGATCTCTAGGATATGTATTCCAAGCATGTTAGTTTGTACATAGGGTTTTTCCCTGTCTTCGCGGCTTTTTTTTTTTATCGTAACTATTTCAATAGCACAGCCGCAAGTCATTTTCCTTAACCTTTTCGCTCACTGACAACGTGCCTAATTTAAAACTTGTTTGGGTAAATTTGCGGACCAATTTTTAGGTTTTGACAACTTCCAGAAAGCGTCTCTCGTAGTGAGTTTCAAATGCAGAGCATTTCTTTAACTCACGATGTCACCCGTTCTAGTTGTCCATCGTCGTCCGCACCCCTCCCCCTACACTATATAAAACAATAATACTTACCGGCGCCTAGTTTCGATCCCACGACCCTGCGGGCGGAACGCAAGGTACATGGTGCTCTACCCACTGCGCCACAAAGCCGACACAGAATGGAGGGCTACGAACGCGCCTTATATCCTTGACTCATTCAAACTACGTCAAGAAGCTGCTGATACAACGCATTCACTACCAGTGGGCAGAACGCGAGGTACATGGTGCTCTTCCCATTGTGCCACAATAATCATACCCACCTGCTAATAAATGATGTCATACCCACCTGCTAATAAATGATGTCACGTGACCACGTAATTAGGTCTCCTCATTTAATTACAATACAACAACCAACAGCAACATATGCAACAACATTAACGTAACGCAAACTACTTAACGTCGTGCGCCCCCGTAAATGCTCTGCATTTGATCGTGCCCCTCGCGAGGGGGATGTTTAGTTTCCTGACGCAGCAAGAACCAGGCGGCCTCCTGCGCAGTTTGTGGCGCATACCCACTTGGGGGATTGGCCAGGATCGTTTCACTTACTACATGCCGGTTACGGCAGGATGTACCTCGTGGATGGAGTTGCCACACCAATAATACTGCACTTTGTAATTATATGGCGTCAGGCTGACTTGTGAAAAAAAAGTCCATGGCTATGCCGCCAAATAAATAACGCAACCCAAATGAGGCCTTTCTCGTTACGAGCAAGCCTTGCCAAAAACAGTGAATGATGCAGTTTTTGTTTTCGTTGAACTTTCGCTTCTTTACTTTTGTTTTTATAATAGTTCCTACAGCGGCCAACTTTCAATGGCACATCTACTCATACTACCAATGCCGCGGCACCCACATTGATAACTGCGATATCAATAATCAGTTTATGAAATACACCCCCCTTCCCCCCCCCCCCCCCCCAAAAAGCACGCATTCCTTTCGCATTTTAATCCGGTTAAAAACCCGCGCTGTCAATAATCAGAACGGTGGAAGTGGAAGTGACTGTATACGTACGAGAGCTGGGTGATGCATCGCATTTCATTAGACTGGATCAGCTCATCTCATTTTTAGATGCAGAGCATCTGATTCACTCGCCTTGTCCCTCCGGCGTCGTTGTCGTTGTCGTCGGCGTTGTCCACCCCTCCCCCATTCTCCTCGCCGCGCCAGCTGCGCTCTCCGCCGCTCACCCCCTCTCCTCTCCGATAGCGAACACTCTCTCGCGAGGGGCATTGGATTGGATTCGATTGGATTGGCTTGGATTGGATTGGATTGGATTGCATTAAAGTGGATTGTGTTGGATTGTGTTGCGTCATAGCCGCGGCACGTTGCGTCATAGCTGCGGCAGACGCGCTGGGGCCGGCGCATGTGCAGTACTCTCTCTTCCGCGGTTTCCTCTCCTTCGGGCGCGCTGCGCATATAACCGGTGTGCCGTTCTCCGGTGAAGCAACATCCATGCTTGGCTGAAACACCTACAGTCCACGCCGCTTTACAAGTACGCCAACGTCGTCATCGACTGGGACCGGCTTACGCAGTCCCCTCAACATTATGCGCGCTATAAAACGCGATCCCTTCGCCGCTCCGCCTATGCGTCGCATCTACTCAGGGGTTCCCGCGAGGGGAGGTGGGAGTTTTTTATCTTTGCGCTATCGCAAAATAATGTTTTCTAAAGTCCGTTGTGCCGAAGTTATTACCGGCAACGCCACTGCAGTGTAGTGAGAGGATGAAATATTGCGACCCGAGGGCGGAAGGGATCCTAAAACAAGCGTGGAGCGCTTGTAAACGCTCCACCGTATGGAGGCTCAACAGGCAGTCGCGTATGGAATAAGTCAAAAGTAACAGCAATTACCAGACAATCGTAGTGGCAGAGCGTGAACCGTGCCAGACGTTTTCTAGAACTCATCCACATAGCAGTGATGTGGCATGGTTACAAAAACAATTTCGATTACTATTACAAACTACACAATAGCTTTTTCACACTGCAGTTACTATGTCACCCCGTTACTCTGCATGGAATGTGACAGCCTCCATTTCGTTTTGAGCAGTTATCTTCCCTATTTTCAAAGTAGGTTTTGAACCTACAATCGGGGATTTTAATTTGTTTTCGTTAGAACCGCTGCAATACCTGTTTCTAAGGACAGGTCAGTGCAATAAGCTGTTCTGGTATATTTGTGTTTTGCCTCGGATGGGCTGAATGTTTATTTTGCTTCTCAGTAATGTTGATGCATGGACTGTGACACTAGTGCTAGAGGCGTTTTTGTGATGGAGACTTCAAACCTAGACAGAGAACTAGGCAAATTAAGCCAGGATTACAGTAGGGAAAGTATCATCATCATCATAATCATCATCATCACCAGCCTATCTACGCCCACTGCAGGGCAAAGGCCTCTCCCATTATTCTCCAATTACCCCGCTCCTGTGCCAACCGTGACCAATTTATCCCTGCAAACTTATTGATCTCATCTGCCCATCTAACTTTCTGCCGCCAACTGCTACGCTTGCCTTCTCTAGGGATCCACTCTGTTACCCTTAATGACCAACCTTTATCTTGCTTTCGCATTACATGCCCTATCCACGTCCATCTCTTCTTCTTAATTTCTACTAGTATGTCCTTAACACGCGTGTGATCCCTCACCCACTCCGCTCTCCTCTTGTCCCTTAATTTTACACCTTTCATTTTCCGCTCCATTGCACTCTGAGTCGTTCTCAATTTAAGTTGAACCCTCTTAGTGAGCCTCCAAGTTTCTGCCTCGTAGGTGAGCACCGGGAGGATGCAGCTGTCATGCACTTTCTTCTTCAGGGACAATGGTAGGCCGCTATTCATTATCTGAGAATGTCTGCCCTATGCACTTCACCCCATTCTCATCCTTCTAATTATCTCTGCCTCGTAGTTGGGATCCGGGGTCACAACTTGGCCTAAGTAGATATATTCTTTTACCACTTCCACTACCTCGCCCCCCCTCCCAAACTGCTGTGCTGTCCCGAGGTTATTGATCATTACTTTAGTTTTCTGCGTATTAATTTTCAGGCCCACGGTTCTACTCTGTTCGTCTAGTGCGGAAAGCATGCTTTGCAATTCGTCCGCCGAGTTACTTAGCAAAGCAACGTCATCAGCAAATCTGAGGTTACTGAGGTATTCTCCATTAACCCTTACTCCCACCTCTTCCCAATCCAACGTTCTGAATACTTCTTGTAAACATGCTGTGAATAACATTGGAGAGATTGACTCTCCTTGTCTGACACCCTTCCTTATAGGTATTTTACTGCTCTCCCTATGGAGGATGATGGTAGCTGTAGACCCATTGTAGATATTCTCTAGTATTTTTACATAATGCTCATCTACCCCCTTGTTCCATAATGCCTGAATGACTGTAGGATTTCGACCGAGTCAAATGCTTTCTTATAATCTATGAAGGCTATATATAGGGGTTCAGTATACTCAGCGCACTTCTCTATCACCTGATTGATCGTGTGATCATGGTTCATTGTTGAATAACCTTTGCGGACCTGCTTGTTCTTTAGGTTGACTAAAATCTAAGGTTGCAGAGATTCGGTTAGCGATTACCTTGGTAAATACCTTGTAGACGACTGACAGTAAGCTGATCGGCCTGTAATTTTTCAAGTCCTTCATGTCAACTTTCTTATCGGTTAGGATGATGTTCGCGTTCTTCCAAGATTCCGGTACACTTGCGGTAATTAGGCATTGCGTATACAGGTTTGCCAGTTTTCAAGTACAACTTCTCCGCCATCCTTCAAGAGGTCTGCTGTTATCTGATCCTCACCAGGTGCTGTGCCCCCTTTCATTTCTTTTAAAGCCTTCCTTACTTCTTCGGTCGTTACTGGTGGGATGTCTGTCTCCTCTAAACTACTTTCTCGTTCGGCATTATCCTGGATGTCCCGGCTACTGTACAGATCCCTATACAACTACTCAGCCACTGTGACTATTTTATCCCTATTTGTGATGACATTTCCTTGCTTATCTTTAAGTGTATACATCTGACTTTTCCCCACGCCAGGACGCCTCTTCACTGCTTTCAGGCTACCTCCGTTCTTTACAGCATATTCGAACCTCTCCATACTATACTTCTGCATTTCAACTGTCTTACGCTTATTGATTAACTTTGATAGCTCCGCTAGTTCTATTCTGTCAGCTGGGATGGAGATTGTCATGGTTTGCCCTTTCCTAATTAGATCTTTCGTCTCCTGGGAAAGTTTACCATTATCCTGTCTAGCCATAGTGCCCCCGACTTCTGCTGCACCCTCCGTGATAATGCGTGTAAGGTTGGCGCTGGCTTCCTGTGTCGTAAGCTCGGCTTCCTTGGTAAGAGCTGAATATCGGTTCTGCAGCGCGATCCTGAATTCTTCTGCTTTACGTCTTACTGTTAGCTCATTTATCGGCTTCTTTCGTACTAGCTTGTTGCGGTCGCTCCTCAAATCTAGCCTAATTCGAGATCTTACCATACGGTGGTCACTGCATCTTACCCTTCCGAGTACTTCCACATCCTGCACGACGCCAGGGTTATCGCATAATACGAAGTCTATTTCATTTTATGGTCCCCATTCGGGCTCCTACATGTGCACTCCCAGCTCTCCCGTTTACAGAAGAAGGTATTCATTATGCGTAGGTTATTCCGTTCTGCAAACTCAACTAGTAGGTCCCCCCAGCTATTTCTACAGCCCGGACCATAGTTACCAACTGCCTTTAGTATGCTACCCATTGAAAACGCCTAAGAGCCTAGCTGGGTGCACAACTATTGCTGCCTTGATATGTTTCAGCTACCATACAAGCTGCAAAATTTTTAGAATTTCAGGACCGCTACCTGAGAGATTAAATCAGTCTTGACCAATATGCGGAACTTTGTTACTTTTCTGAACGGGCGATAGTCTAACTCATTCATGACACGGAATAGGCGATGTCGTTGGGAGATAACGGGTATGATACAGAACACTCTCAGTTGTCTTGTGGACATTGCCTACTTTCAAATGAACAACCACTCCACATTCTTATCAGGATGTAGTGAGAATCGGCAAACTTTATTCTCTACCAATGGCGACGCAAGAGAATTGCTTAAAAATTTATAACGCCGCTGACTACGCTCACTTTGCCACAAGGAACGATAGGCATCGGTGCATTCCTTTAAATGTCAAATATCTTCTTGATTCATTTCAGCTAACTCCTGGTAAAGTGCGCGTAGCGTCCTAGAAGCATCTGGCCTGGTATGCGGACGTTTTAGGCTTCATCGCGTGAGAACCGGCAGTCTGGTCAGCACATGCATTGCCATTTAGCCTGTAGTGACTCAAGGGACGCTGGTAGATCCTGCCGAAACGATTGTCGGCAGTACGCAGGGAAAGCTCGCATATGGTTTACTACAAGTTGCTCGTTAGGTTCGCCAAAATCGGGCACCACAAGAAGAGAGGGAGCGGACCTGGCAACTAGTCCTCACATACGCCGACTTTATTCAACTTTACCGGCTAACAAGAGAACTACACCCTCCAGTCCCCGATCAGGCCGCGAAAGACCAGGAAGTCATCCTGAGATAAAGACCGACGCATACCTACACCCAACACGACTGCCCGCCATCCATCTTACTCACTATACGATCCCCTCTGTATTCACTGACAAGCCCGGCGCACACTGTACCATATTGGGGCCAACAAAACACAGGTCTTCGCCAGCGCTTGTCCTGACACGCAGCTATTGCTGTCGGAAACGGTGAAGACAGCCGAACGCACCAGGAAAGTTCTGGGATGAAGACTCCGACCACGAATATGGTCGTTCGAACTCTTACTAAAGTCTCTATCTCTCTCACTCGTACCTCTCTCTCTCTCTCTCTCTCTCTCTCTCTCTCTCTCTCTCTCTATATATATATATATATATATATATATATATATATATATATATATATATATATATATATATATATATATATATATATATATAGTAGCGAGAATGGACACATGAGACCATCAGGGTATGTGCCATCAGCAATTGCCAGCAATGCCAGCAATTGGCATATCCGAACTGCTGGAGCCAGTGCCTGTAATGCAATTAGCAGAGCAGAAAGATACGGGTGCTCTGAGTGCTCTGAGGCCGGTCAACTAGCAAGTGCTCTGAGGCCGGTCAACTAGCGCCGCCCCTCGACCACCGAGGGAGACGTAGAACGTCTTCTTTCCCAGCGGCCGCCACGTAGACCGTGGTCGGAGGTCGGGGTTAGCAATTGGCATATCCGAACTGCTGGAGCCAGTGCCTTGTAATGCATGTAGCAGAACAGAAAGATACGGGACAAGGGACTCGGTAAAGATACATATCAAGGTTGCAGTCGTCATTGCCAGTGCTATTCGCCTTTTTCCGAAATATTTAATAGGGCCGAATGACGTGTGTTTGTCACGTTTCTTTGATACATTGATAAATAAGGAAAATAGAAGTCGAGAAAAAATCCGCCGTTTTTTCCGGGAGCGGGACTCGAACCCACAGCTCCGCATAACCGGTGCGGTGCGTTCGCCATTACGCTATCCCGTAGCGCTTATCGACTTAACTGCGGGGGTTACACGTCATTCGGCCCTATTAAATATTTCGGAAAAAGCCGAATAGCATTGGCAATGACGACTGCAACCTTGCTATGTATCTTTACCGAGTCCCTCGTCCCGTATCTTTCTGTTCCGCTATATATATATATATATATATATATATATATATATATATATATATATATATATTGTAACGATGGTTACAATAAAAAAAGGCAAACTGGACATGGTGACTAAACAGCGCAGAAGACGAAACACAGAGAAGAGCAAAAACAGGACCAGCGCTCGTCCTGTTTTTGCTCTTCTCTGTGTTTCGTCTTCTGCGCTGTTTAGTCACCATGTCGCAACACCAACTCGCCCAACTTTCCATCCTAAGGCAAACTGGGTTTATTAGACAAGGCGAACTTGTGCCCACAAGAAACGAGCTCTGGCTAGCCTCAACCGTTCCACGGTCTTCTTCCTCTTTCCCTTCGTTCGGCGCGCACTCCTCGTCCTCTTCCTTGCTTTCGAGCACCGCCTAACGGACAAACGGGAAGGTACACCACCATGTACCTGGCGGGAAGTTCACACTACCACGGGAGATGCTGCATTGCTCCCCCCTCCGGGGTGGCATCGACCCGATGCCACTAGAACGCGTACGCGAAGGGGCAACGAAAAGAAAGGAATACGCAAAACAAAATAACAAACAGACGAAACACAAGGCAGAAAAATTAAGAGGGCGGTAACCGGGGAAAAAAAGTAGAAGCACAGTAGGTCAAACGGGGGTGTCCAATGGCCGCTCGTAATATGGCTTTAGGTGCACCACGTGCACAACTTCAGAGCTCGGTCGACGTCGAGAAGAAACGTTGGAGTTGCTCTCAGGTAACACCTCGTAGTTCAGATCGGAGATACGTCGGATAACCTTGTAGGGACCGAAGTAGCGGCGAAGCAGCTTCTCCGACAGTCCACGGCGGCGGATAGGCGTCCATACCCAAACAAGGTCGCCGGGACGATAGTCCACATTCCGTCGTCTCAGGTTATATTTCCGGGAATCGATTTCTTGTCGCCTGCGGATGCGAAATCTTGCAAGCTGACGAGCTTCTTCAGCGGTTTGCGTGAATTCGTCAACATCAGTGCCGGCTACCACGTCGTTATCCACAGGGAGCATTGCGTCGAGGGTTGTCGTCACTGGGCGGCCAAAAACAAGCTCAAATGGTGTGAACCGGGTGGTTTCCTGCATGGCTGTATTATAAGCGAAAGTGGCATAAGGGAGAATTTCATCCCATGTCTTGTGGTTGAGGTCGATGTACATAGACAACATGTCAGCCAAGGTTCTATTAAGTCTTTCCGTGAGGCCGTTTGTTTGGGGGTGGTAAGCAGTAGTCTTGCGGTGAGTACTGTGCGTCAAGCGCAGTACTTCACGCATTAAGTCAGATGTGAAAGCCGTCCCCCGGTCAGTCAGTACTACAGCGGGCGCTCAATGTCTGAGGACAAGTTTGTGAAGAAAGAACTTCGCTACCTCGGCAGCGGTTCCCCGAGGAAGAGCGTGCGTCTCTGCATATCGGGTTAAGTAATCCGTTGCCACAATGATCCACTTGTTCCCTGAGGCTGACTTGGGGAAGGGGCCCAGTAGATCCAAGCCGATTTGCTTAAACGGTGCGTCAGGAGGGTCTAGTGGGTGAAGTAGCCCTGCAGGTTTTACGGGTGGCGTCTTCCGGCGCTGGCAGTCCCGACAGGTCTTCACGTACTGTTGCACCGAGGCTAAGAGGTTTGGCCAGTGATACTTTTTATGAATTCTTGCGAATGCGCGCGTGACCCCTAGATGCCCAGTTGCAGGCTCGTCATGGCATGCTTGTAAAATTTCCGTGCGTAATTCTGCCGGTACGACAAGAAGAAATTTCTCTTTACTCTGATCGTAATTTCGCTTGTAAAGTACGTTGTCGCGCAGGCAGAACGAGTTGATGCCTCTAAGAAAAGCACGGGGAGGCCCAGCGTTTTTATCCCGCAGGTATTCAATGAGTGGTCTGAGCTCCACGTCGGCCAGTTGGCGGGCAGCCATATCTGCAGCTTGGATCATCCCGACAAAGGGGAAGTCCTCCTCCTCGGCTTCAGGGGAATCGGTGGAAATCGGTGCCCGGGACAAACAATCAGCATCACTGTGCTTGCTGCCCGACTTGTACACGACCGTAACGTCGTACTCTTGTAGCCTTAAACTCCATCGAGCAAGCCGTCCAGAAGGGTCCTTGAGGTTCGCGAGCCAGCAGAGGGCATGGTGGTCGCTGACCGCTCTGAATGGCCTACCATACAGGTATGGGCGGAATTTGCTGATGGCCCAGATGACAGCAAGGCATTCTTTCTCTGTCGCTGAATAATTCCTTTCCGCTTTGGAAAGGGTGCGACTAGCGTAAGCTACAACCTTTTCCACCCCAGCTTGCCACTGTACAAGAATAGCGCCAATTCCCACATTGCTGGCATCCGTGCGGATTTCCGTGTCGGCGGCGTCATCGAAGTGGGCTAGAACTGGAGCACTTTGTAGGCGTCTACGCAATGTTTCGAAGGCCTGTTGTTGGTCGTTGCCCCAGGAGAACGGCACATCTTCTTTCATAAGTCGGGTCAGTGGCTCGGCGATATTTGAAAATCCCTCTACAAATCGTCTGTAATAGGCACAGAGGCCCAGAAAGCGTCGCACAGCCTTCTTGTCGTTTGGGCGTGGAAATGACGCGACGGCAGTCGTTTTCTCGGGATCCGGACTAACCCCAGGAGCACTTACAATATGCCCAAGAAATTTGAGCTCTTCAAACCCCAGATGACACTTTTCTGGCTTGATGGTCAAATCTGCAGAGCGAATAGCCTCCAGGACACTTCTGAGCCGTGACAAGTGCTCGTCAAATGAACTGGAGAAAACGACCACGTCGTCCAGGTACACAAGACAGGTCTGCCATTTCAGCCCAGCGAGGACAGTATACATCATGCGCTGGAATGTAGCCGGCGCAGAGCATAGGCCGAAGGGTAGAACCTTGAATTCGTAGAGACCGTCTGGTGTCACGAATGCCGTCTTTTCGCGGTCGCGCTCGTCGACCTCGATCTGCCAATATCCCGATTTCAGATCTAGGGACGAGAAGAATTTGGCATCGCGCAACCGGTCCAACGTGTCGTCAATCCTTGGGAGCGGATAAACATCGCGTTTGGTCATACTGTTTAATCGGCGGTAGTCAATGCAGAAGCGAAGCGTGTTGTCTTTTTTTCGCACAAGTACGACGGGAGAGGCCCATGCGCTCTTCGAAGGCTGGATGACATCATCGCTTAGCATTTCTTTGACTTGCTGTTTTATTGCTTCACGCTCCTTCGGAGACACTCTGTAAGGGTGTTGGCGAACAGGTCGGGCGGATTCGTCTGTTAGGATGCGGTGCTTCGTCACATGAGTCTGGCGGACTTTGGACGTCGTGGCCAAGCAGTCAGAAAATTCCTGCACGAGACAAACTAAAGCCTCCTTCTGTGTGGCGGAAAGGTTCTTGTTAACTTCGACAGGCGGAATGACGCCCTGCGTATGAGAATCTGCCGCTGTCGTCGTGCCTAGTGTGGTCAGATGCGTTACGTCGGCGACCTCTTCGATGAATGCAATGGGGGTATCTTTCGCGAGATGTCGCCGCTCGTTGGAAAAATTTGTAAGCAGGACGGGCGTGCACCCATTTTCGAGCTTTACAAATCCTCTCGCGATGCAGATACCTTTGTCCAGAAGTAACCGCATGTTGCCTTCGGCTATCCCTTCGTAGTCCTGAAATGTATCGTTCATGACGTTGACAAATACACTTGTGCGAGCGGGAAGTGTGACACCGTCTTCGTCGATGAGGCGCAGAGCCGTGTCGCGTCGGTGTTGAATGTTTTTTTCGATGGCTCGCTTCGTGGAAAATCTGATCTTCGATTTCTGCAGGTCAATAACTGCACCATTTGCTTGTAAACAGTCCATCCCAAGGATTAAGTCTTTTGAGCATTCGGGTAGGACGACGAAGGTGCCGATGTACGTGAACCCTTTGATTTTAATTCGAGCAGTGCACATACCCACAGGACTAATCAGATGACCTCCGGCTGTGCGAATCTGGAGGCCAGTCCAAGGCGTCAGCACCTTCTTCAGTGTGGTGGCGAAAGACTTACTTATGACGGAATGGTCCGCCCCAGTGTCCGCCAGCGCCGTCATCTCGCGCCCATCGATTTCCACCAAGACATCGCACGCTACATGTTGGGTGATACAGCTCCCCGTCTCCGCCTGGTCGCTTGCCTCTCGCCCTACTCGTCGTCGTCGCAATGGAGGTTCTTCGTAAAAGTCGACGCCAGCGGCCTCACCTCCCGGGGCCGCTGAGTTCAGTTTCCCCGGATTTTAAAGCTGCGCGATGGACGGTCAGAAGAACTGGGGGAAAAGCGCGGACTCGAGGATCGGCGTTGCATGGGCGATGGCGAACGGGACTCTGGGCGTCGTGGTGCGAAAACGTTTCGGCGGTCGGCGAGGTAGTATTCAATCTCTTGCGGGCGCTCACCATTCCTTGGACGCGGAGCATTTGGCGCAAATCCTCGCAAGCCGATACGGCGATAGGGGCATGCGCGGTAGACATGTCCTTCTTCTCCACAGTGGAAACAGAGTGGTCTGCGGTCAGGAGTGCGCCACAGATCACTTTTCCGAGGTTGTGTTTCCGGTGGATACGGCAGGCTTCTGCGAGGCCTGGGGTTGAGCGGTGGTGTCGGCGCAGGGGTGGCGACGGTCGGCGGCGAGCGGTGGTGGTATTGCTGAAGAGCAGCTGCGTATGAGAATTTTGGTTCCTCCAGCTGTGGCTCCTGTGTTGGCTCAGGGATACCCACCGCTTGCCGGACTTCTTCGCGTATCATTTCGGCGATAGACACCGTCGGTGCTGAAGACTGATGCTGGCGGAATGCCTGGAGCTCCTCTCGCACGATTTTCCTCACCAGTTCCCGCAAATCGAGGCAGTTCTCCAACCCTGTCATGCAGCTTGCATTGGAGACCATGGCTTCGGTTTGGAAGTACCGCTTCGCTCTACGCTGAAGCGCGCCTTCAATTGTCGTTGCCTCACTGACGAATTCGGCAACCGTTCTTGGGGGATTGCGCATCAGCCCGGCGAAGATGTCCTGCTTGACGCCACGCATGAGGTGCCGTACCTTCTTCTCGTCCGTCATGGCGGGATCTGCGCGCCTACAAAGACGGACCATATCCTCGGTGTACATGGTAACACTCTCGTTCTGGCGCTGATTTCGTGCTTGAAGGGCAGCCTCGGCCTTTTCTTTGCGGTCGCTGCTCATGAAAGTGGCTAGTAAGCGCTGACGAAACTCCTCCCACAACGAAAGTGTGAATTCATGGTTCTCAAACCACGTTCGCGCACCTTCCTCAAGAGAGTAGTATACCTGTCGCCGCTTATGGTTATTGTCCCAGCCGTTGAACGTGACGACCGGTTCGAAGTGGTCCAGCCAGTCTTCCACGTCTTCATAAGGCTCGCCGTAGAAGACTTTTGGTGTACGCGGCTGTTGCACCACGTACTGGAGAGGGGCGTCAGTCATGTTCGTGTTCACAGTGGCGGTGTTGCCTACAATCTTCTTGGTTGCCCGATCAGGTAGAAGGCCGCACTCCGCCGGCAGTCCGAGTAGGCAACGGCTGGTCCGCTGGTGTACGGGCGACACTTCGACGTGGACAGGCCTGGATGATTGGGGTATCATATACCCAGCTCCTCCACCACTTTTGTAACGATGGTTACAATAAAAAAAGGCAAACTGGGTTTATTAGACAAGGCGAACTTGTGCCCACAAGAAACGAGCTCTGGCTATCCACGGTCTTCTTCCTCTTTCCCTTCGTTCGGCGCGCACTCCTCGTCCTCTTCCTTGCTTTCGAGCACCGCCTAACGGACAAACGGGAAGGTACACCACCATGTACCTGGCGGGAAGTTCACACTACCACGGGAAATGCTGCAATATATATATATATATATATATATATATATATATATATATATATATATATATATATATATATATATATATATATATATATATATATATAGTAAAAAAAATTAGTAGTATATAGTAAAATATATAGTAAAGTGGAACGTAAGCTCATTTTTTTTCTCCACAACTAACATTCATTCTGCACCAATTTCTTTTTTCGGACCGGAGCAGCAAACCAGAAGCTTGCCCCACTTTTTTGTTGCAGCCTTTCTCTCTCTCTCTCTACCTCTGTCTCTCTCGAAAACCAAAAGGGTGTCCCCCTCAATGACAGAAAGAAATATAGTTTGCAATCGTCCCTTTTTGGAGAAGGAACCGACAGACGCACACCCTGCGCCCATCACTACCTCTACCCGAAATTTTCCGCCGTGTAAAGCCTCTCGAACTCTTCGTCCTCGAGCTTCGTATGTGGGTGTCCCTTAGCTCGCCGTTTAAAGTTAGCGGGGCGCCGCCAGCAATGGCGAGCTCGCTGTTCTCAGAACTTGGCGTTCAGAACTTGGCGCAAGGTCAGAACGCTGACTGCAGCGCAGACACGAGGCGTCGCTTTGCGGAAGATTGCGACAGCGCGAAGGAAAAAAGAAAACGAAATGTCAAGAATGACAGAAAATAATGGGAGAATCGAAATGGAGGTCGTCCGGCCGGGGCCGCAGCACGAATGAAAGAAATGACCCGTCGCGCAATATTCACGGCGTCGCCGCTGGGGCTGCGAAAGAATCTCCTTAATCAAGCGCCGCGACTCGCGCCCAATGTCCCTTTGCATTATACGAGTCCCCCGGGGAAAAAGGCCGGCACGCTGTGGCACGGTCTAGCGCGCCGCGCCATGAACAACACGAGACAGATTAAAGCGACGACCCAAAATGGCACGAGTTGTCGCAGAAGGGCTAAGGCCAGGCTGGGTTTCAGGCTATGCTAACCCAGCGCGAAACCGATCTGCCTGTTCCGCAATAGTGGGCCAGCTTTAGTATGCCGATGCCACTGCTTCTGTAGCTGCCCGTCAGAGCGTTTTTCTGTTATCTTCTTGTCCTGACAGAATGAAAACGAGATAATGAAAATGGCGCTGTGTCTGCGTTCACCGAGGAACCTAAATGGCGAAGGTGCCGATTTCAGCCTACTTCCAGAGGTCTTCCGTGTTCTTACAGAGCTAATCCAGGAAAACATCCAGCGAAAAAGACTTCCTTGCGTCCACCTCGCTTACATTAAGGTCGGTGCATTTCTGTGCGCCTACGTACCAGCTCACTTCAGTCTTTTTTTTTTTTTTTTTTATCCGAGCAGAAGCAAGCATTTGTCTAGGCTTCCTTTTTCTTGCATTGCTTTTTCCCCTTAATGAGCAACGACAGAACGTGCTTCCTGCAAACGCTACTGTATGGTCTGTATAGGTAATCGTACCGTTAGTGCGTAGACAAGTTATAAGGAGTTCGCAGTCGGTTTAAGAATATAACGAGCTCATGGTCGTCTCGGAAAACTGCTGTAGATAGTGCTCGAATTATACACGGATTGCAAAACATGTGAGATAAAAAAACGATTCTAGATCCCGTGAGTGTTATGAGTTACCGTGTTTCTTGTTATAGAACATAAAGTAACAGCGAAAAAAAAATTAGCAGTGGCTTGGCTCGGCTATGCCAGGATATACGTAGCGTGAGCTAAGGTTCAGCTGGTTATTCTTATGTTTCCTGGTTGTCTAGGATTAGCTGATTATCATGCTTACTGCTCCTAAAACGATTTCCAATCCAATCCAATCCAATCCAATCCAATCGCGGCGGCGGCTCCGGCGCGCCAGTTGTGCGCCGTGAGAAGTCACGGCTCCTCGCGCATGCGCAGCACGGCTCTCCAGGAGCCACGCGAAACCGCTCAACCTCAGCCAGTCTAGCTCACGCTACAAAAGAGTATATATGCCGACGTTTCTGTCTGGAATCGGCCTTACTCGAACAATCCGGTGGCCGGCCGGAACATTGAAGAAAACTGTGTGTTTTTCATTAAGGCACATTAATATGTGTCAGCGCTAGAGTGCGGCAGCCGCAGTCTTAAAACGCAAAAGAAACGTTGCAGTGAGATATTTCAAGCAAACAGAAAACGGGGTCGATATAAATGGTCGTAGTTTCCCACTCCACCCTTATTTGGCGATTCGCAGGTTTGCCTTTAAGCCTTTCGACTCGTTCACGAATGGCGTTCCGGAGCCAGTTTTAATTAGCGGAGCATTACCCAGGCACCCCCCAGAATTGCGCGCGGCACCGGTGCTTTTGGGAAGTGCACATAAATTTGATTTATGGTACAGAAAGGGGTTCTCGTGCTGCTCCATGTCAGCACGCGTATCTATATTCCTTTGCGGCGAAAAGAAAAAAAACTCCGAGGCTGCAATTTAAAATAAAATGGTGGAGGTTGCTAGAAAACTTTAGTAAAAACGCCCCCGCGAATTTTTGTTGGTATTGCTGGCGTTAATTCAAACAAATTTATTCCGACCACTATCTTTTCTGGAGTTGCTCTTTTAATGATGGTATCAAAAATTTTTTTTGCTTCAGTTTCCTTCGTTCCACCGAGCTATATTGAGCGCCATTTTTCTTTCAATAACTCAAGTGCGTGTGTCTGTGACTGTGCGTGTATCTGTGTGTGCGTCCAACTACTCACGAGTTTCTATTTATTGCTTCATCACTTTTCACCCTGTTGAGGGGTCTTTTTTTCGTAGTGCCTTTATTTCACCCTATTACATTCACCTCGTCTGACAGGGGTAACTTAACAATTTACATTATAGCGCGCACTCTCCCTCTACGTCAATTTAACACTACTTTTACAGCTCCACGCTGCTCTTGGCTGGTTTTACTCACACATCACCTTTCGTTTGATCTAATTGCAGAGCAGCGCTTGGATAATTTATAACTAGCCCTAACCAACATTACGCATCTTCTCCAATTACCCCTAACTACTTCGCGGTGGCAGACACGTTGACTGATACCTTGCGTTTGTGCTGACATATATATGCGCACAGGGAAACAGCATGAAAATTCAACGACCGGCAAACGCGACGTCAGAGAACACACAGAGATATTAGAAAAAATCCCGATAAATATGTCCCCATTTTAAAATGCATCTCTGCTTGCGCCGTTTTGAGCTTCGCGTAAGAAGAAACAGCAGCATGTGTGGCACGTCCTTTCTGTTTTTTGATCGTCTGCAGTCTCCGGAGACTCTCTGGTAACGCATCGCCGCATCGTTTCAGCCGGCTTGCTTGTTTTTGTTGTTTGTTTGTTTGTTTGTTTGTTTGTTTGTTTTTTTGTTTGTTTGTTTGTTTGTTTGTTTGTTTGTTTGTTTGTTTGCTTGTTTGTTTGTTTGCTTTAAACTTCTCACGACAAGCTCGGCTATAGCCCCGCCTTACTTCGGCCTCCAACCGTCGATGACATTTTCTGACATTCCTTCGTGAACTTTCCCAAGCGCATAAACAAAGTGGTCTCTCAATCACCCTGCCAGCAGGCCTTATCCTTCCCTCGGAGGCGTTGGTCAAACACTTCCTTTCTCCAGCCGATTTACAAAAGCTGTGTTCGCTTTTTCTGGTAATTGATTTCATTTTTTCACCTTCTCGAGCGATTCGAATTACAGGCGTTGAAGCGGGCTGATCGAGCAGAAATTTTCTCCAGTACACTTTCCCCAAGAAAGGATATCGCTTTTCGACGGCCGGGTTCGTTTGACTGGCTGGCAGCCATAACATTGGAAGCATAGACCTAACGTGACGCCAAGAAAATATAACCGGGAAACTATGTAGTACTGCTGGGCTGTCAGAAAGTCCCCGCTTAATATTATACACCCTCTACTCATACGTCTGAGACAGGTTTGAAAAAAACACCAACGCGAGTTTGGATATTCAGAGATTCTGACAGTACAGAGATCGTAATAAAAATGTAGGGAAAGTTTAAAACGCCAGAGGTAACCAAAATCCGGCGGATCTAAAACGGGAGAGCCAGCGAGAGTGAAGTGAAGTATTTAATTTGGCACCAGTGGAAGTGCATGTTTTCCTGCGGATCGAAAGCTCATCTCGCAAGCAGACCGGAAAGGGCCAATGCGATCCGCCTTATTTGTATTTTCCCCTCCGCTGCGCCAAGTTCAGCGCGTTATTAGTGCTGGAAGTTCTTTTTTTTTTTTTTTTTAGAGAACTCTCTTGAGTCCGTGATGACGAGCTCGAGATGACTTCGCAAATGGGTTTTTAAGCACCCGGAATTCTTACGACGGGAGATGTCGAAGGTGCTTGACAGACGGTGGGGCATACGGGGAACGGGGTGCATGCGTTTATCTGACGGACTCGTACAGATTGAGGCAGTCGCAAGCAACATCCTCATCGTATAGAAATACGACTCCCCCACACAAAAAAAGACACCCCAGACATGCTCACGTTTCCATTTTCAAGTGAAAAGGGCTTGAGATTTTCTTGCACTTGCGGAACAAAATGCAGTTGTTGTTGCTTCTGTTGTGGAAATATGGCGGTGGCACTAAGGTAATTTTTATTTCGTACTTATTCCCCCCGCATGCAGGGCAGTCATTCCGATAAAGTTACAGGTGTTATTTTAGGGGCGAAGCACATTAGGACCTCGCTTTGTCCGGGGCTTGGCGTCCGTGCACACAGTGTTGCGCATGCGCGAGGAGCATTGGATTGGATTTGATTTGATTCGATTTGGTTTGGATTGAATTGGATTGGATTGAATTAGATTGGATTATTGGATTATTGAATTATTGAAATGGATTGGGTTGGATTGGATTGGATTGTATTTGATTGTATTGGATTGGAATTGTATATACTGCACACGCGCGTTGTCACTCATTTACATGCGCGAGTGGGCACTGCCACGGGTGATTTACGGTAAGATTGATCCCCAGTGCTTCGCCCACTCGTCATGATTCACTTCGTGGAGGTGGGTGAAATTTTTTGTTATGAATATCTCAGCACTCGGCAGCTTTCCGGGCGCTTATTCAGAAAGTGCAGCCTTTGATTGTGAAGACTGCAAATGCTCTAAAAAGAGTGCGTAACGTTCCCGGATGGCGGGGCTGCTTCTTCCGGTGGTACAGCTATACCGGGAATTTTGAGATTCCTCGTTCCACCATTTCCAAGGCTACAGAGCATACGACCCTCCGTAACGCTCTTCAGGCCGTTGAGCGAAGTTCAGGCAGGAGATGGGCGAGCTTGTGTGACTAAAAGTCAGCGCTTCAGTCGCTCGAGTCAGCTCTGTACCGCGGACGCCACGAGCAGCCATATACCGACCGGAATAAGAATATTCCATGACCGTGGTGCCCAAGCCGGTGAAAACACCCCCGAGTAGTTGTGGCACATTGTCGGCAGAAATAAAAGTGCGGACGCCGCCGCCGCCTATCCTGCGTATCAAATGCTGCGACTCATCCGCAGCTAGGATGCCTGGCCGAGGGCCGAAACTGTCGATACTGAATGCGCAAGAACCCACAAGTGCATGTATGAGCGCCCTTGACATGTCACTACTCACGTTCCCTCTTTTACAACCGGCCTACCGCGAACCCTTCTTCGTTGTCTGGGGCTGAGGGTGTCGCGAATTCGCACGCACATACACGCCCACGCACACGCTGCCCCCTTAAGTCTGACATGCTGGGGAGGAGTTTTATATGCATGGAAAGAACATAGCGAGGAGGAAAACAAGTATAGTGGGAAACAGGGGCACTGACACAAAGTTTTTACCCAAACTGTTGCCGCAACTTGGGTGGAAAACGTCTTCGTTTGTATAAAAAATAGCCTGTCACAAGTTACTGCTACGTAGAGGTTCAGTGTTGGGCAGTACCTCTGCGGGGTAAAACTTGAACTAATTTACGCCAAATAATAACTTAGTTATACAACAGAGGACATGTAACACTGTTGCAGAAGGATTTAATTTCGAAACTCGGGACTGCGGGTTGATTAAATTAATAACCCCGCTGTCAGCGCGGTGCTTCTCGCCGCGTCGTCTTAGCGCATTCTCCGAGGCCTGAAAGAACCTAATTCAATCATCGCTGCACTCTCAGTGGCAAACTACATTGAAAAGAACGTTTTTTGGAATGTAAATAGAAATTTACGCAACATCTTACTCGCTACTTGTGCGTCAAAACGGCAAAACATTGAACGCGTCGTAATTGCCTTCTTGAACCTTGCCTAGTTTTAGGACACGAAGCAAAAATAGTGACCGCAGGGTGTGAAGATCAGTGTTCCTGCCGACTCGTTCGCGCACGCATGAGGTATTCCGAGACCGAATTTATCTTCATTAAGGGCTGACGTTGGGCTAACGAGGTTCTGATGCGGTGGCTACGCCAGGGGAACCAGACATTAACTCGCTGAGCTCGGCTTTATTCTGGGCTGAGTTTTAAACGACCAGGCTTATCTACTCGGTGGACACTGGGGCACAGTGTCCTTTGTTGTCGCAAATTGCGTGCATCGAAATGTACCAATTGCAACTTTAGGGGATTCCTTGCAGCAACAGTAGCAAAAAGCAACAGTTAATAAAAAAAATTAATGACGGAAGGCGAAATCATGAGAGAAATAATCTGGCGCTTTTCCTAAGGCATGCTTGTGAATTGATCAATTTCGGCTCCGATTACCTACTTCAGTCGACTTTTCACCTCGTTGTGCCAAAATCTCCTCAAATACTTCGGGTACTTGCAAGTGTCTTCGTTATAACACTAGAGTTGAGGGAAGCTAACGGAAGCCAGCGAATCTGAATTGTCTGCCAGGCTCCGATTCTCAACTTCTTCGTTTTGTTCTTTGGCATCGTCGGACATGATGGGCATTCCTTCCACCTTGACTCGACATCATTTTGGTGCATGGTTCAGCTGCATGTTCCTTTGCTGAGGTTTTTACATTTCACCGAGAAAATTTGGCGTAATTCCGAAAGGTCTGAAGCGAAGAAAAATCAGGCTTTAAATAACACATTTCAGTTTTCCGGGTTCTAATGAGTAAAAAAAAAATATTGTTGAGCCGCATTAAACACTATGACACAAGTAACGTGCACACACACACACACACACACAGAAACTCGTAATGCGGGAATATGAAATTTTGAAATCGAATATTGAGGGTTTTAGCACGACCTAGTTCCCATCGAGCGGCCGTGGTTTTAGCCACGGATGCTAACGCTGGATTATGAAGTGCGCCGTAATGGAGGCTCCGGATTAATTTAAACCTTCAATTTAGGTGCGCCTAAATCTTGATACACGAGCGTTTTCTCAGTTATCCCCATCAGAAGCCACGGCAGAGGTCAAACTTACGTCCTTGAGCTCAGCAGCACAATGTGTTAGCCGCGGAACCACCGCGGTGTGTATGAAAAAAAAAAAAAATCAGAATTGAGCGCAAGAACTAGACACAGGACATAGGAAGAGCTGACGAAACCAGCATTCACAACTGTTTACCGTGTGCTTTTTTTTATCCCTTGTCCATATTTTAGCGCTCAATTGTAATATAATAATGTACAAACAGGTCCAACCGCAAGTATTGTTGGAGTACAAAAACGAGTTCGTGAAACTCGCGCAATTCCTGCAGGTGTTTTTAACCAGCCCCATTTCTACCATGCTACAGCTATATACTCGGGGGGCTGCTGCAACTGAAAGCTGCCTTAATTTGTCATATTGAATAACGTCGCTCACGCACTATTTCTGGGCTCCAGCGAGAGAAACTGGCAACCCTTTTTTAGGACAAAAACTATGTGTCTGTGTGTCATACCTTAGGGGGGGGGGGGGAATTAGGTTTAACCAATTTTTATAAATATCCGTAAAAAAGGGGGAAGGGGTGGTATCGGGTAATATATATGGTGTTTGTAACCTAAACGAAAGACTATATATACAGTAAAAACTCGTTAATTCGAATTCGGTTGATTCAAACTTACAGGTAATTCGAACTGACGCCCTGGTCCCGGCACATCTCTGTATATTTCAGTGGGGTATAACTACCGATAATTCGAACGTGTCGGTATCCAGAACGGTTAACTCGATTTGGTTTCCATCGCTCCTCGCAGAAGACGTCGGCCCAGAAGTAGGCCCAGAATTAAAAGTAATCAACCGATTACTTTAAATTTTGATTGCCTCGACCCTGCCATCTAAACAACCGTGTTTTCGAGAATAAACAGCATCATTATTTCGACATTACGGCTTGCTGCTCACATGAATGCCTATGGGTGCCTGTTTCTGGCGTATAACTGATTGACCAATAATTTCGTTCGCTGTTCTAGCTCCATGAACATTATTTACGAAATCACCTGCCACAAACGTGTGGCACCTAATTCGCGATAACGAGTCCAGAGGTGGCTTCTTTGTGTACTGCCCGCGCAGTGTGGTGCGATGTCCGTTGATTTTAACGCCCGCCCGCTAATTCGAACTCTGCTTAGTTCGAACAATTTTATGGTCCCCTTCGGGTTCGAATTAACGAGTTATAAACTGTATAAGTTGAGAGATTTTGTAGAGGTCCAGTTGGATTTTCTCTCGCGTCGTGGTTGTCATGTGGGGCCAGACTCAAGCTGCGACCGGCGACCTTAGGCCCTCTTTCGTTTTAATAAAATAAGAGTGGGCCCTGGATTCAAATAAACCAATTTGTATCCCGAAACTAGCCGAAGACGCAAAGCCTAAACTAGTTAACAATCTGCTGCTGCTAATTTTCAAAGCTTAGCTTTTGTTTGTATGTTATCCTTTCTTCAAACACAAATACCCTTGGCTATAATTTTCAAAGCTTAGCTCTTCTTTGTATGTTATCGTTTCTTCAAACACAAATGCCCTTGGCTATCTCTTTCGTAACTTCTAGCGCTGCCCGAATTACTTTTCTCCGTTTTCTCGTGCCTTATCTCAGCCCTACAAAGCAGGCATTTCTCTCTGCGTAAAGGTGGAAGCCAGAGCAGTTCCCGCTTTAACGCTTCGATGTCTGGCAGTTTACAAAGGAGCTGTCTCCTTTGTTTTTCCTCTTTCTGCATTTGTTTTTCCCGTCTCCGCCAGGATAACAAATTGCATCCCGGCTTCCTTTCCTGCTATGTGCGTGCCCTGCCGCCCTTCTGTGCCTAGCAGAGAACGCCAACTTGTGCGCTCTCTCCCCCTCCCTCCTTCTCTCCTTCTCTCCGTCTATCTCTCTCTATCTCTCTCCCTCTCTCTCTTAACCTGCTGCAGCCACGGTGTCCGTACGCTTTGGCACGCCGAGCGAATCGCGGGAGAAAAGAAGTCAAATTGACCGGCATCTCACGGAGTCGGTAGGACTCGCGCGTAACGATTTGGTGCATTTAGACGCGCGGAAACGTGATGGATGACACTCCTTCCGGAAAGCTTCCTTTGTTTGTTAATATTGAAAGTGAAGAATGGGTGATAATGATAGAGTTCAACTCTATCTACTAACTCACACATTCACGCCGATCTCCCGTGAAGCATAAACGCACGACCTACCGAACATGTAGACGGCGTATGCATGTAGAAGCGTGAACACTGCTGCATGTGTAAAAAAACCTCTAAAACGCGCTTTGCAGGACGAATAAAAAGTTAAAGCTTGTTTTTTTGAAATCATTAGTCGCTTAGTTCCTTTTATAGCTGCGCAATTCTCCGCATTATTAGTGGAAGTGTCTCAGCACATACACGCTTTGTTTGTTATTTTTATTTTAGCGTTTATTTTGCCATATGCATGACCAGATGGTGACGATTAGATAACGATAAAAAGAGAATCTGATCAGATGAAGATGAGATAGTTAGCTTCTTGAATTAGGCGTAACAGCGAACTATGACGGGGTCTTTGTGTCCGGGCAATTAATGCGGGAAGACGCCTTGTCCAAGCAAAGGCCTGTCGCCGCAGGATACATTATCCCCTATGGATCTAAACTGGGACAGGGCTACATGAGTAAAGAGGCGTAGCCGCCTACCGGTACCGCCTAAGAATAACAGGTGAAAGAAGGCAACAAAAAAGAAAAAAAAGGGAGAAAAGAAGGAAAAAAGGAGACGAAAAAGGGAAAGAAAAAGTGTTTTAAAGAAACGAACAGAGATAAAGAATCAAAAAGGGAAGACACGCAGGAGTGTCTAAGAAAGATTTGAATAAAGTATAAAGTAAGTTGTGAAGGTCGGTGTCAGTCACCACGGCCTGGTTTCTTCGAAGACTGGAAGCAAAATGGAAACTTAGTTCCTTGAGGGCGCAATGCGTGGCATCATTTGTGATTGAGGCCAAAAGCATCGGTACATATAAATAAACAAAAAGAAAATGCATCATGGTGAAGTGTATAACAAGTCACACAGAGTCCTCTATAAGAGGCGACCATCGTGCGCCCGGCATACCTTTCAGGGTAAGACTTTGATTTCGGATTTATTTCGCTCTTGGGGACTTGTAAGAGGCGCGACTGGTCGTGCCGAAATTCGGCCTGACAGGGAAGGTGAATGGATCGGGTCACTGTTTACTGTCTCTGGAATATATTCTTTTCACAGCCATCAGCTGTGTCGAGACAGTTGGCCGTATGTTTCTTCGTTGCATTCGAAGCAGAAGAGCGAACACAGACGCTGGAGGCATGCGTCATAGAGAGAGAGTGAGTGAGAGAGAGAGAGAGAGAGAGAGAGAGAGAGAGAGAGAGAGAGAGATAGGGGGGGGGAGAGGGAGGGAGGGAGGGAGGGCGAGAGAGAAGACACAGCCGGCGCGTTGCTCTCCGCGGGTGCGGCATCCAAGACGTTGTTCTGGGAAACTCGATTTGGCCTCTCGTTCGCCGTCGAATGCCGTTGCATGCCACTTTGCTCTCCGCATGGGAGCTCCTGCCTGCGGCCGTCGAGCTAACCTGCAGCCCTGCTCAGCCAAACACCCGCGGAGCAGCTGCTTCAGCTCTTCGAGGGCTGCCGAATGGTGCAAATACGAAATAAGCACGGATTTCGAAGCTACGCTGGGTGCTGGTGGCGGCCCAGAAATGTGACCTCCCTCCCTCCATCCCTCCCTCCGCTTTTCCTCTTACTCCGTTGCGTGCTCCTCCCGTTTTTCTGTTTCCTCACACCGAGTGCGCGCGCTCCCATTCCACCTCCCCCTCCCGCTGCTGCTTCAGGTCTGTTCTCGCGGTTTTACAACTTTTTCCTTCGGTACACCGAAAGCGAACGCCCGGACGAACGCGTCGCTGCTCGTAGAAGTGGGTCATCGATTTGAAAGTGAAGCTGCTGCCGCTGCTGCTCCATCGGCTTGCGTTCTGCCGCCGCTGTGTTCCCAACTTCCAACTTGTTCGTCACCGTCCTCGTCGTCGTCTTTCCCGTTCTATTCTTCTCCCGATTTCTTGCGCTTCTGTCCCATCGCTCCCCCCCCCCTTCTCTCTCTCTCTCTCTCTCTCCTTTTCTATCTATTCTTCCAGCTTCCGAGTGTCACGTGACGCAGCCCGCCTTCCCCTTTTCCTTCCTCCCGGCCTGGTCTTAGTTTTCGTCTCACGCGGGCCAGTTCGAACCTATCATTCTGCGAGGCCTCGGTCGCCCCGAACACGCGCGAAGCCGTCGGAGAAAGGCCCTCTGGCGTTTTGCCCAATCCGCTTAGGCCTTGGGAGACATGCCGGCCATATTTCACTCCGTGCACAAAAGCTGCCGCTGCTGCTGCGGCGCTTTCGCTGCCGAACACCCAGCTACGCCTCCCCGTCCTCTTTTCATTCCCCCATTCCCTCTCCACCTTTTTTATGCCCCACAATCTTTCGCTTTTCAATGTGTTCATCCGTGCAGCAACGCTTCCATTTTGTGTTGAGAAAAACGTAGCTTTGGAGCGCACTCTTCCCGTCGGTGGTAAAAAGCTTCCACTCAGCAGCGCCCTTTTTCCGAGATGCTCTTTCCTTCGCCTCGAAAATCATATCGTCTGGTTCCTCTAACCGTGCAACCCGTTGAAGGAACGGGGTGAAAAGTATGGCGAACAGCGAAGTTTGAGCGGCGGGTTCAACACGTTGTGAGCGATGGTTCACAAAACGCATGAGGCTCCGCTCTTCCATGTAGTTCTTTCTCTGGCATTTTCTTTAGGGAGGTAATGCACCACGCGCTATGTCAAACGCGCTATGTCAAGAGAACTATTTGAAAGACGATAGTTTTTCTCGGGGTATACCTAACCCACCCGGCAAAGAAAAGCTGTTGAAACAGTGTTTGAACATGGGCAATGCCGTTCCAAACTGCTGGATCGGTGGCATATGGCTGGCATACGCCGATATTTTCAAGCACCAACTGAAAGTACACGCGTTCTTTTATTTAGACATGCATGTTGCGTTGGTTTGTACGACAGAAAATGAAAATGAAAACTGCGCGTTAAAAAACGTTGTCGAAGAGAGGCAAGGTAAGAACAAACACAAAAAGAATAAATATCTCGCTTGAGCTGCGCCACGCTCAACAGAAACCTAAGGTTTTTACAGATTGCGTGCCAGCACTGCGAACGCGGGAAAATTTAAATAAACGAAGCAAACCTGCCTGGAGCATCGAGAGGGAAAGGGAAGGGGTACGGGCGTCGGGAGAAGAGAGGAGGGGTTTAAATGGTTGGGGGGTGGGGGGCAGAAAACTGATGGCTTTTTGGACGACATTTGAAAAAAAGCAAGCAGGCCGTTTTTTTTTTTTTTCAATTGCGTAAATTTATTTAGAGCGCGACCACATTTCTCCTTTCTCGTCTCGGTGCATGGTGATCATCTAACAATTTCTGTAAAACTAAAATAGTTAGATGGTAAACATAAATCTTACTCCACGCCAAGCAAAACGTGTCTTCAATCAGAATTTTCAATTTCGTCACTTCTTACTTTTAGGTATCTTATTTTCTTGTTAGTTAAGGCGCTCCTGAGAGATAAGAGCACAGAGGAGGAGGAGGGGTAACCACTTGCGCTCAGGGAAAAAGTTGGACATTTTTTTAGATGCGACCGCATCTCTTGCTCTCGGGCTTGTCCCTCCTGCGTCGTCGTTGCGGCGTCCGTCCGCATCCCTCCTCCGTTCTTCTCTCCCACAGCTGTGTGCAACACTCTCACTCCGTCTCATTAGCATACCACAGCTGGCGCGCTTGTTTGGCGAGCGCTTCGCTGCGTTAACAACTGCTCCGGTGCGCGAAATTGCGCGCATGCGCGACTCTCCTTCCTTGTCTCCTCTCTTTCAATCGCTGTGAATATAAAGCGGGTATTGCGCCGCGGCAGTTCAGTCAAGCGCTCGCTCTCGCACTGACGTGACCTTGCTTTGACTACTTCGTTGAACCCTCCGATGCGTCGCATCACACCAGGGTTCTCTCGCGGGAAGATGGGCGTAATTTTTATAGCGGAGGAGAAACGAAACGAGATGTTTTACCCCGTCTCTCTCCTACCTATAATTATGCCGTATAGAGGATAAGAAGCTTAGCAAAGAGACGGCTTATTTAGCTAAGGCATGGTTTGCGGGGCCTCGATAGGCGGCACTTCTCTCTGTCTGAGCTAAGGAACGGTTTGGGTACGGCGGCAAGTAGCACGGGGCAATAAATACATGCAAAGGGTTAGAATTGTCTCTGAACTTTTAAATCGTAATGTTTTTGTCTGCTGCAAACAGATTCGGCTTACGGTTACTGTGGCCCCTAAAGCGGCTGAATCACGCCAGAGTCGAAATTAAAAATATAAAATTAAATTGTACTGTCTTTCTAATATGTTGAATAAGGCCGCCTCTATAGCGTCTATAAAAAATGTCTCCGAAGCAATGCATATGCGTATAATAGTGAAGGCGACTTTCAAAAGGCTCTAGAGCAATCAATCCAGCTACAAGGAAGCTTGATATTTGTAAGACTGGCTTTCCCACAATGCTATTGTGCATCGCTGAGTTAATGTAGCTAAGCCCTCGAAATGAGCTATTCCGCTATGTTGGTTGAGGCCCCTGTCTGTGAAATCGAACAGGATTATCTTTTTTGTAGCGTGAGCTACGCTGGCCGAGGTTGAGCAGTTTCGCGTGACTCCTGGAGAGCCGTGCTGCGCATGCGTGAGCAGCAGTGACGTCACACGGTGCGCAGAACGTTGCTCTCTGCCCGGCGTCTCTAACACAACCCACGCTCCCAGCGTCTTCGCCGACCTCCGTTCCGCACGTGGTGGCCCGGTCCACTTGATGTTCATGCGAGGGGTGGCCGGGTGTGGAACCGATGGCTTGTGCGTCGCAGCAACACCGGCGTGCGCCTGTGGAACCAGCTTAGCTCTGGGGCGATTGGTGACGCTGCGTCGGAACCGCTTGATAAATATGCATGTGTCACATAATGCGTATACCATGTGTGTGTGCCATTGAAGCAGCAGTAAGCACGATAATCAAGCTGATCCTAGACAACCACGAAAGCTAAGAATAACCAGCTGAACCTCAGCTCACGCTACGTATACCCTGGTATAGCCGAGCTAAGCCACTGCTGATTTTTCTTGCTCCATTTCGCATCAGTGCATCAAAAGCACGAGAAAGCTATATACAGAACAGTTGAAACAGATGTATAAAAAAATAGAAAGGAATGAAAAAAAGTTAGCAGTGGCTTAGCTCGGTTATGCCAGCATATACGTAGCGTGAGCTAAGGTTCAGCAATCCAATCCAATCCAATCCATTCTATTCCAGTCACTGCTCCTCGCGCATGCGCAGCATGGCTCTCCAGGAGCCACGCGAAACGGCTATCACGCGGCTCCGGCGCAGCGTCAGACTTGGCTACTGCGCAACGGAGGCGCACAGCTGGGCACGCACCTGCGACAGTGCGTCTGCCGCTGCTATGACGTCCCTCCTCTGGAATGCGCAGACTGGCGAATCTGCAGACCCAATTCTCTACACACCCGCACTCCAATTGGATTGGATTTCCAATCCAATCCAATATAATCTAATTTAATGCAATGCAATGCAATGCAATGCTCCTCGCGCTTGCGCAGCATGGCCATTCAGGGTCCACGCGAAACTGCTCAACCTCGGCCAGTGAAGCTCAGGCTACAAAAGAAGTGGTATGAGGCGGGGGCTTTATGTACTACAGAATACTGTATAGGCCAGTTTCGGAAAGAGAGTCGAATAGCGTCCAATACAGAGTCCTCGGCCGACCTCCCCACATTGATCGGTGCGTCCACCGATGAATGTGGGGAGGTCGGCCGAGGTGATGACCTGTAGCCCTCGTGTGTCGGGCTCTGGCTGTTGAAGTCCTGGACACGTCCCTAGGAGGTGCTTCAATGCTGCTTTCGCGCTACTATTTGCTTTTGCATTCTTGATGACGCGTCATTTTTCTATCCTGCCACTCATTGGCTTACAGTAATTCCCGCCTTCACAGTGAGGTGCTGGGTAAACGGGGAAGCGTGCAGCATGGCGACTACACTTAGCAAATGAAGGCCCCGAATGTCATCGCATTCGTGTGTTCCCGGTGCCTACGCACGTCACTCGCATAAAGTGCTCGGCGATGGCGGCGCCAATGTGTTTGCCCTCGCCGGCTCGCGTGTTTGACTGAGTGGCGGCTTCGAATTACTTCGGACTCACCGCCCGGGTTCCCTACATTCCGGGATTTCGGGCCGTGAGCGGCGCCGGGAAGAGCGAACAGAGCGACCGCGACCCCTACTGGGAGCCAATCAATTTCTTTCAGTAACGCGATAGTTTCTGGCGAGCAAAGCAGTCTAGGGCATTAAAAAGTTAGAAAGATAAATGAGCTGATGGAAGGAACCAGACAAAACTCTGCATGAACACGGACGCGTAGGAAAATGCACCAACGGCCAGAATATAGAAAAAAATCAATCAAGAAAAAAAAAACAAGGGCATGACTGCGATCAAGCGACACCGACGAGGAAGCCGTTTTCGTTGTATTCGCTGGTTGTGTTCATTGAAGAACGAAGACTAAGAAGGCCTACCGTTTCTCTGTGCCAGACATATCTGCATCGAAACTTCACAAACTACTTTTGTCATTTTCCCCGTGGACATCATCTATCGTCATTTTGTTCGGTCACGCTTTGCCAAAAGTTCCCCTGGCGGGTGCTGCTAGGCGCCTGGTGTCATCTTCAGCTGTCTGTTTCTTGCTTTACGCGAGGTGGTGTTCGGAGCAAAGTGACGCTCCGTCTTTTATATTTGAGAGGCCCGTCTTGGTCCCTAACCTGGTCACATTTTCTGTCAATCTTTAGGGACCGTGTTTGTAGCATCGCCTGTTTTGTTTGAGCCGTTCTTAACGCCCGCTGGGAAATCTTTTCTGCGAAAAGAGAATTTATTATAACCCACATATCAGGGCGCAGAGACTAGTGGTAACAGCGCGGCCCTAAAAGCAGAATTACCCAATCAGGTTTCGTGAAACATGGTCATTCTACGCACTGCACAACAATTGTATGGAATGGGCAACAAGTTACTTAATAAACAGAATGAACGTGAGACAAATGAACTATGAAAAAAAAAAACCATTGAGACATTATTTCGCAGTCTTTTAAATTTTGTGGCAACCTAGAGCCTAGACTAGTAGAAAATGAGTAAAAACGTCGATCCGAGCTGTGTCAAGCAGAAAATAAAGACAGCACAAAAAGAAAGCCATAGCTCGCGCTTTCAGAGACTCGTTCGGCGCCGGTGCGTTGGGGTGGATTAATCTGCACAGATACGGATTGAGGTGCACGCCTAATGTAGCACGAGAAGAAAAGAGACAAACTGTCGAGTGCTACCGCTCACCTCATGATCTGTGTGAGTTACATGGCCGTAGGTAGACAATGTAGCCTACGTGGCCGGTGATAGTGGCTATCTCGGCATTCGGGGTAGCTGCGGGTGTTGCGCCGTTCGACTTCAGTGCACGTGTCACTACGTCCTCAACAATTTGGACCAAGCATCCCTTGCGGTGAGTTGACTCTCGTGAAAATAAACTCCTACTTCTCACATAATACGGATTGGTTAGTCCAAATAACGATTCCTCTCGACAGATGTTAAAGGGTGCAACACTTTCGATAAACGCTTTCGCTCTTTCCTTCGCATCCGGAAGCACTGCGAAAGCTACAGTTGTCGCCAGCACGGAGCGGCACTGCGTGATTTGCTCGTCGCAGCAGATGCGCCTTCCATTTCTGCTTCGTTTTGGTGGCTTTAGTTTTCAAGTTGCTATCAAAAAGCGTTCATTGTTGCAACTGAAGGAAAACCGGCCAACAGCCGCTACATCGCCTCAGCGACGTAATTCGAGCCGTCGAAGAACGCACAGACCGGGAAAGAGAGAAAAATATTTTGAGCGAGTTTCCAAGTTATCTGATGGGTATAGAGCAGTGCTTTTTGGCTGAGGTACTTTGCGACCACTTAAACTAGGTACTGGGTCTGTTGGGTGACTACGTTTTGCCAGAATTCAAGATTTCAAAAAAAGAAGTTGAAAAAAGTGTTGCAGGGTCCCTTTAGTTCTTGCGCGATGGATGGACTATATGCTTCGCTTCCTCTGAGCAGCCTCGGAGGGATTTCTTAATTTTTCTCCTTCTTTTTTTGCGGGAACAAAAGTTCCTTGCCTATCCGCCCGAACGTCGAAAGCTCTGCGGTGTAAGCGCACAATCCGCGTCGGCGCAAGAAATATTATTAATATTAAAAAAAAAAAAACTAAGGGCAGGGTCTTGCAAGGCAATCTGAAACGCGTGCTGTTTTCCCACTGCCGGCTGCGAAAATTGAGCCAGGGTGCAGTTGAACAAGGAAGCTGGTAGGCTCCGGGGTGTCAAATTAAGCCGAAGATACAAAGAAACAGGAGCCACAATAAGAGTACCCGAACGAGAAGGTGATTGGGATGTGCGCCAATGTTGACCGCAAGGGTACGCCTAATTGAATGCGGGCTCAGTCTAGACGGTCAGCCGGCGCTTAATTCTCTTATTCTCTGGGAAGCACCCAGAAAAAGATGAGGTTTATTGAAAGGAGAAGAGGTTGGACTAAGACGTAAATATTTAGCCTTCTACATGGCACTGCGGCAAGTGTGCGGGGGAAAAGAAAGAAAAAAGAGTGAGCATAAAATGAATTATATATGAGAATGAAAGCAAATGATGAGCCATAGACACACAATAGACATATAGAAAGGGATGCACAACAACAATCTGCCATAAAAATTCGGAAGCGTCGGAGTCTTTCGGAGCGAATTACTTAGAGAGGCTTCTGTACTGCTACTCCATGTTTGCAGCTTTGTCTTTGCTTTAGTTTCTTCGTCTTTCAGCGCTAAATAATTCGACAGGTATGCTGGTGCCACACGCCACAGCTTCCACAGAATAAGGGTTATGCGCAGCTGGGGTGAACCTGTTCTACTCCCGTGCCATCTCATGCATTTGTCACGTGGAATGCATTGGTCCGTCTTATGTTCATCGCTGGCAACGTGCGGATGTAGCACAGTGGTCCCGCGATGGGCGCCTACACTGGACACCCGGGTTGAGTTCCTAAGCGAACTAAAATTTCTAAAATGTTCTTATCTACTCTTCACAGCGGCGGTCATTTTCTGCGCAGGATAACAACTACAAAAACCATAAAAACGACGGTTTTTCGCGCAATGCGGAACTTCAGGCTTTCGCAATGAGTAAAAATGTACGCGCGCACGCAACGCCCCGAGGGTGTTGCGTGCGCGTAACAGGTGCGTAAGAGACGGTTAGGGTCAGCTTCTGACAGGAAGAGCACAGGAAGCTCCCGTTCCCGCAATGCAGCGGGAGAGCGGGGAGGGCAAGCGTGGGTCGGCGCTGGGTATAAGGCCACTGCAACTCGAAGTCTCTGCAGCAAGACCTTACCTCCTCCCAGCGAGCCAGCCCCCTGGGGAGGTCAATTCCACGCGGTGTGGAAGTATAGCACGGGTGGCGTGGCGGAGGCTATCCTTAGCAGATCTGCTAGGCTATAGAGACCGGAAGTAGTGGTAGAGGACGCGTGTGAGGTCACAACGGTGGCACGCTCCATCAGCCGCTATGTGAGCAGGAGGCATATCCAGGTGAATCTACAAAATGCGCACAGGAGGTGGTAATGAGTCTGTAATAGTGTAAATACGTTCGTACAGGCTCGCACTGCGCGCGACGCGACGTAAATCGCGTATCGCGGTGTTTAGTCTGTATAAATGTGAACCTTTACGCCAGAGGTGAGGAATACTGACTCAAGCGCCTGGAGACGCCCCGAATGCCAGTTATTTCCTCCAACAGGCTTTTTAGTGGGCTGAGGGTCTAACGCGATGAATAAACTCGAGATGTTAACCGACTAGGTAAAAGAAGGGAGTGCTTTCCTAAACACGACTGATTGATTTCTCAGCACATACACTGCACCGCAGCTCTCACTGAAGGACACAGTACTGTTGTCCTTAGTGAGATCCACGCCTGTCCGCGAAAGCGTTGTTTGCGATGCCTGCGCAGGCGAGTATCTTATACAGTTAGACGATAGTCTTTCTTGGGCTACTTGAGCGGGTAAATTTTGGTCGGTCTGTATGTCCGCCTGTCTATCCGCCCGGCGTAAGTTAAACAGATGTTGAGCAAAACGTTTATATAGCAACAATTGTTTCGAAACATCTATATCTGGTGGCAATGTTCTTAGTTGTCAACACTGTTGAGCCAAAACAAAACATTATTGATATCTGGGGCCAAAAATGAATACATAGATGATATTTGCAATGTTCCTTTATGAAAAATGATATGGATGCTTGATCGTTGCCATAACAAACGAAATACTGGCCTCTGCTTTTTGTGGAATTTTGAAACATTCGCAACAGTACCGACTGCATTTGTAGATGTCATCAAATACCCTTGTTAAACGGTGTGAAGTGCAGGTTGAACGCATACGCGGATTTAACGTGCGTGTAAACGAACGCTCCTCGTTCCGACCTGTATGGTCACCAAGAAAACAGCCAGTTACCTCCTAATGGGCAGTTTACAAAAGCATAGCGTGAAGTCGCCCCTTTTGTCGCAACGTGCACACTGCGAGAAGCCTGCTTACAATCCAAAAAGAGAAAGAAAAGTACCGGTGGGGCGGGGACGGTAGTTGGAAAAACAATCAGGGGAAGATGGCAACGGAAGAGAATGCATCTCCACCCGCGTGGGTGAGGGACATGGCTACGAGCGAAGCAGAAAAGGGAAACCGGGGTGGTTGCGATGTGCCTCGACGGCGCCGCGTTCATTCGAGTGCGCAACCCGGTAAGGAATTGATTGCGGCGACTCTTAATCTCTTGACTATAGGGGGCGGATTCGCGAGTGGCTGCGGGCGTACACGCACTGCGAACACGCCAAGCAACGGAGCTTAGAGTTCAGCTTGCTTCTTTTCCCTGTCTACCCCCGCATTGCCGCACGCTTTCACTTTGCGGCAGTGAGGGAGGTCACAAATTCATGGCCCCACCGTCGTTCAATAAATGCCACTCCTGTCCTGCTTGGGAAACAGATTGCGTAGTAGAAAAGGGGAGAACCCTCCTGGAAGGCTTGCGACACGCGCTCCGCCGCGTGTAAGCTTCTTGGGGCCCGCTAGCCTTATTCGCTCAAACAAACGCAGTAAAAAAGGTGACCTATAGAACTCAATGCTGAGAAATGCGCGCACAGAATATTTCATTTGACATCTGTTTCCCATCATCCCCAGTCGAGATATTGCTTTGTTTTATTGTCGCTGAATATTTTTTTCGTTAGTTTTAACTCGGAGCTTGTGCCACGGGAAATCAGGCGTAAACGGTGACCTGATCGGACGATAGGCTCCTGTCGAATGCGAGTCACGTCAAGTGAAAAAAGTTTGCGCCCATTTCGAAGCCGCACTAATGGCGCTATATGATACTGAGGGCATCGTTCGTCTATGCGCCAGATGGCAAGGGTATCGGCAATGTTCCGGTATAGGAAGAGAGAAACTTTTGAACCAACGGGTTAATGAGACTCGGTGGCCCTCGGGCAGGGCCTGATGGTGACTGAAGTTGCATGCTCATTCAACTGAAGTTTCTTGGGTGGCCAGGTCTCCTTCCACTGTTTGCATAATGATCATTGGGGTGAAATGTTCTTGGGGTCATTCTCACAAAAAAATGTGGGAGGGATTCACACGCACCAGGAAGAGGACATTCAACAAAGGGGAATTTTTTTCGGTGAAAATGAGGGAGAAGGGATCTGGTTTGGAAAGCTTCCGGCTGAAGTGGCTTCAATGCTCGTACTTTATGCTGTGGGAGAGACGTGTGGGCAGGTGTGTAATGAAGGTGGAAGAGACAGTGGTGTCATTAAAAGTAATCAGCTTGTCTCTAATGGATCGACCTGGCGCCGTGATGGGTGTGCAATGATGAGTGATGATGAGTGCGTGCACCGAGACAACGGCTACGGCTGTCTTGTCGTCTCTGGACTCCCGACTGTGTCAGAGCCTTGAGCGTCAGCAGATGTCACCCGGAGACGAAAGAGGCGCGCGACGTGGCCAGATACACCGAGGAAAATGCCCTAGCTGTGTGCGCCGAATGTACTCACAATCATGACGTGGTCGAATTCGGGGAGTTGCATCGGGTGAAGGGATAGGCTGTCCCGTTTCCTTTCAAGCCTTGGTAGCTAGGCGTGCACGTGACACGGACTCTCGCGTCCGGGTGCCCAGCTTTTTGGCACAGAACCCGACTTCGCAACCCCAGCACCTGTAGCACCATTTGTCCCAGTCTGTCATGCGGGGGCTCTGCTCCTTGCCGCGCCGCAAAAATTTCAAACTGACCTATAGCCTTCGGACTACCCGAGTTGACAATGGCTCCCGGGGACGCGCCTCGAAGCAGGAGATCATGAAAATGCCACGGAGAATTTCTGGCAATTTGCCGCTGGACGAAGGAGCCTTTATCGTTTCAGAATGCGCCCTCTATGGCGCTGGTTTCACTTTATTTCTCAGTATGCGTTTCGTTTTACTTCGCTTCCAGCAGTGGTGACCCGTTCACCCCAAAAAGACGAGAAATCAATCACGGCCGCCCTCCAAAGTCAGCGACAGTAATTGCAGTGTCACCGCCAGGTGCACGCGTGCCACAAGGTAACATCTAAGGAAATTTAGAGTAAGGCAGGTGCGGATTAAGGTCGCCCCACCCTTGCTTCAAAGAGCTCCCGCCTGTCGCGAAAATAGATTGCTAAAAGGTGTCGCTGCTTTGAACTCGCTGCCTTCAATTTCTTAGGTCATTTCATTTGCGCTTTTTTTGTAGCCCGTCATAATTTGTACGCCCCGCGGGTTGTGCCCGAGATACATAGGCGCCGCTGTTCGTGCTCGGGATGGTATTCAATTATTTTCGACCTTGAACTGCGCCGGCTCTAAATAGAATAAAGCGCTGACGACCTACCTGCGCCATCTTTAAAATGCTGTCATCAGGATCTTCATTTTCTTTTCTTGTTTGGTCAATGTAAGCATTTCTTTTTTTTTCGTTTTAGCTGTTAGACGTATAGTCTGCTCCCGCCTGAAACCCACGTGCTTAACATATTTCTTTTTTTATTGCGAAGACGCCCAAGCTTTCTCTTTTGACATCAGAAGATGTGAAAATCACTTTTCGCTGAGTAGTGTCGATGAATTCTGTCTCTTAGTTTCATCTCGCAGTGTGCATGATGTCGAGAAACATGCAGGACGAAAAAAACGCCCATATTTCGGTATTTTCATTTTCATTTTCATCCTCATCCCTTTTTGTCTTTGGACCTATTCCTTCTTCTTTTCGTTCTATGATTAGGAACCTTGACCAATTGCCCTTCTTAGGCCTACATTCAGGCTTAATATTAAGCAACCTGAACTTTCTCTTCCACCCTTTTTTCTGCGCGTATTTTCGTTTTTCTCTCAGTTATTAAACGCAATCGTACGTTTCTATCGCTCATTGTTTTATCAGACCGTCCCATGTTTTCTTGCAAAAGAGTTCTTAATTACCTTGGAGATTTTTTGAAGCGAATTTTATACCTTCCACAAACTCAGTTGGCCTCATGACTGGTCCCACAACAAAATTGTCATCGTGAGGTTTTTAGATCTAATATGCCTAGATTCATTGTTTTAATCATAACCCTATACACCAAACTTCACAGTAAAATTTTAATATAATGTATTTTATTACATATCCTATTTAACATTCCAGCTTAAGATTTCTCCATTGTCATGACGCCCCTTGCATGTGTTAGGCTTGCGCCATTACACCTTCAATCATCATCAGTATGACAATTCATCACTTCAATTCATCAGTATGAATTGCTGGATAAACGCGTAGGCCCCTTCAAAGGCGGCTTCCCTACTATATACGCATATGCGTTGTTGAGAAGACATGCGTCAGAATAAGTAGTAGTAGTTTTATATCTAACTATAAAGGATCCAGGACCTTTTACTAAATAGCACTCCATTATAAGACACGATGTGTCCCTATGAAGCACTGGCTTCACCAGAGTTGAGAACTGAGCCAGTTGGTACATAGTAGTAGTTGAACAGAGAAAACACACGGGACACAGAAAAGAAACAGCAACGCGAGAGCTGTTGTTATTTCCCTTCTGGATACTGAACCTCGCCAGAAAATCTCTCTCTCTCTCTCTCTCTCTCTCTCTCTCTCTCTCTCTCTCTCTCTCTCTCTCTCTCTCTCTCTCTCTCTCTCTCTCTCTCTCTCTCTCTCTCTCTCTCTCTCTCTCTCTCTCTCTCTCTCTCTCTCTCTCTCTCTCTCTCGTTTCGCGCTGTTGCAGCGCTATGGCTTTACTACATCACACCAGCTACTTGCTAGGAAGACGCTGCTCGGGGCAATTGAAGACGTCTGATATCAAAGCATGGAGGCCCCACAGCCTTTTATCGTAAACATTTTCATATGCGGCGAAACTGTGACACATCAAGCATGCGGCGTAGTGTCTTGGCTCGTCACGTGGTGGCAGCCTCTCATGTACAACGTAAACGATATTTTGCCTAATCCACTTTGGTATGCTCGCCTACGCATAGCAAAATGCTACCGGTGAGGCCATATTAAGACACGTAATGATACAATTGTAAAGCACCAGCAACATTTTCAGAGAACGGCCTTGCTTACGGTCACACATCTTTAAGGTTACCACAATTACGAAGGCTATATCATTTTCCAGGAGGCTTCAGTTCATAGAGTTTCATACAAATAACTAGAGGGGAAACTGGCGCTAGTGTCAACGCGAACATGGCAGCGGCGCTTACGCTTCAATGGGAATGATGGGTAGTTCTGGAACCGGATTGCATAGGATCAAAACGGGCCAATGGCTGGCTGCGCAAATTGTGTTTTTTGACAAAAAAACTCTTATTGCCTGGTTCTCTGTTTGTAAATTACATAACGAACAAGAAAGTTAGTGTCCAAAAACTGTTTTTTTTTACAAAATAAAACGGCGCGTTTAAATAAAAAGCAGACGCGGAGTCGAGAAGGTTTGTGGAGCAGGTTTGCCATTTTTCGCCAACTACAGCAGGACGCGGACTTCTTTAAAAACTACTTGTAAAAGTTTCGGCGCTGGTGGTTTGTAATAGTAAGAAAAGTTTTGTGCTCATAAGAAAAATGAAACCGATTACCTTTGGAGAAGTTATATAGTGACATCCATCAAGCTGCGTTCCTATCAGCCACCGGTGCTGCTGTGCCGTAGGAGCCGGCGTTCGCACGAAAGGTGTGGCTGTTCCAAGTTATTCGCAACCGTCGTCAGCTTTGAGCAGCTTTGACAATGCATTGCTCTGCCGAATTAGCAGCGCCGCAACTCCTAATTAGCAGACAACTTCGCCGCACAGAGCGCCGTCATTTGTGTTTTCATGCTCGCTGTGCGGCAATGCATTGATAACCCACCCAGTTCGCAACTGTGGTTATAAAACATTCCACTCAGGGCGGCGTCAGTGCACGCGAGGCATGCAGTTCAAGGAGAAACGTATTTTTGATCACTCCTCCCAACAGCCCGCCTAGGCAAATGCGTTCATGTAAATTCAAAACGAAAACGAAACTGCCTGCAATCCATAGTAAGTTCCGCGAGCTATCGAGCGCCAATCCGAATCCACAACTACCCATCACGCCCATTGAGGCGTACGATCGCAGTGCCAGTTTCCCCTCTAGTTATATAGTAAGAAACTCTATGCTTCAGTTATTACCGCAAGCTCACGCCAGCCCACGATTCAGCCAGCAGTCAATTTTCTTAAAGATGTCGTTTTTGTAGCGTGAGCTACACTGGCCGAGGTTGAGCAGTTTCGCGTGGCTCCTGGAGAGTCGTGCTGCGCATGCGCGGGGAGCAGTGACGTCACGCGGCGCACAGAACGTTGCTCGCTGCCCGGCGTTTCTCACACACCCCACGCGCCCAGCGTCTTCGCCGACCTCCGTTCCGCACGTGGTGGCCCGGTCCACGTGATGATCATGCGAGGCACCCGGTGGCCGGGTGTGGAACCGATGGCTTGTGCGTCGCAGCAACACCGGCGTGCGCCTGTGGAACCAGCTTAGCTCTGGGGCGATTGGTGACGCTGCGCCGGAGCCGCTTGATAAATATGCCTTTGTCACATAATGCGTATACCATGTGTGTGTGCCATTGAAGCAGCAGTAAGCATGATAATCAAGCTAATCCTAGACAACCAGGAAAGCTAAGAATAACCAGCTGAACCTTAGCTCACGCTATGTATATCCTGGCATAGCCGAGCTAAGCCACTGGTAACTTTTTTTTCCTATTACGTGTGGTTTTAATCTTTATACCACGCAAGTGAGAACAAGCGTGGGCATCGCTGCAGTTGCCTCGAAACAGCGCTGTGCGCCTCCCGCGCCTCCATTATTATGACTTCTCCCACTACTCGCCTTCACGCCTGTCGTCGCGCACGCGCACGCAGGAAGAGCGCGCGAATTGTCGTGGTGAGAGCAGTGAGAAAGTGGCACCGCCGTATCAACGTATCGTGAATGTAAATGTCCGAATGCAAATGTGCCTGCCACGCCGTCGGTGAAAAGAAGACGCCGCTCTCATTGCGTCTCCCTCGAGCCTTGCAAATTTCCGGAACGGCCGTCTTTTTCTGCTGGCCAAGACGCCACACCGCCTTCTCCCTTCTTTTCTACTTTCGTCGTCTCGGGCAAGCACGCCGCTCCTCCCAAACACAGTTTCCCCCACAGCTCCCTCTCCCCAGTCCGTCTCTAGTCCTCGAATTGCCGTATGCAAACCTGCTTTTTCGTCTTTGTGCTCCCTAGTTTTTTTTTTTATCTTTGTTTGCGCCAGTACGCCGCCGCGTCCGTTCAGTGCGCCCGATGTTGTCGTCCATATGCTGTATGATTCCATTGTCTGCGCAGGCGAGTATCTGGATTGTAATGGCTCGTTGAAGGACGTTCGGAGAGGAGACGGGGAAGACGAAAGGGAGGGATGAAAGGGAGAGACGGAATGCAGTATCACGCGTGCAATGTTGTCTGCGGGCGAAGTTTGTTTCCCAACTCGCCTCTCCTCCTCTCCATCCTCTCGAATCCTCCGGCTCCTCTCTTCTCCGCAGCGCATTCCTTATAAAGAAAAGAGGGAAGTGCTGCGGAAACGGCCTCATACCGTATGCAGCCGCGGGGCCCGTGGCGTTTATGCGCTCGTTATGGGTCTCGCTTTTAGTGAAGTGCCCGTTCCTTTTGTTCTTCTCATTTGCGCGTTTATCTTCTTGCTTTCTACGTTTTCACCTCCCTCTCATCCTTACTTTCTCCCACATTTTTTTTTTTCCTGGTAGCGTTTCGTATTTATGAATTTTGTTGCCGGTCTCTCCGGAGGGAAGAGCGGTGACAGACCACGACAAACTCTCTGGAATCTATAAGCGGGAACGCGATGCAAGAGAGTCTCTTAGTTTATGCAAATGTGTTTCGGAAGGAAATGTGATGGGCTTAGGGAGCTTGGATGAAGACACGGTCCCTAGTTGCTTTAACTCGTTAAGCTTCGTTCAGTCCCTCGGTGAGGGCACGGAAATGTAATGGAATGCTTATCGTTGAAACCGTTTATCCAATTAATTCCGCAGGTTGCCTTTCAATGTACCCATGCTCTTGGGGTGTACTTGTGGAGGAGTGTTTATGTCGCTGTTGTCTGCAGCCGATATTATACTCGTTATGGCTGACTTTGCGCGAAGTGGTTGCTCCAAAAAGTTATTTATTTTTATCTCTCTCTATCCCTGTCTAGCTTTGTTATACTAGTACCAAAGTAAGTGGCTATTCTTACAGAGAGAGAATGAAGGACTTGTGTTTCGTAGTTTATTTTATGATGACGATATTATAATTATATTTGTTATTCACTAGATTTTTATGAATTCGGCAGATTAAAAAAGTATATAAAGTATTATTTAGACCCAATCAGCAAACTTCTGCACAAATAGCGTTTCAAGTTGAAGGTTTTACAGAACGGGGCGCGATTAAGCTAATGATGAAGGCCTTGCATTATACGAGAACGTATAGCACTTGTTAGCTAATAGTTGTGTCACATGGGAGGGTATGGTATCGAACTGAACGCGCAGCTCGAAACGTGTATAGTAATGGTCGCAAAGCAGCCAACCAACAAATGATGCGGATTGAGTATTCGGTGCGTACGACAAATTACCGCTAAATTTAGTTCCTTACTTTCTGCTTATGCAAAAATGCGTTGTGTTATCCCTTATATCGCTCAAAGTATAACTGGCGCATAGTAAACTAAACGGCAACTCGATAACAAGGTGCTATAAAAATCGAGATATTCCTTGTAACTTGACTTCACCCTTCAAAATGCTGCCCCTCACTCAATGAACGCCCTTCAAAGCCCTTTCTCGGCATAGGGGCACTCCTGGCAAGCGCCGTTTTGATGAAAGGTTAGAATTCGAAGCAAGTTTGTCAACTACCTTTATAAAGAGACAATGAACAGGGGAAAAAAATCGCCAAAACTGCGGCCGCGTTTACTTCCTTTCGATTATTCGGCTTATTGCTTTCTCGGCGGTCAAGCAGCTCGAGTTTTGTTCTCAGGGTCGCAGTTTCTGTATACAAACGGAACTAGCTAGTCTGGGAACCTAATGCACAATATATATTCCGCGAAAGCGTTACCCGCGACTGCATAATAGCAATAATGGCACGACTGCATAATAACGGCGCGGACGGCATCCGCCGTTCCGCTCGACATTGGGCCCTACTTGATATGGGACTCGCTGCGAGCGCAGTACCCTCGATTTCCGCATATGCGACGTTTTTCAATCTCGTTTATGCATCGATGCCACTCATAAGCCCAGCCCCCCCCTCCTCCCTCCAGCCCTCTCCTCTTTCACAAGCGAGAGACGTTTTTCAATGCCGTTTGTTTACGTGAGGAATGAGGGGTGCCCGCTGTGTTGCAAGTATGATGTATAGTATGAATACAAAATATGATTTTTCAAAACAAAAGAAACAGAGAAAAAGTTGATAGCGATGCTGTGGTAGAGCGCCCCTTGTACTGCTGCGCATATAAAGCCCGATTCTTGCGGGGCATGTGGTTTGCTAATGTTGAAGCACTTCGCTTATTTTCATTGTCCCTTTTTTGTAAAATCTTAACTTGGGACATTACCTACCTATTGCCTGCTTGGCAGAAAGTTCGAAAAAATATTGGAATAAAAGAAACACACGACGCAGGATTCCTTCTTCCTCTGGTTCCTTCCCTTCTTCGTCTTATTATTCTATTCTATTCTATTCTATTCAACTCTATTCCATTCTATTATTCGTACTCCCCATTTTTAGATCTACAATAATTAAGCTCCTCACTGCCCTGGGGATTGCGGTGAACAGAATTAGGGTAGAACCAGAGGAAAAGAATCAGGAGCAGAAGCTTGGGGACTTGCAAACGCCTCAAAAAAAGTGGCTGGCGATTATTATACTCCCTAATGCGAAATTTGAGCGCAGCGCGAACTGCAGTCTTCTCGGTCACGGCACATAGCTGCTGCGTCTCAAGTGAGTGATCGCGTGACAAGCGAACGCACGACAGCGCGCGCTACTCTGCCATTAACTGGAAGCGCGTCGCCGTCGCCTAGCATGTTGTTGTAAATCTTGTTTGAACCTCCCGCGCAAATGTCACGTGTTTCGGATGAGCCACACAACGAGGAGGACGCCGAAGGGCCGATGTACGTGCAGCAAGCAGCGCGTGCTAGGCTACTGTGGTGGGGGCTCGGCGTACTGCCCTTTCCCTCACAGTTTCACCATATTAATACGAAACTGTTTTATTCCCGGATACACGAAGATTTCGCTGACGTCATATCCGTCACGGAAGCGACGCCTGTACAACGAAGCAAGCGGCCTGTAAAGGGTGCACCCCTGCAGACTGGGTCTTCTTGCCGGGAAGCAATCTTTAGTACTAAAGAGTACGTTATAATTACGGTTGTTCGTTTTCGGGTTTTATATTTTAGCACGAAAGTGTTTTATGCCGCGATACCCCAAGATTTCACAGACGTCGTATCCGTCCCGGAAATGACGCCAGTACACCTTTGTCGAAGGGACATGCCAGCAGGACGTCGCTCGCCAAGCACAACCGCAAGACAGCCGCCGACCCGAAAATCATGCTCAGCTGCAGATTTCGTTGCACATTTCACTTTCGTGTTTGACTGATTGCTATGACAGACGAATCAACCAGGGTTTTTTTTCCATCCTCCGCTTTTTTGTGGGTTCGTATTCGGTGGCTTCTTGGTTCTCCCAGTTATCTCGTAGCGCATCGCCGCCGGGGAGCGTCTGGCGACGCCTAGGCATACCACCCTCCCCCTCACACTTCGCCATACTTTCCTCTTCCGTTTTCCTTCTTTCGTCGGTGTCGCCATCGTTCACTCGGTTACGAGGCCGGCGGCAGCGTCACACCACAGTAGCGGAAGCACAAGTGCTGCGCACTAAACGTTACAGTGGCCTAGCGAGCCATATGAAAGAAGCGTTATTGGAGTAGCTCTTAGAGACAGGAAGAAACGAACGTCTTGAATTAGGAGCAAACCCTGTTGGAATCCATCCTAGCTAAAAGTAACAGCAACGACTGGGGAATTGTCCTGGGCATATGATGCGGAGAAGTGATAACCGCTTAATCATCAGGTAAACAAAGTTACTACTCACAGGCGGGACAAGAAGAAGGAGAAAGAGTGATCACGGAAAAATTTTGGGGTAAAAATTCAGTTCAGACCGCGAAGGACGGGAGCAGTGGGAGGACTATGGGGGCGTCCTGCAGTGCACAAAACGAGGCTCTGGAAATGCCGAGGCGTTTCCTGGCAGCGCGCGCTCCTTTTCGTGCTGCGCGGATCTATGCAGCGCGTCGCAGCCAGTGGTAATGCGGAGGCCGGAATTTCTGCTTGATATTTCTGTCACGGCGGCTTTCTCGCTCACTGAGCCACATAATGCTTTTGAAGAATATTAGTAATAATGATAATAATATATTAACAGTAATACATTATTAATAATAATGAGGAGAAGAAAACGAACAAGTTAAGGCTTTGCTACAGCATTAGCAGTGGGATTAAATCTTTCTCATCCGACATGCCCATATTAGATGCTCCTTCGGGAAAACAAAACGGGTCAATATTTCTTTATGCCATTATTTCTCTCTTACCTTTCATCGATCCGTTTAGCTGTTGCCTTTTTCCTCACACCAATTCTCGTATTGTTTCATCGCGTGCCACGTGAATGGTGCACGTGTAAACCACGCCAGAGTAAGAGAGAGAGAGAGTGACGGAAAAAAAGTTGAAAGAGACCCAGGAAGGAACCCAGCGCCGTCGGTCCCAGTGATTCTCGGCAATCTCGAGCAGCGCCTGTTCCCCGAGAGTATATACCCCTGGGTGCTTGATTAGAGTAGAACACGCATTGCTTAAGTTCAACTTTCGCCGTCACGAGAGCTAGGGTTGCGTTGGACGAGGACATTACACCGGGCTGCAGGAGGGCGCGAGGCTTGTGAGACCAGAGCGCGCACGCCGAAATTTTTGTTTGTCCCGTATGTGTATGCTTAACTCCCTCCACTCGACGTTTACGACGTCAGCGGTAAAGTGCGCCTCTTGCACTACTGTACGCCCGCTCCCCCACTATTTTCCTCTCCCCCTAAACGAGGCATTGTCCGTGTTCTTGGATGATGGTTGGCGTGCGCGCAGTTATGGCGTGCCCTGCGATGTGCGCCGTGGGGCTGAAATCGTCCTGGCGTGCGTCTTTCCTTCAATACCTTGCTTTTGTTTCCTTTTATCTTTTTTTTAGTTACTGTACTTTTTTGCCTCTTCAAGTATGCGATTTTGTGTAGTCATATTTTTTTTTTTTGGTTATGGCGTGATGAACCGCGGTGTTTGCTTTCATTTCTTCTCACCTTTTGAAACGTTCGGCACGTTATCGATGAAATTCCGCGCGATATATTCAGAGTAGTTCAAGCCCCCAATCCTACGTCAGAATTGCTTGCGGAATATTTCATTTCTACGCTTTGTTTTGTTTTTGTTTCAGACGTGCTTGTCATTTTCGGTCGCTCTTCGACGCAGTGCTTTACTTCGTGAGAGAAATGACACCGAGTGCAAACTTGGCGCGTCAGATGAAGCGCAGGAGTTTACCAGAATTGAGCGCACCCGATAAACCACGCGGCGGTAGGTGATACAAGATGCGTTCTCTAGGTTTAGCTGACAGTCGGAAACCTTCAAAGAAGACGCTAGGGAAGAAGGGAGATGGAAATGTGAAGGGGTGAGGTCAGGACGAGGCAGAAGAACAGACGGGGGAGGAATTAAAATGATAACGGGTTACTCCATGCCGGTTCAGTGCCAGGACGTCTATCAGCTTTTCTCTTTTTTATTTTCCCTTTCACGCAAGGTGAAGTAGTACAAGCATGAACTTGCAACGGTTTTAATGAGAAATCATTAAATGTACAGGTGCCGTCATAAGTAATTGAAACAAGGATTTGTGAATACCACAGAATATATATCTTTCGGGCTCTTTGACAGCCATTACCCGTTTACAGAAACTTTTTTTCAATTTGGGAGGACTCCTTTAAACGCACGCCAAGGGAGCACGGCAGTTTCCGGAAGAACAAATTCCTGTAAATGGAGAGACAAGACCGCGTTCCAGTTACTTTTGATGGCGCCTGTACAGTCGAGCAAAAAAATAAACAAATAAACGGCGTCGTCTTTGTCTGTGGCAACGAAACGGTGTGTGTGAATCAAAAGTAAACATCAATTCTCATCGGCTGCGTGGCGTCACGTAGTTTCGTAGTGCGTGCCTCAGGAATGAAACACAAAGAAAACAGCTCCCGCCATCATTTAGACAACGCCTGGACATGCGCAGCGCGAGGTTAAAAAGTGGAGAGTGCGGCACAATTATTCTATCTGCATCTTCCGTTGTTCGGCTTTCGCTCCCCTTTGTAGCTCCTCTGGTTAAACCTGCGAACTTTCAGCCCGTACCGAGCCTAGCTTCGCACTCCCAATTTGGTCACCTCAACCACCGGTGCAGCAGTCACTAGCGAACCAAGGCTCTGTACGTGCGGAGATCCGAGCGCCCTGCGGCGGCGCTCAACTGAACATTAAGGATTCCGCATTCGCGGCTCATATGAAGTTTACGCCAAAGATTTCATCGCCTGTATGAGAAAGACATACTGCGTTTTTTTAATGATTTTAATTTTTGCAAGCATGCTCTTGCTATCCCGTCCTCGGTTTTATCTTCAACGGAACCTCCCCTAAACAGAAATGCGCCCTACTCTCGCGAGGTGTGAAACTTGAACCTGTAAGCTAAACAATGGCAGGAAATTATTTTCGTCTTCGGTATGCGTTGTAAATCGCCCACCGTCACACACAAAAAAAAGAAAAAAAACAGGCAGCCAGACTTTTTTCACCAACAACATCCATGCGCCTGCAGGTGCTGCGACTGCGGCTTGGTTAAGATATACTCGTTGAGAGGCGCAAGCTTCAACACCTAGATGCGAGTGCCACCCAACTGCAGCCGGCTGCCCATCTTTGCTCCGGTCTAAGATTGGATGGATTACAACTGCTTAGGAATCCGTAGGGCGGCATTTTGTGGCTTTTTTTTTCTAACTGGGCATCACATGAATGGCGTTACCATCTGGTGATGCTTCTATAACAAGGTATTCTTACCAAGGAGGTGTGACCTCGGGCAATAGCTCCGCACGCTGAGGAGGGTGACAAATAGTCCCCGCTATTTCGACGTACACTCTGGCGTGTGGGGGGCAGCGAAGAACCGGCCGAGGCGAGTGTCACGCGATAGCAGGCGTTACCCGCTGCCACGCGAGAACCGTTTCGTATGGCGAACAAAACAGGGGGCTTATGCGGACTACTCGAACTTCTGAGCATGCGCGTAGAATGCTAATCGCGTGCCCGAGCCTAATGCGCGGATCTCGTTCAAGTTTTCCCCCGTGAAACCAACATCAGGCTTTGACGCGTGGTGGGTGTGCAGGGCCTGAAAACGGATGAAACGCGACCGCATGATGTATACATTATCCGCGCTTAGCTTACATATTCGGATGGATTAGCGAAGGCAAAAACGATGCAGCGACGAGAGTGGGACACGAAAACGAGCGAGTTGCGTCCTTGCGATGCCACATCGCATGCCTTCATGCTTTCAGGGCAAACACGGCAGCATTAACTAATGCATCTCAGGGGTAGCGCATTCAATCGCGTGACACAAAACACTTCATCAGTTGCGCTGTATACGTCGTATGCAGTCGAATGTGTTGCACGAGGCGTAGCAAGGGCGGCTGTTTGTTGCGCTATTTTTTTGTATGTGTTGCGGGCGGGATCGAATACCGTGGTATTCGGCCCGGCCCACAACAGAAACAAAACTTTAAAAATAGCTTTTTTTGTTTGCACGTCAGCCCCAAACAACGACTAAATGGGTACTACATTTTGTGTGCTGGTTAGGTTGCTCGATTTTCAGCAACCACGGACAGACATTTATTAAGAATTAAATGCAAAAAAAAAATGTTCGCCCCTTTCCTAAACTAAAAGGTAAAACACGCGTACCTTGATGCTAAACACACAATGCACAACGACAACTGAGGCGTCTGTCGCGTGTTGGCCTCGACTTCCACCTGACGAACTTCAAAATTCGGACAACGCTCACGAGCACGCTCACGAGCACGCTCATGAGCACGCTCACGAGTACGTGTCAACATACCCGCGTGCTCTTTGGCCGAACGAATCACCCGTGGAGTGCCCATAGGCCTGCGAACGGGAATTCAGGTCACCACTATCATCACAGCTCCTTAAAAAGGGCTTTACTTTATGGTGTTAGATCAAACATCGCACGTTTAAGTCAATTACTTCAAGCTCAGCCTGAAAATCTTCACTCTGCGCAATCTCCGGGGCTGTGTCAAGGAACTCGATTTAATGCAAACGAGTTCACAGACGATGCAAGAGCGGTCACTGTAGTACGTTCTTCGCATGGGGTGTAGGAGCCGTACCTCTCGGCCTTATCAACCTAAAGACCAAAATTTTGTACGAAAACTGTAGTAATCGCCTGTTCGTCATTGTTTGACATTCGTTAAGAAATTTCCGTGTAAGAACCGACTGATCTAATAACTGTTTCTGTTTACCTCGTTATTACAATCTGAAGTAGATGTCAACAATTGGTACTGACACTAGTATTCCGGAACAAAGCTGTACGACAGAAGTGCGAATAAAGATTGGAATTTCAAAATACCCAGAACATCTGGTCTCTACCAGTAATAGGTGGGAGAAGAACGCTGTCTTTAGGGTCGCTTACGCCACCCCAGGGCCTTCGAGGACATCGAGGACAAGGAACATGTGCTGTTTTCAGGGAGGAGCTAAAATTTCTCAGCGCATACTGGCGAACTGAGGTAATGTCCTGCTATGAGAGGCAGCACCCAATTTTACGTAGACGACGAGAGGCAGCGCACGTCGTAGCGTTGGTGGCGAAATAATGTCATCAGCGTCAGCACATTATTACGTTAGCTGCCGAGAACTTCTGACTCCCACAACGCGACACGAAAACGTGTCATCTGCGAACGAGGGTAACAGCAGACGACGCGTTCGCTCGCCCGTTATAGTTCCGAAAAGCTTGCCGCACTGCGTTGGGCAGGCGACATTACAGGAACCTGAGTTTAGTCTGCTGCATTCCGTCCCGATCATCTCACGCACTGTCGACTTGGCACGAAATTTCAGGAGTCATTAAGCGAGACGTTATGCGGCCATTTAAAACCAGGCATTATAATTAAGCTGCCTCGCGTTTTCGACTACGTGTACAGCGTTTAAGCAGACGATTATGAGTAGGTAGGGGCCGCCGGACTCGACATTGAGCGATGACGGGCGGTGTTGCTATACTTACGTAATGAGAGCCGATATAGGTGCAGATAATTGCGCGCGGCGTCGTGGAAGCTCCGCTCAGAGACTGGCCGGGGCGCCTGCCGTACGCCGCACGGAAAATAAAAGCGTCGCAAAAGAGGAATGTGTGGCGATGATGGCGCTTTTCACGGAAACTTCGTTCGCATGAAGCTCTTCCCTGCTCGTGCTACTTTGCGCGCCAAACTTTCGTTCTTCCCCCTCCCCCTCTAACTTCTCTTTTATTGGCACTGGCTTAGACTTACGAATAGCTAATTGGTAGATGGAGAAGGCTCCTTCAGATGCATAACTAGCGCTGAAAGTCAACATCATATGATTACTGAATCCGGGTGCCTGCGCAAAAGTTTGTTTTACTGCAATTTTTCCCAACAAAAGTTGCGCGAAAATTGGCCGCTAAGATCGTTCTAACCTCATGTTGAGTTTTATTTACTTGCCACCATTAGCTAGTCCGCAGTGAAGTTGTGAAACGTTACAGAACTTCCTACTGCTGTCAACACATGGGTATCGACGCGAGGAGTATAATATGTCCACAGAAAACGGCGGTAACGGTTGTTTTGTGGAATCTTACCTTCAAAGTTAAAACGCCCACAAGGAACGGCGTAGACGGAGAGAGAACACAAACTTACTCTCGCTACGCTGGTCGTCCATTTTCACAGAGTGGAATGGCTCATGATAGAGTGGCACTCGAAGCACTGTCCATAGCTACGCTTGTCCTCAGTGCTAGTTGCGGCAGCGCTAGTTGCGTCACACACGAACATCTCATTCTCCCCTTTCGAAGCGTGTTGCTTTTATGTTTCGCTCAGTGACTTGAGAAATAAACCACTTGGCGTGGAGGAATGTAGGCGACAGGCTACACGGATTCAAAAAAGGGCTCTTAATTCAAGTTACTCGTGTCGGTTTCCCCCGATTACCCCGTCACCCCTGCTCCCCCTTCCAGCAGGCACCCTCCCGCAGGCGACCCAAATTAAAGTTGGTAGGTTTCGTAGGTGGGCGCACGGGTTGAACCGTGGCCGATGAACACATTCCTCTAATCCACCCGGTTGTTCACGCTGCACTGAATCTCGGCTTACACCCAGACAAAGCACGCGCACTTTTGTTTCCTTGCCTTCAGTGTTTTTTGGTGTTCGGGGCAAATGCTTTTTTTTTTTTTTTGGGGGGGGGGGGGATTTGAACGTACTTGTAATATGATTTCAGCCACCCAGCCAGGCCCTTGAAACCGGGATTAGCGCACAAATGGCGCTTCGCAGCAAAAAGTACGCAATACAAAAACATGATGAATTACAGGCACGCCAGCATCGCGTCGGAAGTGCTTTTTTTTTTTTTTTCATGTCGCCGTAACTGCTGTGAGCTGCCGCAGCGGCTGGCGATTGCAACTTCCTGGGCACCAACGCGCGCAATATGCAAGCTTCTATGACTTTTCTTACACTTCGCCTGATTTCATATGCGACAGCATACTCTTAGCTGGTTCCGTGCTCCTGTTAAGGCGACATACTACGCTTGAGTTAAGCGCACTTGGGCGCCTGTGTATGCATTTTCCCTTTCGCGCTCAGTGAGGGAAGGAAGGAGTAGGGGTTTACGCAGCATCGGCGTGCTCCCCGATTATTTGCTCGCCGAGGCGGTAGCTGTGCCAGCGCGCTTGCCCAAGGAGGTGGGAGGTTGGCTCCCAACCAGCCCGGGCTGATATTGCTTACGGTAGCCACACGTAGCCAATACCGGCAAAGTAATCACAAAATTCTGTCGCATTCTAACAGTCAGAAAAAAAATACATCTTTATTTGCCGGCGTTTCTTATTGTGGTTAAAACTGTGGAATAGGCGATAATTTTTGGTTTCGTAAAGTCGTAGTAGTGAATGGGACGGAAAAATAGTAGCGGTTGATTTAGGCAGGTGGCGACGGAAAAAAAAAAAAAGAAATTGCCCTGCATTTATCATAGGGACGATAATCCGGAGTTCAGGAGTCGGCCCCGACGCGGCACACAGCGCATGTCCACCGCCTGCGCGACCCCAACAGGTCCCCATGTTTCACTGCCGCATAAGACGAGCGACTACGGTGACAAAGAAAGAAATAAGCCCGCCTTGCAGCAGCTATGCATCGAAGTGTCGGAGACGACGTGATTCCGCGTCTTTGTGGGACGGAAGCTCGAGCAACTTTGTGCAGCATCCTAAGCGTGCGCGGATAACGGCGAGAGAAAGGTGGACGTAGCAGAGCAATCTTATGTGTACATTCTGGCCTACTCGCTGTTACTCAGACCCACAGGTGATTTCGATTATAAGTAATTGCCAGCCGAGGCTACACACGCTAGTGCATGGTGCTGAATGAGACCAAAATTTTCGGACTACACACACCCATTTCACCACTGACACATCAGTGAGTGGGGAAACATGTAAGAGTGCGCAGTCCTTGGTGAGCGCATGCCCAGTGTAAAGAGAGTGTGCGTGTGAGCTGACATATGAGTAAGGGCAAATATTAGAGATAAAGAGGCACTTTGGCAGCGCCACAGCCGTGTCCCTACACTCTAAAGCAATCCTGCGGCTCAGCTTCATCACAATGCACTTCAGTGACCAATCCCTGCAGCAAACGACAAAATTTCGGCAAATGACGATGGCGAGCTTACTATTTGACCCATTAGGTTCGGTCGGCGATCTGGCATGGTCACGCAATGCAGGCATGACGTTCTGCAGTGCCCCGAGTCACTGCGCAGGTCCCAATTTTGAGTCAAATTGTGTGCACGTTATTGACATTCAACGCAACTGCCTCGTTGGCTCCTTGTGCGGGTTACTCCACTGCGTTTTGGTGAAGCGGAAGAGCTCGATTACCTTAGAGTGTAAAACGCGTACATCTCTTCCTGGCACTTCGTCCCGTTGGGACACTTACTCCCACATACTCAATTACGGTTTCTAGGAAAGATCACGCTGTAGGGAGCGCACCTTTTTAGCGTGCATGGTTCTCCCTGGAAACATAATTCAAAAGGGTACTATGTTGGTATAGTTGGTGGTGAGATACAAAGGAAGGAACAGAGCACAATTTGACAAAGGACGGACAGAAAGCAGCCCTTGTGGTGCGTGTTTATGTCCGCCCTTCGTCAAAATGTGCGGTGTTACTTCCTTTGTATCGCGCGAGAAGGTGACCTACCCGAAACCTTCGTCGTCTCTGTCTAGGCATCACGCAATTATTGACTATTTGACTTCAGTAAGGGTGTAACAACGCAAATGCGCCCCCCTGATTCAACACTTGCCATGCAATCATTCTTCATTGCGAGATAGAGGAAGCCGCGGTGCACGTTTAGTAAAGGGCACACTACAAGACAGTAGGTTTCAGACTAAGTCAGAATCTTGAATTTCATATCTCTAGTTGTCTTCTTGCTTCTTTATCGCGCGCTGGAAATCAAAAGCAAAGGAATAAAAAAACGCATTTAACTTGCAGTACAACTAGAAAAGGCAGCCGGCTTTAAAGGGGCCATGAAGGCAAAATACAAGTTTGGTTTCATAAAAAGAACTGCTTTGTACCTAAAACAGGGATACAAGTTTAGCGCAAACTTTGAAGATATAATCGAGACATTGAGGAAAACATACCTCGGTGGCGACTTTGCACTCAACTTCGGGCGATTTTTCTATGACGTCACAGTATATTGTTTGTGCGATTGCCAGCCACCGACCAACGCCACGACAAAGAAACATGACTGCAGGCCATTGTAGCGGGGTCTCTAGCTTCGTTTGATAGTATCACTTAATGCTGACTTGCACTTAACGTACTTATAACAATGTTTTTAGTGCGGTACCATAACGCGTACCTCCTGCCCATATTACGTCACTGTAGCGCGAAATTTGAAGGTTTTTCAATATTGCTTCTATTTATTCGTTTAAAAAACGTCTGTAGTGGCTGAAGTGGAGCTGAGTTAGTTACAAAATGCAAGGTCTTTCAAACTGAACAAAATTGTATTTTGTCTTCATGGCTCCTTTATGCAGAGCCCTTCTCGCATCGCATATTTTTCTTATGACGCATTATTACCACCATTTGGAATTGAATACATATTCAACAAGCAAACGTTACCTCAAAACGAAGTTCTATGGGTGTAGCAGAGCTAAAAAAAGATGGAGAGGAGATTCGACAAGAGAGATGATATCTTCTTGTACGTTGAAATTCCCACCTCTCTGGTGCCCTCTTCCGTTCCCGACAAGAACTCAGCACCAAATCTTGGAAGGTAAGGATAACAATTTCATTGTCATTGTGCAGTTTAAGATTTTCTTGGCTGCAAAAATTTTGCGATTATGTTTTTTTTACTATTCCAGCACAAACGTTTGGAGAAGAAAAGTGAAAGTAAAGAGACGCGATCGACGGCGTGTTTCAACTCGCGTGATCCTGCATTCTTTCGGGCGTAGAAAACGAACAAACAAGCAGACAAACAAACATACAGACAAACAAAGAAGCGGTCACATCGGTGGTGTTCCCATATAGATGACGTAGAGGCACCCAGTCAAAGGAAGCAACGGGAACAACGAAAGATGAGGCACCATGCTGACAAGAGTCACTGGATTGTTTCGGAGCATCATGGTATTCGGCAAAGGGCTCGCCGCCATATTGGCTCCAAGTGGCTATTATATTGGCTATCGCGACGATTTTGGTTCCAAGTACAGCAGAAGCCTTCTCTCTCTTATCGTTTCAAGCGGTGAATAACGGTTACAAAACGCGGGTCAGCTTCCCCACGCAGCGTTAACTAAAAAAAGAGGGCCAAAAAATGTCTGGTTGTCCCCGTACTTGTCTTTTCTTGCAGAAATTAGTAGCGTGGATGTTGAACAGGTGGCGCCAACGCAGCCAATTACGCGCGGAAACCGTGATGACGAGCAATGAATGATGCAAGAGAAAGTAAATCACGGGCATTATAAGTGTCTTTCCAGCAACAAAAATGAGCGTTAAGGGTCAGCGGCGTGTTTTGGCGACAACAAAAGCCGCGCAACTATCGCGTACACGCGAGATGTCGGAAATCGACGCAGCTTGCGCCGTGCTGGTACGATACTCTGGCAACCATATCCAGTGACTCTACTCCATGCTTTGAGTTTGAAAACAGGGAGTGAAGAGTGCGAGAAGAAGAAGAGACGACATGACGGACAGGAACACACAGAGAGAGGTATATGCACGCACACCGACGATGCAGATAGAGGCTGTGCTCGGCCGTCGGCGAAACGCTAAGAGGGGGGCCATACATGACCGCCATATCTAAGTGACTCAGTAGCGGAACAGATGCAAAGTATGCTTAGATGCCGCACATAGTTTCCCGTTCCCGGGCGGTGGTCGCTGATCTATCTTCTCTTCCCCATTACCCCTTCCTTTTCCTGCTCCAACCACCTTTGTACCACTACCTCAACCCAAATTTCTACCCCCCCCCCTTCCCTTTCTCTCACGGCGATACATATGTGGTGCAGGCTGGGAACCTCTTTCTTTCTCACAATAACCTCACATCACCTAAAGAGAATATGGTTCTAGTAGCGTAGTTTACCGCTTACGATGTTCGCTCAGTTAAACCCGTTTACAGCACTGCCTTACCCAAAGAGAGCGCCATGCACCTGGGCGTGTAGTACCAAAGGCTAACAAGACGACAGATCAGAAATACCGAACTCTGTACTCTGTGAATACTGTGCCATTCTTTCCATTTTTTGTTTTGCCATGAAATAAAACTTAAAGGGCAAGAAAAATTAAATTCAGTACTGTACTTCTATCCTCCCCTTATTTAAAAAAAAAAAAACGTACCGAAGCTAAACAATATTTCACCACAAAGAACATAGAGGGAAGGTAATAAGTGTTAAAAAAACCACAAATAAAAAAGCAAGAACTAAAACAATTTCAAAATATGTCCTCTGTTATTCTCAAGCGGGTGATACTTATTTTATTTCTTGACTAATATATGTTCGGTTATAATGCTGAAAACTCGTGAACACTGACCATCTGGGAGTTTCGGGAAGGGGCTGTCGAGTTTGATGCTGTCGTAACATTTTCGTTGTTCGCACTAGTCACTCAGTTTAGTAAGAGGTGCCAGAATGAATCGTTTTCTTTTTTTCAATCTTAGCCCACAAAGGGGCATTATCAGTGGTGCCTCGGAGCCCCACTGGTCAGGAAAAGATCGCCAAGGGTTCAGTAATAGTAATTAAGGTTCCGGCGTTTCGCTGACGACAGAGCACAGGACAGTCATAAAGTAGGGGACGCAGTGCGCCAGCACTAGATGCAAAGAGGGACACAATGTAGGGCAGTACGGTACCGGGGCAGCTGGCGCTCTGCGTCCAAAATGCAAACGTGATGCGCCGGTTAATGCTTCAGGGCAGCACCACCTAAGTCAACGATGCACAGACAGAGTCTTGTGCAGACAGGCATTCGTTCCAAGTGCTCATGCAGAGTTACTGGGCTTCTTGACAGGACCAGAGACGTCTGCAGCGGCCCGCAGCCATGGGCTGGGCCCGTTTAATGCATGCCTGTACTTGCCAGCATAAAGTGCACTACGACTTGTGACGCTCTTAGTACGTCAGCTTTTATGGGCGAATCCCTCGCGGTTTTTTCTGGCGGGAGATTTAAATGGCTTGCGTCAGCCTAGGGTCCTACAGAGTCAAAAAATAGTGAGAGCCGAAAATCGAACGTGGGCTGTAATACGCGTTAAGGTGAATATGGTTTACACAAGGGTCTTACGTGTTTGTCGTCTAGGTAACGGATGATTGTGTGATAACCGGTGGCTGACATTTTGGTCACCTATACGTATAAACGCAAGTTGGATATCAAATTATTCCTTGTACTGAGGGTACTGAAGAAGTGTTAGTTCAGTGATTGGTATTTAATTTTGAATCAAGAGCCAATAAATCAACACCTTTTAAATATAACGAATCCCCTCGTATAATAAAAATATATCGGAGTATCCCTAGCATAAATTCGATCCCACCGTTTGGCCTTTAGGGTTGATGCTCGGTACAGGACAGTTCACTACTAATTTTAAAGCCCTTAAATTTCAGGTACTTTCACTGACGGTTTTGGAAGAAACTTCGGAACACCCGCTGCACGTGGCTAGTGTCCTTCACAACCAAAATTTGTTTTCTTTAAATATCGGCTGTCTCCTCAAAGTGGACGTTGCATTTTGGCAAAGTTGGCTTCTCTGTGCCGCTAATGGAGAATGCTTGGTAAATCCCAGCCGCCAGTACGTGCCACCTCCGCTGCACGACGAGTCTGGTCCTCTCAACACTCGCCGCTCTACACCAGCCGAAGCAAGCGAGGACTTGCTTTTTGTTATACAGGACACGGGGTCGACCCATTCCGAAAAGAGTAGACAAAGACAGGTGCGGTCCACTCGTTGACGAGTTGTCTCATTATTTTTACAGGTCTTCGGCTCCAGTTGAACGCTTTTTTTACCCTACACATACGACGCTGACTCAGTAGCTAGCCGCAGATTTAAGTTGTTGGGCTTTTCTACAGCGACCTGGGCTCGCCTACATCTTCTGACAGCTCAGATAGACTTCCTCGATGGTTAAGATTGAGCGCATCAGTTTTTAGTTTAAATCAGCGCACGCAGTGTGTAGGAGATATAAGAATTGGCCTACACCACTATGGACACCCTAATAGCTTTTTTGTGCTGAAATCAACACTGTGAGAAGTAACGTTCGGCGTCAGCGACAGAAGATGGAGTTCAGAGGGTTCCCGCCGACCTCTCTGGCACCGTCTTCCACGCTGTTCGGAATTGGTTCGGTCGTGACCGAAGAGCGCGAACCAAGCGGGAACAAACGTTAGCCCGCGTCATTGTCAAATCCAAGTCCGAAAGCGGACAATGCGTTTTACTGCTTCGTTCGTTCAAGCTGAAGGCAAGGTTAGGAGCTTCAGCTTCGCCAAGTACATCTGTATCGAGCTTTCTGCTGCGAAAAAGCAATGGCCGAAGCTGAACCGAACCGGCTCCAACGATTGCCTCCAGATTCAGACGAACTCGAAGAGGGCGACGAAGTTAAAGGAGCTTGCCTTCCCGTAACAGCAGTGATACCCGATGCAGGAATTCATGAGAAGGATTCGAACGCCTGGGCCTCTCGTTTCATTTTTGGGTAATTAGCCTAGAGATCCACACAAACCTGAACGGGAAAAAAAGCTATAAAACAGGAAGTGACAGCTCTGATTCTCCTACGGAAAGCTGGAAGACTACCTAAATAAAAGGCTTAGCTTTCCATATCGTCAAGACGCCTTTGACCCTCTGTTTTTCCAGAGTTTCATCATTCCTGCACAGGTCTAAGGCAGTTTGCCCGCGCCACTGCTGTTCCGGGAAGGGCGGCCCGCGTCGTCGCCATGTAGCAGCGGGAGCGAGAGCGGCGGCGGGTAGTCGGGAGGGGCTCGTAAGAAGCGGGAAAGCGTCGGCCACGAGACTCACATGCGGCATGAGGTGATCCGTGCTGCCCACACGCGTCACCTTGTTGCGATTGAGGAGCTTCTTGAGCATCTTTTCCAGCTGTTCGTTGAACTTCATGAAGGTCACGTAGGCCGCGTAGCAGAACAGGAGGATCAGGGCCTCCCACCAGTAGATGATGCTGTCCTTGAAGAAGTGCATCAGGATGATCAGGATCACCGAGTAGAAGGTCACGTCGCGAAACAGCGGCCACCACGTGAGCTGCAGCACCGACTTGGAGAAGATGGCGCACATGGAGATCACGAACAGGATGTTGAACACGGCCGAGCCCACGATGGTGCCGATGCCCACGTCGTCGAACGATATGAACACCCCGATGACGCTGGTGAAGAGCTCGGGCGCCGAGCCGCCGGCAGCCATGAACGTGGCGCCGGCCACGTCCTCGGAGATGTCCAGCTTCACCGTGATCACGTCCAGCGCCGGGATGAAGAACTCGTCGCACACGATGGCGAGCGCCACGAACATGTACACCATGCCCATCACGTGCAGGATGACGGCGCCGCGACGCAGCTGCGCCGGGGTGAACAAGTCCCTGGGGAACTGGGCGCTCTTGTGCGCCGTCCCGTTGCCTTTGTCCGTCTCGTTCTGGTCGGCGCTCAGTAGAGAGCGGGAGCTCCACGACAGGCCGCCGGGAACGAACTGCGGGGGATTCGTGAAGGTCAAAACAAGTGATTACTTGCCGGTGCGTGTAAACTTGAATAATAACGCCAAATTGACCGTATTTGCATAGCTTGAATGGTTGCCGTGAATCTTGGGGCGAATTTTAAGGTTAATGCCTGTGTTTTGTTATTTCTAGCCTCCTTCTACGAAGCATTTTATCTTAATTTAGACGCACTGAACAAAACTGACAAGTTGCTCTCGTTGCAAGTGATTTGGTTTAGTGTTGGAATGCTGGTGCCCACATGAGTGGTTATGCTGGCAGTATTGTGTTGTCTGAATGCTTATTGGGCATAAAACTTGACGTTTTGTTTCTCTTTCGTTCCTTTCGCCTAAGCTTTTATTTTAAACTGAAAGTGCCAAGAGGATTAATAAAGTGCAATCCAGTATAATAAACTCTGGTATTATCGTTCGTTCGTTAAAACTACGTGCGATACCCTTCCCACCCTACACCCCCTGTTGAGGCTAAGATGCGGGCATTAATCCATCTCACCGCAGTCCGCAATCTGTCGCGCGTACCCGAACTATGGCTACGCCATGGCTCGAACTATGGCTACGCCTGCTCAAGGCTATAAGCCACTCCTATATCGTAGGACCGAGGTTTGTTGGTGGGCGTATAAATTGCAGCATGTCAAAAAGGTGACAGTAACGGTGGTGAATTGTGGCGGTGTCACAAAAAGGCACTGCAGGAAAGCCAACTTACAATGCGTTTTCACAAATGGCACATCAATACACAGCACATGAACAATGGGATGACTTTACATGCACGACGGGTTCCATAATGGTAGAAGAATGTAGCTTAGCGTCCTAAAATTGATTAATGATCATGATGATAAAATCATCCTTTAACAGGCGTGCAGATGGCCAGGCGGTCACTCCACACCCTTAACCAATGAGAAGCTAAAATCAAAGACAACCCTGAGTTAACAGAATCAGCGCATTCCGATGACTCAATCACAAACTAATATATGCAAAAGCATAACATCACGTTAGTTTAGTTCAGCGTTGTCGTAGATTTGGACTTTGGCTGACTGAACTGTGGACTTTGCATTGGTATCGTGGAAAAGTTCCTGTCTCAGCCATATTTCTTCCAGAAACCGGCGTCTGATTTTTTTTTGTCTACTTGGAGTAACGGCTGTAGCCCGGAGCAGCCCGCAACCCTTGGATCTATCACTGCTCTTAAAAGGGCCATGCAGACAAAAAAACATGTTTAGTTCCTTTGAAAAATTGCCTCGTTCGAATAATGCTGACATCACTTTTAATGCGCACTTCAATCAAATAAGCACTAAAATTAAGAAAAAGGGAATGGCTATACGACCCACTAACTCATTTTTTGCAACAGAAGCTATGATGTCATATGCCCAGCTGTTCGATTGGCTGGGGCCGGCAAAAGCAAACGCAAATTGGACACGGCTTATAATCTTGCCGAACGAGCTATTTGGGCGTAAACGTAATGCATATTCACTTTACGGCAGTAAGAACGGTAGGATAAACAACGACAGTTACTAAAATACACGTAAACATAGAAGTACCGATGCGCACTGCTGTTGGTACTGGGCGCACTATGCTTGTTTTAGCTGCCCAGCAGTCCGCCGCTTTGGAGTTGTCTTACGCGACACTGGCCGATTGTAGTAAGCGACGATGTTTTACGTGACCCTGTTCATCAAACATACCCCATGTTACACGGCACGATTACTTTCTACCGTAACAAAAACAAGCCAGGTGCAAATACGGTCAAAAACAAAGCAACGCCAGACAACGGTCCGCGGCTTACTATGGAAGCGCCATCTGGGAGGACTGACGGTGAGTAAGGCTGCAGAGCCTAATGACGCACTGGAGGTTAGTTTGACTACCTGCCTTTGTGTCTTCATTGCACGTGTCACGAAAACACACGATTTGGCGTGAGTGAGTGAGTGAGTGAGTAAACATTTATTTCGGAAAATTGGGTGAGGGTAAAAAGGGTGTTAAAAGAAGACGGGCAAGGGCGGCCATCCTAGTCCGGTAGGCCACGTGCCACGGCCGCTGACCTAGCCCGTTCGACCAGTGCAGCCTGGTCCTTGAGCTGGCCGCTGCGCAGCACGCACTCCCACTGCTCGTAGGTTGGGTGGGTGGGGGGTGAAGGGATAGAAGGGCACTGCCACACCAAATGGAGTGTTGTCAATGGGGAGTTGCAGTGTGTGCAGTTTAGGGAGTAGGTAGTTGGGGATATGTGGTGTAGATGTTGGTGGTTATAGAAAGTGTTGGTCTGTAGGCGCCGCCAGATCCGAGCGTCCGCGGTGGGAAGGGAGGGGTGAGGTGGAGGGTAGTAGCGGCGGGACTGACGGTAGTGGGAGAGTATATCGGCGTAGGTGGGGGGTAAAGGCTGGAGGGTAGGAGGGTCTGGGGGTGGTGGGTGGTTCATCCCCTCCGGCAATGCCCGGTAGGTTAAGGCGCGGGCAGTGGCGTGAGCCACCTCATTCCCGGGAAGAGACGAATGCCCTGGGATCCATACGAGACGGATGTCCGGTAGTGTGGGTCGTTGGGTGAGGATGGAAAGGGAGAGGTTGGTGATGCGACCCATAGCGTAGCGACGGCAGGCGGATTGGGAATCAGTCAGGATGGTGATGTGCGTAGCAGGCGTGTGTGCAATGGTGAGTGCAATTGCCGCCTCCTCTGCAGTGTCAATAGATGTGGTGCGTATGGTGGCTGTAGTGGTGGTGTTGCCTGTTGAGTGTATGATTGCGACGGCGTGTGCAGGGTGTGTGCGGTATGGGGTGGCGTCTGTGTAGTAGGCGGTGGGGTCTGTGCTATAACGTTTAAGTAGTAGTCGTGTGCGGTGTGAGCGGCGCCCCTTGTTGTAGATGGGGTGCATGTGCTTTGGTATTGGGAGCACTTGGATGGCAGCGCGGATTGTGGGGGGGAGGGTGCAGAAGGTTTCGGGAGTGGGGTTGGAGGGGTAGCCGAGGCGGGTTAGGAGGTGGCGGCCACTGGAGGTAGCTTGTAGCCGCTGGCGTTGACTTGTAAGGTGTGCTTCAATAAGCTCTGGAACGGTATTATAGATGCCCAGCCGAAGGAGGCGTTCCGTCGAAGTGAAGTTGGGAAGCCCAAGGGCTGCCTTATACGACCTTCGTATTAGTGTGTCGAGTTTGGCGATCTCTTGGGATTTTAGAGCGAGGTATGGGGCGCCATAGACAATGCGGCTCGTGATCATGGATTGCACGATCCGGCAGGTGTCTGCCTCTCGGAGTCCGTGTCGACGGGAGCATACTCGTTGGATAAGGTGAGTCAGTTGGGATACTGTTGTGCGGATTTTGGGGAGAAAGGCTGCCCCCGAGCCAGTGTGATGGTATTGCACGCCGAGGATGCGTAGAGTTCTGACAGTTGGTATGGGCTGGGCGTCGATGGTAACCGTCGGGTCGGGGTGGGCTGTGGGCGGCGCCCGCTAGTTCTGTCACGTAGTATTAGAAGAGCGGATTTGCTGGGTGAGCAGCAGAGCCCACAGTTCCGTAAGTAGTGCGTGATAGTGTCTGTGGCCTCTTGCAGCCGGTCTTGCTGGTAGCCAGGAGAGCCTTTGCGAATCCAGAGAGTAATGTCATCTGCATAAAATGCATGAGAGACATCTGGTATGGAGGATAGCAGTGGTGGGAGACCTGCCAGGGCAATATTAAAGAGTAGAGGCGACATGACAGAGCCTTGTGGTGTGCCCTGCGCTGACGTGTGAAAGCAGTCACTTTTGTGTGGGCCGATGCTCAGGGTAGCAGTGCGGTTCGAAAGGAACGCTCGGGCATAGTTGTATGTTGCGGCGCCGCATCCGGTGTGTTGGAGCTGAGTTAGAATCGCTGAGTGAGTTACATCATCAAAGGCCCCCTTTATGTCTAGTGCTAGAATGGAGCTTGGGTGGGTCTTGCTCAGTTTGTCGATGACTTCTTTAATTTGGAGGTGTATGTCCTGGGCGGAGAGGTTGGCCCGGAACCCGAACATTGTGTGGGGGAGCTGGGCAGTGCTTTCGAGGTGGGCTGTGAGCCGATGGGTGACCAGACATTCCAGTAGCTTGCCAATACATGATGTCAGGGCGATGGGCCGAAGATTGTCTAAATTGATCGGCTTGTTGGGTTTTGGGAGAAGGCTGATATCTGCATGGCGCCATTGTGGTGGTAACGTGCCGCGACTCCAATGGTCATTGTAGTATTTGAGGAGGGCCTCGACATGTTCGTCGTTGAGATTTCGTAGAAGCTTGTAGGTGACTTGGTCATGTCCGGGTGCGGTATTGCGGGTGAGTTTAGCGAGGGCTTGAAGGAGTTCCGTGCTGGTAAAAGGTGCGTCGAGGTCCGGGTTTTGGGCCCCTTGGTAATCCGGGTGATGGGGTGGCTTGACAGGTGTTGGGAAGAGTCGTTGGCGGAGCGTGGAGAGAAGCTGCGCTGGGGGTTTGCGTTGGTTGTGTATCAGACGTGCGACGTCTTCGTTGGTGGCTGTTTTGGAGGGGGATGTGCCCATGAGTTTGCGGAGGATGTGCCAAGCCCGTTTGGTCGTTAGAGCCCCCGCTAATTGATCACAGAATGAGCGCCAGTTGTGTTGTTGAAGTTCTTTGGCATATTGCTGCGCCGATTCTGTTAATTGAGCGATGCGGCGTTTTAGGTTGCGGTTGTGTCGATTGCGGCGCCAGCGATTCAGAAGGCTCCGTCATGCTTCCAAGATGTGGTTGAGATGGTTGTCAGCTGCTGGGAGATCCTGTGTTAGGTGGATGGTTCTGGTGTGTCGAGCCTGGGTGTCGATTATGCTTCGTGCCCAATGGTCCAGGTCTTCTGCTGGAGTGGTGTGGGGGAGTGAGTCCATGCGGAAGGCCTCCCAATCTGTTAGCTTGGCCACACCTATGCGGTGTTTGTGATGGGGAGAGGGGATGGAAATTTTTATGATTAGGTGGTCGCTACCCAGGGTGTCTAACTGCGTGGTCCAGGTTGGATTTGCGACGTTGCGAGAAAAAGTGAGGTCGGGAATTGTGTCTCGGGTGACGCTGGTGCCGATACGGGTGGTTTGAGTGAGGTCATTCTGTAATGTGAACTGGTGGTGCTGAATGGCGTTGAGCAGTGCCGTGCCTTTCCGTGTGGCTTGCGGGTATCCCCATGTGATGTGGGGGGCGTTGAAGTCACCTATTACGATGCAGGGGTCCGTTTTGGCATGGCTGCTTGTGACGTTCAGGAGGGCTTCAATGTCGGTGAGGGGTTGCCTCGGGGGGCTATAGACGTTTAGTATATAGATGCTGGGGGTGGTGGGTTACTGGGGAATGAGTTCGATGAGCACGTGGTCGATAGGAAGCGTGGAGGGTATCACTTGGGCGGTAAGAGTTTGGGATACCAATATGGCCGTACGGGTGTTGGGGGGATTGGTATATGTATCGAATCCTCGAAGGGTGGGGTGGGGGGTGTCGGTTTCTTGCAGTGCAATGATGTCGGCTGGATGTGAGGCGAGATAAAGTTCGAGGGCGGCCTTTTTGTTTCTGAAGGAGCGGCAGTTCCACTGGTATACCGTTAAGGGTGGGCGGGCGGGGGGTCTATTGGCCATCTTGGGTTCGTTGTTTTTTTATTAATGGTGGGTTATCTGATCGAAATGTTAACCAAAACAATAATTTCTCAGGGAATACGGCCTCACTTGCTGCCGGACAAGCGCTGGGGGCACTATAATACACAAAATCCTTTGAATAAAACAAACTTGCATTTTGTCTGCATGGGCCCTTTAAAGGGGCACTCATGAGGTACCCTCCGCCGATAGTGTACCGCACAACATAACTGATGCAATCGCCCTCCCAAAAATGTAGTAAAGTAGTTACAATTAATGAAGCCGCGGCTTATCAAAAGAGCGAGTATTTGTTTCGTCGTACCGTTTGTAAGGTTGTGGAAGGTGCAGCCGCTCGGGCTCGGGGAGTGACCCACATGATTCTGTTGCCCACGTCGGTGAACAACTTCCAGTTGGTGTTTACGAAACGTTGATGATCAGCACTGTGGCGACGCTTCTTGCGCGCGACGCGACGTCCTCTTATAATTGCAACTACAGAGCGCACGTGGTCTGCTCCAGGCGTTGTATGCAAGCAGTGTTCCGCGGTACGGCATGCTGAGAACTTGGACTGAATTTCGGTGTCCGTGTGTTTTGATCCATCACCGCCTGATACATATGCCCCGAAGTTTCCGAAATGCGTTTCACGGCATGCAGAGAAGGGGAACGAAAGTGGCTGCCTGCTGTAGTTGGTGATCTTTTAGTTATGGGTGCGTTACTCAGTCCTTGTAAGCCCATGCGAACGCACAATTGAGGGCAGGTAACAGTAATCACTGAAACGTCTCGGCATCCACCGGCTACGGAGACAAGATAGTACAAGGACAACGGTTAAGGCGCACTGGAAGTGCGCGATAAAAGCTGACCGACAACAGGAATCCCTGTTTCGCGAAACCGGAAGTGATGCAAAAGATGTCCGGAGATTCAAAATAGGCGCCGAGAATGGGTGGCCAACTTTGTGGCGTCATTGTGAGCTTCTGCGGCTGCAGCCCTTGAAAGAACGAAATTCGGCTCAGGAGTTTCCTCCTTACGATAAGGTCACTAGATAGTTTTAGTACAGCGTTTGTTGACTTTGCGTACGCTAAACGCTGAATTTTTGCGTCCCGCTACGTAAACACCGCGAGCGGAGTTTTAGTATAGAGCGTCTCATCAGTTTTGCGTAGCGGCACGCTAATGCATACGGCGCCATCTGTCTAATGTTTTGCGAAATGAATCGCCGGCTGATCTGCGAGAGGAGGGGAGTGCCGGTGTGCTTGGAGATTTTACGAATATCCAAACAATTGTAAACAAGCGCTTTCCCGTTAGTGTTGAATGCAACACGGCCACAGCCCGGCATGAATATTCTCCTACCTGAGTAAGTTCCATAAATACACCGTTGAAGTCCCGCGGAACTTCTTTCGTGCAATCGCACAGAACGCCCTGAACGAATGCCCGGGTTTGACGCATACATTTTATTCAACTTCAAAACAATCCAGAGAGGCGTTTCCAACGAACACAACGTCACGACATGCGTTGCAAGTCTGAACTGCAATCGAAAGGCGATCGGTTGCCTCCTCCTGCCCGTCGTAAATCCGGCACTCACCTCGCGCGTGGTTTGCGGGGTGGAACAGCAAGTCACCCTGGCGCTCAAGCCGAGAGGGCTTTTAGCCACGCACACTGTACGTACCCGATGCGAGGTTGAGTCGTACGTCGCTCGACAAAAATAATCCAGAGCATGGGAAGCACTTTGGACCCGCAGAAACACAACGTCGCATTTCATCGCGAACGCGCCCACAACGCATACACACAAACACCGCTTCGGTCGCTGGTGGCTACAAAGCTTCGTTCGGGCAGTCAGCGATGTCACGACGATACGGAGCTGCGCGAGGGGCGATGTGCTAAGCACTCGACGTATTTAAAAACACAGGGGCAAAGAACTCGGTTCATCGGAAGCAATTACTGCCGACTGAAAAGCAGAATCGTGGATGCTTGCTGGGCTACTTGTCGCCATGTTGGAAGTGCAAGCGGCCTCACGTACGCACGCTATTTCGCTGTAATAGCGTCCGTCCGCTAAACGCAGAAGCGGCTTAACGTGCGGCGCATGCGCAGTGAGAACGACGCAAAGAAATAGCGTTCGCTAACTGTTTGCGTTTGGTTGCGTACGTTATTCTAAAACTCTCTACTATCACCATAGTCTATATTTACAATGTTCTGGGCGTGTTTCCGGACATCTTTCCGTCCAACTATAAGTACGCATCATACTGACTGCGGTCTTTCAAACCTTTAAAGGTACTCCATGGCGCAAATTGCACCACGGAATGCCTCCGTTACAATTACGAGCTTATGATTTATTAATTAGGTGGCTTAATGCTCGGACGCAACACAGGCGATTAGACGCATTCCGTAGTGGAGGGCTCCGGATTAATTTTGATCTCCTGGGGATCTTTAACGTACGCTGAAATCTCGAAAACATGGCCGTTTTCGCTTCTCACCTCCATCAGAAAAGCGGCCGCCGCGGCCGGGAATCGAACCGGCGTCGTTGGCCGCGGCAGCACAACGCCTTAGCCACTGCTACGAGGTTATGATGTCCGACCACTGCCTGTTCACTTTAGAAGCACTGCGTGCTCAGGTTGAACAGAAAATTCATCCTGCACGATGGCCGTTGAATGAATGAATGAATGCTCACGTTCTCCCTCTGGTGAAGGCGCAGTGGGTCTCCATGGGTGGCGGCGCGCTGACAGCCCCTTTCCTCCAGCGGTGAAGTGTTGAGGTAGCTGAGGCAGCCGAAGACTAGGATGGCGGAAAGGAAGACGAGGCGCGGGTCCCGCCAGCGCTTTCTTGAGGCGCCGGCACGGGCCCCCAGGAAGGAAGGGCTAGCCGCGCCCCGGACTCGGGCCACCAGGCCCATGGCTGCCGCCGCTGCAGCGGCCTCCGGGGCAGTCCGGCTGCACGTCAGGCGGGGGGACGCCTGCTCAGGGGCGAGCGCTGCGCGGCCGCTGCCCGGGTGCCGCCGGGGACCAGAGCGCACGCCGTCCTCGCAGACGGAACAGGACACATCTGCGACAGGGAATAACACAGTGTGCACCGTTAGGAGAGTTGGCAGTTTGTTTGCTTGTTTGTTTGTTTGTTTGTTTGTTTGTTTGTTTGTTTGTTTGTTTGTTTCCATAAAAGTGCACGCGTTATGGCAGAAAATAGGGTAAAAAGTTGCACTAGCAACTTCACCAAGCCCTACATCCTTCACAGAGGCAGAACAACAGCGGGATGGAAACAAGAAAACTCAATACATAGACACAGCTTGTAGGTGTTAAACAGAACTCCTAGCAGGGTGATACAATATATTCAAGAGTTCAATAGATACCGCATCAACCAGTGCACATCTTAAGTCCATCTTAAAACAGCAACTGCGCGAACACAAACAAGGACACAGAAAAGAGGTTGATTTTCTTTCTAACACGCGTGCTCTGCATCGGGTGTTACATAATTTGGTGTATATGTAGATCGTGCCAAGTGCGCTATCAGGGGCTTCAGGTCCGCTTTTGTTGTGGTTATTCTTTTTACTGATGTTAACAGGAAAAGTGCGTAAAAGAGGTGCAAGTTTTTTTATGCTAAAATGCTAAATTCAGATATAAGTCACCGCTCATAGCGTCGTTTTTTTTTTTGTCGTTGTTTCTGTTAGCGCTGTAGCTATTTAAAAAAGATTGACCGCGTATCTGCTCCTTTCGTTGCAAATGTCGTCAAAAGACGATAGCCTTTGTAAACATTTGCCAAGGAAATGCCTCCCCTTTGCTTTCCCGCTCACCTCTTATGCTGTTCCTGTTCCGTTGCGCTCATCCCAAGGTAAACACACTAAAGGTTTTCTCAAGGTGATTTGAATTTATCGCGTTCCACTGCTACAGGCGGGGTTCCTCGATGTCAGCGCTGCAGTACGGCGGAGACGCGCGTGAATCGAGGCGGCCAACTTCAAGGTTTATAGAACCGCGTTGCCGTGCTCCACGTGCGTTCCAAGCAGAACGTGAAACCTAGCTAGTGGAAACTTTCTTTGCTGTTGCCGCGTGATTTCTCATATGCCGCCAGGAGGTGGCGCAGGCAACAGCAGGCGGCGGTTTTCTGCAGTAGATGTAATATCATTTGCTATCGAAAAACCAAGCATCCAGGAATTTTTTAATAAAGGAACACTATAAATATCCCTTGTGTACTAATTTCCTGTCTTATATATGCCTAATGTCTTGCTTTTGTTCAACAAAGTTGACAAGTATGAACACATAAACCGGGCTTAGACGTTTACATTTGGCTGTGAGTATATAAGACTATTGCGCAATAACCAGTTTACTTTGGCCGGATGGCTGAATCGAGTTACAGACAGACAGACAGACAGACAGATAGACATACAGACAGGCCGAAATTTCTGGCTTTAAGTAGCCCAAGAAAGTCTACCGTCTTTAAAAAAACTCCCACCTCCCCTCGCGGGAACCCCTGTGTAGATGCGACGCATAGAGGGTTCACGTTGCAGCGGAGGAACGGCGCTGGAACGATGGAACGGAGCGGCGCAGGCACCGCGAGGGGACGCGCCGGCGCCAGTGCGTCTGCCGCGGCTATGACGCAACACAATCCACTTTAATCCAATCCAATGCAAGCCAAGTCAATCTAAGCCAATCCAATCGAATCCAATCCAATGACCCTCACTAAGGTGGCTAGAATGGGGAGGTGTGAGTAACGGCGGCGGAAACGTGACTCCACAGCGCGCGGATGCCACGGGCGGCGCTGTTGACCAAGGCGCGGTAGGGCGCGGTAAGGCGCGCGGCTGGAATGGGCGCACCGCCAGTATCGCGTCGGCTGCATTTCTATCATCAAGGTGAAAACGAACCCGTTGCGGTATCGTGTGCTTTCTGGAAGAGTAAAAGAACGAATATTTATCACTAAAAAATTTTTGTCAGCCCATTTCATTACACCCGTGAAATGTAGTTTTACGGGTCCAGTTCGCATTGCAGTTTCAAAAGCGTTTGCGCATTACGTGAAGTGGTTCTATTAAAAAAAAAAAAAAACTTGGGGTTGTATAATATGCACTGACACCACCCGCTACACGGGCGCCATGCATTTCGCCTTCCTGAGATTACAGCCGCCGTCTTTCAGATTGGCACTACCGCAGAGCATGCGAACTGTCATTAACTGAAGATCTCGACGGACACTTCAGTGCTTTCTGCTACCCGGCCGTAACAAACCGGCAGCCCCCACGCAGTTTTCCTGCTCACATAAAAAATTATAGTTGACATTAAAGCAACACATCTGGTCTCGTCATGAAATCGTTTATTTACAATGAAAAAAAAAACGGTTTATTTGCGGGTGAAGAAGATGCACACTGGAGGTGGCGAAGAAACTAAAAAAAAACGCATTTCCCGGCGAAAAGAAAACAAAAAGTATTCAGGTGAAGAAAAAAAATCTTTACAGTGAAGAAACGAAAACAAGTTAGAAGTACGAAAAAAATTACGAAAACAAACTACTAACAGGTGATGAAGAAATAAAAAGTACTTACAGTGGAAGAGGAAACAAAGTATATTTACAGGGGAAGCATAAAAAGTATTAACAGCGGAGATGTTGTACAAGCAGTAAGTTCGCCGTTGCAGGAAAAAGATACAAAGAAAATGCCGAGCTCTCGTGAGCGCGTGCCTCGCGGCGACCACTGAGCGCCTTCGGTACGCGCGGTGGCTTTAATAATAATAATAATAATAATAATAATAAAAACAGCGCTGTCGTGAAGCGCTACCGCCCATGTAAAAATAGATAAAATCTTTATCGCAATGTCAAACTTAAATGACTCTGTTGGGAGAGGTCACGGGACCGCCGCATAAGCCATAATGGATAATTGGACAGATGGATTGGAGTGTGCCCCTCCTTCCCGAGACGACTTGCAGATCCCGCCACCGCTGCATGAGAAGAGCATAGTGGAAGTCTGCAATGCTGAGGATGACTTTGCATCTATTACTCGCGGCGAAGAAGACTTCTTCAATGCATATGACGACGAATTGCTAGCCCCGCAACTTTGCAAATAAACAATGATAATGAAACTTAACTATGGGTCCTGCAATGCCCACCTACAAGAGCTTCGCCGTTCAAGTACTGCGCGTAAATGCAAGCTTCCCTTGATTTTTTTACAGGTGAAGAATAAAAAGACATCCCCCTCGCGAGGGGCACGATCAAATGCACAGCATTTCCGAGGGGGTGCGCCGGCAAGTCGTATCTCTCGATCGCGGGACCCGTGTCGCCATCTTTCGGAGGCGCGGGACAACTTGTGGCGCTTTCGAAACAAACCAGAAATGAGTGAAGGATATAAGGCGCGTTCGGTGCATCGAAATCTGTGTCGGTTTCGTGGCTCAGTCGGTAGTGCGCCGGGCACCTTGCGTTCCGCCCGCGGCGTCATGGGTTTGAAACCGGGCGCCGGAAACTGTTATTTCTTTTATAGTGTAGTGGCCTGGCTGCGGACTACGACAAGGCGCGCCTGCGGACTACGACAAGGCATGCCAACGCCGCGTGACATTGTGAGTTACTAAAATGCTATGCATTTAAAAAAAAACAAGAATTTGTGAAATTCAGCCTACATCACGCAAGGCTTCACTGCATTCAGTTTCTTCTAATTACCTTGATGGTTCACACCCTAAGTATAACGTGTATCCTCGTAATGCAATAACACCGTACAACAGTTGCCGTCAGGGCAGCAGAATGCCCTGGGCAGGCAATCTGCGGCACATCACCCGCCGTTGACTAGCGAATTTCTGCCGCCGCCTTAGCATGCAAACGTGTTACGCTGAATGCGCGAGTTAGCTTGTTTTCTCCGTTTGCTCCGTCTTTACTGTCGACTGCGTCGCGCCAAGAATGGGAGAACGACGCGAGACGGTCCACAACGCACGACGAAGCTGGCCGCGGCAAGGGCAGGGCGAGCGCGGGCAGGACGGCGCGGCCGGCTGCGGCTGCGGCTACCGCGCCTCGACAGGCAGCGCCACATTCCCCATCTGCGCGCAAAGGAGTCACGCGCGGCCGAAGGAAGGCGCCGCGGTGCTCACACCTTCCCATTCCAGCCACCTTACCCTCACGAGAGAGTGTTCGCTATCGGAGAGGAGAGGGGGTGAACGACGGAGAGCGCAGCTGGCGCGGCGAGGAGAATGGGGGAGGGGCGGACGCCGACGACAACGCCGACGCCGGGTGCAGGGACAAGGCGAGTGAATAAGATGCAGTCGCATCTAAAAAAAAAAAAATTCCCGCGCCTTCCCGCGAGGGGAACACGAGTAAATGCAGAGCATTGGGGCCTCAGTACTGATTGAAGGCAGTGTTGCTTCCATCGCTTCTTCCGTGATGCTGGAGTAGCAGACACGAGTAAACGTGGGCACGAGCGTCAACCAAGGAAGGAAGGAGCAACGCAGTGACTGAAACACGAGCGACCGCTAGTCGCTATATTTGCAGCGCGCGCAGTAGAGGGAGAGCAGTACGGGGGGGGGGGGGGGAGAGCGCGCATGCGCAAGCAGCGCGCGCACTTCCACGCCCCACCGCGCTGCTATCACGCACCTGTTACGCCGAGACCGCGACGGAGCGAACGGGCTGACTACGACGCATGCGCGCACCAGCTGCTGTTGAGAGAGAGGAGGGAAGGAGAGGCGCACCTGCTGCGGACGCGAAACTGTTGACACCGTCCGACGCAGGAACAGGCACGGCTAAGAAATGTTTGCATTTAAAAAAGAACGCACACCTGCTCGTACTCGTCGACCGCTAGCGCCCCGTGAAAGCTCAACATATTTCCAGGACGAGTGTCGATCGCGTTTCATTAAAACATGAAGGCGTTGTGCAATGGTGGCCACGGCAGTCTAGTCGATGTGACCGCACAACCATAGTTTGGTATTGTAAGTGAGCCACTTCGTTTGCGCAGGGAAGTCGACGGATCTACCATCCTGGTACTACGTCTCCTAGCCCCATGTAGCTAGAAAACTCACATACTTTCTTTCATTTTGATCTCCATTGTTTCTGCGCGTCATGGTGGTCTTCTACAATGCCATGCTGAAAAAAAGCCCGCAGAGAGGAGGCACGAGGACGCATTGTCTCTGACCGGTCTCGATGGTTACTGCGACGACCCAAAATATGCCGAGGCTTGCACGTCGACGTCAGTGACAAACGACGCAGCGACTGCAGCGTCCAACGCTCCGCGCCTTGTTTTATAGCCCTTCGCGCGCCCACAAATGGTCGCTCAGTGCCGAGTGTACCAACAGTGCGGCGCTATTGTTTTGTGTCTCCCCCTGTTTCTCTGGCTCTTTTTTTCCCTCTTTTTTTTTTTTGCTTCGCGCTTTGTCCTCTCTTTGGTTTCTTTCGTAACTCCGCTCTCATCGCGATGAGCCTCTTTTTATGCGTGATTGACTTTTGTTTGTCCGTTTGCGGCTGCTACTTTCTACCGAAGGTTATTTCTCTCTTGTCTTGGTCCCCCTTTCCGCTTTTGTGCTTTTTCCAGCTCGGGCGTTGTGGGCGACTCGTCGAATCAATCGAGCCCTGAAGGCGTCCAAGGGATATAGCCTAGGAGAGCTCATATTTCACGGGTTTGCACAATGCCGAAAGGGCCGTCAGAGAGGGACCGCTGTGCAGAGCCCCGAGCCCGGGCTTCCTCTTCTCTACAGTGCCAGCCTCGCCGCAGCAGATCTGCGAACTACCTTCCATTCGCACGCTTCGACAGCCGCGACAAAAGGAGCAAATGCAGTCCCCCCAGGAGCGCGAGTCAAGTTGCAGTCTCCACGCAATCCCCCCAAGTTTTTCCTTTGGGCCGCTCTCGTCTTACTATACTTGGTACTGGTTCTCGCACTGGTATAGTTTTCTCCGAGTGGATGGTGTAGAATCGGACAGAGGACTTATGATGACGATGTTCTTATTGCTGCTGCTGAACGTATAGTCACGCCAGCACGTAGAAAATGGGGCGTGGGTGTCCACGCGCGTGGGTTTTCTAGCTCTGAGTCTCCCTAATTACCCAGGGGATATGCCTAACTTGATGGCCTAACTTTTTGCCCGACATGACCGTGACAAGTTGCCGCATAATGTGCGCAATGCGAGTGCATTTTATTCCTGCTTTCTTTTTCGGTCAACCCGCAAAAAAACTGTGGTTGATTCCTCTGTCATAGGAATCGGTAGAACGCGAAAATGAAATGTGCAGCGAAATCTGCAGCTGAGCATGATTTGCGGGCCGGTGGCTGTCTTGTGGGTGTGCTTGGCGAGCGACGTCCTGCTGGCAGGTCGCTTCGGCAAAGGTGTACTGGCGTCATTTCCATGACGGATATGAAATCAGTGAAATCTTGGTGTATCGCGGCATAAAACACTTTCGTGTTAAAATATAAAACCTGAAAACGAACAACCCTAAGTATAATGTTCTTTTTAGTACTAAAAGCTGCTTCCCCGCAAGAAGACCCATTGTTCAGGGGTGCACCCTTTACAGGCCACTTGCCTCGTTGTACTTGCGTCACTTCCGTTACGGATATGCCGTCAGGGAAATCTTCGAGTATCCAGGAATAAACCACTTTCGTGTTAAGAAGCCATCCGCTCATTTTATATACGCACCATTAGTGTGGACGCAAGAACTCCGAGGTTATCACTTAATGTGATGCGAAAGTGTCAGCGCTAGCGGCTAGGGTTCGGCGAAACGATTCTTCATAACACAGCACCTCCGTACCGTGAGCCGGGAGGTTGGTGTCCTAGCGGCACCGCAGCATCCATCGGCGCGAGAGTTTCAATCGACTTCACGCGTGTTAGCTTGTAAAATTCGCTGCGCTGTCGCCAACGGTTAGGTTGCAATCGCCAGAACTTTACCGTTCGTGGGAGCTGCATCAAGTTTTTGTTGTTGTTGTTTTGACAGCGCAGCTGTTAGTGGTGTATTCGGCGACGTAGCGCCCGCCAGCCACTCTATCCCATCATGCACCGTGTAGGCAGCATGAAGCTGCATCCCCATTCAAAGGGAGGGGGCCAAGGACGATGAACTTTTATCGACCAAGCTAATATATAGATCATGTTATCTGGCACGGGGTTCATGGTTTTTCCGCATTTTACTACTCTCTTAGACACACTAATATTTGCCCCCGAGGGGGCGTACAATCGCCTGAGTTGCGATGGCTTCTCGAAGAAGTTCACAGCCAGGTAGTTGTAAAAGTATCGCCGTTCTCGTGATAGAATTCGCAATCGTGCACGGAATACAGGCTGTTGTCAGGCTGCATAACCGCATCACAGTCCTGTAGCTGGGTTTGCCGCGCTAGTGTTGCTGCCACGTAAACGCAGCCGTAATCGCGTCATCCCCGCGTTTTAGCAGCACAGTCGCCGTGTCGCATTATCGCAATGTCGTTGCGGCATCAGCACGGCTGCGTTGTAATTTTACGTTGTCAGTTACAATATGTGTCTGTCAAATTTCTAGGCATAATGTGTCTTTAGCAACACCCAAGCCACCTTAAAATTTTTTACAGCAAAGCTGTAAACCCGGCAACGGTTTCATCGCTGTGGGAAAAAAACGATCTCCGTGGGCGAAAACGCCAACGCGCCAATGCACAAGACGCCGAGCGCATGCATCAGGCTAATCAAGCCTGAAGCTTAGAGCTCAAAATGAACAAGCATCGAAACTGCATTATGGATAATAAGGCGCCTGTTAAGCTACTCCCCCCCCCCCCCCCCCCCCGTCCCACCATGTGTTCCTGGTAAAGATTATGTTTGCAGATTATCTTCTAAGGGTAGGCAGGACTGGTGTCACTAAATAGGGCGGTTCTTGCCCAAGACTCCGAGCGCATGCATCAGGCTAGAGAAGCCGAGCGTACTGTCAGTAGATAAGTTATTACAGTACAGCCACTGATGAACGCAAGTCAGTAACGGCGGCGTTATTGGCGTTCATTAGTGTTGCGGGATTTCAGCATCTGGGGCCTCGCCGCTAATTTTGACTGGGTCGTTTGTTAACAACACTGCCCAAGATGCGCATAACGACATCTTTAGACACACTTCTGCTGCTGAAATGCTGTTACACGCGTTATCTTTGATTCGCATTCGGAACGACGTCAGTCGCACGCAGCCGCTGAGTAGGGAGAACAAGCTAAGCCTACCAGAGTTGACCGACTAAAACGCATAAGCAACAAAATGGCAGCACGCAAGAACTGTCACAGAGTCACAGAGAAAACAAATGTCACGTAATGTGAAGTGACCAATGATCATATCGGCAGCACGGAACAATAGCAGAAAAGAGTGCCGATACTCTGTATACCCATATCTAGTGTCACTTGTTGTATTTTATTGTAAGGAGCTGCAGCCAACGCGAGAGACGAGACAGAAGATGTGTCGGTGCCACACGCAGACGAAGGCTATCAGCAAGCTCGTAAGAAAGAGAAGAACAACACCACCACTAGCCGAGCGCAACCGACAAGCCCACCGAGACGACGAGAAACATTTCGCCCCCTCCTCCATCACCACTTGTAGTGGTTTACAACCGCTTTTCTGGACATCCACTTTCGCACGGAACGATGGCGACCACTTTTTTTTTTTTTGCATGCGGGGCTGAATACCTATGCCCAGATATAAAAAATGAAATTCACTTGTCAGTAGTGGGAGTCGAACCCAGCCGCCCCCAAGGTATTCGAAGCTGGAGGCTTCGCCATATCTGTCCGACCTCAATGACTTGTAGCACGATTAAATGTGGGGAGCTTCCTAAATTCCTATTTATGTTCCAAAACTTTCGTTCTCTTTCTCTCTCTCCCCCTCAGATCGTTACAACACTCATTTGCATTTTCCCCCGTAATCACGCCGTAAGCTCATGCAGCGTCCCTTCAGCGGATAACTAAAAAAAAAAAACAGAAAACAAAGCACCGAATAGCATACAGTGCTTTGTTTAGGACGCGGTCGCTTCTTATTTTAATAAACCGGGAAAAAGAACATTGTGTGGTTTTCATTGTAGACATTCCTTCGGATACTCCTGTTTACGTAATGAACGTGGCATTGCCCCTCTTTCACTTCTTTCAATTTCTCTTCCTTTTTTCTTTTTTTCCGTCGCAATTCGTTCTCGTTGAGGCCACGACAGGGCCTGTCACACTCGAAGGCGGGCTTTTTAAGTATCGGTCAGGCCGGTGGCCTGTGTGTGTGTGTGTGTGTGTTGGGGGAGGGGGGGGGGGGGTGCGCAAAGAAGAACGAATGGGTAAACACTGGGCGGAGGAATGAACTGGCCCGCTGCTCTAAACAAGTGATAAACTGCTGATGCGGACCGAGACAAGAGGAGGCCGCTTTGCTGGCAAGCTTATTTCTCCAGCCTTTCTATATTTCCGTACCCTGACCTCGTAATAAATTCGCTTTACTTCAATACCATCTTTTCACTCTCGGTCAACAAGGCATCCATTTTGTTGTTGCTTTACTGCGTACGCGGCACGACAGCGTCTCGGCTCATATAAGTCTATCTCGTTTCAGCTTTCCTGTGCTTCCTTTTCTGTCTTGTGTCTGAGCGAACATGGCGAGAAAGAGCTGCGAGTGCTGACATAGCGAGACCATGGACAAGTAGCGTTCTAGACGAGTGGGCTAGAAAACAGCGATCTCGGGAAACGGGAACCATGAAGGCGGACGCGATTTCCCGCCATCAGAGCCGGCTCTTAGCCCCCAGGGACGCCTCGATTCCTTCCGATACAGTGTGCAATTTGAGCTGACGGCGAAACCTCGCAACTCGCCGCTTTTACCTATTTCTTCATCGTTTCTCTACTGTCCGGTCGCCGTCGTGAATTAAGCTCTGTAATGGGTACAGAACAAAGCGATACAAAAGCTTGCCGGTGACAGCCGCTCGAGTGTGCAAAGGCATGACAAAACAAAAGGAAAGCGCTTCCTTGGAGACTCGAAGAGTGTGGGTATGCGAAGGAGAACATTGGGGAGAATATTCCGTCCGCTTTAATAACGCGGAGGTGCTCATGCATGCAGCCGAAGCTGCTTAAAAAGTGGGGACTTTGTATTTTCGAGGAAGTGTAGGCCTAGGACGGGAAGATTACGGTCGATAGAAGCGGTAGGAAAACGACTTCTCCTACATGTTGGCAAACACGTGAAAGGTACGGGGCAGCTGCGCCCGTACGATACGAGGCACTCAAACTTTGACAGTGAAGGAAGGCTGCGACAGGTTTGGCAGCTCGGTTGGTATAAGCATTTTTTTGTAGCATAATCAGGCTTGATAACGATGGTGCGGTTTGAGCAAAACGTTTTTAAGTGGGGGAGAGAAAATGGAGTAAAATGTGGGTGAGAAAGTTAAGTAAAATGAAGGGGAGACATGGTTAAGTTGACGGTTACACCTCCACGTCGTTGATGTTCGATTAAGAATAAATAAAATATTCTTTTTATTTTCTCAAATGTGCGAACACTCCCGAATTTACCAAAACGAAATATATACAGAAATTAAAAATATGCACAATTAATTGGTTTCTGGTACGACCGCTTTTTGAGTGCGTCATCTTGTAGTCTTCTCCCAGGAGAATCTTCCCGTTACTGTTACCAGTTTTGTGGATATTAGGAAAAAAAAATCTTGGCAATCTTGAAGCTCGACACAGATTATATTGTCACGAATCCAAAGACGACGCAGTTGTCTTGAAGAAAAAAATAAGTTTATTGAAGCGAACTTGTGCTCCCCTAACAACTCAAAGAATACACAAATGACGCCGCGGTGGCTCAGGGCCTAAGACATTGCGCTGCTGAGCACGAGCTCGCTGTCGATTTCGGGCCGCGGCGGCCGCTTTTCCGATGGAGGCGAAAAGCAAAAACGCCCGTTTGTTCGAGATTTCGGCGCACGTTAAAGGTCCCCAGGTGGTCAAAATTAATCCGGAGCCCTCCACTACGGCGCGCCTCATCGCCTGCGTTGCGTCGGCGCGTTAAACCCCACAATCAGTCAAATCAGAGAATACACAGGCGGCGAAGTAGCAGTCAGCAAAGTGACGTGCGCAGGCGAGTGTCGGTGAATAGAACACCGCGGCGTCCTCTCTGCGGGTATTTATCTCTCGGCTCGAGTGATCCTCGAACCGTCGAATTACACCCGGAACAGTGTATATCGAAGAAGATTATTCAAGGCTGGAGACGTTAGTTCAAAACACTCTTTCTGTCAAAGCAGATGACACGTGCTGCATAAAAATAAAGAATGGAACACGGGCTTCACTTGACCCACGGATAACACACATAACACAGCCCGGAACCGCCGGTCGGCAAAAAACATAAACAAACAAACCCAATGCATGGTTCCCGGCAATATGTAAGTACACCAACGCAGAAAGACAATCCACCATTATGGAGTACACAGCACATGCCGTGAGTTCCCATTTTATTTCTAGTCCATCTATATATTCTAGAATTCAGGGCAGACGTGTTTTGCTAACCTAAACGAACACAATGCTTGCACAACCTGTAGCGACGTAGACGTTGCAAAAACATTTCTTCTTGTAACTTTTTAACTAACTTCTTCGTTTCCACCACGGGCGTTAATTTTTACTTCCACTTAATTCTGAAGTCTTTCGATGGGGTTGGTGCGAAAAAGCGCGATATAATAATCTCCCGTATCAAGAACGAGGCAGCTTGAATGCCTTGCTGAGGCCCCTATCTCAGCCAAAGTGTTTGCAGGGAGTTGAGTATTAGGCCATGTCCAGACTAACGACGTAAAACCCATGTCGTGATCTATCAACGTAAAAAACTGCGTGTCATGCAGTTCGGTTGGCTTAGACGTAATCTGACGTCGTTTTTTAAAGTTATTACGACAGTTGCGGCAGCAGTCTGAATCTGGCTTTACTGTATGCAGTGCTCAGTAAAAATATCTGAGTTGTCAACATTCAAACTAGCTCTAAACAAATGCTTTTATCACACCTTCGCGGTTAAGTTCCTGTGTACGTACCATGGGTTACAATGCGGAAATGTTGCGTACCAGCGAGCCGACACTGCAGCGGCTGTTATTTCACCTCTTTGCATGCCCGAGCACTGTGGCTAATCTCAGAAACGGCGTTCCCACGCGCAACGAAGCGTGCAATGTTTGGCTGAAAGTTGCATGGCATCACGTGCAGCATGCAATAAGGGAGAACATTTGTTCTATTTTTACGTAGGAGCCACACCTTTGGTATACCCCGTGGTATACCTTTCCATTTGTCTTTTTGCGAGGGTCCGTTTTTTTTCCCGGCTTCTGTGTGTGCAACTCTGAACTGAGAGGAGGCTGTGTGAAGACTTCGAAAGGGAAAAAAAAAATATTCTACTTTGGGGAAATGTGGCGAAAGTGGGTGAGCGGGGAAACGAGGCGGGGGGGTTGTCCGTGGCGTAGTTCCGGTCTGGTGAGCCTTCATTTCCGGAGTGAACAGTCCCCGTTCTCTCTGGCCGTGCTCGGGGCGCCCGTCCGCGCTTGTGGAAAGCCGGTCGCTGTCCAAATCCTCCTCCGCCACTCTTTCTCCCGAACTCATTAGTGCAAATGGCGATCGAAAATACCGCACCGCCGAGCCGCTTCTGTCAAGCACCCGGACGACATTCGATGAACCAATGGATAGGCCTAAGCTGTCACCGCAACTTGTGGTCAAGCGACGTGAGGCTGTACCGTTCAATCTTTCGCAAAGCTACGCCGTTACGCAAAGTGGTTGCCTTGCAGGGGCGCAAAAGGAAAACTTACCGATCGTTAGAAAGAAAAAAAAAAAAGGGGGAAAATCAACAAAGAAACGTAATTGCACACGCAAACAGCAAATAACCCACGAGACCCAGCAGTGAAATATCAAGGAATGAACGTTTATCGGACTTTTATTTTATTCCCGAAAATGAGGAGCAGCCAGTACTCACTAACGGCTACTTTAGGCGTTACCTAAACTCTACGGGAAAAAATTAGGGACAAAAAGGACGTAGGGTAAAATAGAAAAGATCCCACTGGAATCAGGCCTTTTAAATCAGCACTTGCGCCGTGCCGTGCTTTTATTTTCCGCGGGGAGCAATCTCCCAACTACAGTAAACCCCAACGTTGAGGCACGTCTCGACGACCACGTGTATGAGATAACAGTCGCTGGTCGCCACGAATGCAGCGACCCGTAACGATGGGACCGGACGACACGTCCAGCTCTGCAGAGCCCGCGTGTGTGTTTGTATATTACACACCGGCTCGACGCCGAAAAAAGGCCTGCTCGGCTGTCGCAACGCCGTCAACAGCAACGACAGGGAAAGATGACAGGTCGGGTCGACCGCGGTTCCGAACCATCTCCGTCCAGTAAGGAAGCCCCCTTAGCGGATCATCAGGGCACCGCCGATGACAGGCTGCCTGTTTTGCTCACACCGGGGTGAGACAAAAAGAGCAAAGTGATGCCGAGGTTCCCAATTATCCCACGACGCATGGGAGGCGGCGTGGAGGAGGTGGCTCGTCTGGGAGGCGTTTTCGCGAACCCTTACAAAGAGCAGGGGCGCCGCAGTATCGTCGGTCGAGACGCACGCCGCAGCAGTCAGCGCTGACAGAGTTATTGGGATGATTGAGTTTTCGCCCTGGCGGAGATGGCCGTCCAGCGGGCTCGGTATTGACGCGTGCCTTGTCGTGACTGCGGAAAGAAGCCTCCCCCTCCGTTACTGCTGCTGCGCCGCCCCTGAGGACCCCCGGGTTCTACAACTCGGGAGAGAGAGGGGCATCGAGAGAGAGGGGTATGAAGAGAGGGTGAGATCGATAGGGTGGACCTGCGCGCACTCGCTCGTGTTGTTGTTGTTGTCGTCGTCGCTGACCGCCCTCCATGGGCCTGATAGTGACCGTGTGTCGTAATAGCTGGGACCTTGAGCTTCTGCGTGCTGTGAGCCCTCCCAATACGGTGAAAAAAGTCGACCGGCACTCCTCCGCGTTGAAAACGCCGTGCTTCTAGCATTTTGTTGTTGTTTCTTATCGCGAAGAAAACAGTCTTTACATAATTATAGCGCTATCATAACTGCAGGCGCCATTATTGTGCGCGCGTATTATAAAACTTTCCGCTTTTGGAAAGGCCAGTAACACTACTTGCCTTCAATCTCGCCGGATGCAGTTGGGCGTACGATGAATCTGCGTCTTGACTTTCGCTATAAAACATCGCGATCAATACACAAACAGAGCACAAGAATTGAAGAAAGGAAATTGTAACGTATGTACTGTCCTTTCTTTTTTTTTTTTGTCTTAGCAGGCGTATCCACTCATTGTGTTCATACGACGATAAACTACGTCCACACCCCTTACCGCGTCCACACCCTCAGGTCAACCGACCGTTTAGTTCCGAGACTGAATAGAAGCAGGACACGTTGCTTACTTGTGTCTTTTTTTCCACAAAGTTATTGATGAGTTTGTTGGCTCAGACTTTTTTTCCACCTGCGGACTTTCCAATTGAGAATTACTGCTTACCTGCCTGCCTGCACATGCCACGTGTGATTCGAAATTGCGCCTCTTGCTGCTGATAAAAGACGAAGGGAGCAGCCTACTGTGCTTTCATTGCTTTTTGGTCTTTCCTTAATGTTTAGGCACTGTATCAAATTTATACAGGATTTTTATACAGGAAACTTATATACAGGAAATTTTATACAGGGAATTTTATTTTATACAGGAAATTTATACGGGAAACCTGCCACATTGATGAGATTCAACACTGAGGTACGAGATTCACTGGCTCGCCAAAACATCGTTGTGTGCATTTAGTAAGAAGAAAACTCCAACATATAAACATAAAAACGCGGTTTGGGTTTCACAGATGTGATGCCATACAGTTGTTCGTACTTGATAAGGATATTTGAACGGCACAGCTTATTTGCTTTCGTGGGGGAAAAATGTGATTCCCTCTTTCGTATTCTTACACCGGCGTTTCATTCATGTTTGCTTAAGTATCCATATAAAATTGCCAAGGCAAGCGACCAACACTACCCGCAGCTACCATTACCAATGCCCGCGACTGACACTCATACTAAAACGCATTGTGTGACGGTTAAACAATACCGTGCCACGTCTTTGCAAAAACAGAACTCTGCTTTCACAACGTGTTCGTTTTTTTTCTCTGTCTGTTTCTGTAAAACGTCCCAAGCGCGACCCGCCCAAACGATGTTCCACCAACTAGCCTGACACAATGCTAAAGTTCATGAGGCATTATGACTGCAGCTTTTTTTTTTTTCAATTCTTCTTAGCCTGTGGGCTGGAAACAACGAGTGTAAAGACAACAGGAAAGCTTGCGATGCTTGGGTTCGTTTGTGCCAAAAGTTTCGCTTCGCACAACGGCGGGACCACGTCCAGTTTCAATGGGGCCATCTTCAGAGCACAGGGGATTTCCCAGGTGCTGGCTACGACTTCGGCTTCGACTCCTTCGGCGATGGACGGGAGAGATTCAGTATCCGCAATAAAATGTCGCTATTATTTGATCGAAGCCTGATGGCAGTTCTCCAAACAACCTTTCCTCCCATGGGCGCATCGGCATTTTAGGGATGCGGTATTTTTGGGTGGTACATTTTGAAAGCAAGTGTCATTTCAAGTGCCAGTGTCAGTGCAATGCCGTTGTCGCTTAAAGGCCGTTGTAAGTGTCAGTTCAATACCGTTGAAGAGAGGCCACGAAGGTGCTATCGAAACCGCAGCCTCTGTTAAAAATTTCTGGGCCACACGTAATGCGGCTCAGCTCTCAAGTTGCGCCTAACAGTTTCATTTCCTGTATTCAGCGGTGGTTCGGCAATGACGAGACATTTGAGCCTCCAGACCACACATCAATCCAGCTCTTACTTTTGCACAGCAAGAATCTACAGCGGGATTCAGCCGTGGTTGACAACCGCAGGTATAACACCTCCTTTGACACTGAGAGCACACATGGGAGATTTCCGTAAAGTGTAGGGCGTGAGGAGAAACAAAAAATCGTTGAAATTTACTCAGGAAAGTTACCTCGCCCCCATGAACGTGTATTTTGCGTTGTGCCTGCCCTCATGAACGAAGTTACGATGCTTCCTTCGTGAATAAATATGACCATGCTTGTGTCCACACCTGGCTCGGGCCGCATGTACAAATGCACGGAGGTGCGCACGAACGTAACTCTGGACGCACGTATATGTGCGTTGTACATACGTACCTACGAACGTTAGCGTACGCGCGTGCTTCTCAGCAGCGTGACGGCTACGCATCTTTTAAGGGTACTATTACTATACTAAGCTTTGACGTGCGATATACTGCGTACGGGAGCAGATCAAGCGCTCGAACATCAGGCAGTGTTAAAATAAACTTTGGTAGTTTGGAATTGCACATCAAAAGGTAACCGAGAACATGCGGATGTCGGATACGTGGACTGTTTGTGCCCGTTCACGTCTCCTTATGTTCAGAAAAATCAGCACTGGTGACTGCATTCTGTGTATGTACAAGTTACCGCGTGTGTCTTGTACTTTATGTCTACTAGTGCCTCTATTTTCTGATGACAAGAGAAAACTTATTTTGTACATAACCCCGACATTTCACTCGTCTACATCAGGGCAACCTAGAATTTGTGTATTTTTATGAAGCAACTTTCCGGCTAATTAATTTACCTGCAACCAACCTTTAAGTTGCCTACAGCAGACATACCCGGGCTTGTCTACTGCAGTCAATATATCAGCGAACCTGACACTAGTTACACGGACGTGGGCCAGTATACCCCATCCATCTATACATGCACTGGCTGCAACCGACTCGTATGACGCTATAACCACGTCTCTCACCCTCTTCAATAACACCACCGCCACCACCGGACAAAGAACTGTCGCCCTCGCAACCACCAATGCCTCCGCATACATCGTCGTCATTCGCACAGATTCACAGCAAGCATAAGGCGCAACTTTCACAACACCCGCCGCTATTCCCATCAGCTCTCAAACTTGTACAGAGAGTCAGCATCTCCCCTCGACAAACAATTAACTGATATAGACTTCCTGCCACCCCTTTTCGGGGAAAACGAGGCGTCCCACGCCACTGTCCACGGTCTCGCACTCCGGGCGCTCCCAGAGAGGAGGAAAGGTTCGGCCCCGCCCTCCATCTACTCTCCCATCTCGCTCCACTATACCGAAATCGTCTATAATTACCGCTAGACTCGACTACAATATCCCCCCTCCCCAATTCCGACCTTGTCACTCGGTCTTCGAGATGCGCGCATGGGGCGACGACTTCAAGGCCATAGATTCTACAATGCTCCCGTCCACTATACATATCCTAGTCCTACAACATGCCCGTACCAAAGAGTTTCATACTATAATAAATAGAGAGGAAATGCACCGGCGAAAAGCAGAAACGCCGGTGTCTTCGAGATTTCGGCGCACGTTGAAGATTTCCAGGTTGTCCGCATTAATCCGGAGTCCTCCATTACGACGGGCCAGTTTCGCCGCGTTAAACGCCACAATCAATCAATTGGCGCTGCGATCGTCTGCCTCGATGGACGTGAGGGGTCGTTGTAGATTCGGATTGGCACTCGATGGCTTCGCGAAAACCACTATGTATTAAATCGTGCAGCCAGTTTCGTTTTCGTCGGGATCTTGCATGAGCGCCTTTGTATATGACGGGTGTTGAAGACGCGTTAACAAATACGTTTCTCCTTGAACTCAATGTCGCACGCGAGCTGACGCTGCCCTGAGTGGAAATGTTGTATAACCAAAGTTGCGAGCCGGGTGGGTTATCAAAGCATTGTTGGCATAGCGAGCAAGAAAACACAAATGACGGCGCTGCGTACGGCGCAGTTGCCTGCGAATGAGGAGTTGCGACGCCGCTCATTCGGCAGGGAAATGCATTTTCGAAGCTGACGAAGGTTGCGAACTGCTTGGAACAGCCACAACTTTCGTGCGAACGCCGGCTCCTACGGCGCCTACGGCGAAGACCGGACAGACCATCCGCCGATGGGAACGCAGCTTAATGAATATCAGTAATTCAGGCTAAATAACCTCCCCAAGGATAAACGGTTCCTTTCTTTTTTTAAGATCCCAAAACCTTTTCCTAATAATACAGACTTCAAGCGCCGAAATTTCTACAGATAGTTTTACAGAAGTATTTGTCCAGCTGTAGTTGGCGGCACATTGCATTCGTCGCAAACCTCCTCGACTCCGGGTCCGCGTTTTATTTAAACTCGCCGTTTTATTTCGTTAACACCGATTTTTTGGAACTGGATATTTTGTGCACGGAGTAATTTATAAATAGCGAACCGAGCAGTAAATGTTTCTTGGTAAAAAAAAAACTCAATATGCGCAACCGTAGCCACGTTCTGATCTTACGCAGTCCGCTTTCCCTACTACCCATCGTTCCCGTCGAAGCGTAAGTGCCGTCTCGTAGATGGCATTGAAACTAGCGCCTGATTCCTCTTTAGTCATTATTGTATGAAACTAAATGGCCCTTACCACTTCCCTACCCATGATGTTCTGGGATATATCTATCACCCTCTATAAGAATGCGCCTACCACCTACACCATTTGCCTTCCCCTTCCTTAGACCAGAGGAAAGGCAGGCTGACCAGCTCAGAGCCCGAAGGGTCAATCGGGCCGGAGCAGCGGCATCTGCCCGCGACCTCGTGGAATGAAAAGATGCCGCAAACTTTTCGGCTCCATTAAACGTTTTTCACCGCCGTTGGTGAAGGCCAATAACACGATGCAGGGACGAAATAAGGAAATACAAGGGTAAACAGTGGACTCAAGCAACGCCGGACAGGGGCGGCTGCAGGTAAATGGGAGAGGCCTTCGTCCCGCAGTGGACCTGAGTAGGCTGTTCTTGATGATGATGATGATGACGACGACAACAACGACGACGACATTTACTTAGCCCTTCGACTCGGAGTTTAAGTACGATTCAAGGTGAACAAAACTCATTTCCCAAAAATACCCTTCCCGCACCAACCAAACCTCGACTCCTGCTCCCGCGCTATTCCCCCTCCCTTCCCCGAGATATAAGCTACACAACAGCGGCTCCACGCATTCTCGCTGCGTTCTTCCCGAACAGCCGATACATGTGCGTAAGCAACTGGATTCTCTTTCAAATGCGTTCATCTCATGAATGCGAGTGTCCCGCCTGGAAGCGGGACACCCAAAGTGACGTGGGAAGCCTACCCACACTAGCTTGCAACGTTCCTTCGAATTCCCTCCATTTCCTGCCATAGAGGGGCCAAAAAAGATATCGACAAAACTGTGTGACCGGACTGCACCGCTTAGCTTCGCGGGAACTGCGATGTCGGAAAACGAGAGCGTAACTGCAGCAGCGGGAATATCACGTGCGGTCGAAACCCACAATCTTCGTGACCAGCCAGCGGGCAGTGCTTCGAGTGATTGTTGGATGACCGACCGAGCGTGCTTCTAGGGAACCCACAGGCGGGGTGCTCAAGCGAGTCCGGCGGCACGTGTGCGTTCGGGCCGTCCTGCTGCGTTCCCGGGAGAGGCGGCGACGATGGCCGCACCGCTGCCGGACCCGGCCCCTGGTCGTAGTCATCGTCGTCGACGGCTCCCAATCGATCTCGCCCGCAGCCTCCCCAACTCCTCGCCGGCTGCCGGTGTGTGACCGAATCAATACCGCACACAGGCCGGCCCAGCGAAGGGAGGAACCCTCTCGCGGGGACAGCGGTGGCCAGAGACCAAAGGGACACACACAATGGGACCAGCGCGGCGATGCAGCCGTCAGCAAGGGCCGCGAAGGCACGAGCGAACTTGAGAGCGAAAGGGGAGTAGGAGAAGGGAGGCACGGCGAGAATGTGTCCGACGGGAGAGGCGATGCCGAGTGTTGCGCGTGTGAAGAAAAAGAGAACACACGAAAGGGCCACCAATGGAATCAAGTGGCAGACGAGAGCGAACAGAATGAAATTGACGCGTATCACAAAGTCCGCCCTGGGCTTGTTTCTGAAAGCGAACCGTAAACCAGCTTACAACGCTGGCACACACGCCCACGCACGTGGAGAAATGAAAAGAAAAGGGGGAGACGAAACAGGGAAGACGAAGGAAGGGATTACACGACGGCCCCGGGACAAAAGGCTGGCAAGGAGAGACGAGACGAACGACGAGAAAAATGGCACAAGGTGGACGAATTATGCCGCGCCTTATTCGGCCACGTGGCTGTTTCGTTTTTTTCTTCTTCCTTCGCCTCATTACGGGGGCCGAAATCTGGGGCCCGGTCAATCGGCCAGGGTCCGCTGCGAGAGGCACCGCGCCCAGTTTCAATGGGACCATCGCCGGAGAAAGGGGGATTGCGCAGGTGCTGGCTACGACTTTGGCTTCGACTCCTGCGGGGATGGATGGGCGAGAGCCGCGCTACGTGAGAAGCGAAGGTCGGGCCTTTTCATCGCTGAGATATGGCGGGCCGTTATGGCGATGGGCGATGAATGGCGGCCCTGCAGCCTTAACGTTTACCCCTCCGGCATTGGAGTCGCGAAAGCGGGGATTTCGCTTCCCCATTCTCTTTTGTGGTGGTGATATCTGTATGGATGGGCTCAGAGACGAGACAGAGCGTGCGCGGCGGTAGCTGTCATTAATAGAGGCATCTGCGAAAACCCGTAGTTAGAGGCGTACGGATTTCAAAGCAAAACGAGACTTTGGTAGCTAGCTTTTTCTTCCTGTCTTTTTTTAATGCCCAGGCTGCTTTAACCTTCTTCGTAAACTTTAAGAAAGGTAACGGGGGCTGGGCGAAAATTCCCTTGATCACGGTTTGTTCAACGTTGGTCCTCAGTGTATCTGGAAGGAGACATCACGCCAAACGTCCTTCTGCTCCCGCTGAACACAAGAATCTACGTTTCCAGGATGGTTCGTGGGGATTTAGGTGGTATATCAGTACTGAAAGGTTAGATATACGACTGATTTACGTTCACCAAAGCCTAAAAAAACGAATGTGTAGGATTCTAGAGCAACATATCGTGGTAATTACTCTATGGGGAAAGCTGTCGCGCCGCCCTCGCAGTCTATGCGAAGTGTCCCGATGCTTTGGGGAGATTCTTGGCGAACATAGAGAACGCTTCAAGTCCTTGGATGCTGGCATACCGGAACGCTAGTAAACAGGCACGCAGATTGTTAAAAGGGCACGCCTCGTGTGGCCATACTCACGAAAGACCAACCCTCGTATGCCGCAATTACCAACGGAGATTCATCAGCAAAACAGCACTTCACATCGTCAAGAACGTTCGTTGGCCCACCACAACTCTATCTTCGGCAGCACGGTCAGCATCGCTTCAACTAAGCTTCTCTCTCTCTCTCTCTCGCTCTCTCTCTCTCTCTCTCTCTGGTACCGGAGACACAACTAACCCGGAATCCAGGTAACGGATACTTCGAGAATAACGAAGCAGCTCACGCTGATTCTCTCAAGGTTATACACCAGACCTTTAATCGAAAGTGACAAACACCGCTTGCTGCTCCCAAGTCACAACCGCTTATCGCGCATGCTGACATTCTCAGTCACTACCGTCAAGACAGACGGAAATTCCCGAGTCCGCATGCACAGCTAACAAGATCAGAAGTTGCAACTCTTCGAAGACTGCAGACGATTACACACAACCGTAGCTCCCTACTCTCCGTTACTTTCCCGACCCAAGATCTCTACAACTAGTCATGATTAAAGATCAGCGCAGAAAAAAGACAAAAAACTGGCAAAGCTAGCACTAAGTAGCGGAAAGCTCGAACCATAGCGAAGCTGCAGGATTTCTTTCTTCGTGAGCACGCCCAAACCACAGCCCTCTCGAACCATTACTGGTGTTTCTGTCCCACGCCCAGCACACTGTAGCGCCAGACGTGAAGGTGCCGAGTCTCACACTTTGCAATAATACCCTCCCTGTCCCACGAGCTGTGGGTGGACCTCCCGACAAGCGTGAACTGGTGAAGAGGACTTCGACCGCCATCCCATCCGAGAGCGTCATAGGTTAATAACGCTTCATGCCGGGCGGGATGCCTGACATCTGCAGGTCAGCTCGAGCAATAACGATTCATTCATCATAAACCCCTCGTATTACTTGGCGCTGTCGCCGCAGAAATACGAATGTCACCATTTCCAACTTTCCCACCCGGCACAAAATTCACGGCAATGCGAAAGCCAACTTCACTAACGAGTTCGATTGACAGCGTCTTGGTGAAACAAAAATGAAGCTGAAACCTTCAAAATAATAGATGGAATGTTTTAATTTGGTCGTCTCTGGTTTCAAGAGGGGGCATCGGAACTTTACGGCGTGATAACACGCAAATTATGAAACCTATTGCTGCGGTTTAATGTTATTCTATTAAAACACTATAAAGGCATCTTTGTGTCGTAAGAACATGTCTCTTGCGTATTGCGAAAGCTGTGTTAGCACTTCAATCACTAAAGAAATGAAACGAACACACGTATCGCGGGTGATTTTTTTTTAGGTATTTAGTGCTGCTGACGGCACTTAACGTTATAGAATTAACTACTCCCGTTACCGCAGCCTTGATGGTAAGCATTTCGTATTAGAGCGAAAGCTCAACTACGCTATGTCTCGCAAGGTCATTCATTGCGTCGCAATGACCCTGAGACACCGAAGCGCAAGTGGGGCAGATGTGACTTCACGCCACGTGACCCTGCGGGGAGAGGCGCCGCAGCTGCGCTCGCTCGGAGCCTCGCCGCAGCGGTACCACGTTACTTGGCGAGGATTTAACGGATTCTTCGCCTGATTTTGGTCGCTCGATCACTCTCGACATGGATGGCGCTCCCTCTGGGCCGCCTGCGCGTGCGCTTCAGCGCAAAGGACAGGCTGAACCCAATCATTTGATAGTTATAGCTGGACGGCAGGCTTCGAAATCTCAAGCAAAAAGCTTCGCGGACCATAAGCCTACCTTCGCCAACATTTAAGAAACACAAAGAGACACATCACATTCGGATTAGGCCTAACTTCCATGAAACACTGTCTGCAGTCTTTGCAGAGCCAAGCTAAAGAGACCTCTCGTTCATGATAACTATGCTTACAAGTGTTAGACGTGACTCATTCCTGTCCCTTTTATACAACCGTCTCTGAGGGCACATTGATAGTTGGCACGTACAGCTACGTGCACACTAGCGTCAAACTTGCCGTGCCGCCCTGCCGACGGCCGCCAGCGGCAGCGCGCTGACGGCCGTCGGCAGGGTGGCACTGCAAGTTTGACGCTAGTGTGAACGTAGCTTTACCAACACGCCATGCGGACGCGCAGTCGTCTTACGGGCTTCAAAAATTCGACAGGGACTTCCATTTTGCCCGGCCTGCTTCATCTCGCTGGGGTATGCGCGGTGTTAATAACGTTCCTCCATTCACTTTCGAGGAATATTCATCGACGTTGGACGCTGTTGTGGACAAGTGGCAAGGAGTTTGTTCGAACGTATTGTCGGTATCTACAGCGTTTATGGCAAATCCCACTGTGCACATTCGTTACCTTACGATTTCATCAGCGCTTTGCGTCTGTTTGCACAAGCGCCACTGGACCAATTTCCTCCGGCACGCGCTTTAATATTAAACGATCCATCAGAATAATGGTCTGGATCTTACGGCCTCGTATATGCTGCACGTCCAGTGTGTAACATTCGACCCACATGTGACAACATTTTTGCTGCCGTTTTGTAATCATTATTGCATAGCGAGCTTGGACGGTGTCTTTCCTCAGTTTTTTTTAATTTTCTTTGACGGTTTTCGGAGCATTTATGCGGCAGAACAACGTAAAATGTATGGGGGCGAGCACACACTCCATGGGCGTGTGTAAGGACGGTTAACACAACATACGCAAGGGGGGTAGAATTTCTTTGTTCATCGGGGAGAGGGGATTCATTAGTTCGGTACTCTTCTATAACGGCCTGCACTTCACTTAGCGTGATTGGGACCTCCAAAATGAGCACACTCATCCTCACAAAGACGGGTGCAGGGATCAACAAAAAACCTCATATCGATGTTAACTTCAACACCGCAGTAAGAAAAGCGTTCAGTATCGATCCGGAACAGCTTCAAGGATTTTAAAATGGCCATTACAGCGTTTGCCTTCGTATTCAGTTTCCACGATGTCTTTCACAAGGGCCGTCTGCCTCTCATCACATATTGGACGCTGCAGGTTCTCTAGAAACTGCTGGTCCGCGAACTAATTAAAGGCCCCCGGCATTTGTGATAAACTACAGCGTCGGGGATTTCACCTTTTCGGGACTTTACTAGATTCCGTCGTCGGGGCCACACAATCACAAGCCCCAACGTAAGAAGCGGATGATAGAGAGAGAGAGAGAGAGCGAGAGGTCATTAGTGGTGCTGTGCTAGTGAGGTTAGCCTGGCAAGAGTGTCTAGCTTGCTACACCAGATGTATCAACAGAAATGAAATTGATGAAGCGACGATGATGATGACGATGATGCGCTCAGGTAAACTATAGCACTATGGTCGTAACTGCAGTTTCCCAAGAAGTGTGCAGGAATCTCATGCCGCGCTGGGAAGTCGACGGGAAGGCAGGGAATGCGAACGTGTACGGGCACAGGCCCACTCCCTCCTGGAGGGAAATTAGGAAGACCGAGGCTCGAAGTTTTGTGAACCAGACCTCGGAGGACCCGCCGATACCTACGCCGCTCACGACCTACAGAGAATTACAGAGAATTGCGGACAAATTCGCAGAACACTTCGGCTGCAGCATCCACAACTAGCAGACTCTTGGACACCCTGCTCATACTCGTCCAAATCAACAAGTGTCCCAATCCAATATGAATTCACGTGTGCTTTCCGAACTAACAAGGGACCCAGTTCAAATTCTACACGCAATCAGCAACACTCGGACACATTATCCTCTCATGCAAGCAGAATCCAGATTTACCGTTGCCGATTCCTCCTCAATCTCCCGAGAAGCTGGAGAGGATTCTGCCCAGCTTCCGCCTCTGCGAACAGTTCCTGCCGGTTGAAAGATCAGTACGTAGCAGCCAGGATGGCGCATATAACAAAACCCGCATCATAACCCGTAGAAAACCTCCACTCCCACTGGACTCTGCTACCCCCCCCCCCCCCCCCCCCCCCCCGAGCACTGGGAGACAGCACTGTCCAGCTCGTTCTCATGACGACCAGCTTTGGCTGGTGAAGAGCCCAAGAAGCCGGACGGACTCAAGGGGTCCTGAAATTAGGACTCTTCCCCAGGGCTGACTACTTTAAAAAGGCGTTTATTCCTCCTCTTCTGCTCAACATAAATGCTCTACTCTTTCTAGCTCTCCACATGAGAGGTTGACACTATTTCACAATGCACCCATTGTATAAATAAATCTATCAAAAGCGATATTGAAGTGGCACGGTGACTTCAATGATTGCGTCATAAACTGTTTACAAAATCCGGCAGTGAGGCACTTGTGTCAAATAAGATAAAGTCTCGCGAGCGGCCACCACTAAGCGAACTGGTTCCCATCAGGTTTTTTAAGTATTTTCGCGCTGAAGCAAGGACGTTTGAATGAACCGTATATAAAATATCATACTTTTGGTATGACCGTAATCACACAGTCGTACGTCAACAGCGCTCGCTGCAATGTCGTACTACCACGGGGGGGTCGTTTGTGTTTTTTTTATTCTCTTCGTCGGTTCAGATAGCAATTCAATTCGTTTTGATGTCCTAGTGGGCCGCCAACGGTGACGAAGTGCGGCCGCATTTGTAAATTTCCGGCAGTAACTCAGCGGTTTACAGCGACGCCCTCCGTCGAGCAGACGCCCTCTGACCTTTCAGTTCGCCCTTTTACATCTCACCCGCGGTACCAGAAACCGGCTGGGGGAGGGGTTCAATGCGGTGGAGCAAAACGTGCTTCTCGCTTAGTGCTTTATCCCCGGGCGCAGCATCGGCTACACAGTCTCCCTCTTCGATTAGCTGCCCGCCGAGGCAACCTTGGCTTCCGTACGGTTGCCTCCTGGCCCCATTTCTGAGTCCTTCCCTTTTCCTCCCGTGGCCTCCCTTTCCTGGACGAATTTTTCAGCGGCCGCCGAGATTAGCCGGGCAGCCGTGGATGGTCTTGGCGCACAGCACTTCCGTGTATATGACCGGAGCCGGCCTAAAACCTCGCCCGTCCTTCCGTCCTTCCGCCACGCAGTAGTTTTTCCCTAGTTTCCTTTATATATATATATATATATATATATATATATATATATATATATATATATATATATATATATATATATATATATATATATATATATATATATATATATATATATATATATATATATATATATATATATATATATATATATATATATATATACAGTCGAATCCACTTATAACGATACCGCTTATAACAATATATCGGATATAACGATGGACAACGATTGCACCGTCCAATTTTGTATGCTTTCTATGGTAAAATAACCCGCTTATTACGATGCTCCCGAGCCGCGATATCGGATATAGCGATTGAATCCGCTTACAGCGCGCGCCGAAAATGCGAGCTGCCGCCGGCGCTGGCGCCGGCACTCGGCGCCGACAGCACGCGACGCGCCTTGCATCCCGTCCACCCCTCAGAAAACGAGTCGACTGCGCCAAGCGAGAGGAGGAGCAGCTTTTCTTATGGTCGGCGGTTCACGAAGACGCGTCGGGTCTCGACGATTTTCTCCATGCCGACGATGGTGTGGAAACGTCCGAGTGCCTCAGTGACGAGGCGATCGTTGCGAGTGTGCGTGGTGCAGCGGACAGCGGTGAGAGCGACGACGACGACGACGCGGCTGAGCAGCCTACCCAGGTACCGTCACGAGGCCCAACGAATGATACAGTCCCTACGGGACTTCATTTTCGCGAAGGACCTCGCGCTCAGCTATGTGGAGCAATTAGATGCTCTCGAAAAAGATGTGCGTCAGCTTCGCGTGAAGCAGTCAAAGCTGACCGACTATGGCTTTTCTGCAAACGAGTAGTTGCACTACCTCACTTGCATGCTAATAAAAGGTTTTGATCTCTCTTGTGGCTTTTTTTTTCTCGACCCGCTTATAACGATTATCGGTTATAACGATGGGATTTTCTTGGCACGTGGATATTGTTATAAGTGGACTAGACTGTATATGTATCACGGTAAGGCGTGCTGCGTCCTTGTCCCCATCCAAAACGTCCGGGTGTGGTCGGCGGCTGTCTCCAGGCTGCGCCCCTATTCTTCTTCGTTCCCTATTTTGCTTTCTATCTATTCTGGGAGAGAAGTGGGGCGGTTCTTTTATTTTTAATTTTCACTGCTTATTGCCCTTTTCGTGGCCCTTACTTTGTGGAGCGCTTTCATTTTTTTCCTCAATTCCATTTAAGTGGCCGTCTGCGCCATTGTGCCCTTCCCTCCTTATTTTCCAATTACGGTTTCGGCGGCCGTCTTGGTTTCGGGGTCGTTTGTTACTGACGCAGCGTGCCATGCCTAATCCAAGGAGTGCGGTGTAGCAGGGATTTTACATTCCTTCCTTCTTTTTCCATGCTGAGACACCAACGAGAAGGAAAAAAAAAACATTTTTCCTAGACCTCTGAACATTTGGTTATGTCTTTCTGTATTCTTCGTGCCTATTTTAATTAACGCTCATCTTGCTCAACCTTCTACACATAAGACTTGACTAGAGTCCGTTGTTGTTCTTGTCGTTGAAAACGTTTATTCAAAAAAAGATAATATAGAATGAGAGCAGAAAACGAGCAACCATTTCTAGTTTAAACAGCGGTCGCCTTCGATAAGGACAAGAAAAATGACAGTAAGAACATCCGCGTACAGCTTAAAAAGTGTATCGTTCGCTGCCACTTTGCCTTTGAAAAATAAAACGATACCCGCAAGAGGGCCCGAAAGAAAAAAACATAATTTCATTTCGCTTGTGGGCTCGTTTTCTTTGTCGTCTTAGTAATTCTCAGAAAGAATGGCACTGCGGCAAAAAAATAAATAAATAAACTGGAGATGAATTCGTAGATCTTTAAGAATGCGTGACCAACTCGTCCCTCCCCTCGCAAACTTGCGGCCGGACGGATTCGCACGACTTGCTCCGTCTGGCAACACTCTGTTAGGCATCTGATGCATCAGGTACCACGTATCTAACACTCTGCTAGGCATCGGAATAGGCGCGTATGCATCAGGGCTCGCATATTTCTTGCCCTTGACCCGCAAAGTGCTTGCGCACTAAAATAAATCCCAAAATTCCCGTCGTACGACAGGAGATGGTTAAACTGCTGACTCCCCGAGTTGGACACGGTAGATACGTTATCAAACCCTTCGCCTCAAAACAAAAAAGCAACACGAAACGCCTGAACGAAAACCAGGGGGCGAGTAAAGACAGTAACTTTAAACAGCAAATAAAAGCCACCTCACCACCGCCGTCGTATGGCCCTCTATACGCATCGTCTTCCGCCGGGGGCCGACGCCGTCTTTAGGGAGAAGTGATCCCACGTCCTCCTGCTCCTGCAGGGACGACGCATTCCGGCTGGACAAATCGCGACCATGGACGCCTCCCCGATTCTCGGCACTGTGAACTTCAATGAGGAGCAGATTGGGAGCAGGCCTCCGAGGGTGGTAGTATACAGGGGACCTAGGCGACAGCGAGGCAACCTCGGTCGCGATCGAAGTGACACAAGTGCAGCAAGTAAGTGTCGGCGGTCGGACGTTGCGGAGGCTCCCGCGGGATCTGTTCCGGGAAGGGGATGCTCAGAGGCCGTCGGCGAAAGGAGGCTGGCTCACACAGTAAGCGCTATAGATGCGGAGACTCAGAACGAATGGGGCCTGAGAGTAGGAGTATGGTCCCCCCTAATAAGGCTTAGGCCGGGTAAGTCGGCGCAGCCAGTGTGTGGAAGAGGACGTTCGCGAGCCGAAGCAAAGAGCTCGCGTAATAATTAAAGGTCATTCGAGTGGCCGGTCGATGGGTGGGCATGCCTCATTTGTGAGTAGATGGGGAGCTGCGACGGTGGCGTTCTGGGAAACGAGGGCGTAATACACTCCGGCGGGCATTCTTGGCGCGTAATTTGCCGGCTGTGTTGCTTTTCGAGCGTTCAGGAGGCAACGGGGGCTTACTGACGACGGTTGTTCACATAAAGCGTGGCTTGGTTACTTAAAAAGGAAAAACGAAGGGGGGAGTTGCGAAGTTTGCGCTATTCCCTCCTCCAGGCTTATGTGAAGCATAAAACGGCCACTGGAGATTTAATGGCGGACCTGCACACATGCGGTTTGTGGCTGTCGGCGGTTATTCCGCGCCAGTCGATGTTGCGTTTTGATTATGCAGGCAGGAGGCCAAGTAGAACAAGAAACGGACAAGTTCAAGTACAAATTCCACCAAGCAGTCGAAATGGGAAGCAGGGGAAAACTGCTGGATTCTACAGTGGGGCAATCAATTGGTTTGGTATCGACGGAAGCGTAGTGGTCACACCCAAAACAATTAATTGACATTCATCAGTTCATCACCCTCTCTGAGGGTGTAGCTTTCTTGAACGGTGATAGTCTAATAGCTGTAGCTGTTCACTCTTTCATAATGACAAATTTGGTACTTTTACCGCTTTTGTTTTCTCTAAACTTTTCCCATTCACTGGCTGGCATACTGGTTAGTTTTTAGAGCGAAGCTGTCTACTTCTATTATCTAGCAGGTCGTCCCTGGCGGGAGAACGAGCGCATACCGTAAATGATAGCGTATGAAAAAATTCAAAAAGAAAGATCCTAGCGCCTTCACATACTTCATATGTCAGATGCGATATAAGACGGTTGATATTGCCTCTATAACAATGTCTTCCCAGCAATTTATAAGTGTTTAGAGGTGCAGCCGCCTTTAGGCAAATTAGTATAAGCTTGGGCTTCTTGCGAAAAAAAACCAACTTACAAAGCTTCGTCTTTGCAAGCTGGCTTTTCCGCATTGCGACTAGCAGCGCAGTGAAGCGTGCCCATCTACTGAGGGAGCATACCGCTCTCCACCGCCGTCGCCTCTTTCCCGAGTCGTGTGTACTCCTCACCTCGTTGATGATTGATGATTTCTATTGGTTTCCCCTTTGTATCGGGGTGATGACATGTCATCTTACCAAAAAGGACTAATATACATATGTTTTACACTTTTGGTTCAATACTAGCACTGCTTAGGGCAGGCACAAAAAGCTTATTAGGCACAAAATACTTTTTTTTTCTGTTACAGGTGGTAACTGTCGTAGGCAATATTCCCCTCTCTGCTTTTCGTCCACCAGCATTCTAATCTTCTTTTCGTCCCCTCGACAGCCTTGAAGGTAACTTCCTCTGTGATACCCTTAAATCCTAGGGCTTCTGAAAGCCCAATATTCCCTTCATGTAGATTTGGATGGATACCCTCACATTCTAACACGATGTGCCGCATAGTTTCTGTTTCTTTTCCGCAGACCACGCATACCCCATCATTTTGTGAATACTTCCCCACAAAACTCTTAGTTCGCAGGCAACCTGCTCTAGCCTCAAAAAGCAAAGCACTGCCCTGGGAATTATCGTAGAAATTTTCCCTTCTGATGTTCATCTTCTCAGCCCTGTACATCTCTAACGACGTTTTAGCTTCCATTTTTTCCCTCCATTTATTCGTTTCAATCTGCCTTGCCTCTTTTTTGGTTACCTTGGCTGTTTTGGATTCCCCACTGTTCTTTCCGTATTTCATCGTTAGCCTTCTAGTCTTTCTTAACCACTGCGTGTCCACGCTTTTCAAGTATAGGTACCTAAAAACCTTAGTTGCCCACCTTCGTTGATCCATTGCCCTCAACCTTATCTCAAAGCAACCTCATCTCATATCAAAGCGTACGGCGTCTCTCTCTCTCTCTCTCTCTCTCTCTCTCTCTCTCTCTCTCTCTCTCTCTACTCACACAGCTCAATGCCGCGCGCTCTTCGGCAGCCACCTGTGCGGCGAAACCTGCGCCGAGATTGGGGTAGCCGCGCTTGATAAACCGTCATAGTCTCTACCACCAATCGTGTGTGTCGTTAGTTTGTAACGTAGATTCGCTCCCCCGTCCTTATAATTCAACATTGCAAATACCCAACATAGCTAAACTTCAACATAGCACATCCCACCAGAGCGCCAGCTGCGCTCGACTTCCCTCTTCACAGCGTAAAGCGGCTCTGACTTTTCTGTAAAGTCATTTTGGTTATGACGCCAGATATTTCTTAGTGAAATAAGACCGCTCAGTGCGAACGAACGCTTATTTATAGAAGATAAGCTATCTATGAAAGATGAGATAAGGGGGGCGTGTAGAAGCTTCTTATACACACCCACCTTTATATGAGTATAAGACGCTGTTTTACCTGAACATTCAGTAAATCAGCAGCATAAAGTAAATTATAGAAATCAGATTACAAAGGGTTAATGGGATAAGATAAAAGATAAATGATAAATGAATTTTTATGGTTATGAATTAGGCGAAGCCCACCCAAAGCTCACTTCTAGGACTTTTTTAAATTCAGTGTAGGTTTCCCCTTATCTGTTCTTTTAGCGGCCTGAGATTTTAGTGCGTCTTATCTCAAGTATATCATCCATCACCCTCCCAGGCGGCACAGAAAGTGTGCCCCAAGACCGGCCCGTCTATGGCCGCTTTCTGGCATGTCCGGCCAGCATCCAGGTTCTGGCAGCCACTGATCATGCGTTGAACGGCCAACATTCGGCAACCAGCGCTTCGGCATTTTTCCGTCCGCCCGTGTCCGGACGCACAACGGCAGCTAACCGGCTGCCAGATATTCAGTTCTCTTACGGCTGCCGATGTTGAGAAAGAGAACGGCCGAAGTACGGCCTTAGGGCATCCGTTTTTTCTTCGGGAAGCGGTAATCGGCCGAAGCACGGCAAGCGACCGGCCACAGAATATGCGTATTCTTGCGGCAGTTGGTGTTCGAAAGGAGACCTGCCGGAGCGCTGCTGCCGTGCATTCGTTGTTTCAACGGTGAACCGCGCGTCCGGCGGACGTACGGCCCCAGAATATACGTTTTGCATTCGGTTAGCTGTCTTCGGCCGAATTACGGCCAGCGAATGGCCACAGAATATTTGGCAACCGGTGTTCAAGAGGAGACCGGCCTACGTAAGGTATCTGGTTATACATCCTTTTTTCGGCAAACGGCATCCAGCCGAACAACGGCTCGCGCCTGGGCGCCGAGAATTCATGCACAGACGTGTTTGGAAGGAGACCGACCGGTTTTTTTCTGGGGGGACAAAGAGCCGTTAGGGAGCCGAACGACGGGGACGCGTTTTTCATCCGCTCCGTGTTTCTACGTTTTAAATGAACGAACATCGTTTGTCAAACAGTAATGAGTGTTCTCGGTGAACGGGCAAGGTACAAGGACTCACTGGCATTAGCAGGGAACCTTTTAGGCCATCGAAATGTCATTTATTGCCACAAGAAGACTGTGCCACACCGACGGGTGAACTAAGCCTCGCCAGTCATCGCCGCTACCACGCTTCTGCCTCCGGCTTCGTCGAAGCATCATCTCGAGGCTATTCGCCCGCTCAAGAAATGGAGAGCATTGGAGACATCGATCCACCAGAGATGTCCGATCCGAGATGGGGATGGTTGACCAAAATAACTGGCCTTTAAGGGCGTCGAGCAAGCGGCAACCACGCAGGAGCTAAACCGCCACCATGTCAAGGACTCCCCACGAGAGTCCTTGAGTCCTTGAGAGTCCTTGAGAGTCAAGAAAGGCAAGTGCGAGCAAAAGCGCAAGTTATTCTGCTTACAATTAAACTGCGACAAGCAATGTTGCACTATGTTGTTGGTGATAAACGTAGAAGAGACTCGCTCGTGCATTGGTAGGATCAACTTCATGCCCTGCACTATGTTACTTCAGGGGATTTTACGACTGCCTATTTAGAAAAAAAATTATTTTAAGTTTGCGATAACAACAGAGCCTTGTCACTGACGAAGCCTAGCTGTTAATTTAGTTCCGATGTTTGAAGGTGAGCTTAGCTACTCTTGGGACATGACTCATTTGGGTAAACATAATCGCCAGCATCCTAGCAAACACGGATTTTGTCAGGATTTTCTTGCTCAACGCAGATTGTTGAGTTCACGTACGATTTGGCTCTTGCAATAGATAAGCTTAAAGTGGTTGACTGTATATTCTCGGACTGCAGAAAAGCAAATGATGGTGTTGCATATCACCTTCTGCGTAGTACATTTCATCCTATGAACTGAATGAATCGGTTTTTGCATTGTTATTACTATTGGCCCTATAGCTTTGTTCAAAAGTACTGTGTAGTTAACCGGACTATAGCGAATGAACGTGATTCCGTATACCTGCAGCTTTATTCGCATTTAATAACATCCTGGTGTGCTGAATCAGAAAAGTTTTTGGATGTTAAACAGTGTGTTAACGGCACCTTTACAAGAAAACCTTCATTCCAATTGGATACGTATACCGTAAATTATGCTGCTGTGACAACGGCCGAGGAATATAAATACCTAGGAGTTTATTTAGGGAGCGGTTAGAGGTTAAATAGGCAGGTTCACACCATAAAAGTTACGGCTGCATATGTTTTTGGCTTTCTGAGACGAAATTTCAGTGAACCTTCATCTAACTGAAAAGAACAACCGTATTTCACTCATGTGCGCTCAATCTTGGAGTACGCATGTGTTTTCGTGGATCCCTACACCAAAGAGCTCGTTGATACGCTCGAAAACATACAGAATATGTCAGTGCAATTCGTATTAGGTAATTGGCACGCTCAACTTAGCATGAGAGAAAGTAAAAGTAAACTGAAATGGCAGGACGTGAAAGATCACAGACGAAACCACAGGTTTAACTTTTTTCGTAATATCTATTATTCGAAAACTGTTGTAGAAGGGGAGAAGTATGTCCAAGCGCCATTCTACATATCTCAAAGTGGGACCGCTAGCCTAAAGCAAATTATTAACTTTTCTTTAAAGGTGACGCCTTGCGCGATTCCTTTTATTTTACATCAATGCTGCAGTGTAATTATCTTCCACGTATGATTACATTAACTGTTTATATTGACGATTTTCAGCGCGCTTTGTAGAATTATTTTGTTATTTTGTCTCATATTTAATGCTTAGTGTTATGTATCTCCCTTCTGTAATGCATGCAAAGGAAAGCAGGTATCAAATAAACAAATAAATAAATAAATAAATAAATAAATAAATAAATAAATAAATAAATAAATAAATAAATAAATAAATAAATAAATAAATAAAACAATGAATAAATAAATGAATAAAAATAAATAAATAAACAAACAAACAAATAAATACAATAAATAAATAAATAAATAAATAAATAAACTTCCAGAGGTGCAAGTTTGCCTCCGACGGGTTGAGAACCATACGCATTCAACCTTGACCAATAAAATATTTATTGCCCTATTCGTTGCAGTATGCAAGGTTTCCTGTATACATGCTACCATTGCTATGTTATTGGTTTGAAACAAATTATGTAACTCTAATTTTACGCCTTTCCTTGCGTGAACACAAAGGGATACAACTGCAGCCACCTGAAGCAGGGCGTCATTCGCGACGCGTCTAGAATTTTTTGAACGTAGTATGACATTAGAAGAAAATTAAGTTCTTTTGGACTATTGAGTGGTGTGGACGTACACTCATGAAAACAACATTAAAATAGATTGAAAATGAAAGTACCTGTTCGCTCCTTCTTAGGATCAGCCCTGCGCAAGATCATCAGAAAAGTTGATCGAGTAGAAAATGTCTTTGCAAGAAAAATGGGCAAAAAACTGGACATACTTTTTTGTGAAGGAGTTATATTAAATGCTCCTGAGTGTTTTGTTGAGAACCAAAACGCTTCGTAAAGGCATTCACGCCGGTTTTATATACATCAAAATTGGTCAAGCAACTATTATAAAAATAGTTTATGTAGTCATAGCATGAAAGTGTTCCGGAATATTGCCCTAAAAGAAATTGGCTAAAAGCGGCGCAATTTGTCTCTCTGAAATTCAACCCACTAAAGTATGCGCCCTCCGCCGCCCCCCCCCCCCCCCCCCTTCTCTTTCCCCGTTTATTACAGGTAAGCCGCCCCACAGAGGATATCAGGATCTGGACAATACATCTATTCAAGCTCTACAAAGAACTGAATATTTTCTGTGTTCGGCAGTAAAAGAGGCACAGCAATTAAAGGACCGACAATTTGTGAGCACTGTTTAATAAATGAATTTTGCTGTCAACTGAGGCTGGTAATTAAGCAAAGCTGCGCTGAAAGCTTGACGGCTGGTGCTTGCGCGCGAACTCACTTTGATGTGGCTGCATTGGACCCAAAATGCTGGGTTTGTGCTGCTTCTGCACTGCGCGAATGAGTCATCTGCTTGCGCGACATGCAGTGACCGGCCTCAGTACAGCTAACGTACTGTGGCTGAACTCCAATGCCCGTAGAACGGCCGTATTTCCGGTAGCTGTAGTCCGGCTGGAGTCCGACGACCGCATCTCGGCTGTCCTCCGGCGGACGTACTTCGGCCGTACACGGGTGGCTTTGGAATGGCCGGAGCCCTGCGGCTGGAATCTGGCCGTATGACCGTAAGCCGGCCGACTGGCCGACGGACACTGGCCGTTGGACAGCCATCGGAGTACGGCCGTATACGGCCAAAAGGCCCACATTTGGACATGGGCCGAACATGGCTGCCGGAAAACGGCCGGACAGAAAATCACCGGCCAAAGTACACCGGCCTGTTTTAGGCCGAACAGTCCTGTGCTGCCTGGGCTATGAGTACTCTAAGAAAAAAAGGGCCCAGTAATTGGTGTAACTGCGCTCGTCGTATCATGTTACGTGACGGCGGTACAGAAGTGAGAGGAACCATGGCAGGTGATGAGCGACAGCTAGTATTTACAATTCTGCTGTTAGCGAGACCGAACTCTTGGCCACGCTTCACGCCCATCTTCATCTTCGCAGGGGAAGACCACAGCACTATGTAACACTTCCGTCTTCGCCTTCACCTCCGTGACATCATCAATGAAAGGCAACAGAAATAACAACGGTAAATGCGGGACGAGGGTGTTGCTACTTCAATGGCGAAACTATAATGTGGCAGTCCTGTGCACCATCACTACCTAGGCGGGTATTTATAGGCCTAGATTGCTTTCTAAGCTAACAACGGATTCGATCGCACAAAACTTATACATAAACAACTTAGCTGGGAGTGAACTAACTGGGTGTCAGGTAATTTTGGTGCAACGTTCTCCGTCTTCGTGCTCTGCAATATGTTAGTGACCATTGTACTTCGAGCACACTATCTTGAAACGATTTTTTTTACAGCCACTACTGCATTGAAAACTCATCGATGCATACCTTGAGAGTTTACACTTGACCTCCCTTGGCGGTTAGCTACCATGACAACGCTTTTCTAGAGTATCATTGGCCCCAACTGAGCGGCTGAGGCTGCTCTCTCTTCCAGTGACGCCCTGCATACCTGCCTCATCGCAATGTCACGAATCGATGCTGCAAGACCTCTTCACCCGATTGCGTGCATTCGCTCTCAGCTTCTGTCCACCTGCAGTTTTTCCTCCACTTTGTTTTACTGGAACTCCAACTGATGTGTCCGTCATACTCCTACTTTTTTTATCTGAGACAAACTCACTTCGTTGACTGTGGCTAGGCATATCGTTCATCAAAGCCTGTTGTGACCTAATCGGATCGGATGACAGCGACGTCGGTGGTATATACGATGTAGCCGCGATTATTGCGCCCTCCTTACGTGCCTGCACCCGTTTTACAACTGAAAGATGTATGCTGCATTCCAACCTTCACAGATTAAGCTAACCGAAGTCCCCCCCCCCCCCCCCTCCCCGAAAGGCACTGAAAGCGCTTCTCCGCTTTTTAAAGACAACTTGCCTAAGCGAGCGGCTCCAGGGTCTTTTTTTTTTACTTTTTTTCTCAGTGTATGTGTGAATATTTGTTTTACATTTCCTGTTTGTATACATTACCTGTTTTCATCTCGTTAATGTATTTTATTGAATTTCTCCTCTCTTATTCTTTTCTGTATACAGCGTTTCTTTGAATTCCCTTTGCTCGTTTCCTGTGCACTGGTTAGCCGAGCGGGTTTAGACATGTTTAGGCACTCAGTCTTTACTGTTTTCTTGCTTGGCTTACTGTAGACAATGAAAGTGACGAACGAGCCGAGTGCACGTCCCGGTCTGTCATTGTCCTTGTATTCTCTGCGCTAAGCCACGCTCGTGCAATCATCAATATACTAGCCCACCAACAATTTTTACTTAGGTATAATAAACATTTTGAAAGCGAAAGCTTTCTTAGTCGAAGCGATGGCATTCTGTCAAAAAAACTAATGCATTTCCCCATAGACCGGTTGGTCGGCCTAAAAGCTCTGATAATTACTTCTGGGCACACGGCGCATGCGTGAAATCTGGCTTTCATTGTGTCAAAACGGTTACTTGAAGAAAAAAAAAACGCGAAAAAGTAACGGTTCCAGGTAAGACAATGCACGCATCGATCATAAAGAAGGAGTATAATAGTATACCTTACCTGACTGATTGATCGTAGGGTTTAACGCGCCGACGCAACGCAGGCGATGAGGCGCGCCGTAGTGGAGGGCTCCGGATCAATTTTGACCACCTCGGGATCTTTAAACGTGCGCCGAAATCTCGTACACACGGGCATTTTCGCTTTTCGCCTCCATCAGAAAAGCGGCCGCCGCGGCCGGGAATTGAACCCACGACCCCGTGCTCAGCAGCACAACGCCTTATCCACTGAGCCACCGCGGCGGGTTATTCCCTTGCCTCCTAAACCACGTAACGGTATGGATTTGTATTATTCATAGATGCGTTTACTCAGTGCGCGAAAAATTGTCACGCGCACGTTTGTTGTTCATTTGAAATTTGGGTCTTTGAAGGTTTGAGGATCGATTGAACGCCTCTTCAGCGAAGGTAGGTCGTACTTTTAGCAAGTGTTTTGAAGCACTTTTGACGCAGTGTTGACGTTAGAAAGCTTTCGCGTTTCTCTAAACTTTATGTAGCAAGGTATGATGAACACTTTTCATAATGAATAATGAACAGTAATAATATTGAACACAAATGAGCAAGGTGATCGCGAAAAAGTTGCTGCTGGTCTAATAAGAAACAGCGGCTTTCTTATTTTGGCCTGATGTTCAAGAGCGGTCATTGTAGGAAGTGCCTGTGGCACATAGGGATGCGTATGAAGAGCGCCACCAAGCAGAGGTGTACCCTCCGGCTGCCTGTTATTCCACGCAAATGCCGCCCACTTCCCCGATTAAACCGTAATGGGCGGCCGCCCTTTGCCAGAGTCACGGTGATTCGAGCGGCCAGATGACCTTTTTAGGCACAGCCAGTGACGCACGAGTGGTGCTTTCTTGTTTAAAGAACAAAGTACCGAAGCCCGCGAAATCCGATTCGTTGGCCGCGAGTGGTGTCGAAACACCGTTTTCTATAAACAGTGCCTCCGAGCCCACTCACCAAACTTTGGATGAGAGATAGTGTTCCAACGAGTGCCCGACAACGGCCACGCCCAAATGCAGCCGTCACTCGCCTCTAATGGTGTCGGTTTTCTGAGCTTCGAAGCTCGGGTTCCCAATCGATCTTGGGCAGTTGTAATCGCGGAGCTGCTGGCTGTAATGTGTGTGGCGCCATCAAAAAAATGGGCCCATCTCCCCGCGAGGGGGACTCGAGTAAATGCGTCGCATAGGGGGTGGGTGTATTGCGTTAACGTTTAGTGTTTGGGGAGTTGGTGGTAGTGAATGCGTTGTATCAGCAGCTTCTTGACGTAGTTTGAATCAGTCAAGGATATAAGGCGCGTTCGTAGCCTTTGATTCTGTGTCGGTTTTGTGGCGCAGTGGGAAGAGCACCATGTACCTCGCGTTCCGCCCACAGGTAGTGAATGCGTTGTATCAGCAGCTTCTTGACGTAGTTTGAATGAGTGAAGGATATAAGGCGCGTTCGTAGCCTTTGAATCTGTGTCGGCTTTGTGGCGCAGTGGCCCTGCGGGCGGAACCTTGCGTTCCGCCCGCAGGGTCGTGGGATGGAAACCAGGCGCCGATAAGAATTATTTTTTTATATAGTGTAGGGGGAGTGGTGCGGGCCTATTGTTGAGAACGAGGAGGGTAGCGTGATGCGGGAGAGGAGGAGTGGGGGAGAGGGCGCACCTGCGCGCTGAGCTGTTGTGGACGGACGGCGGACGCTACATGTGAGTTAAAGAAATGCTCTGCATTTAAAAACTTTTAGTCGCAGTTACTCGCGCTGTTCACCGCACACGTGAGCACGCGTTTTACGAGGAGCGCCCGTCGTCGTCCAAGCTTAGGCGAGGAGCTCGGAAAACAATACCAAGAAAACAGTTCACGTGCGTCCGCTTCTCAAAGGGGGAGCATAAGACAAGCTCACGCTACAGACGAAGCCGCTTAGCGAAGCCGGTTGCCGCCGATTCTAGCGCGTGCTGACGCGTTCCGCTTTGGGAGAAATGGGAGTAGTAGTAGTTGTAAAGCTTACATTTGGGAAACGGAGGGCTAAAGCCACTTGGTGGGGAAAATGGGATATGAAGGAGGGGATTACACGGGTTGCTTCAGCTCTCCAGGCACTTTTTCTTCTATTCAATGACTGTTCGCAGGCTTCGCCGGGGTCGTCCTTCGTCAGACTACTCGCGACAGACCACCTTTGGTTGCAAATTTGCCTATTTCCTGTAATAAAGACTTATCTAATGCGGCATGTGCTTCTTGGTGTATGGTGTTTAGATCAATGTGTCGAATGGTGTCTGAACGATGTGCATCGAAGAATGGGCATACACATACTAAGTGGTGAAGGTCTGCTTTGGTGTTCGTGTTACAGTAGGGACAATGTGGGGGTGAGGGTGTCGTGGAGCCCTTTGTCCACTTCTGAATGATATGTGGGGTGTAAGCTGCATTGGCGCAAAGCTTGTTGATGAATACTTCTTCGGCTCTTGTTAATGAGGGCATGTTAGCAAGATAACCAGATTGTGTCACTTGTTTGTACTGACATTTCTTGCGCTTCTTGAGTCGCTGGATGAGTAGGGCAGGTGAAGCAGCCGAGGTATAAACCAGCGGAGGGGTAACGTTAAGACTCTCCTGCGCCGCTGCGTGAGCGGCATGGTTTTCTGGGCTGGCCTCTTCATGACCCGGTGTCCAGTCGATTCGGATGTTCACTTTGTGGCTCTTTAGAAGTTCCTTAAGCAGTAATATGGAGTTACAAGTATGTTGAGTGAAGGGGGTTGTCGTAGTTCTCGGATTTCTGCGAATGAATCTGTCAAAATGCGCACGTTGGGCGGTGGTTTAAAGTCGATTTCGTATCAGATGTGGTTAATCGCACTGTTTATGGCGTGTAGTTCTCCTTCTAATGCGGTTACAACATTTTGGTTGAAAGATTTTTGCCCGTTAAAAGATGGATTTTCGGGACATGTCCATGCTGCACCGATATGTGTGGGAGTCACGCTGGTATCGGTGAAGATATCAATTTCATTTGGCAGTTTAGACGCCATCAGGTAGTGAATACGGTGAGATCTGGTTGCTGGAAGAGCCCGTGGGATTGGCTTGCTGAAGTGGCTTTCGATGTTGTCTGATATCGACCAGGGCGCAAGGGGGATTGGTAGCAGCTCAATTGTTGGTGCGGGTTCTTGTTCGCCCCACGCCGTGAGGAAATCCATTGGGCAGAACGATCCGGGCCCGCCATTCATGCATGAGGAAGACGACGATACAGATGCATATGACGATGACCACTCCTACCACAGTGAAAAGCGACCGCGGAACTTGTAATTAAGCATTTTCGAACCTAATCCGCTATGGTTCAAGCTTTGCGGCACTTAGTGCGAACTTCGCCATTTTTTTTTTATTTGGCGACAAGAATCGGCCAGTGCAGATGTAGTGTATGCATCAAACTGGGCAACGTAAAGGGAAGCCGGCTGCTGACTGGTCCTCGAAGTATGTTGTCAACTTCCCTCGAAAAGCAACGTGTGCAACACCAGGAATGCGTCGATCAATTGATAAAACATGCACTAAACATACCAGCCGGCCAACTGCGCAATTGTAGTGACAGTGTTTTCATTCTCGATTCGTCACCCAAGCTAATAGTGGCTCCCGAGATTCACATGAGTTGTGTGTTTGGGAATCATTCATGCCAATAAGGCTTCTTCTTCGTGTGCTTTATGAACAAGCGCTATTGTTTTCCGTTTTTATTGTCTTTCTGCCAAAGAATGAACGTTGGGTCTCGTTCCTATAGATTAGGACATCGAGAGAATCGGCTGATTATCTGATATTTCAGGCATAAGTTACAAACAAATTACGCCAAATTGATAGACAATTACATAAAACGTTCGCACATACGTCCACGGCACTGGGAGCCATTCGACTTTTCGAGGACACTCCATGCAGCACTCCTCAAGTGATTCTGCCTCCTCCCCTACCAAACTGCACGAGCACTGGCGCTGTGAGACACGATCCCAGGCGACCGCTAGCCAGTCAGTGTCGATGGATTTAAGCTACAAACTTTTATAGCGTAAGCTACCTGGCCGAGGTTGAGCAGTTTCGCGTGGACCCTGAAGGGCCATGCTGCGCAAGCGCGAGAAGCATTGGAATGAATTGGCTTGGATTAAATTGGATTGGATTTTGATTGGATTGAATTGGACTGGACTGGATTGGATTGCATTAGATTGGATTGGATTGGATTGGATTGGATTGGATTGGATTGGAAATTCAATCCAATTGGAGTACGGGTGTGTAGAGAATGGGGTCTGCGCATTCCAGAGGAGTGACGTCATAGCCACGGCAGACGCACTGGCGCCAGCGCGCGCCCAGCTATGCGCCTCCGTTGCGCAGTAGCCAAGTCTGACGCTGCGCCGGAGCAGCTTGATAGCCGTTTCGCGTGGCTCCTGGAGAGCCGTGCTGCGCATGCGCGAGGAGCAGTGACCGGACTGGACTGGACTGGACTGGATTGGATCGGATTGCTGAACCTTAGCTCACGCTACGTATATCCTGGCATAGCCGAGCTAAGCCACTGCTACTTTTTTTATTTGGGGGGAGGGGGGGGTAAGGGGTGTTTGAGATTCTTGAAACACTGGGCGATCGAGTACTGTTTGTTACGCGCCTGGATGAATTCAAATTTGAAATTGCGAAAAGCCGAGATTTTGATTCGTGATCTCTTTTCTGTTGGAGGCGAAAAACACCGTGTCACAAGTTGGCCCTTGTGCCGTGGTCCGTCAGCAGAGTCCACCAGCAGAATACGCTACCAGCAGTGCAAACTTTCTTGCGATTGCTTTGTGTAGCCCTTTATCTAAGTCGAGTGGCGCCTCTGGCAAGTAAATTCCTCCCTTCCCTTTGCCGATCACCTCTCATGCTGTTCCTTTCCCGTCTCGTTCCTCCTAAGATAACACGCTAGAGGTTTGCTTAAGTCAATTTAAATTTACCGCATTTCACTGCTTTAAGTCGGGTGCCCAGATGCCAGCGCTGCCATACGGCAGAGACGAGCCTGAATCGAGGCAACCTACTACAACGTTTATAGAACCACGTTGCCCTTCTACACGAGCGTTCCAAGCGGGACGTGAAACCTATCTAATGAACCTTTCATTGCTGTTTCCGTTTGATTTTTTTAAATACCGGCAGGTAGCGCGGGAAACAGCAGGCCTTGCGTCGCACAATGTAGGGCTCACAGAACCGCTTGGGACAGCCCTTGCTGGCTGTCAAGTGGTCCCCTTTGCAGAGGGCACAACCGAGGATACATGGGTGTCTTGGTTGGGGATTCTGCCCACCGCAAGACTGGCAGCTGCGAATGGTCAGATTCGGGCACACGCCGGATGGATGACCCATGGCCTGGCAACCGCTGTAGAACGGCCCTGTCTTTTTATAGAGATAGCACTTGACTTCTACTCGCATGTAGTAGACGTAGAACGGCACTTTGTGCCCCATGAAAGTGATCACGACCATCCCGGTGGTGCCGAGGCACCGGCATGAGAGAAACTCGAACCCCGGGAAGTACAGGTCGTCTAAGACTTGTTCCATCATGTAGTGGTTGGGTATGCCGTGGATCACCCCCTTGGCAGAGTCGTATGGGGCGAGCCCGTAGAGATTGATCGGGTATATTCGGCCCCCAATGGTTAGTTCTCGGATTCTGTTAAGGGCTCGGGCAGCCTGCTCATAAGGCGTGATCACGGTTAGGACGTTCTGGGTTTCTTCTACTCGAATCCGCATGTCGGCTGCTCGCCAGGTGAGTCCTGCTGCTCGCAAAATCGCTTCGGATAGTTGGGCGGGGCCAAGCATGGCTAGGGCTAGGCCTTCCTTGGGTCTGATAACAAGTCTACAGTCGTCTTTCGGTGGTGGTGGTGGCTTAGGCTTCTTGTTATTAACGCTTGGCCTAAGTGCCGGCCGAGCAGGGGTGAGGCTTAGGGTGTTAGTGCCCCTCACCTTAGCTTTGCGTCTCTGAGCCCGTCCGACGTGCAAGAGTGAGTGAGTGAAAAACATTTTATTGAGCCGGTGAAGTGGTAGTGGTTCCTTATTCCAGGAAGCCATGTGATGAGCCGGCAGCCTTCGCTCTGGAGGCCAAAAGTGTCTGGACGTCCAGATCGCTGCTGGTTCCAGCCTTCGTCGTTGTTGCTTTCGGTTGGGTCTCGTTCATCACTGGGACCGCCCTGCATGGTGTCTTCATCGCTTGGTTGTTCAGGCTGATCACTTTGCCATCGTCGCTCGGCGCGCACTCGTACTAGGCCCAAAGTTAGGCCCAGCGCGGTGCCACCGCTTCAAAAAGAGAACCGGCTGTGAAAACAGAAGAGGTGCCCTCACGGACGAATTCTTGGTTTGCACAGGTTCCTGATGACTTCAGGCACACGATACAGATATTCTCGCGCGGAAACACTGAAGAAGTTTGCTACTGGAAGGTCTATTTCCAGCAGAAAGCATTGCAAACATGGCCGCGCCTCGTCGTCTTCTTCCTCCGCACGAGCGAGAGTTTTGTTCTTTTCATGATTGCTTTCATCTCGCACGTGCTGAAGCCTTTCTGCGCCGTTTTGAACGAGTTTTTTTAGGGGCGAAGCCCCTTGGGGGCAGAGGCTGTTGGCATCTCCTGTCGGCGTCGTCGTAATCCTCGTTCGTCTCATGTAGTCACGGTTCCAAAACACCGGGAAACTCGTTTACGCCTCGCGCTGGAACGCTACGTAACGCGTACAAAAAAAAAAAAAAAACCGGGACACTCGTTTACGCCTTGCGCTAGTACACTTCGTGCTTCGAAGACACGAGACTTTTACAGAAAAGCTGTATTCCTCTATCCCCCAATGGTTTCATCTCGTTTGGCAAAATTGCCAAGGCACCAAGAATACACTTATATACTGCATGCTTCACCCCTCCGCAGGTTTCAGGCTAGTGGAGATGGCCCGGGATTTTTTCTTCCGCTGCCACTTTTTACGTTTACTATCGTAAAAATTCACCCAACGAACATTCCTAACTAACTGAACACGAGTACTGCCGGTTAAGTACATACATTTTGCCTTAAATGTACCTGCAGTTTTATTGGCGCTAAATAATGATGCCACGTATGTGCCAGCGGTTCCAGGATGGTTCGAGTGGTTCTGCCTATATAAACCTCTTGTTCAAGCATCCGCCTAACTTTTGTCCGGAAGGCTGAATCGAGGGACAAGCGGGGTATCTTTCCCAAGTCTACGTTAGGGTGCGTGACGACGCGTAACTGCGCTGGCTAGATACCGTGACGACGGACGAGCTATGACGACAAGCAGGGCCCCTAAAGTGTTCAGCACTCAAAAGCTACCTAACATATCAACAGATAGCTGACCTGCAGCCGTACTTCTGTGCTTTCAGGGTCATGTTCTAGCCGGTCCGGCCTTGCAGGTTTTCCACGAAGCTGTGCACTTTGCCGTCAATGCATTCCCTATCCGCGCATGCTGCCTTTGCCACAATATATAGCGAGAGAGAAGGGCGCAAACATACTTTTCTGATTTAATTTCACAAACAGTGCAAGTGCTGTGACACTAGCTGCAAGTGTTATTTTTATCGCTGCCTGAATGGGATGAGCCGGCGTAGTTTATGTACTTGCCCGTTTGTGCTGTAACGACGGTACTCTGCTTCTGAAAGGATGCAGACTACAGTGGCTATTTTTCTAGTAGAAGCAAGAACAAAAACGCCTGTGTTTGGAAGATTTCACCGCTCGCTAAAAAGCCCCAAGGAAGACCATAGCCTCTGGTTGCTCATAACGACCACTTCGCATGCGGCACGTTTCTTCCAACTGTTACACGCAAAATGACCTTTAAGCAGCACATAAGCGTGAATCAAATGATCTTTCAACCTACTGGGACGACGATGTAAAGGGTCGTTTCAAAATACCGAGAGCGAAAATCGAAATAATACTTTCCGTGCATAACGTATACAACCTTTTGAAACTGTCTTTATATCTGTGATTAATGTTTATAACTCATTGTATTAACCGGAGCTCAAAAACATCGGAGGCACATTTAGAGCTGCTTACGTGTGGGAAGGCGAAAGGATTTCGTAGTCCCACGGTGAAACGTCTTCGGGTAGTGCTTCTATTTGCATTAAGGTTGCTTCTGCCGGTATTTTAGACGCGGAGGGGAGTAGAGGCGGCCGCAGCACCTGCAGGGAGCGCGCCAGTGCGCAGAGCAGAGCGTTCTTGATCGTTCGTGACTGCTGCGGCACTGGGTGACGATGTTCCGGTTGATGTCAAGCTGCAGAAACGGCCGGGCTGGCGGCGGCGCCGGCCGGGCTGCGGCCTCTGCTCTTGTACGTGGCTCTGCGAATGTCCCGCTGCTTCCTAGCAACGTTGGCGCGCGCTTATTTTTGCAGCGGAACTGTTATAGCCTAACTCACGCGTTTTTTCCGTCCGTGGATCGGTGTTCTCTGCACGCGATGTGGCTACCCGCTCGTGTTCTCCCCTCGCGCTGTTTGCACAGCTTCTCACTTTAGCCACCTGTTCGCTTCCGGCGCTTCACAGTTTGATACAAGAAGCCGCATATTGGCCCTGGAAATATGCTTATCAGGGTTTAGAAGTGAAGCCTACTTTAAGGCCGGCATAAGCCTAATATTTGTCAGCTCGCCTTCTCGCATTGCGTATCCTACAGTGAAGCCTACTCACAAAATAAAAGGCGGGCGCGGTGGAAGGACACCACCGACGATAATCGCGCCGCGGACGCCAAGAGTCAGCGTCGGGACCCTGAATACCGCCAGACGGACAACGTAAGACGTGGACGTGGCTTCAATCCCGGTGAGCGATTCCCCAGCGCGGCGGCTTGGTAGGAGCGTAGTTTGTGGCCAACCAATAACCAACAAAAAGCTCCGCTGGTCACCCACTTTTATACAGTAGAATGGCACTGAATTTTTGTGTGCTGTTGTTATGAGTCATGGCACGCACGCTTGATGACGAATGTTCACGACTGTCTTTCAGGACAACACCGCCGACGCCGACGTGTTTTCTATTACTGGAACACATAAGGCTCTCGCCCTAAAAAGGTAGTTTACAGAAAGTGACATTCTACGTGGGCACGTGAGCCGTAAGTCATCCCCTGCTTTCCAAGCGTGGTATCTGAGCCAATCTCGGAGGCAACGCATCATCCCGGCCAAAACTAACAACGTGAGTGTGTATGTATCTGTCTAAAGGAAAAGCTAGCTGGCCGCATAACCTTGGTCGACAAGTGTATTGTGAAGCGGCGGGCCATAATTGACTTCCTCTGTACCTAGTATACACCCGCCGATATGTATGTTTTCCTAAGCACCCGCGTCCATCGACTACCCTATCTCCCTCCCGTAGAGCTTATGTGTACCCAAGCGCAGTGGAGGTGTTTATCTTAGCGTGTCTTTCTGGGCGACCGGTGACCTCCCCAGCAATCGGAATCGATAATGAGCAGTGCACGGGCGGCGCAACGTCGCACGCATTGACGCGGGAAAACTTCGAAACAAGGAGAGCAGTTGCCGGACGACGACGAAGGGGGAAAAAAAGGAGAGTAGTCGAAGCGGGTCCCGTGTGGGGGAGGGTCACCTAAGTGAGCGACAGTGCACTGGCGTGCTGCGGGGTCGTTACGTACGGGCCGTCCTTGAGACGGGGAATGAAAGGGGGGGGGGGGGTGGAGGGAGGAACACCTTGGGTCCGTAATTAAACGCGCCTCCTCAATCGATATCGAACATCAGCGGCATCTGATGGTGACGCCCCGCTTCACCTCTACACACCTCCCCCCCCCCCCCCCCCCCCACCCACTCCCTTCTTCCCTCGCTCTCTCCCAGCCAACTGGCAACTCTTTCCATTTCCTCCAGCCCACCGCCCTGGTGGCTGATAAGTGAAGCGTCGCGTCCGCTGCGTGCTGGGCTGAACTGGAACGTAAGGTTGGTACCGTGGAAGGGACACTTCGACCCGCGAAAGGGGGCGACTGCGCACCCGGATTCTCGTGACCGCTCAACGAGGGTGACAGTCGTTATACTGTGGGAGAGCGCGGTTTATGACGGGCTGTCATGAGTAGCCCGGGACCTAGCGCCGACCCACGCAACCAGGGAGGGAAGGGTCAGCGTAAACAGACCGCACCGTTGGCGTATGGCATTGGGAGAACGTGAAGTTTCTCCCCGAGAAGGGGCCTCTGATGAGCTTTGACTCGGTAACCTGCCTTAACAGTTATAATTGAATACTCGCCACAGAGGATCCTTTTAAGGTGTTAGAGAATGGTGCAGGAAAAGGCGTGTCGCCGCAATGACGTGGTGGTGTACCTGTCTCGGAAAGAAGCCACCGCCAAAGCCATGCATGCACGTCGTTCCGCTGGCTACTTGTTTCAGGAACCGCGAGAGCGATATCAGACTTCGCGGGTGAATTAATTCTGCCTTCGCAGGTTGTGTTCCTCTGTGTTCTGGCCATGGACATGGAAACGCAACGTGTGAGCGTTGTTTTTTTAGGGGCGGAGCCCCTTAGGGGCTCAGGCTTTTGGCGTCTCATGTCGTCGTCGTAACCATCGCCTCATGTAGTCAGGGTACTAAAACACCGAGACACTCTTTTACGCCTCGTGCTGGAACGCTTCGTAACGCGTACTAAAAAAAAAAAAAACACCGGGACACTCGTTTTCTGCTTCAAAAACACGAGACTTTTATAGCAAAGCTGTATACCTCTACACCCCAGCGGTTTCTTATCAGTTGGAAAAACGCCAACGCGCCAAGAATACAGCTATACACTGCATGATTCGCCCATCCCCAGGTTTCACGTTAGTGGAGATAGCCCAGGATCTTTTTTTTTTCGCATCAGTTTTTGCTAATATTTGTTTCCGCATGTACTTTTCCTCTATTGTGGCGTTCCTCAACTTTAATCGACAACTGCTCTGCTGACTATAGTTAAGCAGACTAGAACTTTGGCATACGGCCTACCGTTTCTTGTAATGGCATCCTACCGTTTAATCGGTGGTTCCCACTATTGAGCTTCGTGTCTACGCCATTCTCCTCTATCAAACTGGCTCAGAGTTGCGACGAATGGTGCCGGTTCATTTCCCACGACAGATATTTACTGGAAACCTCCTATTTTTTAATTATCATCTAAAAGTCAATGTGTCAATGCACGGTAAAAACTGCGAGGTGTGGAACCACGGTACCTGTGTACCGTGGTTCCGCCCCTCGCTATATACCGGCTATTGGCCCCGAGGACATACCGTGGCGCCACCTACGAGTGACGTCACTCGTAGGACGCCGAATCGTGTTGTCGTCTGCTACAACACATTTCCCGTGCGTATGCGGAAGCGTGATTTTTGTTGTGGCCACCGTCTCGCCCTCTCCTTGTGGATTTGATGCAAATTACCAAAAAAGTTGTCTTTAAACCAAATAATTCGGGCAAGCAATCAGCGACTCGCTTGTTCCCGGCGACACCACCGCGTTTAGGTAGTTGCTACCATCGCGACCCACAGCTCTTACATACGAAGCCAGCTAACGCCAAGGACGATGCAACTCATGCCGAGAAAAGTACGCTGTAAATTTATTATGAAATACTTGTGACGGGACATGTGTGTGCAAGCAAATACCTTGTAACAGCGACGGAAACGCGTCGCTCACTTATGATCTCACCGCGCGAACTGCTCGTATTGCCTGGTAAATGAATGACGCGAGAGCGGTGATCAGATTGCTTCGCCGCACATGCTTAAAAGTATTGTTATGGAATGCAGTTTGGCTTGATCAGTGCCTATTTCCCCTACGATGTTTTTATAGCCATGCCCGGATTTGATTAACGATCACTGCCGTAGCCTGTACTCTATACGGCTCATGTTTACTTTTCGCGACTTGTCCGCAATGTATGAATGGTATGAACGCGTGTTTTTACCGCCTTCGAGCGGGTTCGGACAAGGCTATATTAAGTTTTGATTAGGTGCTCGGCGTGTTAATTTATAATTGCAGCGTGTTTTGTATGTTTACAGTAAGCCGGCATTTCTCAAGCATCAATTTCAAAACTCACGACTTCTCACAGAAGGCGAGGCTGCGTACGAGGTGAAACACGTCGTTAATGATTTCGGGTAATGGGGATATTTAGAATAGGAGAACCGAGCGTTGGGGACCCCCAAGAAGTTAGAGGAACCCAAACGCAACACGCGCGTGCGCGACGGGAGGGCCTTCGCCAACAGCTCGCAGCCGGCTTCGGATGCACGTAATCGGATGTTGGGAACTTTAGGCTTGGCGTCGCAGCAGATACTTCATCGCCGTTAGAGTTGCGAGTGACAGTCCCTAACACAACGTTTCACCGCGCTGGGAACTCTGTAATTACTTAAGCGCAGTGATTTCAGTTGAAGCGATCGACGATTCTTGCGCGCAAGCATAGCCATCCTTCGGCCGCTCGCCGCACCGTGCGTGAACGGGCCGGCGCTGCCGGGACCGACCTCCGCGGCCGGTCGGCGTAAATCGCGGCAGATATTTGAGCATCGCTTTGAAAACCACAGCTGATGACACTACCTATCAGAATTTTTCATCACACCAACATACACTTTCACCAATCTGGAACTTCTTTTCCACGACTTGTGTGATTTTAAAAAGCGGCGACAAGATGTTGCTGCCGCGACCTGCGTCGGTTCGAGCCGCACCGTCGGCTGTACGGGCAGGCACGGCGGGTGCGTGTGCTTCTGCGAGCAGTTAACGCTTCACGATTTCCTGATTTATACGTTTCTTGCAAACAAGGGAAATCTAGAAACTTCACTCGGCGATCGTTGTAGTCCACATTGTTGATCGGGGAAACAAGCCGCTGCTTATGCTTCGGTCGCATGCGTAATACACCACCACGCTCATGATGTTTGCGGATAATCTACCACAGTTGATACGGTTTTGAAGTCTCCATGAGGTCGAACTGCGCTTGACGCACTGAGAATTAACTTCAAACGAAGGAAATTAACACGAAAATACTTTTAGAACGCGCTTCCTAAGCGAAGTGTCACGCGCTGCAAGCCAACTATGCAGCAACTTTAGGAACGGCGGGAACGGGGATCATACGAGTGACGTCAAAACGATCGCAGCGCCGGCCTCTCCAGTGGTGGGCCTCGCGGCCAATACACCGGCGCTATACACCGGCATTAATTAAACATTGTCTCATAAGTTGCTTTATTCAGTACTTTTTTCTGATAAATGACGCTTTTCTCTTGCATGTGTTCATGTGTAAAGCTTATAACATAGAGAACTGGTCACAATATTCGGCCGATTTTTCATACGTATTAAGAATCGATTTTTTATTTGATGGTCATACCTTTGGGTCTTGTGACGCTGGGTACCGCAAATCAAGTTTCATATATTCATTCAGGCAAGGGCGAGAGTTCTTATATAGTACCACATGCACAACTTCAAACAACAATTACAACACGCTAGGTTCATACCCACTCATATTGTCATGTGAACTTTCATCGCTAATGCGTGTATACGAACTACCTAACATAACGTATCGCTAGCATGAATAAAAACAGCCCATAATTTTCTTTTAATTTAGCGTTTGTTGCGCGTAGGAATAGATCGCATATTTTTTTGTCGACTCAGAATTTATCACGTCTTCGCTTAGGGCCGACACATTACACCATTAAGCCACTTCTGATAAAACCAGAAACCGCCCTTTCGATGTCCCCGACACCCTCCTTGTCAATACTCTGCGCTTCCATTCGCGTACTGAGCAATAGCGTCGTCCAAGTGTAGTGCTTTGCGGCATCAACGGCACAAATTCAGGGCTCGATCGTTTACTCCGCCGAGGGTTGGGAGGGCTTGATTCACTTGGCGGGCGGATCGAATATACCAGCGCTGACCTTTAACCCAATCCCGGGATTGCGCGACTGTCACCATGGGAAAACCGGGCGGGAAAAAAAGATCATCGTAACACGATCTGTGCGGCGCGACTTTGGGCTGCCCTTGGGAACTTTCAGAGCCCCGTTCGGAGTGGGGCTACTCTCACTGGTCCTTCTTCGCTGAACGGTGGGGTGGGTGAGCTCCGCACGATTGAACGCAGTGCGGGGATGCTCATGTATAGTGTGCATTCTGCGTGCTATCTTGATCGTATCGTTCTCATTGAGTGAGTGAGTGAGTGAGTGAGTGAGTGAGTGAGTGAGTGAGGGAGGGAGGGAGGGAGGGAGGGAGGGAGGGAGGGAGGGAGGGAATGAGTGAGTGAGGAAGTCAGTGAGTGAGGAAGTCAGTGAGTGGGTGAGTGAGTGAGTAAGGGAGTGAGTAGGGTGAGTGAGTGAGTGAGTGAGTGCCTTGGACAAGTGTTCAGGTAAGGTGCAAACAGCGAGAAGGAAATTGAAGTGGAATTTCGGTGGGTTGTCGAACATTCGGTAAGCATTCTCAGGTAAACAACACTAGATTACGCCTGCAACTAAAAAGGAAGGTATGCAACCAATTCCTAGTCCTGGAGATGTCTTCTAGGGTACAATTAGGGAATCTACTAAAATGTCCCGTCCACTTCGTTCGTCCTTGTTCCTTTCGCGCTTACGTACACGATGAATGACCAACTCGCCCAAAAAACCACTCGTTCTCGACAAAATTTAGCTCGTCCGAACAAGTCATGGTAAGAATGAACGGAGAAGCGCTTATGGATAGCAAACGAGCGTATTGGATTTGGAAAAACAGGGGTGGAAGATATTAGGAGAAAAAGAGGGATAAAAAAGTGGAGCTAGGCTGAGCGTGTAATCCGGAGAACGGACAACCAGCGGACCACTAGGGAAACAAAATGGCTACCAAGAGCCGGAACTAGAAGTTGGAGAAGGCCGATAACTGCACGGACGAACGGACGAACTAGTGAATTTGGTGGCAGAAGTTGGATTTGTACAGAGCAAGGACCGAGCAGGTCTAGTCTATGAGAGAGGCCTTCGTGCTGCCTGAGATAGGTGTACACACACACACACACACACACACACACACACACACACACACACACACACACACACACACACACACACACACACACACACACACACACATATATATATATATATATATATATATATATATATATATATATATATATATATATATATATATATATATATATATATATATATTGAACAAAATGAACAAAATAGGTATTTGCCTGGAAATCAATAAATTATGTCTTGAAGAAGTAGTCAAGTCAGTAAAAAATCTGCAGAAATTCGGAGAATTGTCTACCAATGCGTAGTATTCTTACGCCGCTGGTCAAGGGAGACTTCTTTACAGCCAAGTCCTTTGGTTTTTCTATATTCTGTCTGACGCATTATCTCCTTTTATGCTATAACAGCGATTAGAGGTGGAAACTTCCGGAAACCTGCAATTTTGTGGAAATGCAGGGCGTTATGCAGTTCGCCATTTTCGCTGTTTTTTTATTCCTCTTTTATTTTTTGTTTTTCAAAACTCTCTTCGACCAATAATCCCCATTTATCGTGTTATAACGATTAGAGGTGGAACTTTCACGTAATATGCATTATTTTGGAAATGCAGGGCGTTACATGGTCCTGGCTGAGGGGACTCAACCAAGATTGCTACGCATAAAAAGTGCCGAGCTATACTGAGGATGATTTAGTTTTCTGTGACTCACGATATCTACTCCAGAGAGCAGAAATTTTTTCCATCACGCCAGCACCATCCGAATATTTTGTGACGGAAAGAGCAAAGGATTATTCAAAACGAGTCTTCTGTACTGTTATGATCTGGAATTCCTTTAAAATAGCTTCCACGCGGGCTTAGTCGTTTTATACCTTATCCTCGCTTCGAGTTTTCTCCGTTGGTGTAAAAATACGTTCCACCCGTAGCCCCCGAAAAGGTTTCTACTTTGAAAAGAATCTCTACTTGGCAAAGGCTGCCCCCAAAAGAAGAAAGTTGGTAGGGAATGCCATGTTGACTTTCTCGCATTTTTTAAAGACGAGTTCTAAGCCGGAAAGAAGCTGCCTCCCAGGAAAATGGGCGCGAATGAAATTTCCTACACGAAGGAATTGCGCGTCTCGAACTAAAAGAGAACTTGCTCCAAGTTCCGGCAACGAAATTCGGAAAAGTTGAAACGGCGTGAAGGGAGCTCGAAGACGGCGTTTGCTTTGCCTGTAGCGCTATTTGCTCTGTGGAATGAGAAACGTGAACACGCTCAATTGCTTAAGCAAACGAACGTAACAGCACATAAATTTGGAAGTTTGGGACGAGTCAAAACTATGTCGACCTGTCTTTTCTCTACGGTTTTGTGATGCGCGTTTTATTTTTGCTTTTCTCTCAATATCCTCCTCAAACGCGCTAATTCCTGCTTCGAGCGCCACTTAAAGGATAAAGAAAAGATAATAGAAGCGCGGAATCAAAAAGAAGGTGTACGCGCTGAATTGCTTAAACAAGCGAACGCAGCAACAAATAAATTTGAAAGTCGGGAAGATGTTCGCTTTTCCCGTAGGCATGATTGTATACCCCCCTACCCATTTTCTTCAGTAAATAATCCTTAAGGTGAGTTGGTTCCAAATTGCAGCCTCGCTTGGAAGAAGGAAACAGGACGGAAATGTGACTGTAAGCTACAAACATGATATGATGACGACGTCGATTATGATGATGATAGTGGTGGTGGTGGTGGTGGTGGTGATGGTTATGGTTATGGTGATGGTGAAGAAGAAGAAGAAGAAGAAGAAGAAGAAGAAGAAGAAGAAGAAGAAGAAGAAGAAGAAGAAGAAGAAGAAGAAGAAGAAGAAGAAGAAGAAGAAGAAGAAGAAGAAGAAATGTGAAGAAGTTCTGACCTTTTTTTCTCGCCATAATAAAGGAAGTATAAGTGTGGGCTACTTTATTAGGAAGGGACACGCGTCTCTTATGACAGCAATACTTGTTAGAAACTCCAAGGGAATGTTGCGAGATGCCCCTGGCTTTGTTCCTCTGTGTTCTTCGTGCGACGAGGTTTGCTAGACGTTGATGGCTGTGGAAATGAAAGGCTCGGTCTTCCTTTTTTTTACGTTCGGTTAAAAAGAGTGCGCGAGGTTTCGGAATAGTTTTACATCGCGAAATGACGGGAAATTATTACGCGTTTTAGGGCGCTATTTTATTATCATTTTTATACTGGATCAGTTGGTTGCCGCAAGTTGTTCTTTAGTAACCTCATCGGTGGAACGTAAAACTAGTTTTGACTCGTAGTTGAAATCGCGTGAAAACTGCGTGGAAACTAAACCACAACGCAATTCGTTCGAAAACATTGTTAGTTGCCTGGGCAGTGCATGGTTCCCGAATCCCTTGTAGTTGGAAAAATTAGACCTAAGGAGATTCGCTTAGTTATAATGGCGCAATGGAGACATTCTACCAAAAGATTAACTTTTCATCAAAAGCCGGCTGCGATAAAAGAATTGAATTTTCCGCACAACACGGACATTAATGTTGCTTGGCCACACAACCTGTCTTTTTAACTTCGTCATTTTTCCATACGTATCCGTTGGGGGGAAAATGAACCACCGGTAATGAGCGTAAGACAAGGGTATACGGGTGGCTTTTGGACGCAATACGCAACTAGTAAAAAAAAATGTCATACGTCAGTTAGTCTTCTCAGCCGTTTCCCCAGCCCCTCTTCAACCAAGGTGTATATCACACATCCGTTCAGAAAGATCTCCACCGCATCCGCATTCGATCGTGTACAGTACATGCACACATACTATGCAAATATAATGTGTGAGTTTCTTAATTATCTTGTACGTAGGTACTGTGGATCACACAGTACAGGCCAAGACAATGCATGAAAGACATTCTTCGAGAATCTTCGCTTGGGTATGGCGTTGGTTCTGTGTGGTTTGTTTCCACTTCTGATTCACCGATAATCACGAAGGAACGTTAAGAAGGCTTAAATATTTCTAGTTTCAAAAAACAAGACACGTTTATGAGGGCGCACTTTAAAACGCTGCTTTTATGAGTTTCTGAAGAAACAAAAATCAAATTTCGGCATTTTTTTCGCAGTTTCCTTTCTGAATATTGCAACATTATGAACGCAGCAAGCCGATCGGTCCTACCCTTTTGTTCCCTTTTCCTTTTTAACAAAGGACGTATTATAAATGAGAGAGCTATGATATATATGAGACGGCGAAAGAAATATGGTAAGCAGATGGAAGATTAGTTCACTCTTCCAACATGTGCGGCTTTTTTAAACGTTATCGTCTGACACAGTTGATCAAGGCTTCCGACGATTTAGGAAACCCTTCTTAGTCATAGGACAGCAAATTCGGCTGAGGTGAACCCAACTATCGTAACTATTTTTGTGCGCAGATGGTTGATTCTGCTCTATCTGTTGTTCAGCGAATCATACTGAACAAAAACTAGATTCCCGGTTCCCGATAAAGGTCACACGCCACCGCCACGTTCTTCGCTACAGCAGGAGCCGCTTTAGGGCCCTAGCTCCACCCTCAATTTCCATTTGGCTTCGAGTCTGAACGAGTTCATGAATGTTTCACCCTTTGTACGCCGTTCACGTTGGGCTCCAAACGTGCGCGACGCTCGGGTAAAAGGGAAACCGAACCGCACAGAAGTTGGAGTGCACCGTTGTGGTCTGTGGAGTGAATATTTTACGTTAATGATCCCCCCCCGCATTGCCTCCTTGGGTTTCTATTAGCCGCATCGCTGGCATCTATCAGGGGAGCGCTGCTAAGGGCGGACCTCGCCTTATCAATTTTTCGAGCACGACTTCATATAAAATTCTCCGCAAATTGTGCTTTGCAACGGCACTCGCCCGAAGCTGCGCAACCTTGTCCTTAGGAAGTCCTTAGGAAATTGGCTTACACGTGGCAGAAAATGAGAGGATTAAAATAAAGAATAAGTGTTTCAGCTAGCGGCATTAGTTTCACCTCGATATCCTTTACTCCGCAGGGTTAAGGGTCTCCCCACATTTCTTTCCGCCTTGACTGGATGCTACGTACGTCGTGTAAATCGTCAAAACTCCTGTGCCTTTACGATAAAGCTGGAAAGCTCTAAAGCGTGTCCTATGTCGCTTTTTATTATACTGTGGATATAATGTATAGAGTGGCGTACATTTGCGCGGGGTGCAGTGTTTGGGATCCAAAGACGACAATTTTACTTATGTTTCACAAGTAATGATGCAGATTCAGATTTGAAAAGTCTGACAACGGAGTTACCTATACGGAGCTGACCTTGTTAGACCGAAAGAAAGAAAAGCCCTCGGGTACCGATTATAAGTTCAAAACAGAATGATTAACGGTGTCGGAGAAAAAAAACGTAGCAGTGGCTTAGCTCGGCTATGCCAGGATATATGTAGCGTGAGCTAAGGTTCAGCTGGTTATTGTTAGCTTTCCTGGTTGTCTAGGATCAGCTTGATTATCATGCTTACTAGTGCTTCAATGACACACGCACGGTATATGCATTATGTGACACACGTACATTTATCAAGCGGCTCCGGCGCAGCGTGTCTAATCGCCCCTGAGCTAAGCTGGTTCCACAGGCGCACACCGGTGTTGCTGCGACGCACGAGCCATCGGTTCCACACCCGGCCACCCCTCGCGTGATCATCAAGTGGACCGGGCCGCCGCGTGCGGAATGGAGGTCGGTGGGCACGTGGGGTGTGTGAGAGACTCCGGGCAGCGAGCAGCGTTCTGTGCGCCGTGTGACGTCCCTGCTGCTCGCGCATGAGCAGCACGGCTCTCCAGGAGCCGCGCGAAACTGCTCAACCACGGCCAGTGTAGCTCACGCTACAAAACGAATTGGCCGAGTATCAGCTCCCGTTGCTGCAGATGCCGTCGAAAGACGATAGTCTTCTGCGGCCTCTGTCACGTAAATTCCTTTCTTCTCTCCTCCGCCCACCTCCCATGCACTTCCCCTCCATTTTGGTCCTCCCAGAATAAACACGGAGGAACCTTGCTCAAGTCAATTCAAATTTCCCGCGTTCCACCGGTCGCGCCATCTACTGTAATTGTTTGTTGCAGTTGAACTTGGTACATTGCCACGAGGGACAGACTCGCCCGAGATATTTTTTATTTCTGGGTCAAAACATTGTTCTCAACTGGTATTTCTTATTTGCTATCACAAATATCAAGCTCCCATTTACTTTCAATTAAGAGAACTGCGATTACCAGTTTTGAATGGATGTTTTGCCTCAAGTATGGCTAATGTTTTATTTTTGCTCAAAAGTCTTGACAAATGTAAAGTGTTTCCAGATCTAGTGGTTCGGAAAGGTTTTGGCTATGCAAACTGTTCGTTCAGACAGACAGGCAGACAGACAGACAGACAGACAGACAGACAGGCAGACAGACAGACAGACAGACAGACAGACCGACAGACAGACAGACAGACAGACAGACAGACAGACAGATATTTTTGGGTTTAAGTAGTCCAATAGACTATCATATTCAATAAACATTTCATTCCGCATCTCCCTGTCACTATCTTTTTCTACTCTTTTACCTAGCTGTATAGGCGCACTGCCGAACCATAGCATCAGCATAAGTGCAGAGTTGCCTTCGAGTCTCCTCTTCGTAACCCTCTTCCACACACCTTATTTTCCTGCATACGCCACTATTTCGCTGACGTCATATCCGTCACGGAAAAGACGAAAGTACAACAAAGCAAGCGGCCTGTAAAGGGTGCACCCTTGCACACAGGGCCTTCTTGTGGGCAAGCAAACTTTAGTACAAAAGAGTACGTTATACTTAGGGTTGTTCGTTTCCGGGTTTTATATTTTAATACAAAAGTGTTTTATGCCGGGATACACCAAGATTTCACTGATGTCATATCCGCCACTGAAGTGACGCCAGTACACCTTTGCCGAAATGACCCGCCAGCCGGACGTCGCTCGCCAAGCACACCCACAAGACAGCCGCCGAACCGCAAGTCATGCTCAGCTACAGATTTCGCTGCACATATCACTTTTGTGTTTTACCGATTCCTATTTAAAATAAACGCTCCTCACCGCACCTTCCATTGACGTCATGAACTTTCAGGCGGCAGACCATGCTGCAGAACAGAAGCACAGTGAAAAAAAAATGTCAGAAACTTTTTATTTTGTAAAATGTACCGTTTTTTTTGTATTCATTACATTCCCTCACCACTCCCGCACGTTTGCAACCAAGTGGCACTGAGCTTACAAGTTGAATTGCGGCAGAGACAGGACCAACAGCACTCTAGCCATTCTTTTTACTAACGTGCAATTTCTCCCTCAGGCAGCTTTCCTCTCGAAACAGTGCATTACAGCCAAATGATAATTGAAAAGCGAGACGATGAGAACGGGACATGTGTCAGCCTGTTCCCTGGTCTTGTGCTCGTATTAGGCAGAATCCCTTTCCAACAGCACCGTGCCATTTAATCGCACGCTTCATTAAGAGCTTTCTTTCGTATTTCGAAATAGGGCAACCCCATCCCCCAATACTCTTGCAACTTTTGTAGGTGCTGCACCTACTCGGCGGCCTCTGATGGAGACATCGCAAAAGCCTACACCCCCCGAAATGTGCCGAAACATTCCTCGCGCTCGGGCAGTGGTCAGCACCAAGAAAAATGTCAGTCACGCTTCCGCACTAACGCTGTGATGATGCAAGCGATGCTGCAGACGCGACCACCCGCCCCTTTGTTCGTCAAGATGTCCGGCTGGAGGCAAGCAGTAATTCGAAACCTCCATCATGAGAGACCTTGGAGCATACAATAGCATGGCTGAGTCCAGTATAACTCCCTACCTCGGCAAGAAGGTAATAGCCGGTCAGAGAGAAGCCCTTGCAGCCTCTACTAACCACAGAAATGCTTTGAGTAAAGCTGAAAGGAAAGTAAAAAGAGTAAGTTTGCTTCAAAAAAGGAATTGTTGCAACGCTATTGGAGAAAAGTGAGAGGGTTCGATGAACTTGCGTTACCCAGATTAAGGAACGCAGCGCAGCATCTCAAGCGGTGCATTGAAAGTGTACACTTAGGACCGAAGAATGAGGAGGTACCACAACCAAATAAGCGTGCAGGCGTAGCGCTCGACTACGAGAGAAACCGAGGCGCGTTCGGACATTACGCATCCCAATTATCGTGCGGAGCGTGCGATAGCAGCCAGCCTGTTGTCGCTAATGTAGCAAGAAATACCTTGGGCGAATCTTCCCGAAATCGATTTGCGCACACTTATCTAATCAGCGATCATGGCATACTTGTTCCTTCTTACAGTTCCTTCCCCGTTGCACAAGTCTTTAATGTTGCGCCCCACTGAGGGCGAAAAAGAGGGAGAGAGAAGTTTTTTTTACTAGAGAAAAACGAAGAGGTCTGCTTGTCGCCTGCATGCAATTCTGCGTGGATGGGGGGTAATGAATAAGGCTCTGAAGGAATTAGGGAGACTGATCTTGAAGGAATTAGGGAGACACGAGCTTGTTTTTTACATCCAAAGATACTACACATCTAATAGGTCTAGCTAACTCTGTTCTAGATAAATTAAGTACTTGGAGTAAAGTAAATGCATTGGCTATCAATACGTCCAAAACCAAGGCCGTGCTCTTCAGGGCGAAAAACCGAATCATAAATGTCACTGACTCCCTTCGTATTGGGAATTCCTCCATTGAAATTGTCTCCACAGTTAAAAGTCTTGGAGTCACATTTCACGAACACATGACGTGGAATGATCATGTCGAAAAGGTCACTAACAAGGTTTCGCATGTAGTTGGCATTCTAAGAAGGCTCCGAACTTTCCTACCGACAAAAATAAAACTTATGATATACAACGCACTTTTTCTTTCACAGATTAGCTACTGCCACCTAATCTGGGGAAACACCACTATTTCAAACATAAACAAGCTACTCCTACTGCAGAAAAAAGCTCTGCGTGCAATTTCTAACGCACCATTCAATGCCCACACCGAACCACTTTTCACAAAGCTTGGAATTCTTAAAGTTGGATACATTTACAATCACATTTTACTTAAGCGCTATCATGCAGGGCAAAAGAAGAAGGCAAACTTTATCGTACAGTTATCTAACCTAACCCCAAATAATTCCAGCTATCACACGCGCCATAAAGAACACTGGAAAATACCTCGCGCTCGCACAAATTATGGTGTTCAAATGCTCGCGCATGCATTGCCATCCTTACTAAATTCATTAGATCTGTAACTTCAGATCGGGCTTCTTTTGTGGGTGTGTGTATTTGTACTCATGTGTCTGACTTTTGCCCTAAATAACATGTAAATAACTTTTTTATAGGGTATCTATTGCAACAACATGCAATAATGTAAATCGGATGAAAGGTTGTGCCGGTTATTTACTGTATAAATTTTGGATTCTCTTTTTTGCTTCTGTTCTCGTTTTTTTTTTTTCCATTGTGTAATGTTTGTGTAATATTTGTTTCCATTGTTTAATGTTTTCCATTGTGTAATGTTTGTTTCCATTGTGTAATGTTGTTTCCATTGTGTAATTGTTTCCATTGTGTAATGATGTATCGCTGTCTCCGCTGCTGCACAGTCAACTTTGGTTGACTTTATAGGACTGTCAGCTTCCTGAGGGGGTGCGGACCCAGTCAAGCCGATCCTGCAAAGGCTTTTTGTCCGTGCTCCCAACATCTTGGTGAAAGATGTTGAATAAATATGATTTGATTTGATTTGATAGAAGAAGAAGGGAAGAGGTAAATAAAAGTAATAACGAGTTAGTCGGTAGTTTTGTGTGGGTGACATAAAGAGTCCAGATGGTCTCACAGGAGTATGATATTTAGTCCCAATCCTCTCAGCGACGCTGATGTCGCGCCGGTAATCAAATAATGCCCGCTGGAACTATCTGCTGAAATGAGGGTGATGGTCATGGCTTTGCAGTCGCGCAGAACGTGGGACATGTACATTCTGGGCTCTCACTAATTTTTTTAGAAGGAAGATGATACTTATTTTTTGCTCATTCGGACTACATGGATAACGCAGCAGCTTACATTTCGGGTGTACAATTGCAAATATTAGTCATTTGGGGGTTTGTGTTATCTAGTCTTGCGAAGGTACTTGTCAACACGAGCGTGCGGTAGACAAGCTGACTGGTGCGTGCAGTCATATCGATGGAATAACGGTAAGGATAACGTTTAGGAGGGGCACATCAATGCCGCGCGAGCATCGATTGGGTGGTTGTTGAAAACGCTTTAGACAGTTTTTAACAAGAGCCGCCCGTAACTACGTTGTAGCAACATTTGTAAGCCATTTTTCAAACCTTCTTGACCGTCTTATGTAATAGTTTTCCGTCTCCAGGTTGTAACAGCGTCCACCATTTGTCAACTCAATTACTTTGCATTTATTCTCTCACGCCGTCGGCAAGTTTAGGAGTCGCTTCGCTACCACAGACACCGGAGAACGTTTTTCTGGCCAATGGGCCATTTAATTGTTCCGCATTAAAAATCTGAGGCCTTGCTCTATTATTATTGTGTTGAAAATTAATTTAGCTCGCTACTTTCGACCGTTACTTGACCACGCGAGTGAAGTAAAGGGTGTTGAAGTATATTTTTCCTTAAAGAAAATGGGGGCCATAGAAAAGGCGGCCATACGTGACGAGGCCCCAGCACCCTTAGACAGTTGGTAGGAAGAATACCGAAGCAAGAGGACTCGTACATAGAACGGGCGAGAGAAATATCAATACAACTCTTCAGTACGTTCAGTGAAGCTCGGGTATAAACGAAACACTTGTGCCAATTACTATGCAGGAACCCAAATGCATTCATATTCATGTTCAATTACAAATGCATGCGTGACTAGCGAATTAAAATATACCTCGACAAATGCGACTATAGCACCTGTGAACAACAAAGGGAGAGAACCATTATATATACAGTAAGAGCTCGTTAATTCGACACCCGTTAATTTGGAAATTCGGATATTTCGGACGGCTCTATTGGTCCCGACCAAAGCGCATGTTAGTCTATGGGACCAAACCTTCGTTATTTCGTCAGAATTCGGCCCCGAACCGCTTAATTCGGACAAATGCTGACGACTGCCGCTGCACAAAAGTGTGGTAAATTAGCAGCACTGGAACCACTGGAGTGAAATGGAAACCTGAGAGGCATCGCCATCGTCATCAACCACGATTCTGACGAAGAGTCATGCGAGGAGGTGCAGCCGCGACATCATCGCACCTCACGAGAAGTCTCGGAATTGCTTTTGATATTGGAGGACGTTTTCCTGAGCAGTTCCGACAGTTTGTGTGCTGTTGGCCACTTGGAAGAGTTAAGAAAAATTGTAATGTCAGCCGAAATATGCGCGAAAAAGCATACGACTATTACAAAATACTTCAGCAAATAAAGGTATGCTTCTCCAACGTGATTTTAATGTTGTTTTTTTCTATTCATTCATTAATTCGGCATTCGGATAATTCGGACATTTTTCCCGGTCCCGTGAGATCCGAATTAACGAGCTTTTACTGTATACATATATATATATATATATATATATATATATATATATATATATATATATATATATATATATATATATATATATACACCTTGAGCTTGCTGATTCATTAAACCACATTGCCCAGTGGTGCACCGATTGACAAATGTCGATTAACCTTAAAAAACTGTGTGTATGAGTCTAACAAGAAAGAAATATCCTGTAAACTACGTTTACAGTATTAATGGCGTGAAACTTGAACGAGTAAATGAACACAAATACTTAGGTGTAACAATTACTTCACAACTTAGATGGGATGCACACATTGACAAAATAATTTCAAATGCGCTGCGAAAGCTGTTTTATCTTCGCAGATGCCTTCGAATGGCTCCACAATCTACCAAGCTTTTAGCCTACACTACCTACGTGAGACCGGTTCTAGAATATGCCAGTACAATATGGTTTCCCCAAACAGTCACTAGCGTAAACAAACTTGAAAAAGTACAAAGGAAGGCAGCGCGATTCATTTGCAATAGATATAGGCGTACTGATTCCCCGACGAATATGTTATCAAGCTGTGGCCTTCCAACACTAGCGGCTAGAGCAAAACAGGCACGCCTGAAATTTCTTTTTCAGTTAATTCACAACCATTACAAAATCGACAAATCCAGGTACATTTTCCTACCAGAATCCCGCACAACCCGGCATACACACTTCCATACTCTAAAAGAATATTCTTTCCAGAACGACACCTTCAAGAACTCTTTTTTTCCCCTAGCTATACGAGAATGGAATAGTTTAGACCCCTCCGTTGCTAACACAAATTCGCTAAAGGACTTTGCCTCAAAAATAGAAAATGCAACATCTTAGCTCACCGTGCCTTCATTGGTAGATGCATTACAGCCTCCCATTGAACTGTTTGAGTGGCCGAGGACTCTACATGTGTGCAGTTATTTGTAGTGTTTTATCCCTTTTCATGTAACATTCCTTTTCTGCTAGCGTGACTAAGGTTTGAAATGTGTTTTTATGTTTTTCCGGCTACAAATGTGTGTTTTGAAATAATTTGTTTTTTGTGTTTATCGTTTGTTCTGTAAATATTTTTATGTATAACTATACTGAAACATATTTCGTATTCTGCTGTGTATACTTTAAAGACCATCCGCGTTTAAGATTGCAGTTCTTTCTTTTTCTTACCGCATGTTTCTGCTGTTTGTGTAGACTACGTGTATGTAAAATCTGCAAGCCCAGCTGCTATGGTCTAGGGAAGAGACTGGCAGTATTGTAAATAAATAAATAAATAAATAAATAAATATATATATATATATATATATATATATATATATATATATATATATATATATATATATATATATATATATATATATATATATATATATATATATATATATATATATACACATATATATATATATATATATATATATATATATATGTGTGTGTGTGTGTGTGTGTGTGTGTGTGTGTGTGTACACGTACAAAGTGGACAAATTACTTTCTTAAATTTGAATTGCCTCCAATGCCATGTTGAAGCGAATTTGAATGCCCGGCCGGTTATTGAATCTTTTATTCGTATTCGACTACACAGAAAGGGTTAGCCTCCATTTTTGTCCCCCTAACTGCAATATAGCCTCGTCTCGCACAGGCCCGCCTCGCCGTGTCTGGGGGTGCGAGTGCCTCAACCGTGCGTCACGCAGACACGCGCACACTCGCGTCCCGCACCTGCGACCTGTCACACAGTCCGCGGGACAATGGCGGCGCTGACGCCGTGCAGGCCGAACAACGTCCTTGCCAGAGCTCCTTTCTGTGCGTGTGTCGCTGTGCTGTTGCGAAGGGGGGCCTCGCATCGGCGTCTCATTCAAAACAACCTTAACTCTTCTGACACAGTGTCTTCTCCACGCTAACGGCAAACTTCTAACGCCGATGTTGTGTGGTTACTAATAACAACAGGTGTCTTCGCAGACCACCGCAACTCAAAATGTGCTTCGAAAGTGATAGCGTGAATAAGCATCACAGAGGGTGGGGGTGTCTTAACTGTTGCTAAGCGGAAGGTAAAGCTACATGCTTTAACTCCGGCGGCACTGTGCAGGGCTCGATGTCATTTTAGGGAAAAGAGCGTGTACAAATGAATTGCACAAAATACGTGGCGTGGTGGCGGTGAAGCACGAGTTCGGGATTTTTTTTTTCTCACTGTTTTTGTCATGTCAAGACTTGTAATACGATTTGTAATGCGTCATATTGGTCAGTTATGTAGCAAATTGATTAGCCTCATTAATATTCAACTAGCGTCGTGCGAAATGGCTATAAGAGAGTACGTATTAACTTGGGCTACAAACTTTGTTTGTAGGTTGTCTATACCACTTGCCAAAGTCTTGAAACTATATCCTCTACACGTAGTCTATTAGGATGCACTGTAGGGAAAAATTGTGGATTAACATCTCTATAGAACAAAGCAAAGCGGCTAATTACGTTTGCGTAGTCATGTTACCAAACTATATCTTCTTCAGGATAGATTAACTCATCTTAACTTTCCATAGACCCACGATTTTCTCGGTTGTAATTTTTCCAATTCATACGTATTGTTCTGCCCGTCCAAGCCCCCCCCCTTCTCATTGCCCAAATCTGGCCATTGGTTTGTAGGGCCTTCCACAATGCGCCCATAGGTAAGATGGGGTTATATGGCGTATTTAATAAAATGTTCTAGGGTGTCGTATGTTGATGAAGGCTGCCGATATTGGGGCTGAAATGATGCTTTTTCAGCAATGCATTCGCATTTACTAGTGAAGCCAAGTTGGCATTCGTAAAGTTGGCTCTCTCATGTTAATGCAATGCATTATAGAGTGAAGTCCCACGCCAGTATACAAGCCGCGTAAGAAAGATGGAGGGCCCTGCGTATGTGGATTAGAGCTTAAAGTGGGGTAAGTTGGTACTAGCATAATTTATGCATACTTCTTTGCAAAAACGACGGGAACACACGAGAAAATGGGGACGGGAACGACGCTAGACATCAACTGAGTGCAACAAAACAAGACATAAACCCTCGCAATCGCCTCAATCCATAAACACATGCCTCTGCGCACATCACATTACATTACACCCTGGATACGTCGACGTGCGCATGAGAGATGAGCAGGCGTGCACTACCCGAGAATGCCCACTAGGGAGCGGCTGCTTATTTCAACGAGAACCATTATGTGTCTTCATGAGACGAAAACTCTGGTGTCGTCGTTGTCGGATCGCACACAAAATTCCCGATCGCTTAAAGAGTAAAACCACGTCAGGGGAGCTCGCCATAACGTCAAAATTTCCATGTAGATCTCTGCCAACAAAGTAAATGAATACTTTGAAAGGAAAATTTGGTTTTCGTCGGTCTTGGTGGGAAGCGAACCCGGGCCTTCTAGCTGCCAGGCGAACGTTCCACCACGACATTGCGGCTACCCCCTCATTGTGGCCAACTGAAGGTGTGCCTAGTGCGTGTGTCAATGGGCACGTGACGGCACGGGAAGAGAACATGTGCACTTCAGCCACGAAGAACGCTGATTCCGGAGAAGTAGGGGCGTTAAGTGTCGCCACTCTGCCTGTCGAAGTAGTTCGCACCGAATCTCGGGGCGGAAAGTGCTTCTACGCCGGATGTACCGCCACTTTCTGTACCGGCCATGCGCGGTCGATCCCGCAGATACGTCAACGGGGTCGAAGCCCGTGAAGTGGAGAAGACAGCGATTGCAGCCGAAAGACGAAGCAGGGTAAGCGAAGAAACACGCGAAAACACTAGGTAGCTGTAACACCAGGCACTTTGGTAGCCCTGGGAAAACCATAATGTTTTTTGTTACTCTCGTTACCACATGTCACGCCATCTTTTCGCCACCTCGTACCTAGTCTCATGTAGACAGTGATATCAACTCTAAACCAGTATTCACAGAACAAACATTAAAACCTGATAATATATGCGAAGAAACGTGGATGTAATTGGTTTTCTTGTATTATTACAACAATAAATAAGTACTCTTCGCTTCAGGCCGCAGTTGAGGCAGAAACTCTCTATAAAGATGCTAAACCTTTGTACACACTTCTGTTGTAATTAAGCCCTTTATTCGCTCTTATTGCGTTCAATGAAGTCCAATGCGCTCTTTTTTTTTCTGCCATCTTATTCTCACATTCATCGCTTTTTCCTTCTCTCAGTAAGTGTATTTGTGTGGATTTTTTACATCTGTAGCATTCGTTTAGAAACACTATGCTCACAAAGTTTTTATGCATTTTTTCCCCTCAAGTGATGACGCGTACGATATTTGGGTAGGCTCCATTGAAAACTGATATTAACCCTTGCCTATTACTTCCATTCCTCATGCCCACACTCCTCTTATCACAGAGAACTTAGACCAGTCAGTAAACAAACCTGTCTTGTTAATGTTACTGGAGACCCCAATTCATGCCCCTATGAAATTTCTTCCGAAAGGGTTTCAAAACGCCCCTTTTGGGGGGACGCAAAAGGTTACACTAAGATCATTTCGTTGGCCTCCAGGTGGCTTCGAGATGATTTCTCATCATGCCGGAAAGGTCAAGTGGTTACACGCAAAATCCGCTATTGCGGATTCTCCAGCCTACCGCCTCGTCACTGGTGGGAGCTGGCAAGGCCCGTAAAACAGCCTCGCTCTCCTCCACCGTTGCGTGCAGCAAAGGTTAACGTTCCCGCAGCTTGCCTTAACGCCCTCCACCAACTCATCCGAGAAGCGCGCCGCTCATTTACCACCCATAAATTGCGCGGCCTCGTGCGGGTTTCTTCGCCTTCGTTTCAAGCGAGGCGGCCCTTGGCCGTCAAGTTTTACGCAAGAGCCGAGAGGCGGGGGAGAAAGGCGGCTTAGGGCGGGCGTGCTCAGCAGACCGAGATGCACTTCGGCCTGTCGTTATTGAGCGAAGCGGGCGTGAGCCCTGCTGCAACTTGCTCATCATGGTTTCGGGAGAAGGGTGGACGTGGGCGCGAGTCCATAGCGCAATCTTGGAACAGCTCAAAGTGAAACACGCCGTTGATGTTTGTGCGGCGACTTCGCTGTAAAAAGACTTGCCTAACGGAAATTAGTCCCCAGAGAGCGCCTAATTTAAAAAGCAAACTTCGCGCTAATATTAAAAAAAAGGACCATCTCGATTTTTTTTCTTTACCTAAGGCCCGCTTGTACGGTGTTTCGGACTTGGCATACAGCACCCAGGGCGCTTGTTATGCCCCACAACTTCACACCCCTGCATGCAGCGCACCTCACAGCCGAAGTGTTCATCCTCGGAGAATGAATCTTTCTCGGAATCTTTCTTAGACACAAACGGAGCTAGCATGAAATCTAGAAGCCTGCCCCTTCGCGACTACGCTGCCACCGCTTTTACGAAGCGTGATATATCAAATTATGGGCCCGCCGTTGCAGACTGCACTGTCCCCTATGTTCCGCACCACAAGTTTTCCGGTGCGACATTTTCCAGGCCTCTGGCTTGGCTTGGTAAAAACACGTCCGCCATATGAACGACAAGCTTGTGTCCTTCACCATCTTCCGCATGCTATGTAGTAACGCCGGAGGATGCACAGTCCCGTCTCTTCTTCGACTGTATGGTGTCATGTGCGCTTGGTTGTTACGCTACAGCCTTCCTGTACTTCTCCCCCTCTCAAAAGGAAATGCGATAGTTCTGTGCAACCGCAAGTTCTGAGGGCTTGCATTAGAGTGCCGAAGGCTACATCCACGGTGGGAACGCTGGTTGGGCGTCGACGGCTGACACCACTCGCTGTTGGCGCGTAGGAGCTCCTTCGCGTTCAACTGATATTTGTAGCACTGCAGCAAGGTCACCCTTTAGCCCTCAGCTCAGCCACTGAAGTGCGAGACCTTCCGCCGCTGCACTACCAGCACCCTGCTCCGTCTCTGCAACCGCATTGGATGTTCCCCCTCTGCAAATTACAACAGGAGTGAACGGCATTACCCGTAAACAGGATATCTCCACGCCTGCCTTAAAGTTCTTCGCCTTAGAACTGGTCTCCCCGAAATACAGGGCACACACCCATCTATACACGGATGAATCTGTGACAGCCACCTCATCTGCTTTAGGAATCTGGCTTCCGTCCTCCAGTACAGCTTTCAGTGCAACATCCACGGTTACCAAACTTGTCCTTCTGCGCCTGCTTTTCCCGACATAGTCGAGGAATCAGCATGTTAGTGGGCAATTTACGGATTCTCGGGCGGCGCTTCAGTGATTAACATCATACCCGAAAGATCAGCTTGTAAATGCCTTGAATTTACAAGCTGTGAAGGCACACCATCATGTAGAGCTCCAGTAGATTCCTGCTCACTGCTGTAAAACTGGGAACGTCAAAGCGGACACCGCGGCATCGATCGCGCATGGTCCGCACGGGCCAGTGATACCGACTCGGTTCTATGCTTCTGCCCTTGCGTCCAACGCAGCCTGGAGATTTGAGCGATCCATGTGGGCGGTAGCGCCGCAAAATTACGCGCCGCTTCACTACATGCACCCGCACGTGAACTTTAGGAAGTCTCGCGGGCTGTGCAAGCATGACGAAGCGGTTTTTTCACCGCGTGCGGCTAAATTTCGCTTACACAGGTCCTTTTTCGTTTGAAGCAGAAACAGGCCGCTTTCCCCCTTCTGTGCTCTTTGTGACGCGCGCGAGGGCTTGAATGACGTAACATGTGAATTTGCGCGTTATACAGTATCTAGGGCGCCCCTCATGCTGCCCCTGGGCTTGCCGCTTTCTAGAGGACTATCGCTAAGTGAAGTGTTAGGCGCCTGGTCTAACTCAAAACGAGCATCCCGTGCGACAGAAGCTCTATTGACTCTCCTGCGAAGTACAAGCCTCGATCACTCTTTAAAGGGACCATGCAGACAAAATACAGTTTGTTTTATTCGAAATATTTCGTCTTCTATAGTGCCCCTAGCACTTGTCCGCCAGCAGATCATGCCATATTCACTGTGAAATTAATCAATTTAGGTTGGAATTTTGATTCTCCCGCCAAATCGTGTGTTTTCGTGGCGTCCGCAATGAAGGCTTAAGTGCGCGTATTCAAACTAACTTTCACTGCACCATTCGGCTCTGCAGCCTTTGTTACTGTCAGTCCTCCCAGATGGCACTACGTACCAAACTGAGACCAGGACCGTTGTCCGCCGTTGCTTTGTTTTTGACTGTATTTTCAACCTGGCTTGTTTTTCTTAGGTAGAAAGTACTCGTTTCGTGAAACATGGGGTATGCTCGACAAACAGGGTCACGTTGAACAACGGCGCTTACGCCAATCGGCCAGTGTCGTGTAAGACAACTCCAAAGCGGCGGACTGCTGTGCAGCTAAAACAAACATAGTGCGCCCAGTACCAACAGCAGTGCCTATCGGTACTTCTATGTATACGTGTATTTTCGCAACTTTCATTATTTACCCCTCCATTCTCACTGCTGTAAAGTTAATATGCATTACATTTAGGCGCCAATAGCTCGTTCGGCAAACTTGTAAGCCCTGCCTAATTTGCGTTTAATTTTGCAGGCCTCACCCAATCGCACAGCTGGGCATATGACATCATAGGTTCTGTTGCGGGAAATAAGCTAGTCGGTCGCATGGCGATTTCGTTTTTTCCTAATTATATAGCTTATTTTGGCGAAGTGTGCATTAAACGTGGTGTCAGTATGATTTTAACAAGGCAATCTTTCGAGTGAACTAAACCTGTGTTTTGTCTGCATGGCCCCTATAAATAAGGCTTCATTAGTAAGCGCACCATCGTATTCATAGTCATGAATCATCATCACTTCATCCCTTTCATTTCTCCTCATACATCTGATACATACAGCAAGCTAGGCGCCTTTGCCGGCCAAACCTCACCAGCGCCAGTTAAGGTTATTCTCTCTCTCTCTCTCTCTACGGGCCTAAAAGGAGTGTACGATCAGGTTGAAATATTTTATGGTAAAAAAAGCAAAAAGAATAAGGCCCCACCTCTACCCCTCGTTTCTTTATTTGTTGGCCCAAAATGTATTGATCTTTTTGTGCGTGTCAACAGAGATCGTTTGTTTCGAATTAAAGAAATTCCTAGGCAAAGCGTTGTCACGTTGTGGTTGGTATACAATTTTAATCTAAAATGAAGTTTCATCCGGAAACTGCGAACCTTTCCCAGCAGGGACCCAAACAGTGGGCGACGGAAGACCACACCACAATGGTTACCCAATCCGCGCCTCGCAGGCTACGATTTGCAACCTGCGCCTCAAAACCTCTTAGGGACCCTCGGGCGGAAATCTTCACCCGGGCTACCGCCAATCTCTTCCCGAAGTTAGACTCGCTAATTAAAATTTCCTCTGATTGAATCCTCTTTTTTGATAGTTTCGGAAAATGAGCAGCCGGAAGACCGAAATTCCAGCCCTCGACTCCGGTCAGTGCCGTCAGTGCCAGAGGGAGCCTTATTAGCAGCCATCGCCAAGGTCCGGCCCGCAGAGCACACCGCTCTGCGTGGTACCTTATATGGCTAGCCTACAGGAGAATTGCATTTCAGTTGCCATGACAACTGCACGTTCCCTCCTCCCCTCCCTCCTGGGCAGCATAGTGACGCGTTCGGTGGACCACGTTTAATCGCAACCACAAAGATTAAAAAAAGAGTCATTCTAGCCCATCGTGATAAAAAGCTTCAGAGGGCGCTGATATTGTTCATGTGAGTGGCCGAGAGACGATATCAGATCCCTGAAAAGTCCAAAACAAGGCCTTAAAGGCGCCAGATGGTGAGGTTGATACTCGGGGGTCTTGATCCCCGGTGGCGACGCCTGTGTGACCCGTGCCGTGGAGAGGGGCGGTCCAACGTGTTTTGAATTAAGCGCCACGCGAACCTCCTAACGTCGCCCGTTCAACCCGCCTTGTTTACCATGCGCACTGATTGCTGTTTCCGTTGCGAGCCACGCTGCGTTTGAAGGGGTGAGCTACGTTCACACATAGTAAGCTACCGTTTCGGAGGAACTCAAGCTGAGATGAAAGGTGTCGGGGGCTGTAATGATTACTTCCTTAAGATTGCAGCTAACGGACGCCCTCCTCGTTCTGACCGCCTCTGAACGCAAAAATTCTTGCGGATGAAAGCGGTGTCTCTCTTCCTCTCCTATGGCCTCACACGGGAGTCATTGCTCGACGCAATGTATGAGGGCGGTGCCGTTTTTGCAATCAGTTTCGCTTGGAGACGGGAGAATTCTCGGTCATGTCGAGCGAACCCTTCTGACCGTGCGGCAAAGCTCGTGGCGGCTTGTAAAGGTCAAGGAGCCTCGGACGCAACTTTCATCCTAAAATGACCTGGCTCGTTTCTTTCGCAATACAAAGTTAGGATGGATAAAAGTCCTGTGTTTTAAGGAATTTTTCCGCTAGAACTAGAAAAAATGCAGCTCCGCTAAGGTATGCCTGCGCTTTGCAACTGTTGTGAGCATGCGCCGTTTCATCGGCTATTCCCTTGACAAAGTTTCGCAGTAACATTAACTTTGTAATTTCTTCCATGTGCCTCCTGTGTCTTTCTCAAAGCGAATAGTGATATCTAATAGAGTTTGTTGCTCATTGAAATTCAATATTCCGTGCAATCGCTTTTGAATTAAATTGTTACTGGCCCAATACTTAACAACAAACAGCCTGCATAAATGTCGATATCACTTTCTCGTGCTGCGGTGTGTGCAGATCTTTAATCAATTACAATATGTTAAGTAATACATCAATTGCTTTTTTTCTAGGCGAGCAACGAACTACTGTCAAAGATGCTTTGAATGGGAATTTGCACCACCGCGTAAACGGCACACTTGATGCCGATTTTGACCATGATGGAACGCCACCACCACCCAACATCGCGTCGAAGGGGGCTCCGTGCAGTCTTAGCAATTGCGTAAACAACGGAGGTAATAAAAAATATAGGAGGACGTTTGACACAGGACGGAGCTAGTCAGTTGGGCATAGGGACCCTGATCTCCGGCGACGTTTCGCCGAAACTGCTCGCTGGAGCACACAAAAAAAGTGGAATAAAGAAGAAGAAAAAGTGCGAGAGGTTTTGTTTTTCCCGTGCACAGAAGTAGCCCGACAGCCCCTCGTGTCCTTGGAAAAAATTTAATATCGCCATCGCCACTGACGCTGCCTCTTTCCGGCGCGAATGGCGGTGGGCGGGATGCCGGCTCGGTTTACCCGTTCCCCTCTAATAGAATTTGCGACGCATTTCGCGTGCTTTCCGGACACGTCGGATCCGCGGGGCGCCTTTGACGCATTACGAAAGAGAAAGCGCAGCGAGATTCTTTAGAAACGTGCGGCAACATTGAGATTTTGTGGGGGAGATTCAGAGAGGGGGCTAAAAGCTGGGAATGTTGCCGCCTGTATGCGCGATCCTCCTCCCTCGAGCTGGCGGCAGCGTCTCGGTCGTCTTGCACGGTCACAAGAAGCGACGCGCCATTTCTCACGCCGCTACGGCATCCGCTCGTGCAATTTGTCAAACGGCTGCGGGGCGAAGCTCGACGTCTCCGCGTAGCTCTGTTATTATTTTCCCCCGAGCTGTCATTCCTTCGTTCCGCATGATCAAGGGCTTCCGCATACGTTCGTTTCCCGGCATGCATGAATATAGCGGTTCTTGCATTCGGTGGTATATGTCAGCGTGGAACGCTTTCGCGTCTGCCGGAAACTCACGCTTTTTGTTTTGCAATCTTAGCCTGTAATTTTGTCCCGCTCTCACACGTCCCTCGAGGCCGCTTAGCTGGACGACGGCAGTTCAACTACTTCCTCTCCTCTTTCATCGCTTCCTGTTTCGATGGTAAATGTGACGGTCGTGGGCTTTTTGATTCCGGGCTTTTGTGTTCGCGAGCCATGAGTGTGCCGAATGCAGAAGCAAGTACAAAAGCTAATTTGACGGGGCATGGCGTTTGTCCCATCAGTAGAATAGAGATTACCAGTCAGCCAAAACAGACGAAAGACCTTATACCATTACGCTGATTTATTTATTTATTTATTTATTTATTTATTTATTTATTTATTTATTGATGAGTGAGTGAGTGAGTGAGTGAGTGAGTGAGTGAGTGAGTGAGTGAGTGAGTGAGTGAGTGAGTGAGTGAGTGAGTGAGTGAGTGAGTGAGTGAGTGAGTGAGTGAGTGAGTGAGTGAGTGAGTGAGTGAGTGAGTGAGTGAGTGAGTGAGTGAGTGAGTGAGTGAGTGAGTGCATAAGGTTGTAGCGCTGTAGCTGGCTTGCTTATTGTAGTCAAGGGTTTGACGGCGCACCGTCTGGTCAGGAACCGTGCTTGAAATGGTTTACTGGTCACTGACAAAAATTAAAAAAAAAACGACGTTTCGGGAGCACTACGGCTCCCTTGTTCACACTCTTGGTTATTGTTTCTGCGATCACAAACCCGTTCATTTATTTATACTAGGTTTTGTTTGGGCGGTTTTTCTTCCCGCGAACCTGCTAAGCATCTTACCGCAGCGTGCACAATTTATGCTTTTCAGCGACCCTGTCTTGTGCTTTTCAGGTGCACATTTTCTCTCGACTTCCCTTTCAGTTCTACTATACAGCCGGGACAGGAACCGAACCCACTCGGTCGTAAATAATAACGATCTTCAACAAACGGAAACCCCGACGGCTTAACAAACCAGAAGGCCACTAACGAAGCAAGCCCGCAAGCGGGACCGTCTATAGTCTGCCACGGTCGTATCGCCAGGCCCTGTCTGGTAATGCGGTCACTGGGTATCTACACCGAACGGCGAGCCGCTTTTATCCCCCATAAACATTACCGTCAAGGCCTTCTTCCCCTTCGCGTTTGTTTATAAGCGCGTCCATTCGGACGAACGTATCCGACCCTTTGTGCCCCGGTGCTGGGCCCGGCAGCACGCCACAGCTCTATCGATGAAAGGCAGAATGCCAGGCCCCGGCCCGTCGCTGTTGCGGCATAGTGCCCGCACACCCCGTTCCCTCAAGTACAGGGCGCAATGGCGCCGGTCTGGTCGCCTCCGAGCCGGCTCGAAAAGCCTGGGCCGCGCTTAAAAACTTACAAAGCATGGTTCGGCTTCTTGAGCTGCCTTGTACTAGCCGCCGGTGCCGGTAATCTCAGCCAGAAGGTCAGCCAGAAGATCAGTTTCCTTGCCATTTTTGCGGTGTCGGCACTTTTGTAACGCGGGCTTAGTGTTTAGGCTTTGTGGTCTGGGGGGTGATCAATGAGAAATGGTCTAACTCACCGTTGCATTTCGTGGCAGCTTTTTGCTGTGGGCTTACTAGAGATCCGCGGATGGATTACCCGACGGACACGGCACGAGCACTTGGCGCCGTACGCTATGCTCCAGTTCGGAGAAAGATTGCTTGAGCCCCGGAAGCCACGTCGCTTAGTGTGGATATTTGCTTTGTTTTTGTTTTGTTCTGCTTGGAGCAATTGAAAAACTCCATCCGGTACAACTACTTTGCAAGTACTTCGGATTTCTATATTTATCAGACTCAGTCGCATGTTTGCCGAAAACAAACTGACGCCGTGTTCAAGATAGACCACTCCCCTTTATACGTGTTACGCTGAACGGCACTTATTGCAATTCAGTAACAAGCACGGTATCCTTCTGAACGTTAACGTGACCCTATATCATTGTTTCTTCTTGATTTTTTTTTCTGTGCACATATAGCTCAGGCTCAGCTGTGGTCAGTACGTTAAAAACGGTTACCAGGTCGGGACCCGCCGCGGTGGCTCAGTGGCTAAGGCGTTCTGCTGCTGAGCACGAGGACGCGGGTTCGATTCCGGGTCGCGGCGGCCGCTTTTCTAATGGAGGCGAAAAGCAAGAACTCCCGTGTGCACGAGATTTCGGCGCACGTTAAAGATCCCCAGGTGGTCAAAATTAATCCGGAGCCCTCTACTACGGAGCGCCTCATCACCTGCGTTGCGTCCGCGCGTTAAACCCTACAATCAATCAATCACAAGGTCGGGAGGCCATGTTTTTCTGCTTATTGAAACCGAAAGGAACCCTGTAACCGTGTTTTAACACATCGTTTACCAAAGATCATCCTTTCATTCCATGTGGTCGTTCCTACTCCTCTTAGTGTGAGTTGAAAAACACAGTTGAAATTGTAGTTTTACAAGCCGAAGCAACATGGACCTGGGCTGTGAGGCGCGCCGTAGTGGAGGGCTCCAGATTAATTTTGACCACCTGGGGATTTTTGACGTGCACCGAAATCTCGCGCACACCTGTGTTTTCGTTTTCGCCTCCGTCAGAAAATCAGACGCCGCGGTCGGGATGCACCACGCGGCATCGTACTCAGTTGCGCAACACCTTAGCCAGCCACTGAGTCATCGCAGAGGGTGTAATTCCATCGCTTTCTTCACAATGAATGTTGAAAAATGGTTCATTAAAGGTCATTCACGAACACGCTCTGTAAGTCGTGCGCAGAGTGTACTGGTTTTCCTAAGAAACTGTTTCCGGCTGAGACACAGCGAGCACTGGATCGCCGGTGTTCCATACATAAGACGAATGCACTACACAAACAACAAGCAGCAGCAGCGAACGTGCGCGAGTGAAGTCCCTGGCATGCACGCGACAAACTTTGTTAGCGCCAGCTGGTCAGAGAGAGAGAGAGAGAGAGAGAGAGAGAGAGAGAGAGAGAGAGAGAGAGAGAGAGAGAGACGTTGTATGGACTCGTGAGCAGGGGGATGTTATTAAGGCTCCAGCCCATGAGAGGCGTAACATGCCTTGATGCTAGCTGGCCGTCCGGGCCCCCTCCACCAGTCGTCACTGATCCGATGGTTTAAAGCTGGTCAGCTGCTCCACCCATTCCTCATAGGTAGGGTTGGAGTTAGCGGTAAGAGTTGGGGTTATAACACCTGGCTCCCACACCAGGTGTTACAACGTCCCAGCAACGGGGCAGAAGGTACAGGAGGAGGCCTATTGGATGGGGTACAAGAGGTACCGCCGTTTTTTGTAACCACACTCCCTCGTGGGGTTACAAAAAGCGGCTGTACCTCTTGTTTTATGAAAAATAGCCCGCAAGAAATTACAAGAATATATTTAGAGTTAATTTATTCTAAGGAAGTTATGTCGATGCCCTAATTCTGTCAATATAGATTGATTGTGGTGTTTAACGCGCCGACGCAACGCAGGCGATGAGGCGCGCCGTAGTGGAGGGCTCCGGATTAATTTTGACCACCTGGGGATCTTTAACGTGCGCCGAAATCTCGTACACACGGGCGTTTTTGCTTTTCACCTCCATCAGAAAAGCGGCCGCCGCGGCCGGGAATCGAACCCGCGACCTCGTGCTCAGCAGCGCAACGCCTTAGCCACTGAGCCACCGCGGCGGGTATAATTCTGTCAATATAGTAAGTCACCATACATAACACAAATACCAATACAGCTTCGCTGGTCTTCCATTTGCACAGTAGCGGAAGGACGCTAAATTTTTTGTTTTGAGCGAGTGAGTGTGTGATAGATATTTCTGGTGGTTACGGAGAAATTATGCCCATTTGCACTTCATTTTTCATGTGCTGTTACGGACAACAGTTGTAAGACACGTGGTGCGTGTTATTATTGTGTGCAGAAAATATTCGCTCTGAAGACCTCCGGGAGATAAAAGAATAGGTTAAACGCGGGCGAAACGCGGACCGTCGGAGTACAAGCTTCAAACACGAGGTCATGGCAGCCACATTTCAATACAGAAATAGGGAAGAAAACTTTGCAATCTCGAAGATCTTCAGATTCAAGCAAAATCTACAATCAGGGGAAGACTTTCTTGGCGACGGCTCGAAATTTCACCTCAAGGGTGGTTAGGCGACCGGGCGCCTGCGATAATAGATATCCCCATATCACCGTACTGCCTGCCATAGCTAATCATGACAAATAAATTAAACTAATAGTAATGATAGATTCATCCTAGTTGCCAATATCAGTGAGATTTTTTTTTCAATATATCTGCATTAGAATGCGCGCCACAAAGAATTCACCAGAAAGCCGTCTTTTCCGCAATATTACATTTTGTCGACGCCAAGAAGGTTTTATACAACCTTCTTGGTCGACTCACGCAGTAACAGCTCCGCTGTAAAAAGCACACAGCTAGTCAGTATCATTCGCATCAAATGTTCGCTCTACCACGTCTGCTGTACAAGACAGCGTATACACAAGCTTCTTCTCAGTCGAAAGCGCTCGCTCGGAACGCGCTCGCTCACTACTCACGGGCCCGTTTACTTTACTGACAATTGCTGAGCGTCTGGCGCGCGCTTACGTTCCGAATGCTTTCTCTGTCCCCGTCGACGCACAATTGCGCGAACCAATATTTCGTAGCGACAACGTATTTGAAAAGCGGCAAACACTACGCGGCCGGCCCGATTCACTCGATATAAATTGGGATCATCCAGTTGCTTGTGAATATCAGCAATGTCCTCATTCTGCATCATTGACGTTTACTTTGTTTTCTACGCGACCGCTTCTTCGCGGTTCTTAGATCCCCGTAGAATCAATATTACGGCGTCTAAAGATACGTTGAATGTCACCGTTTGTTTGCCGAAGTGGTTGATTGTCGTCGTATGCATGCATTATTATTGACATTTTCTGGCGGTCGATCAGCAGCGCCCGGGAAACCAAACTGGCTCTCTTTCATGCCCGAGGCCCACCCGCTATACCTTCCGACGACAGAGCAGGAATCAACGCCATTGACGCAATTTTTGTCCACGCTTAGACTTCGCGTGAAGCAGTATGCACACGAGAAGCGACTTAGCATGAAATGTACGTGTCAGTGTAGAAGCTATCTAAGATATCAACTGACGCTAAGGTGAATAAAAGCTTCTATATTGTACGTTCAGGCGATTGCCGGGTATCCATCGAGAGTATTTAGGCCCCAATAATGTTCCTTAACGTTATGAAAACTTAAAAGCAGCTGCAGCTTTCCTGCTCATCGCAGTTCTCCCAGGAACGATTACTCGGGGGTTATTCAGCTTAACTGACGATTCAGGCTGAATTTTGACAGCTAATGTTGAATGCAGAAGCTGGCTGTGTGCATACTGTCCAGATTTGAACAACTCTCTGGCAGTTTCAAAAGAAATCGAAACTATCTAAGTGAAATGTATGACCGGTAACATTGGACAACGAATAACCCTAAAAACGTTTTATAGTTGTGTAACCTATTGTACAGTGTTTAAACTCTTTGCTCTGAGCGAAATATCACGTTTCTGTTATGGTCTTACTAGGTTCCTGAGAGGTCGGCTTTTTGAGCGGGAAAGCTGGGGATGTCAGGCTATTCTGAAGGCTAAACGCTGATTTCAGATAACTGCCTTGTCTAATGTACAGGGATAAGACAAGCACACCCGTTAAATAATACGAAGAAAAACAGCGAAGTCTTCCTTAAGGCAAAATGATCATGAGGCATGCGTCAAGGTAAAAAAAAAATTCTCATACCCTCTTCTCCCCTCAGACGTACGTCCACGGTATAGGTCCACGAATGACTGGCGCGTCAGACAATGCTCTCGGTCCCTTTACAGCGATGTCAGCCGTATAGGCGTCTGGAAATGTGAAAGCAAAGCTGTATAACAAAGCGACGAGTTTCATAGCGAGAAATAAGTGTCGGATTCCAGAAGAATGGACAATGGAGAAGCAGAAGAAGTATAGGGCAATTTCTTGGTCATGCGACCCGGCTTTACTGTGTTCCTGTCATGAGCAGATGCTCGTTCGCGAGCTCCCTGAGAAAAAGTTGCGCGCTAGCGCTTTAGTGCGAACGCCTATTTTACGAGTACAAAGTAGTTGTCGCCAGGCTTTTATGCGGGCAAGAAAGTAACTTGCAAAAAAAGGTTTTATTCTGAGGAGCTTGCTCTGCACATTCAGGTAAAATGAAAGGTCCTCTGCACACGGATTAGACGCAGTACGAAGTGACGTGCTATTATCTGAAAGGAACCCGACGTGGCGTTACCCGGTTCTGGTTTCATTCACTAGCAACCAGCTTAAAAGCAGCCTTGGTAGCACAGAAAGGCTATGTACCTCTACTATTTTGCGCTTACGGATGTCGTACAGAGCTCGTGACCATTACACCTCCGAATGGGGCGTGTTATATAGCAGGTCTTAAAACCTAATAGCTGGTGTTGTTTCAGTGTGTATCCTCCCCACTCACTCCTGATACTCAAAAAATCCGAGAGCAGACGTAAAGCCGTCGTTTTACACTAAAGGTGATAAACAGCTAACAAGTAAAAATGCGAACGCGTGGGCTCGAAAACACTCGTACACGGCGTAATTCACTCGTTGCTCGCGCGAGGACGTCGCCCATTCGCCAGGCCAATAAATGCGCTGCAAATGGTCCACGTTGGGAGCTCCGTCGAGCTCAACGCCACAGAACATGCGTCCACAAATGTTTAAAGGCCATTCAGCTCTCCCGGGGTCAGCAAATTTGAATCGGCGAGCAAAGGTGCGCGAGTGTGTGTGTGTGTGTGTGTGTGTGTGTGTGTGTGTGTGTGTGTGTGTGTGTGTGTGTGTGTGTTGGTGTGTATATATTCCCGCACTCTCTCCTCTATATATATATATATATATATATATATATATATATATATATATATATATATATATATATATATATATATATATATATATATATATATATATATATATATATATATATATATATATATATATATATATATATATATATATATATATATATATATATATATGTGATGACGGTTCAGCGCGTATCCATGACGCGCGTTTTCATAATTAGGCAGAGCGCCACCGGCCAAATGGTCCGCGTCAGGCCAACAGTGGCGTTTTTGCAGCAACGCATTCATGCCGTTCGAGTTGGCGCCCATTAACGCGACGTTTCCGCAACACCGCTAATGAGTGCGCAGAGAGAGTGCGGCGAACGGAGGTTTTGGGCGCCGGTTGCGTATCGCTGGCGCACCACGCACCCGCGGGCTCTGCAGCGTCGATTAAACCACACCGCACAACGCGGTAAGGCTACAATAATCACCGCTGAATGAATCGCCGCCACCCACAACGCTAGAACGTATGGCCCGAGTGGAAACCAGGTATTTGTCGCCGCTTTGTGGAAGAACGATGGTGTAAAGGGTTTCCCTTTCTTTCTTACATCATAAACCCTTTGATTTAAAAGGGAAGCTTCCGCTGCAATTAAAACTGAATTTCTAAATCCCTCCAGGGTAATACTTAAAATTCGTTCAACGTGGAAGGTTAGGTACGGTTGCTTTGCCTTTCTTCGCTTTGCTTTCCTGTTATGTCTGTTCGTGTTTTCTTTCTCAAAGGGTGTATTTCGAATCTCGGATGCAGCGGAAATTGCTGTGCTGGTATTAAACTTTACAAAAAGGTTCAGTTAATTAGCACAGCCAGTTCTATCATTTGCATGGTATTTGATGTTTCAAATAACGTTTAGTGATCGTTACGAAGCAACAGTCTAGTAAAAATATGCGCCTCATTGCTAGTGTTAAAAAAAACTGTGGTTTATTCCTCTGTCATAGGAATCAGTGAAACACGAAAGTGAAATGTGCAGAAATTTTTTGCTGCTGAGAATGACTTGCGGGTCGGCGGCTGTCTTGTGGCTGTGCTTGGTGAACGATGCCATGCTGACGGGTAACTTCGGGAAAGGCGTACTGGAGTCATTTCCTTGAAGGATATGACGTCAGTGAAATCTTGGTGTATCCCGGCATAAAACACTTGTTAAAATACCAAACCCGAAAACGAACAACCCCAAGTATAACGTACTCTTTAGTACTAATGGTTGCTTCGCCGCAAGAAGACCCTGTGTGCAGGGGTGCACCCTTTACAGGGCACTTGCTTCGTTGTACTGGCGTCATTTCCGTGACGGATATGACGTCAGTGAAATGTGTGTATCCCGGAATAAAACAGTTTCGCGTTAAAAGGTCGATGACCGGCGATTTTTTTGGCACACGAGCTATAGGTTACAAAGAATTTAGGTGAAAGGTAAGAGCAAGTTTTACTTATCTTCAGCGTTGACGCGGGTCATCCCTAAGAAAGACACATGCTGCCGTTTTCTGCTTATCATTCGCGATAAAGTTAATTTGCCGCAAAGCGTTTTCGTGCACGCAAAAAAAAAACAATTCTACCTCTTCCCTACTGTTAGGATGAAAGACCAGCGAAGCTGTATTGGTGGATGATTATATTGAGTTATGTATGGTGACTTACTACGTTGATCAAATAAATACACATACTCATTCCCTCCTTGGAAGGAATTCGAAATTAATTCTCATTTAAATAGGGAAGATCTGCTAGTTCGATAACTCATATGGAAGTTATAGAACTAGCAGCTCGACACCTAACAACTTTGCTGGTCATCTACTCCTGTAGAACAGGATGGCTCCCGAATTTTATTTTAAAAACGAAAACTTTATTTAGATACATATATACAAGCTTCATTGGAGTTTACGCTTAATTTATAAAAAAGCGACATATATGCATTGAAATTAGACGAGGAAAATCGAAACGTGACACTATATGAAAACCTATGCACGCGATCAGCTATGTTCTGCGACATGGTATAGGACGGCAGACGTTAACGGGTACACTTTTCCCCTTTAGCAGACAGTGAGAAGTCAATACCAGAATGTTTAAAAAATTATAACGCCTCCCTTCCGGAAACAGAGGTGCCTGCATAGCTTGATTTCGGTGAAAAAGAAAACCGCCAAAATCGAAATGCAATGACCGTAAAACGAAAACGACAACACTTGTGCCAAGACCAAAACGCAATGACCAATATGAAACTTAAAACCCTCTATCAGCCGAAATGAAATTGTTTCATTTCGCTGGGCTTTACCCGAACACAAATGTTTGATATACGTTGTTATATATCATTCTTCATCGGGACATTTTTATGTTCTTCAATGGCTGCCCGGATTTGAGCGGGGCGAACACCGCGCGGCCTACCCATGCCTCGCTAGAAGGCGAACTGCCCGACGAGAGCGGGCGACCGCACCTGCGATATGGCGGTATGCGAGCGACGACGTTGGTTGGCTCCCATTGTGGCATGATATAGGGCGACACGAGTGCGCATGCGCCAGCGCCAGCTGCGAACGGCGAGCGCCCGAGAAGAGGAATTCCGGGAAGGTTTTAATCTATATTTCAATCTGTAATCTCCAATAGGAGCCCAGTCAACACTTCAATCCTTGCCAATCCCTTCGAGTGGGTACATACCAAACAGTTCAAGGGCATCATCCTGACCATCATCGTCGTCGTCATCTTCATTAAGGCACTTAGGGAAAAGATGGATTTGCCGCAAGACGTGTCGGCGCACTCCGCCACCGACGGCGCAAGTCAGCCAATAAACTTCGCTCGAAAAAATGAAGCTAATCGGTGACACTCAAAGTAGCTTTTTTTTTTCATTTGTAAGATGCGACAGCAGAAGAAAACGATGACAAGAAAAATAAATCAAGGAATTTATGACATGAGAATAGAATCTTCTCTGGACTGACAAGTTTGCGTCAATTTTTGTCGGAAATACAAGCGCGTAAGAAACAACCAAGAAGAAAATCGTTCATACAAACAAGTATAGATGTGGTACCTGTACAACTCGATTGCACAGCGGTGCCACATAAAGTGGACTCCAAGGCTCGTCTCCGTTGTACCCGAGTTTATAAGGGCATCATCGAGAGTCTTTACCTGCGAAACCCTCCCGACAGCGCTCCAAACAGTGCAGCCCTCTGACGGCACAGCCTGGCAGATTGATGTACCAATCCCCCGAATTTTTCGAAAGAGAGGGACGCCTCAGTATTAGAAACTCTACGTCTGATGGATCGTCGCTGCTGTGAATGTCCTGTTTTGTCCCCTAGATCTGAAAAAAAAAGAAAAAGAAACGCCGAGAGAAATGTTGCCGCGTAGTTTCAAGAAGCAGGACGAACGGTCTCGGCGTTTGATTGTTTTTGAGCGGCTTCAAGTCCACAGCCTGTCTCATTTCTGGCGGCTTGATCGGATGATCGAATTTCTTCTCTGGATGCCGCCCTAAGCGGATCATTGAAGCAGCAGGAACTATTTCTCGGGAGTAGGGGCTGCAGAGTAGCCGAGACGACATCAAGATGGATGGGCGAGTAAGAACGGCAAATAGGTTGCGCGCGTTTCAATCGCCGCTCCGGCGGGTATTCGTCTGCGGGTGATATGTGTACTTTATTTCTACGTGGCACGGAACGTTGTGTTCTCTTTCGTTTGCTCTTCGGGACAGCAGAACTGAACGATTATAGCAGCAGCTGTGGACGTTTTTCCATATCGAGCGAGCAACGTGTGTTGATGGGACCCCCGCCGTCTCCCTTCCTTAAAAATACGCATGTACATCATACTGCGACGCTGTTTCGACGCGTCTAATCTAGTTCCGGGTTTTGTGAAGTCTGGGCGGTTCGGCCTTTTCTGTCGCGCGGATTGGAGAATGGGGGCTCGAGGCGGAAACTGGAGACGAGTTTCGAGGTGACGCCCAAAATCACAGTGTTTACTAGTGCTTTGAAATGCTGATTTTTTTTTCGGTCATTTAAATTTCCTGAAAATCGTCGCGCACGGAACCGTATTACTCAAAACTCTAACGTCTCAAGTAACTGAACATGTGAATTCAGCTTACACTCACTCACTCACTCACTCACTCACTCACTCACTCACTCACTCACTCACTCACTCACTCACTCACTCACTCACTCACTCACTCACTCACTCACTCACTCACTCACTCACTCACTCACTCACTCACTCACTCACTCACTCACTCACTCACTCACTCACTCACTCTCTCGCTCGCTCACTCACTCACCCTTCAACGTGTGCTCAAGACGCCTATAGGCCTGCGAACATGTTATGCGTGGACCACACTTTTTCCCAACGAAGGCGTGAATAAAAAGTATTTCCCAGAATTCAACCACCACAGAGTAAAAAGACCCAAGATAGGTTTCCACTGCTTCCTCGATATCAGGTTTCCCCTTCTTTATAACAAAAAATATCTAAGCATTCAAGTGCCCAGAGATAAGTTTCTGTGCTGACAGCTGTACCACTGCTACTTACGACCACTAAGAAAAAGTTGATTTACACCTAAATTGGTGGTTTGGGGATACGAAATCATTACATTTTATTTCTGCTACACCATCCTCAATGCCTAATGACAGGCATGGCATAATTACGTCATTCCTCTACTGTGACAGTGTCGTATTCATCCCACGGGTATTTCTGGTGTGTAATCGTAGCGTCGTAACGGTTACAGTGCTGTCAGCTGATAGTGGTTTTGACTGCATCGAGTGCGTGCTTCTTTGCTTGCCGTGTGGCATTTTTGTGTTTCCCTGCATCTTCGTCAGAAGCTTATTTTCGTGGTCGACCACATTTCGCAGCTGCCACTGAGTAAGCGAGACAGAGTCCATCACAGTAGGGACAGCACATGCATGCAGAAAACATGTCCAGTGGTGCGAATGTGTCCGGTCCTTACCATTGTCTTGAACCTCTTCCCATTGCGCTGTTTTCTTGTTATTTCTTTTACTTTGCTGGGAGGCTTGGCCAACTGCCGTTTTTGTCCCTCCATACACGCTATTAGCCTAAACGTACGTTGCTACTTTTGTGATTACTAGAGTCCGGAAGTTTAGGCAAAACGCCTAGTTTTCCCTTGAATAAACTACCAATAAACTACAGTTTATTGTACCTACTAGTACCTCTTTTGACTATATGAGCCTCTATGGGCTTTGTAGGGCCTAAACATACCTTTTCTGTGTTATATATGCCTTCTTGTTTTTCGAGTCGATAATCTGCAAGGAATGTTCCCGTTTCAAAAGCCCGCAACTGGATGTTTGTCGCACGCCGTTTTTGAGAAACATGCGCGAGCCATGCTGAACACGCCGAGAAACGCAAACCGTGCTCGAGTAGCCGCCGCCTCGACCAAACCACAGCGGCCCAGCCACCAGAGGCCCGTATGCAGCAACACCGCAGCCAAGCTCACCGTCTTCACCCCTGTCCACACGAGCTGTTTTGTTCTATGTCCTTCTGACGCGCTGTTTCCGCGTACCAACGGCGAAAACTTTTGCAGATGTGCCCTATCCATTGCTAACGAAATAAAAAACAAGCAAAGAAAAAATTGAACGGAATACAGCCGCGCACTTGCCACTCAAGGTCAATAACGCTTCCAAGGGAACACCACGTGCAAATCTGACACACGAAATTTTAAGGTGACGGCACGAACACGTACACAGTTGTCCTCTAATAACGGGAACACCGTCGGACGTAGCGTCACTAAATAAGGGCTTAAGGGTATAGCTTATTTAATGACGGTAGCCCGACGGCACGATGCAGCACAGAGTAGGACGAAGAAGGAACGAGAAACGGAGGTTATGGGAATGAGCCTCTCGGTACTTTTGAAGTACTCTCGTCGTAGTAGCCGTTATTTGCCGTGTCGAGTAACCTTCGAGGGAGTTTGGAAACGTAGCAAGAAGGGAATTAGATGCAAAGAATCTTGCGTGATGTCTAATATTGATAATCGGTGCATATAGATAATGAATGGTGTGATTCCCGCAGCTTCGCTAGTCACCTGCTTCTGCAGAACAGAATAGCTCAGTAACTTTACGTAATTAGAGCACTTCCCCGCACTATCTATGGGATGATTCATCGGTGCTGTGAAGAGCTGAGGAGGTCGTTCCACTCTGTCAACGAATAAATACCTCCAGAAAGATCTTTGTTGGGTCTGCAGTTGTGTCTTCAAGAAGCAGCTACCCATTGCGCCTCTTCCACCAGAGCCCGCTGTTCACGTTTAAAAAAACTCGGCTAAGGGCGAAAAGCTACTACAAAAACACTCGCGGGTGGCACCAACAGCTTTGAAGACGACAAAAGCGTTGCAGCCCGAAATTATTTACACCACGCTTGAACACGGCTTGGCGCATTCGTGTGCTTGTTTCACACTCTTAGCAGAAAGCATTTGTGCAGCTTGGGCGCCACTGTGGCCAAGATATCTGAAGTCACTTCCAAGGTCAGAGACAGGTCCACCGCCATCCCCGTTGGACGACCGGTTGCTTGGCGAGCCATTCCTGCCTGACATATCATTTCTGGATTCCCTGTGCTACACGAGCTCCCCAAAGTGATCAGCAGCAAACATTCCGATATCCCTAATGAAATCAGATCATGGAGCACCCCGAACTGCAAGCACGCTACCCCAACTTGAGTGGACGTTTATCGTTGTTTTTTTTCCTTTTTTTTTTGCAGAGAATTATGAACTGAAAGGAGACAGTTTCAAACAGAAAATTATTGAGATGAGTCTGGCTTGTCATGGCTTTTAAGCCTTTCGTTTGTTGTCGAATCACCCTGCATTTCGCGTAAATCTGTTAGAATAGCAACTCTTGTGGGGCCTATTTTTACCAACAGAATAAACCATTTTCCCACGGCAGCAGACTAGTCCGCTGTTTTTACTGGAAGTCTACGTTTTGTCGTACGCTGCGGAAGTAAATACGAATTGGGCATATATATGTGCCTAGACGACCGTATTTATATTCGCCTAAATGGCACTTTTAAGCACCTAACACGTTCATTTTTTGTGCGTTAAGTTCAGGTCTCTAGATAGACATTACCACGTACAAAATGCTCTAGCAGTGGGGTCCTCAGCACATGCCTCCAACACTTATTCCTAAGTCAAAGACCGCGATGCGTTCACAGGCAAGCATCACAGGTTTTTCACACGAAAGTGTTTTATTCCGGGATACACAGATTGCACTGACGTCATATCCGTCATGAAAATGACGCCAGTACAACGAAGCAAGCGGCCTGTATATGGTGCACCGTTGCACACAGGGTCTTCTTGCGGGGAGCAATCTTTAGTACTAAAGAGTACGTTATAACTGGGGCTGTTCGTTTTCGAATTTTATATTTTAACACGAAAATGTTCATTTCACTTTCGTCCTTTACAGATTCCTAGGACAGAGGAATCAGCATAATTTTACGTGTTACTTAGCCACAAGGATTGCCGGGGTGTAGATAATGCGTGCAAGGCTTGCATTTAGTAGACCCCGGGTTCGAATCCCGTACGGGAAGTCACGCAATTATCGTTTCTTACTTTTATCCTCCTTGTGCCGTCGGTCGGTCACTTTTGGATTCTTCACTCGGTCATGTCGGCATCGCATTTTCCGTAATGGGGCGTTTAATGATTTCGCAATAAGAACCACGGGTGAAATAGGCTAGTAGGCTATTCATGTGCGGTAGAACAAATGCGCCGTGGGAAGAATAAGAGCCAGTCCGCTCTCCGAGTGCGCTCGCACGATGGTCACTCGAGATCTCCGATGGCGACATTTTCTGGGATTCTTTTGCAGCGAACAACTTCCCTAACGTTCTCAAGATCTGATTCGAATGCCGAGTTCCGGGTGCCGAAGTTCAAGTCGCGGGGCGGAACAAAAGAGACTTCTCTGATGACCTTTCTGGAATACAACACTTCCCAGCGGGGCTTATAGGACTGCAACCGCTGCGATCAGAACGCTTTTGCGCCGACCCTTGAATGCCGAGTCGTCTTTAATAACTTCAGGACAATGAAGGCTTTTTCTGGACTGGGCGCATTGACTAACTTGCTCTTCTGGCGCTTGCGCCTTCGAAGACTTGCGCAGAGGCCGCGCCGTGTATAGAAGGAGCCGGGAGCTGGCGCGGCGGGAGGGCGGGGTTCCGACCCTTTCTGGGCCACCGGCGCGCAAAAGTCACCCGTTCGACTCCGCGCTGTATTAATAATGATGAAAAGGAGAAAAGAAGGCGCATATAGAAAGAACAGTACCGCCGCCTGCAACTCCTAATGATTCTTCCTCCGGACCCCGCAGAAAAAGAGAGAAAAAGAGAAAAGGGGGGCTGGGTGGAGGAGCGGCAGCAGTTTGGCGGGTCGAATCGGCCGGCAGTGCGCGAGGTACGGGAACTGCGGGCGCCCGTACAGGCCCGCCACCACCAAGTGCCAGTGTCGGAAACAAAGGGTTCTCGCAGGGCTAAACGGCGCGTTCGCATGCCAGGAACAATGGGCGATGTCTGCGCTCGGGCAGGAAGCAAGGAAGATAAGCGCCACGGAGCAACCGCCCGCTCGCGCTCTCGCTTCGTGCGACTGCCCTGATTGCCTCCTAACTTTCTTCGGGCGTCCATCTCTCTATTACCCCGTCTAACTTTCTTCTTTCTTCCTCTTTCGTTAGCCGGTTATTAGTTATCGCCGCGCGTTTTGGGCTACTGCATTATTTGTGATACTTCGCCGCGTTAGTCTCACTTTTTGGTGCGGTTAACTGACTTGTAGCGTATCGAGGACGGGGAAGCTGTTTCTTTTTTTTTTCGAAAGCGGATAACCGGCGTTGTTGTTTTGGTGTTGTCGGTTGCAGAAAATAGCCGCGTCGGTAAACAATAAACCAATGACGCATTAGAGTTGGTACGGGAATTTAACTTAGGTCTCCGGAGTGTCCCCCGACAGTTCGAGTGTCCCCCGATAGTTGAGCACGTTGCCAGCGGTGTAATAACAGGACCGAGTTAGCCTAGCTTTTCGGTAGCTGACTGCATATCGTGTGAGAGCTGAACGTGATTGGACATGAGTAGAGCAGGTAGATACCAGATGTGGAAAGCTCTGGATCTCAGGAAGCTGTGGCACGCAGTGACGCCTGTTAGCCCGTCGTAGTTTTTAGTGCCGAAAGTATAGAGAAATGGACAAAGACGATGTGGCAGGTATACAGATAAGTATTTGGTATACCTATCCCCACAAGAAGCCACGATACTTCCACTTTCAAAGCTCTCAAACATAATTAAGCGGTCCGAAGAATTTTCGCTATAACAGAAATAGCGTGGCCATAAAAGGGTTACGCCCGCTAGAAAAAAAAAAAATGAGGTTCGTCGAACGGCCATGAAGGTGCTAATGCACGTCTGTTTTGAACAGAGCAAGGTCGTGAAGAATGCGCATATTACGGTCATCTTCAACAAACAGCCCAACCGTGTTTCATCTACAGGACTTGATTCCAGTATTTTGTTGTTGTGTTTCGTGGTTCTGATTTTTTTTTCAGCTTTAGCAGTATGGAGGGCGCTTTGCAGTGTTTTCGGGGTGCATAAGTTGGGTGTTAAAATAGTTGCATATAAGCGTAATGTCGGTGGCGATGCCACCGATGTCGAGAAGAACTCGGTCCTTAAAAATAGAAGCAATTTACGTACATGTATCTTAAACAAATTAGGCACCTTTTGTTCGCCAAACATTCTACAGCCATGCGGTGTTTCGCGTCTTTCTGGTATGAAGCTGAAGTTCTGAGTAGAGTTGTAAAAGCGTTTATTAAGTCCCGTCGTTCCAACCATTCTTTGAATGCACTAGCTTTCGCATAAAGAGTATGGCCCTAGAAATGGCCGCAGCTTGTATTTTAACGTCGTAAAACGTATCGTAATATATCTGGCCGCTAAGATGAATCTACCGGTTCCACGAGTTTTGATCATTAACGGGAAAACAATGTATGCATCCCGAGTCGGAACATTTGGTGTCGTCCGCGTCGGATGGCAGGAAAAATACGCCGGCGCCGGGCGGAAGACGGCTCCCAAGTACAGTAATCCCTCGTTAACTCGAAGTCGTAAAATCCGCTGAAAATAGCGAGATAAGCGGAGCTTCGACTTTAGCGAAATGCCGGAAATGTTGTCCGCGTCACTGAAATAACAGCTAGTGCTGGTAGTAAAAGCTACGCTGCTCAGGGGCGCTTTCCTAATAAGGAAAAGCTTGGAAGAAACAACTGCGTGATGCTCGCCCTTTTCGCGTTCGTATCTTGTCCCAGAAAAGCATTCTCGGGCTCATTAATGCATTGAAGCAACTACTGGTCGCCACCGCTACGTTCTGTAGAAACGTTGTTGCGAAGCAGGCATCATGTTGCTTGTTTCTGCTGCTGTAGGTACTTCTGGAGGCTCCTCGTCGTCTGCGTAATCACTCCGTCGTCCACAGCTATCTCAACAATGTAGGCGTCGAACAGCGTTCCTGTAACGGTGACATCGGCTTGTTACAGCGTGTTCTACGAGTAAATTTTCCGTTCACGACTGCGTCTGGGCCGTTGTGGGAGCTAAGCGTTCGAACGAAGAAGTTATCAGCTGTCTGCAGCGGACTTTGCCTTGCGTCCTTTCTGTCAACATTTCGAGATATCCCAGGTCCCCTTGGAAAAAGTTTCGAGGCAAAGGGGCGCAAATGCATGGCGCCTATGGGAGGTAAATGCATGGCGAGAAAACGTTTCGGCTTAACCGATAGTTAGAGACATCTGAGATCTAGTTGACGCCAGATTACTGTACTTTAAGTGTGAACGGAAGGGCGCACCCCCCCCCCCCCCTTGTATTCACAGCGCGTGCTTAAGACAAAAAAAAATATCGGTGTACCTAAGTCTGCTTACGGACTTTGTATGTGAGAGCATTACGACGTGCCATCGCGATACTTATCAGACACTTTTTCACTGCTACATCCCCTGTGTGACATGCTAGTTCCATGAAGTTACCATTATTAGGGATTAGTAGCTTCTTCGTACGGTGTTCAGAAGGGTCCGGATGTCTGGAGTTATAAATAGAATTCTGATCAATGGTACTGCGGCGTAGAGGAGGGCATCAATGGGTCGGCTTTCCGTCGCCGTTGCTATGGCGCCGGCCCGTCACCGTGACCCTCCGCCGGATGTCAAAAACCGTGTCACTTCGAACACACTTTTGCAATAGACCAAAATAACTACGGAGCCGCCCTCAACTCTTCGTTAGTCCGTGCCCGCTATTGTTGCGTCGATGGTTTCACTGCTCACTGGCGACGGAAGAGAGGCGATAAGGCGGAAGAAGGCAATAGGGCTGCCGCGGCGCCCGCCAGAGGCCGAACTGACGACTCCACGTGTTGTAATCCTGTTTGAATATCCCGCGGAAATTTCCCGTGGTGCCGATGAGCCACGCAACAAAGAGGACGGCGAAGTACCGGGATTTTTGTGCCTTCCGAAGTTGGAAGAGAGAGAGAGAGAGAGAGAGAGAGAGAGAGAGAGAGAGAGAGAGAGAGAGAGAGAGAGAGAGAGAGAGAGAGAGAGAGAGAGAGAGAGAGAGAGAGAGAGAGAGAGAGAGAGAGAGAGAGGGAGGGGGGGGGGGGGACTTTATTTAGTGGCCGGATATTGCTCAGAGGGTCAGCGGTCCAGCCTAGCTTTGACCCGACGGCGGCCTCCTGTGGCCGGGCCGTTCATGGAGGTGACTGCTGTGGCGGATCTCGCTGAAGCACTGAAGGTCCCGCACGGATCGCTAGAGCCACAAGAGCCTTCTGGGTGTCCTTATTGGGGCTGAGCAGTGCGGCCTCCCAGTCTGATTTGTTGTGAATAATATTGTCGGTCTGCATAGTGGGGCACTGCCATAACATGTGTTGCATGTTGGCCCAACAAGACGCTTGCTTTCATAGATGCCTTGTTTTGCGTTTCCCTTCACGGGCGTCACTAGATGCTGAAGCGCAGTTTTCCCACAGTACGTACGGCTCCCCGCCACGTTCTCTTACCATTAGAAGAGGCGATGTGGGGTAAATGCATCGGGCGTTGATTCTTTGGGGGTGAAACTTTGCGCAAAAAAGTCACTCGTGACGCGGAGTGTCACGATGGGGGTTTAAAGCAAAGGGAAGACGCCGAGTCCGTTGTTGTGCGACTACGGCGGTTCCCGAAACTCCAGCTATGTGCCTCCCAGCCATTTGGGTAGGACGCCTCTCGGAGGCGAAATTCTGTCCCCAAATGACTACGAGCCCGGCGCATCCTGTACGCAGCTAGCGCCATCTTCTGGTTGGCTTGGAACACTCTTTCTTTTTGCCTTGAGAAACTGCAAAAAAAAACCTTCTCTGTTCGGCCCCAGCAGCCCAAAGGTAGCGTACGGGGTTTTGACACCAACGGCCCGGATTGGAGCCCTGGCAGGGAGGTTTTTTTTCCTTTTTTCTTTTTTTTTTTTTTTTTTTGCCGAGACCCGCTATCGTTTTTGCATAAAATGTTTCCTTAGGACAGTACGACGCATAATTTTCCTAAATGAGTGTAGCTTGGTACCTTTCAACCGGCTTAGGTGCGGGGCGTAGAATATCAACAAGTTTAAAATAATGCATAATGCCTCTGCATCCCACACGAAATTGCTCAGCCTGTAGCTGCCTCGGAGCGGAATGGCGCCTCGTGGAGAGCAGTGCGTCGGGAGAACACGTGACGACACGTGAGCAGAGCAGGTGCACTGCAGCCACGGAAAACGGTGGTTATGGAGAAGCAGTGGCGTGAAAATGTTTGTGTTTATGTAATACCAAATTAACAAAACATTAAAAATCATCCGGGTCCTCCAGTCCGTTTACGTACCGCCAGGGAAAACCATAAAGTTTTCGCACTCAAACAACGTACGCAGACTTAAGAGCCCCGAGACATTTTTCAAGCAAAGCTTGTAATGGCTGACTTGTGCCGTCGGTGGTGGCGTAGGCGGAAAGGCGCTGCTAAAAAGCCAACTTTACACACGTGATCTAATGACAATGCTGATGATGATGCCCTCGAACTGAGCACGAGGTCGCGGGTTCGTTTCCCGGCCGCGGCGGCCGCTTTTCTGATGGAGGAGAAAAGCAAAAACGCCCGTGTGTGCGAGATTTCGGCGCACGATAAAGATCCCCAGGTGGTCAAAATTAATCCGGAGCCCTCCACTACGGCGCGCCTCATCGCCTGAGTTGCGTCGGCGCATTAAACCCCACAATCAATCAATCAATGCCCTCGAACTGTTTGGTACGTACCCGCTCAGGGAAATTGGCAAGTGATAAAGCGTTTTTTTTTTCTTTCTTGTATGCCACGAACAAAGCTTTGAGGTTAGATCCTTATGCCGAGTGTGATTTCCCTCCAGCGAAATAACGTCAATAGGGCTGCAATAGACCCTTTTCAGAAAGGTTGGCAACATAGTACAAACGCCAGCTCTCATGATGGCAACACTGACGCCATTCGCAAGGGGCGCCATCATAAAGGAAGAATTGCGGCGTTCTCGTAGTCACCCGCAGTCAACTGGGCGTTCTGTTCACTCGCATCGGTTTCTGTGCTTTTTCTCACTGTTGTTTTCATCTGCACATGTGGTTACGAGTTCGCCCGGCATCATGCCGACTCACTGCTGCGTCCCGCTCTGCAAACTGCACGGATACGTCGACACAGCCGGACGAAAGGTACGTAAGATGGTGTTTGGTGGCATTGACACTGTTCGTCGTCGTCTTGGTTTTTCACCTCGTAATGCGCACGCCCGCTTCTTACGTTCTGGCGCATTTGTTCTTGCTTTACGAAACCCCCTCCGTCAGCCTGCTGCAGAGGTTTGCACCGTGTCGCCGCTCGTAAACGGCATTATCTGTAGTTAAAGCGAGCTGCGCGGCGTGTTGCAAGCCTTGGTAGCAACATCGCGAATGACGGGATAGCAAAAGGACGACGAACACCGCGTCGTTTCTGGTCTTTTACCGTCCCATCCTTCGAGTTGTTGCGATCCAGGTACTGACGTACCAACTTAGCCAATTTTACGCATTTGTTTTAGGCGTCAACTCTCTCTGTATCTCAACTTGTTTGGTTTCGCACGAAAAGCGGTCTCGCACTGCGCCACATTAGTTGCGCGTTGGCGAGTAAGCATACGAGACAGACAGAGGCATGGTCTCAGTGCACTGAGCTAAGTATTTTATTTAACTGATAACCACACCAGCCCCACAGCCCAACTGGTTAAGCAGCGTTGCTTTGGTCGTGTGATGAATAGTAAAAATGGTACTATGAAGTGTTTGTTTCTGTTTGCAGGTTTCTTATCACAGATTCCCAGCTGAAAAAGAAATGAAGAGGAGATGGATCGCTGCGATCAAGAGAGACGAAGGACCACACTTTCAAATTTCAAAGGCAACCAAAGTTTGCTCGGAGCACTTTGTAGAGTCCGACTTCTGGACTAGTGTAGCAAGTGGGCGGCGGCTGCTCCGTGACTCAGCTGTGCCTTCTGTTTTTTCGTTTCGGAAATCAAAGCCGCCAAGGAAGCCACCTCGTGAACGAACGTTCAACCCTGCCACGAAAAAGCAGCACAGCAAAGAATGTCACCTACCCAATCCAGACCCCAGTCTGCTTTCACTGCATGATGCAGAACATGGAAGTGAAAACCAACCTCCCACGCTGGATGTTCTCTCTCAGCAGCTAGCTGCACCCAGCACAGTTCATGAAAATCACGCCCCACTACAGGAAATATTTCTGGGTAGTGAATTTCAAATTCAGGGGCAGGCTTCAGCTGTTGTGTGCAGCTGCAGAGACACCATTGCTGCACTGGAAATGGAACTTGCAGCAAGCAGGGAAAATGAGCAGAAACTGCAGCAGCAGTTGGACAGACAAGAAATTGCAAACAGGGAAAGTGTGTTGAGCCTGCAAGCACAGCTAAATGCACAAAGAAGTGAGCTACAGGATTTTACTGCTGCAAGCAAGCAAAAAGAAGCTGATCTGCAAAAAGAGCTCCAGGACGTACAGCATAAACTGACTGCTCAGGGCAAGGAACTTGGCCTGCTTCGTGACGAGCTCGTTCAGGCTCAGCGCAACATTGAAAGCCTGGAAGAAAAGAATGCTCCATTTGGAATAGAAAAATTTAAAGAAAGCGATGAGGACATTCAGTTCTATACTGGGTTGAGGAGCTATGGCCATTTTGTTCGTTTTCTGACGTTTCTGGACGCTGGGGAAGACGGCGAAAACATTAGACGGCACCAGGGCAGCAGTGGCCATAGAAACAGTGGCCGACGGCGCAAGGTCAATGTCGAAAACCAACTTTTTCTGGTTTTGATTAAGCTCCGGCTTGGGTTATTTCATCGGCACATTGGCGACTTGTTCAATGTATCAACCAGCACTGTATCCAGGATATTTTCATCCTGGATCGACTTTATGTACTTGCAGATGACTGAACTGCCCATATGGCAATCCCGATGTGCAGTTGACGCTGCCATGCCAGCAGCATTTATAGACAAATACAGGTCAACTCGTGTGCTTCTCGATGCAACCGAGATTCACTGTGATGTGCCGTCATCATTCGTGACGCAATCGGATGTTTATTCACATTACAAGTCAGGCCACACGTTTAAAGGGCTTGTTGGTGTGGCACCTAGTGGGGTGCTGACCTACGTGTCAGAACTATTCACAGGAAGCACGTCCGACAGAGAATGTGTTATCAGGAGCGGTTTCCTGAAAAAGAGGTTCGATCCCGGTGATTCAGTAATGGCCGACAAAGGTTTTCGAATCGAGGACCTTCTTGCGGAAAAGGGTGTTCAGCTAAACATACCGCCTTTCTTGAAAGACGGGAAATTTACGGAGCGTGAAGCCCAGAAGACCCAAGAAATTGCAGCGCTCCGCATCCATGTTGAACGGAGGATTCAGCGTATCAAGACATACCACATTTTTGATCGTTCCATTCCGATCTCCTTAGCCCCCTTGGCCAATCAAATATGGGCAGTTTGTGCTATCTTGAGCAACCTGCAACCTCCTCTGCTGAAGGAAGAAAACTGATGAGTGCATACTGAGCACTATACAAACACGTGTAAATAATAAACCTGTACGCTTATTGTGGAAATGTTTGACTTGGTGCCCTACTACGGCAGTGTGCCTCTTACTGACAGCTTTCCAGGTACGGCAGCAAAGTATAAAAATAGAAGTCGTCCAGGTCTGCTTTTAACGCTTCCCACTCGCTCAGGCACAGTCTAATCCTCTCAACGAGCATGAAATCTTTTCCAAAAATTACGAAGTCTCCCCAGCTCAGGCCAGACACACCCATCTGACCGATTACCTGCGAGTAGTAAAAATGATTTCGCTTAAGCCTGGGGCCACTGTCACTCAGTTCAGAACAAAAGCTTTCTGCAACAAGCTCGTCTGCGGTCTTGTCACGGAGTGAATATGGGCACTTGATTTCTAAAACACCATAGCCCAGCTCTGTCGGGTCAAAGACAATCCTGTCGGGTGATGCTCCAAGCCATGGAAATTCCGGATTCACCAGCAGGCCGCAAGTGCTGACAGTCACGTGGTGTCCCATGGTGCGCAAAACCTCCTCATACCTTCTGGCTGCTAGAGGCTCGTTCGAAATTCCGTACCTGCACATGAAACAGCAAAAAATAGTGTTCGTACAAAGTAAAAGTACAAACCCAAACCGGCATTCCCAGCATTGTAACCAGTTGAACCATAGAACTACTATGACTTCCCCACAAGGTGCAGCTTAACCCACTGCAGTACAAAGGGAGTGCTCGATTTGATGCTTTGCACGCAACAGCGTTGAAGTTCATTTTCAGACATGCAGTTTTTAGAGCCTTATTGCAGGATATACACTAGAAGGAATCTGACGTAGCCAAGTACCAACTATAAAATTTCAAGGAAAAGGTAAAACTACCTACATTGAGCCGAATAGTAGCGAACGAGAACGCTCAGTTAAATATTCAACCGGTAATGCTTCAACCATAGTAAGGCTACTTTCCAAGATCTTGCAGCTGTGTATACAAGTAGCATAAATATGCTTGGCAGACATTCAGCAGCATGCCCCCCCCCCCCCCCCCCCCCCCCTTCCCCTAAATGGTGAAGTCTCTTCGAAAAGGCCGAGTTTGGTTGTGCCTCTTTACTGTGAAAGGTATTTTGAAAACTGAAAAATGACGTTTGGGCCAGTTTACGTACTTTATGGGAGCGATGTTAGACAGGTCCTTGGTGTCCGTAAAGGCTTTCAAGCCTTTCGAGGTCCAGCGAGCCCTTGTTGCCACGACACCAAAGTTGGATGATGTCACCCGCAGGCTCCTTTCCTCTCTCCACCTCCCACTTTTTGCCTGTTTCCGTGTGTCCTGCTCAAGCTGAGCAGAGGAAGCTGGCGTCGTGCACACCTTCTGTTCATCGGAAAAAAAAACCGAATACATTCGCTTACACTAACTAACCAAGCTTCATTTGTGGCAGATAAAATTCACTCTAAATATATGGACTAATAATGCACAAGCTGCACGTCAGTGCAGCTGGGCACTACTCTGGTAAAAAATAAATATTGTCATTTGTACACATGCGTTTCAGTGGCTCAATGGTTCAACAGCGTTTGGTAACGGCTAGTACGCATGAGGTAAACTTTGATAAAAATAAAGCCAATGAAGGGGCACAATGCGCAAACATACCTGCAGGATCCTGTTTTCTTTCAGATGGGTGGGAGGAACCCATGTGTCGGAACCTTCAAAAAACTTTGGTGCAGGTAGAGCTTCAGCAGGGGAAGGGGCTGCAGGTGAAATCCCTGACACACGCACATCGAAGCCATGCGGCAGGAGTGACTGTTGGCAGGCCATTGGAGAAGAAGCTGGTGCCAGGCCATATCTAGTCCTTTTGTACGGCTGCCCAGGAGTGTTCAACAAACCCAGCGCAAACACATCGCCGGGGTCCAGTGACAACAAATTTCTGGCGAGCTCAACTTTGGCCGCTTCTTGCTGCTGTTCGTTGCGGGGGAAAAGCCGACGCTCAGTCGGCCGTCCGAACTTTGGAACAACCAGTCCACCTTCTCTCACGCTTCTCCAGTCAACGTCCTGAATGGACCTTCCTTTTGTAGAACAGGTACGGGGCACCCGCCATTGTTGGGGAAGGTCCGTACATGACAAGAGTTCAGGGGGTTCCGAGAACCCTTTGGCCTGGAGGAGGGAAACTGTACGCAGCATTGCCATCAAATGATTGCACGCTAGTTTTCCAGCCGCGCACTCACAGCTGCCATCGACAATGGCCCCTTGCCTGTCTATTGCAGCAATAACGCTGTAAGGTTTCGAATTCTTCTTCTTGCTGCGGTGGCATTCCGCCTTCAAAAAAAATAGTCCATCACTGAAAAAAAAAAAAAAAGTTACACACAACATTTATACTTACAAATGGTGAACTTTACGCACATTCCACAAGCTCATCTCTCAGATGGTTAATAAAGTGCCTTGGCTTTTACTGCGAAAGCAGATCGTAATGTTGAAACGCTGTGTCTGAAACCTCCTTGAGCTCCTCCACTGTCCAGGGGAGAAAATGATTCGTGGAACATAATGGGCATGCATAGGTGCATAGGGGAATGCTAGAGAAAGGGATGAGCTATTGCAGATTAAACACAGAATGCTGCGTGGCCATAGCATTAAATTTATGCCGAGATCAGAGCAGTTTAACGCGAAAGTACGCTAGCCGAGCTCAATGCTGCTCAGGTTTGGTTGAACCACATCTGCCGTACATGGATGTAGCACGTTCTGACACAGCCTTGCATGAAAACTTGCACATTTTGGTTCCTCGTCGCTTTCCTCGAGCCGAAATTTATGGGACACTTGTGTAACACTTTTCGTCACCGTCATGGCAAGCTCTTCACATTTAGAACCCTTCTGTAACTGCTTGTCAGAACTTCAGTAACACTTATGAAATTTAGTTGCACATAAATTAATAACTTCACGAGTGCCGTTTTGATTCCGGAGCTTGTAGTACATGTTTTAATTTGCAATGCACTTCTACTGGCGCCATTTTTCTCTAATAAGCAGCCACTTCATAGTTAAGCACGTTTAGCTGTCTTTCCTCTTTAATGTATTTAGAGCTTATAGAATTCGTTTAGGACGCACGCCTAGAAGCTTACACTTACGTTGCTGGTTTCTCAAGACGCATTTCCGGCTGTTTCACAGAAACACAAGCTCCTTCCCTATTAATAAAATTACTACTTGGTCGGGATTTCGTTGGTGTTGCTCACTCGCAGGCACAGTTACAGCGATGTAAGAGCGCGCGCAACTTCAGAGGGGGAATGCATATTTTACCGAACCTCAAGCGCTGTGCGACTTAGTGCTTCAGGAATGTTCACACTTCAGAGAACGACGCAACAAAAACGACGAATTCTGTGAGTTGTTTCCACTTTACGATCCAGTAGTCGCAGTTACGTCCACTTTTCGGGTGCATCAAACTGCTCAGCGCCTACTTTGTACGATCGACTCTCACGCAAACAATTATATGGTAACAAGCTTGCTGCAGTGTAATACACACAGTATTGATACGAAGTGCGCTTTGATCATTCGTGAACCTTAATAAGAGAGAGAGCATACCTTTCCTTGCAGCTGTTTGTCTTCACGGACGATGGCACAACGTAGGATTCTACGCTAAAGTTGTAGCTGCGCTCCAAGCAACGCTCCGTGGTAGACTTGATAGAGTAAAACTCCAATATGCGCTTCTCGCTGAGAGTCGGTATACCGGAGAGGTTGTTGTCCCATCCGGTAATAGGAAATACCAATTTTCGAGACGCGCACGCCATATCACTCGCCCGGTACTGCGATCTACAGAGGCGCGCTACAGCCACTTCGGTACCGCCGTTGCCGCCGTATCGCGGCTTCCTTCATCATGGCCGCGCTCCAGGTTGCCCGACTGGCTTTCCGCTCGTCCGCTATGCCCGTAGCATTCTGAAAAGGGTCTATAATGACATCCAGAAACGCTCCTTTGCATCTTTAAGACTGCAGGAAGTCAAAAGTCGCCCTAGACGACCGTCTGCCGTGCAGAGTAAGAGGCTCGCGTGACTGGGCATTCAATGCAAGCGAGCGGCAATCCGCCGCACATGCAACATTATCAGGCGCATAGATGAGCCGCATACGGAGAAAGCCTTCAGCAGCGACGATCACTGCTGGAGAAGTGGCAAGGGCCGTTTCAAAAGAGGGGCGGAATGGTTTCGCTTGCAGTAAGCCAGACTCACGAATTAAAAAAAAAAAAATACGGACAAAAAAGGTTCCGTACTTTGGCGTGTTCTTCTTTTCTTTCTTTTTTGCGATGCTTAACTGACATGCGTGATTGATTGGTCGACTTACTTTTAAACATGGAGAAAGCGTGTTCGTTTCGTGTAGTTGAGGAGTTTAACGCAGGAACTGGTAAATCATCAGTTAGCACGTAACCTGACTGCCCTTCCGGAACAAGGTCTGACCTTCAGCCATCCGGACACGTTCGATCACATACAGCGCTGAGGTCGACAAAGGGCCCACTCTCATTTAATTGTTTCAACAGCGGAGCAGTTGTGTGGGAACGGCGCGCAGAAGAGGAGAAAGACGCTGTTCGGGGCACGCGCAGCGTGTGCGCGCTGGAGCGTGACGAGGGACTGAGGCAGTGTGTGCATGGGCTTGGAGAAGATCAGACGCCTCCGGACGGGTTCGGGTCAGAGCTGACTAAAGGTGTGGTTTCTGGGGAACTCGGTGTCTTTCTTGGGAGCCGCGGCCGGGCGCTAAGACCCCGGTACCACAGTTGATACTGTTCGCCGTTGTAGAAAAAAAAATACCGAGAAAATGCCGAGCGCTCGTGAGCGTGTGCCTCGCGGGGACCGCTGAGACACCGGAAATCACCGCGCATTTAGCAAAAAAAAAAAAAAAGAAAAAAAAAAGCTCCCCAGCGCTGTCGTCAAGCCTTACCGCGCATGCAAAAAAAAATGCTAATGCTAAAGGGGAAAAGACACCCTACTTGGGAGAGGTCACCGTGGCCGCCACATTCTCTAGAAGCCGAAATGGATAATTGAATACATGGCTACGAGTGTGCCAGTACTTCCCGAGATTACTCGCAGATCCCGCCACCGATGCCTCGAGTCAATGACGAAGAGCTGGTGGAAGTCTACAATGCTAAGGATTACTTTGCATCCACCTCTCGCTGTCCGAGCTCTGTAGCCTCGATGTAGAGTGCTGAGTACTGGCGCTGATGCCTTGGGTTCGAGCCCCAGCAGGTCTGTCTCTCTCAAGCGGCGCTCATGCCCATATTTTTGGGTTTCGGTCCATTTGGGGGATATACAATACAATTCGTACCAGCTTTTTTAGACTGCGTGGCTTTCTGAGGACCTTTAACGCAAATTTGAATAAAGCATAACATTTCGGATCACTCGGTGCCGTTGTTCCGCTTCAAAAGAGCGTTTTAGATAACACGGTTCACCTTTTTAAACGAGTTCCATGCATTGAAATGTCTGCATCGTGACGCTATATAGAAATTTTTTTCCCGCTCAACTAAATATTTGGCAGCGGTGTCCTTAAAAGATAAAGTAATGGTCAGTGAATGCCGAAGGAAAGTGGATTCTGTGTCCACAAAGCGTTTTGAGTACATGCGGTGCTTCCCAACCGATGCTGTGCGTCTAGATGGTGCAGTTCCTACAGGCTCTCACAGCATAAGTGGCCGCACGCATGCACGCACACGAACCACGAAACGAACTAAAACGTGCACGAGACGAGGCGACATTTAGAACTTTCGAGCCCCCCGATTCGCCGGAGCTGACAGATTAGCTGCCACAAGCACACGACCCGAGTGCAGCCTTATGCCGCCTCGCGATGAAGCAACGTGTGCACGAAGCAGTGCCACAGAATGTAAATCCCTTGCCTTTTGGATTTCCCTGGTGGGTCATATATTGATCGGCAGACTTCAGCTCGGGCTTCGCACTAACGCCACACATAGGAGAAAAGATATTCAGTTCCTATACGTACGGAAGGATGACTAGGAACGCCAATGACGGAGATCAAGCTTCCATTACAAGCCGCTCAACTTCATAATCCACCAGACGCCTCAGTATATAATTATTTAATTGCGCAGACTGTAGGCATCCCACTAGACTAACAGCCAAGCACAAAACAAAAGGAAAGGAAGTGCACTGGGGATATTATTGAGCTTGGCGTGGAGCTCACCTGCATACAACCCAGTACGGGGGGGGGGGGGGGGGGGGGAGAGAGAAGTTAGAATAAAAAATAAGGCTAAGTCAATCCGAGCCCATTACAGACATCCCAGATGATCTGAGCACATCATCATCATGGCGCTGATGCGGGCGAGACACTTACCACCGCGTTCGTCACTCGCACCATGTCCATTGTTAGTGGTTTACTAACTCCATAGTTGGTTTATATAACAGTAAAACGGTGTGAGTGCCCACTCGCCATTTTGCATGCCGCGTATATTTGTATTTAGAGTAGCTATTTTCCGGTCTGTCCTGCCTTTCAACCTGCGTTTTTAATCACTGTCATCTCTGGGCATACCTGCATCATTTTTTTGTTCTGCACTACGGCGGGTAATTTATTTGAACACGAATATTATCAACACGCTTGCGCACAATTTAAACTTGGCACCCTTGTTTCATTTCACTCACAGGACTTCAACCTAATAACCGATTGAAAAATTAATCGCGTATAAAGCATTAATCGATTATTCGGGAGGAAGTAATCCGGAGCCCTCCACTACGGCGCGCCTCATCGCCTGCGTTGCGTCGACGCGTTAAACCCTACAATCAATCAATCAATCAATCAATCAATCAATCAATCAATCAATCAATCAATCAATCAATCAATCAATCAATCAATCAATCAATCAATCAATCAATCAATCAATCAATCAATCAATCAATCAATCAATCAATCAATCAATCAATCAATTCTGAAGGTTAATCGATCAATTGTACACCTCTAATTCATCCATTCAATCATCCACAGCAAAAAGTACGCCGGGCCGTCAACCGCGCTTGACTTCAAGGGAACCTCGGCTTTTCGGAGAACCGAAGCAAGAGAGATGAAACGAGAAGACGCTTCATATAATGGAAGCTGCCTCGGTCCTGATCCCCAGCCATGGCGAAATGTAGGGTAATGCTCTGGTCGAGGGACTGACTGTTTTTTCGCGCCTCCGTGGGCACCCAGGCGCTTCGTTAATAAGCACGGCCGACCCCGCAGACGTGCGTGCCGGAGGCCAGCTCGCTGGAACGTTTAATCGCCCCAGTCGTAGCCGGCAGCTCGCGAGCGCTAATGCGGCCATTGTGCGGCCGTCAGGTGAAGAGAGAGCCCTTTTACGAGAACTTTCGCGCGTTTAGGACATCGTTAAAGGAGGCCGCCCGCCTCTTGGCTTCTCCCCGAGGCTTTTAGCACGCGCGCAATTTCACCGAAGCGGGCGGGATAAACCGCGGAAGAAGCAGGCGACGCCATGCGCAGTATATTATTTTCGCAGGCCCGGTGTCTCGAAGACAGATGCACTTTGGGGGAAAGGAATTTCATCTAGCGGCTTCCCCGGCTGCTCTAGAAATGCGGGGGCTGCGATTAGAATGAACTTTTGAGTACACCAGTCTTGACATGGTCTTTTAGGGCGTAAACAAAAACTAACGGTTTCTAAGAAATCTCCCTCGAAAACGGACAAATTGTTAAAAGGGGGGGAGCAGGGTTAAACATCTATTTGAGTTGGCAGAAGGGTGCTTGGGACGGGGATGGGGTCAGCCTCCCGTGTCCAGGAGGCTGCGAGCCTCGTGCAACGAGCCCTGAATTCGGCGCATGCGCCGAATTCAGGGCTCGTTGCACCTGCACGAGGGTTTTTTGAAGTTGCAATGCCGAGCTTGTCAGGGCAGTCTCCATCTGCTCAAGGGAAGGAGTGTTAGGGGAGTTGTGGTTTTGCGGGCACAAAAAGACGAGATACGTCTTGAAAGGTGATTTTCAGTGAAGCCAGTCGGGTGACAAGAGAAATGGTGAGATTTTCGAGACGACTGCGCGATTTTAAAATGTTTGTTTGTGGTAGAGTACGTTAAGTTAAGTTGACAGAAACGGGTGTAGAGGAGAGAGAGAGAGAATTGCTTTATTGAGGTTAGGAGGCCAGATGCCCTGGGGGGAGAGGGGTAAAGAGGTAGGGGACAGAGCAGTTCAGCCTATGCTCACTGTTCACACAGTTCTCTGCATATTCATGCATAGGCTCGCTGTTCATATAGGGTCACAGTTCACTCGTTTTTTTTTTTTCCCTATTCACACACAGACCGGGCAGATAGAGCATGTGTGGTGCACTCTTGGGGAGCCGGACAAGCTGCTACACCATTCTGAAGAGACCATTCTCAAGAGCGCATTCGGTAATCACTTCAAGGGTTGGTGGATCTTCCCGTACCCGGTGTATGTGTTCAGATCCGCATGTAGGTACCGGGCCAATGGCTAAAAGCTGCACACGGCCTCTGTCAAAGGCGGGACAGAGCCAGATTAGATGAAATAAATTTGGTGTGCCATCACAACCACAGTTTGGGCAGCGGTGGAGCTCGGACCCTGCAGGGGCTGTCCATTTGTAAATGACATGAGGGGTGTAGGCCGCATTAGCGTAGACTTGGTTCGCGAATATTTCCCCCGAGCGTGAAAGAGGTTTGAGAAGGTCGAGGACCCCGTCTGGTGCCGCATCTTGCATACGTTGTCTGCTTAGTTTCTTTATACGCCGAGGCCGAAGTTGCCAATCCGACTGGAGGGAGGGGTTGGTGCATTGGGAACCACGGGAGATGCTTGAAGTCGCTCCCTGGCAGCAGCATGTGCTAGAAGGTTGCCATGTGCACCCATGGTGTGCAGGATATGTTCTTACGTGTGTGTTGTAAAGTATTGAAGAGTTATAAGTGGGCTCGATGGGTGCTGGAATTCTGGTTGTAGGCTCCGTGCCGCTCGGGGTGGAATACCTGTTTTGTTTTTTTTTCGCTGCTTTGATAACATTAAGTGCAAAAAAAAAACATTTATTGAATTTAAAATCTAGCCTAGCCCTGCTGTTTACATGCGTCACCATCATGCCGCACGTTGTAGCTGTAATCTTCATGTCACCCATTTTCTGCTGCTGAGATTCTCTTTTTCCTTTCAGGCGGCCGCATTCTATCGCTCCAGAAAGCCGTGTCTTGGTCGCCAGCTGTGACCATTATTCTGCCCTTCCTTGTAAGTCTAGAACCGCACCTAGCACGTCAGTTAGTTTCCCGTGCGCTGTGAAAGTATGCAAACAGTAATACCAAAAAAACACAACAGAGGCTCAAATGCTTGAGGTGCACTAGTCTAAATTACTCTAGAGCCTTTCCGTGCGATGTGCTCAACAAGCTACGTGTGTCTTACCTAAAGCGGTCGATATATACATATAACAAGAAAAAAAATTGTGATAAGCTGGTACGTTGACGCGGAGACTTTTGAAATGCATTAGCATTTTCCGCTGGAGACAAGTAAATTTATAGCTTTAAAATTTCCGTGAGCGAACAAGCAGGCAAACTGTGCGAGTTTCCGAGAAGCTGCCAAGGCACGAGCGAGCGAGCGCAGGCTATAAAAAAAATATTTCAAAAGTCAGAGCAACGCAAAAAAGTAGAAACGTTTCAGAAAAGCTATTTAATGACGTGTGCGGCTCAGGTCAAAGTTCGAGCTTAACGTCAGGAGCCCCACCTGCTGTTATACTACGCTGACATTTCGCGTCAAGAGGGTCATGCCAAACTTGTTGCCGTCGGCCCGGTCACGTAATTAACGCGGTATTAGCGCGGCGAATAAACCTCCAGGGTTTGATCCCGAAAGCCGGTCCCCCGCGTGCGCCAAAAAATGTCACGTTCTTACGATGCCACGTGCCGGTGCCAACGTCGCCAGCAGAAAAATGCTGAAGCATTTTCTGCTCCTCCGGGAGGTGCTGCGTTTTCCTGCGGCCGATATTTAAACACGATAGTGTTTCTTGGGCTACTTAAAGGCAGAAATTTTGGTCTGTCTGTGACTCGATTCAGCCACCCGGCCAAAGTGAAACAGAAGCTACGCAATAGTCTTATATACCCGCAGCCAAATCTAATCGTCCAAGTCCGGTGTCAATATTCACACTTCTCAGCATTGTTGAAAAAGAACAAAACATTACCCAAACGCGATGCAGAAAATCAATACATAAGGTAGAGGTTATATTTGCAGTGCTCCTTCACTAAAACATTCATGGATGCTTGCTTTGTGCGCTAGCTAGTGAAATATTACATCAACTGCAGAAAACCGTCGCCTGCTGTTGCCCGCGCTACTATAGCTCCTGGCGGCATTTTAAGAAATCAAATGGCAACAGTAACGGAAGGCTCCACTAGGTATGTCCACGTTCCGACTGGAACGCTCGTGGAGTAAGGCAACGTGGTTCTATAAACGTTGTAGTATAGGAGCTCGATTCACGCGCGTCTCCGCCGTACGGCAGGGTTGGCATCGAGGCACCCGGCATGGAGCAGTGGTGCGCGGTAAACTTAAATTGTCTTGAGCAAACCTCTAGCGTGTTTATCTTTGGAAGAAGCGAAACGGGAGAGGAACAGCATGAGAGGTGAGCGGGAAAGGGAAGGGGTGCATTAACTTGGCAGGAACGCCAGTCGACTATCGTCTTTCGTCGACATTTGCAACGAAAGGAGCAGATACGCGGGAATTTTTGAAATTTTTGCCCGTGAGCGAAAGGAACCCTTTTTTATAGCGAGGGGCCAAAAATCCCTGCGGGGAAATAGAGACAAAGAAGGGGGTTGTAAGGCCTTAATCCACACAATGGACACTCTTCCAGTATCAGGACACTATTGCACAGTGCACACACTTTACTGAGTAAGCGACTAAGTATGCACAGTTCACTGGGGGACATCACCATGGTAGATAGATATGGTAAGTCTGCCATAGTCGGTCAGAAGAAACGTTTTCAAGGAAATACTGGGAGAGTGTTTCTGGGGTAGCGGGGTCGTCATGGGCATGACTAATATGTTTGTATTCAATTGCTGGCGTGGGATGAGCACGTGCGTGCGCATGGATAAAGATGTAATAATAGCAATATGCATGACATCCTGCCCCATTCATTTTGCTTCCTCTTTATAAGTTCAATAAAAAGAGTGGCGAACACGCACGTTTATTTTGGAAGCTTTTAAGGTAAGCGCCGCAAGTGTATACGTCAAAAGAAAAACCAATTTGAAATTTGACGTTTAACAAGCCTGGTAAAGCCTAGATGAAGCAGGTTAGTCTGTGACGGTAAGGGCATTCAGACACAAAACCCTTGCCGAATATTTGGTTAGCACTTTCCCTGCCGTAAAGCTGCAGGGAATACAATTTTCATATACGCGAAGTGACATAATTTGCCCGTCTGCGATTAAAAATGCTGTAAGACGACCGAATCAAGTGCACGCAAGTGCGCTTGACTCTTTAACTTTCAGTGCTCTCGATTCACCTTCATTTCACCTTGAAAAAACTTTATGCACTTGGCGGGCTGGTTTTGCACCCTTGTGCTCAGTATACCTCAGCCAATAGGCCACCACGGCATTGCAGCAAAAAAAATTGGCTAAACCAAAATTGGCTAAACTAAACCAAAAATTGGCTAAAACGTGGCTAAACCAAGTTTGCCAAACGGTAGGTCAGTTCTCTCGCCGACAGCGCGCAGTGAACGCGCATGCGGAACTCGGCGCTTATGGCATGCCCGTTCGGTGAACGTAGATACAGCCAGCGCTTCCTTGTATCATTTTATTATGACACACACCCACTCTTTTCCCATATCCTCCTCTCCACACATTTCCCCCTGGAACGAACTAGCGATTAGAGGCTTTCACTGCGAAACCGCAACAGGCGCTGGCTTAACCTTGGCTGATCTTGAAGGTCAGATGGATGGACCATACGAGCCGTTTTCTCGGTTTGTACCCGGAGTAACAGAGCTTTCGCTTCAAAGCTACCGCAACTAATCCCGAGGTTGAGCTTTAGTTCTTTGCACTTTCGGTCGCACACGCAGCCGACTTCTTGTTTTAATTCGGCGTTTCCTCTTCGCGCTGCTCATAGCCCGAGTTTTCTGCGGGCAAAATAACGAATACACAAAAAAAAATTCCCGCGCCTTCCCGCGAGGGGAAACGAGTAAATGCAGAGCATTGGGGGTCGTTAACGCCGCGTAAAGTCGCGTTAAGGTGGGTAGTTGGGTCGTAGTTGCGTTGGTGTTGGTTTGGGGTAGAGAGAGGAGAGTAAAGTCGCGTTAGGGTGGAGCGCGCTTTAACCAAGGAAGGAAGGAGCAACGCAGTGACTGAAGCACGAGCGGCCGCTAGCCGCTTTATATTTACAGTGCGCGCAGTGGAGGGACAGCAGTACGGGGGGGGGGGGGGGGGGGGGGAGAGCGCGCATGCGCAAGCAGCGCGCGCCCTTCCACGCCAAACCGCGCTGCTATGACGCACCTGTTACGCCGAGACCGCGACGGAGCGAACGGGCTGACTACGACGCATGCGCGCGCCAGCTGCTGTTGAGAGAGAGGAGGGGAGGGGAGGCGCACCTGCTGCGGACGCGGAGCTGCGGACGCCGTCCGACGCAGGAAGAGGCGAGGCTAAGAAATGCTCTGCATTTAAAAGCACGTTCTCATAACACCTAGCTCCCAAAAGCTGATGCCTTAGAACAAGCTGACTGACATTGTCGACGCAGGCGAAGGACAATTACTGCAAGTTCACGTCGTCCTGCAGTTAACCGTGCATTAGAGTAAGCTGTGGAGCAAAGCTAACCTTGGTTCGGGCGCACGTTTCAAAGACAGCGTTCGCAGGGAGGTCACGCGCTCTTTCAGCCAGGTTGCCACCAAAGCAAAACGTTTTTCGGCGATGTTTGTCTTCCTGCGCCGTGCCGCATATCGCTCCTTCCTACTGAAGTGGCAAGTGCTAAAGGCTGCTTGAGTGCCTGATTTTGTTGGGCATTTCGTTTCCTGTTAAGCTCTGCATTTCCACTGCACGGCCAGCAATCCCCTGGTAGGACATAAGGTCTTATCTCAGAACAGCAACGTGGGAATCTCGAGCACGCCCAGAATTTTCCGCCACGCCCAGAATGACAAGAGAGGCAGCGCGGAACAAAGGCGTGACATTTTCCCCAAACGGTGGCGTCCGGGACGGTCCTCAAGGAGTTGTTTCAAAACTTCTCCGGGAGCCAAATCCCGCGAACGACTCGCCACACAAACACACACGCATCCCGAAAAAGCGCGTCGTGGGGGCGTTCTTCCTGGAAGACCATTTCGTTGCGTCTGGAGAAACTGGAGACAAGGGAGAGGACATCCGTAAGATGGACGCGCAACCAAAGTAAACGCCTCGATGTGATGACAAAAAAAAAGAAACAAAGAAGCTAGAAAGCGTTGTTCTGCAAATGTACAGGGCTCTGCATTGCGGGCAGATCCCCCGTACTGGTATCAACAGCAACACGGACGGTATATCGCACGGCGAGTAGATTGCTCGTTCCCAAAGGGCACAATGGATGGTGTCTTCTCTTGGTTTTACGCCGCACACGTCCGGGCTTTCTCTGCCCTTCGTTTGCTCTTCTGTTTTCTGCCTTCGCAAGCGGTCCTGTAGTGACCCGCCTGGTAGGCACCCCCCCCCCCCTCTCCTTCCCCCTCGCTCACTCGGCGACGATGTAGCGTGCCCGGCCCGCCACCACCCTCCACCACCGTCCTTGCGCCAGTTCTGGCGTCAAGGTTGTCCGCCGAACCTCCTGCTGCTATCGATTTCCCCATTTCTCAGCTCTCCTCTCCCGCTTTTCCCTCCCTCTCACCCTCTTTTTGCGCTTTTATAGTTTCCCTAGGTTCTCCGTTTCTCCCATTTTATTTAATTTAATACTTTTTTTCCTCTCCTAACCCCTAGAGCTCCCTTTAAATGTCCTTAAGTTTCTTTCCGCGCTGCTCGTCTCTTCTTGCTTCCGGATTTTTCTCGCGACTTGTACGGAACTTTATTTCCCCCTGCGTCCCCCGCGTTCTGTGCCCTTTGAATGTAGGCGGGAAGGACAAAAATGGCCCCTGTCCTCCAGATGGCGTATATGCACGCATATATAAAAGTACTATATGCACGGCCCCTCAGCTCGGGGCGGAGTCGGCCCAGTCGCTGCTGCCCCGACGCGGGCCAAGATTCGGGACAAAATGAGGGGTTCCGCTTTTGTCGCCCGCGTTGCTCGTGCGGCCATTGTGCGCGTGACGTCCCCAGACGAGAGCCTCCTTGAAAACGTGGCCGAACTCCCGGTATCAACATGCCTTCCCGCCAAATTTGGCCATTGTGCTGCCTTCTCTGACTTTTCCTCACGACTTCGTTCTGTTAGCGTTCGTTTCCACTCGCCTTTTGGGGAAGAGGAAAGCCTCGCTCAAGATGGATATCAAGCTTTTTTTACCTATGAAACAGTCTAGAAAAGGTTAAAGGCGAGTTAAGCGAACAGAATACGTTACTTTTGGTGCAACGAAAATGGCAGTGACCTGGGATGGCTGTAAAACAGTAAAACTCAAAACTTTCGAATTCACGGGGAGAGCGGCTGGTGTTGTACTCTCCAATCTCTCCAACAGAAGTTGGAGAGCCTGGTTGCACTAGGGGCCTCTTTTCCGGAATCTAGTATATAACCCCATATATGTCTATATTCCGCAAAGAGTAAGATATCAGCTCAAATTTTATCTGAGCGAGACTAATATCTGAGACTTATATTTATTTCATCGTAGAAACTTCCTGCCAATACAGTTACGCCAAACGTGTTCTAGCTTTCTCGAACGTACTTGAAACGTGTTCTCTTCAAGGGGATATTGCACGCAAAACACGGTTTCGTGTTCACTGTTAGCTGTGCGGGGTGTTCTACGCAACGCTCAAGAATTCACTTTACAGTATTTCTCATCGTAAAAGCAAAACGATGTGCCAATATTCCGGACACGATTTTTCCCTCTTTCATGACTTAACAGAGAAACTACGAGCGTATACTTCTGAAAGGGTTACGTATTACGGGCAGTCACGAAGCAACGAGATGATCTTGCACAAAATAAAAAGAATGAAAACTGTCCACTTTCCCTACAACTGACCAGCGCCCCCTGCGGACAGTCGCGGCTCTCGAAACGCTTCTGGTAACCCGGTTAGTTCGGCAAACTTTTAACGTAGCATTTCCCTTACGTTTTCGACCTGTTCTGTGAAGAAGACATTCCAAGGCACTGCCATCAGTGGGTTTCACACGTTAGGCCAGAACTTTTGTAGTGTTCATAAAAAACGCTGTCACCTGATGACGGAGCACCTCAAACGACGTTCGTGTCGTGGGCGAACCAGGTTAATATCGAGCTGCACCGCGTCTTGCAACTCCTAAAATAGTACATTCCCACAGGCCATGCGTGTAGCCATGGAGGTCATACAGTGGAGCTGAAAGGAGGAAAGCAAAATCTAGACAGCAGAAAAAAAAATTACACCATCTTCCCGTGGGGAACCCTGATGAGGATGCGAAGCATCATGGGGGTTCCGTGTGGTTCCATTGTGTTGCCGTTATGCTCAGTGATCTGGTGTTTAGTAGCGCCAGAGTGAATTTCCGCGTCCGGGTCCACACCGGTGGCAAAGGCACGCAAGTACTGTTGTGTGACGTGAGTAGGCGGTTGTTCTCGAGGCGCCGAAGCTCGTCCATCATGTTCTTGTCGATGTTGTCGTCTCTGGGGTAGAATCGGTAGTCTCCATCAGCGTTGGTGAGGTAAAGGTTGTTGACGTTGGTGCACCGGCTGAGAGCAACGTACACGCCCTCCTCTTCGCAGCTTTGTTGTTGTTGTTGTTGTTCCTAGCTTTGTCTACTTCTCCTTCTTCTTCAGCGGTTCCCCTACGGGAAGATGACGATGGTGGTTGAACGCGAAGCTATCTCGTGATGGATTCTTTGGTGGGCCAATCCCTAGGGTCATACTGCCAATATTATCATCAGCGGTGCCTGGCCAGGCATGCGCATTGGGGGTGCGGACGGCGGACAACAACGACAACGACAAGGGAGGGAGGGACACAGCCCCGAGCATGAGATGCTCCGCATCTAAAAGTTACTGTATAAAACGTTTCAGCGTCATTCAAGCCTTAACTGCAGCCTTGCGAGTAACTGTGGGGGTCCCGCCGGCGGTTTCTTACCTTGGGAGGTGATAAATTGGACCTCTTCTCGTATACCTACACTATGTAATCGCACATCATTGTATTTTTGAAATAAACTCTAAAACCTAGAAACTTTGGAAACATTGAAATTTTTAGGTCAAAATTAAATAAAAAAAATTCACCCCACCTCCCCGAAGGGAATCGTGAGGAAATGCGAATGCATTTCTTTTGCGCGAGAGTGCGCGGAATTTATAATTAATGAGGAGACGGTGATTTGTAGCGTAACCATTTATTTAACACCTGTTTGTGTTGTCGTTGTACTTGACGGCCACGATCACTGCCTTGTGGTCGGTAAAGTGCACAGTCAAAGGGTCTTTGAGAAGCATGCGGGCGTGGGAGAGTGGGGCGAGCGTCGAGAGGAGAAGAACCGAAGCACCGCGCCTACCCTCGCCTACACTCTCCCACACACGCGGGAGCTCCGGCGAGCTCCCGCGATGCGAGCGCCCTCACACGCCCGAGCGCGCTCCTCCTCTCCACTCACTCGCCACTGATCCGCCCGCACCACCTGCTCCGGTTGCTAGGGGAGAGGAGGAGCGCGCGCGCTCGCAGCTGTTGCTATGGGAGAGGGGGTGAGAGCGGAGAGATAACACCTGCGGGAGCGTGGACGCCGCACGGCGCCTGACATGGCTCGACTAAGAAATGCATTCGCATTTAAAAACACCAGGACGCTATCCCGCCCAGCGAATGCAGATGACCAGTGCAGCTGTTGTAAACCACTGCACATGCTGATAGGGGAGGGGATGAAAGGTTCCTCGTTGTCTCTGCCGGCTTTTAGCTTGCACTCGGTTCTCTGGCTGTAAATGCTGGGTCGTGACGCATGCGCTCGGTGTCTTGGACGAGAACTGTTGGGCCTGACGCATGCCTGACGCATGAGCCAACCCTCGAATGACGCTGACCCCCCTCCTTTTTCGAGAGCAGCTGCAAACCTGATCTCTCTACCAGGACCACATGTTTGTACACAGGCGCCTTGTCATCCATCATGCAGTTTCGATGCTTGTATTATGGTTTTGTCTTCACACGAATACCGAGCTCTATGCTGCACGCCCGATTAGTCTGACGCGTGCGCTCGGCGTCTTGGACGAGAACTGTTGGGTCCTGCCTGGGTTTTTTTAATTGCGACACGAAATTTTCCGACCGACGAGATGATAACAGGTTCGCTGTAAAAGCTTAATGTATAAAACGTTTCAGCGTCGTTCAAGCCTAAGCTGCAGCTACTGCGTTACAAAGCCTATTGGTTTGCCCCAGGGAAGTAAGTACGTGTACGATAAGTGTTGTCCCGCAGTCAAAGATGGGAGCTTGGAGGCCAATTATCCCGGGCTGGAGATCGCGCAAGAACAAAGTGTGCGTGTACCATTTCGGGATGTGACACTACTTTCACGACTTATCGGTTCTTGTGAGTGACTAGTAAGTTTACGAGCGTTGTGGTAACTGTTCTACGTAATTAGTGCGCTTTCAAAACGACAGTTCTCGCAGGTTCAAGAGAGGGGGGAACCGTCAGGCGGGAACCCACAAGGCTTCGTTCCAAGGCTACCGTATGGTAGCCGAAACGTTAATTCCTTTCAAAACCAACAAACTTGTGGTCGATGTCCTTGCCTTTCATCGTCAAAATGAATCCCGACTCATACGAGCTTTCCGTCACATCCTTTGCTTCGACCCTACAGGCATTAACTGCTGACGCCATACTGTACAAGAGTTCCACAGCTTTATTAAGCGTCTGAACCAAAGTCAAGGAATATGTACGATATACGATAAATTGCCTTCATAAAAAGGCCATTAATATATATATATATATATATATATATATATATATATATATATATATATATATATATATATATATATATATATATATATATATATATATATATATATATATATATATATATATATATATATATATATATATATATATATATATAGAGAGAGAGAGAGAGAGAGAGAGAGAGAGAGAGACAGAATAAGGGTTGACAGACGAGAAAACCTCGGAAAGCAAAGGAGATGATGCGGCAGGTCATAGGAACAGATGAAGAATTTTTTGAGTCAGAAAGAAATGGAGGTCGTGGGTTCGGATCCCACCCGGCGGGCATTTTTTCGCCCCTTTCTTTCTGACTCAAAAAATTCTTCATCTGTTTCTATGACCTACCCCATTATCCCCTTTACTTTCCGAGGTTTTCTTAACTGCCAACCCTTATTCTGTCTTAATTCCCCGAGCCCCTCATTTCCCATATCTGATTCGCTACATGCATAGCGAGGGCCTCTGTTCTGGCAGTCTTGGTGCCAAAGGTAGCTTAAGAGGGTTAAACGCTGGTCGACCACTCTCGACATGTCGTAGACACTCGCGTCACGGCCCGGGGGTTAAAAAAAAGGTCCCCTTCACCCCGAGTAGTCCGAGTGGCGCTGGCTACCACCCCCAAGTACAGGAAACAAAAAAATACCTTATCAGAAATACCCGAGAAAGTGGTGGGGAAACAGCCCCGCCGGTAGCGTAGTGGTTATCGCACCAGACCGGTTTTTCTAGAGGTCGTGGGTTCGGATCCCACCCGGCGGGAATTTTTTACCACTTTCTTTCTGACTCAAAAAATTCTTCATCTGTGTCTATGACCCACTACAACCTCCCCTTTGCTTCCCGAGGTTTTCTAGACTGCCAACCCTTATTTTCTGTCTTATTTCCCCGAGCCCCTCATTTTCATTTCTGATTCGCTATATATATATATACTGGATTCTTGCAGGATGCATGCAAATTCATGTTCAGTACGGCTGAGTATGGTTTCTGACGAGTGACGACACCGCTACTCTTAACATCATTTGAGAGAGACAGAGGGAGATGCGTTTATTGCTGGCGTGGCAAGCCTACCACGCCGCGAAACCCGGCGTGGTAGGCCGGGTTTCGCGGTACCCACGGGCCCCAGCGATCAGGGAGAGCTGCAGCTCGGGGTGAGAGCCCGACCTGGCGGTTTGGCAATTCTGAAGGGCATCTTATAAGTAGAACTGCACATGTAAAAGACAAAGACAAAGGGGACAGAACGGGAGCAGTTTTTTTTCTTTAACCGCAATAAACAGATTTTGGTGCGGAATAGAATAAAATAAATCCGTAACATCAACGGAAACAGCGAAGCAAGCTGGTGGTCCTGCTTTTAAATATGACACCCCCTCTAACGAATTCTGGTCGCAAAGGAATCCTGAAGTTTAACTGCAATGAAGTGCTTCTGCAAAAACTGGCTGAATTGGTGCTGCCACGTGCCCCTCTCCGTAACAATGCATCTAAACGAGCAATCCTCCTAATGAGTTTTGACAGTGATAAAGAAAATTTCCAGGCTGTTACTTTCACCCTCGCTAACAGATTTGGCAAGCTTATCAAGCGACATTTCTTTGCACAAACTCAGAGCACTTGCTTTAACCTTGTAGGCCACAACCTTCCTGGGCGAGAAGTTCTTTGTCACAGCTTGTGTCACAGCTTGCCTTTTACGCGAAGTTTTTCTACTAAGACGCTGTACCAACAATCCCAACAACGTCCTGTACTGAGTCTGAAGGGGTGTTTTGGATAGGGAGGGGGGTCAGTAAGGAGCAAAGGCATAGGCAAGATGTATTGTATCTCTGACTCTGCAGGGGTGGGGGGGCAGAGGAGGAGGGGATAGTGTGGGTTTAATGCGTGTGAGGATGGTTCATGTGGGGAAGGAGGATGTTTGAGTTTGGCGCCAGATGTGGCCTTCGTGGGGGAGATGGTTTGGGGATGAGGATGTAGGGAGAGGTGCGGCAGGCGAAGTGTGCAGTGATCTTCTCGTATATTGGTGCCGGGAGAACTACCGAGTCTTCGTCATCGCCGAGTGCAACGACGCCATCGGTTTCCATGCTTAAAAGCGAGGCCTAAGCGTCCTGAAACTTTTTATTTGTGTTTTAGGTAGACGATTAAGTACTGTAAACCCATCGTAGTCTCTTGATCATACATAAATACATTCAAACCTCGTTATAGCGAACACTGATGTATCGAAATATTGGATATAGCGAACTAAATACGAAGTTTGTTTGGTCACGCTTCATTTAAATGACACGTATTCTGTTTATAACAAAACCAATACCTCGAGAGCCACGCGTTGTCGGCTATAACGAAGAAAAGTTTGGTTTCCGCGAGGCTCAAAACTCGACAGCTAGCATATAAAAGCAAAATAAAAAAAAATGGTACAAAGCAACCATTTTTTATTAGCTTAAAAACTGCAGAAATAGAAAGAGCCCTTTATTGCGTGCACACTGTGAAAAACTTCATTTCGCTCAGACTGTGAAAAGTCACCAGACGAAGGCCACATCCCAATTTAAGTGAACAAGAACGCACGCCTGTTTTGCCGTACGAACTTTATTTTGTTGTGATTTAACGATCGCACGTTCCGGTCTGTTTAGTTTGAAATGCCACAAGGAGACAGATAACGATTGCTCAGTGGCTAAGGCGTTGGGTTGCTGAGCACGACGTCGTGGGTTCGATTCCCGGCCGCGGCGGCCGCTTTTCTGATGAAGGCGAAAAGCAAAAACGCCCGTGTGTACGAGATTTCGGCGCACGTTAAATATCCCCAGGTGGTCCAAATTAATCCGGAGCCCTCCACTACGGCGCGCTTCATCGCCTGCGCGGCGTCGGCGCGTTAAAACCCTACAATCAATCAATCAGATAAGGATTACCTCGTTTAAGCGGGATTCACACGACGGAGAAACCCTCTCTTTTTGGCCCGCGGGACCCGCTCACGTGACCGGTTTTAGGCTCCGCCCCTCGGTGGGGATAGCACGCGGTGGCTCCGCGAAAGAAAATGCCTCCGCGTGTTTTCGCTCGACGGCGGTGGCCCTCGGCGGGGAATAAAACCTGTTCCTCGGCGCTGTCGTCTGCTACTCACTCCGCGTAGCTCCGCACGTGTGGATGCGCCGCCAGGCCGGATAATCCGGTCACGTGCTGTTGACGTCACATATCCGTCCGCCTCCGTGAGAGGGTTCCTCCGTCGTGTGAATCCCGCTTTACAGTGGGTTCCAAGCCTAGAACAATGCGTTTTTATCTAGGATTGTTGCGCGAGCCAGATTGCCGATTTATTAAAGCCTATTATTTCTTCTACGTTTACAACGAATATCGGATATAACGAACTAACTTTCTACCCCGATACTACTGCTTTATATGAGGTTCAATTGTACTTGAAATGCAGTAACTGGGGCTAGTATTAATGAACAACTTATTGTTTGGTGCATGGGCACAAAATGCAAACTAGCCCCATCTTTCCATTTTTGTAATATGAAGCCCTTTTTGTTGTTTTACTTTAAGCTAAGAGCTCAAAAGACTTATAGAACTTTCTGAGGTGTAATAGCTCAGCCTGAACTGCTCCTAAATGAGAACAGACAGCATCTCAGCGCTCCTGTTAGTCGAACTCACCAACTGCTGGGCCATTCTTCTCTTTCGGCTTTTACACAAGTTCACAAGTATCGTTCACGGAGCCAATAAGAAAGACGTCGTCTAATCCAAACCCTTTTGCGAAAAGTTAGAGTTAAACTCGGGCGAAGCGCTTCGAACTAATTCCATTTATTGCTCCCCAGCAATCAGGACAGCAGTGACTGTTTTAATGCTAACCCGGCTCGCAACGCTCGCAATACTTGCGTCAACGCAAACTTCTTTGCTTTCCGTTTTCTGTTTTGCCCTAGTCTGCAGCAGGCCCGTACGACAGAAGAAGATAAAACGAACGGGCAACCGGTGCCACTTCACTGCCTACGCAGCTCAGCGCGCCGTCGAGTGTCTTTGAAGGATTCGCCGATGCACTTGCGCAATCTTTGCAGACGATTCTTTTCTTATCCTTTGTTTACCTCGCCTCTCCGTCGTCGTTCTCTCGTCGCCCTTTTCTTTACAAGCCTCCTTTTTTTGGTAACAACGGCACGTGTGGAAAGCTCTTAAAAACTCGCTACTTAGCTCGACTCTGCTCTTGCTCTTATCTTCTTGCGCTTAAGCGTGTGCATTTGAAAAAATGTACAAAGTGTACAAAAAGGGCTGCTTTTATAGCAGCGCATGGATTGGGTAGGAAAAACCCTTGTTTTACTTCGCCGCTTCTTTCGGTGACTTTGAATATTTCCTTTTTGCCCCACCCCCTCTCTCGCCTCTTTCACCTCTCTCTCTCTCTCTCTCTCTCTCTCTCTTTTTTTTTTTTTGCCAGCGTGGAGGAGGACCTAAGTGAGTACGTGATGTTTGCCCGTCCTGCATCGAAGACGCAGGGCCCTCCGCCATCTTACAGGCTTACGGAGTGACGCGCTTTTTAGGGGGACCACTCACTTCGAGTGCCACTATTAGGAAATGCTGGCTGTGGATCGGTTTTTCATGACGCTTCGCTCGTCATGGGACGAACGTTGCGTTCGCAATTGCGCACGATTGCGACAAAATGGAACGCCTGCTGCTCGGAGCAAGTGTACGGATGATAGTGCAGTTTTGTCAAAGCTTTGTGTCATAGCCGAAACTGGTTTTTGCCCATACCTATTTCTTTGTGAGGCTCCCTTCGGGTTATTCCCGGCAAATTATTCTCACTAAAACTTATGCGACGACAGAGCGAAAGCCTTGTCTTAAAAGTGCACAACACACGGATGAAATGATGATGTCAGGGTACTAAGGAGGAAAAAATAACTAGGTGTAAACTTCAGTGTTCAAGATTTGAGCCACCCAACCGCAGCCGTGGCGCGTATACGTGTTTGGTTAATTGTCGTTGAAACGACCAGTTAAAATGTTTTTTTTTCGTTTAGCACAGCAGTGAAGCTGTATCCGGCTAAGAGGAATACCGGCTGTGCATTAACGGCTGCTATCGTTCATCAATTTCGTATACACCGAACGTCTTTGCAAATGCTGGAAAAAGTCGAACTCGCAGCTTCGTGCTAGCGATGTCACTGTAATAGAGTGACAGGTTCGAAGGAGACAGCTCCTTTTCGCCTTTTCCTCAGCGTACATAGCTTTAAGAACCATTCTGCTTCTTCGCCGCCTCACGTCATTGACCTTCCCATTAGAATGCAGGTGGTATGTCTAAGTGTTTAACCTGACATCGAAAGAAAATTGACTTTATTCCGGAAAAAAAGTTCAGTTTTTTATTTTCTTCTTTCTCAAAAAAGGAATCGCATGATTAGTCAAAGTTCAACTGTTGGTATTTACTCCCTTTCCACTCGAGTACACAGGAATTCTGCAGACGATGTCTATACGATAAAGGGAAAGGAAATTGGCGCGGATTCGCACTATAATTTAAGTTGACGCAGACATTGCACTGCGTTTCTAATTTTTGTGAAAATTACACGAGCAAAGCAACACGAGGTTCGTACCACGCTCGTCTGATTTGAAGGCTCGAAATTTCGCGTCTACAGGATTTCTTCGATTTATTTGGTTGCAGAGGAGCGAAGCTTTGTTGCTGCACTCTCCGCTTCTTTTTAATGCCGGAAGCACTGCCTAGTTCGAACCTGCGCCTGCGCATGCGCGTGTGATTGTTTTGCGTCAACAGAGAGATCCCTCTCCCTTGGTTGCATACTAGCGCGGGATTGCGGTGACAGTTAGGTGGCTTAACCACACGCCGACGGTACGGTAACGCGCGAACGGAAGCACCGCTTTTGCCACGTCATGATTTTGTGACGCGAAGGACGTCATGCCAGGTCATGATCTCTCTCCTTATGTTACTCGCCCAGTTGGGAGGGAGCGGAATGAACACCCCACTTTCCTCTCGCTCGTTCAGAAACATTGCTTTCCCTGCCGAAACACCCGTATACATATCTTCTAGCACTGCGTATAGTCGCATTGATCTCAAGGATATGTACAGCGCCACCCTTTACGCGTATCCATTCCGTGCCGCGCACCCCAGCTACGAAACGTGTGGTGTCTTGTGTGTCCGGAATAACTCGTAAGTGACGAGTTTAATGTCTCATTTAATCTTCGCAATGGTGTAAGCGTGATTATTTGTCCAAGAGATAAAACAAAAAGATGCAAAGATAAGGAAAAAGTTAAAAATTAGCTGACAAAATCATAAATGTGAATCCAGTCCAACGCCCTCACGTGATTAAAAGAAAAGTGAAAACTAAAAACAAATAGAAACAATAAATTTCTCAGAAAGTACCAACCGCCAACTTCGTGTGCGAATTCTAAGATGCGGTGCCGCTCGTGCGGCAAAGTGACCTATTTTTCTATCTTCATTGCGGCGACGAGTTGCCAAATGTCCAGCGGCGTTCACAGGAGAAGTTCGACTGTTTAAAACATTTGGAAATTTGTCACAGTGACGAGATTAGATCCTTTACCGAGCAAGGGGCGCCGCATCTCCGAATTTGCAGGCGAAATTCGCACTATATAGAACGGGCTTTCGCCTTGTATCAACGGCAAAATGCGTAATTACAAAGGTAGGACTTAATCCTTGTAGTAATGTAGATGTGTGTCATTGTTAATGGACAAAGAATACTACGAAATCACACTACGAAATAAAGTTTCTCAATAAAGCCAAACTCCATGTAAAAACATGTAGAAGACTCCCAACATGGCTGCTGACGATAATAAAAACTTGAAACTAAGTACTTAAGAAATTACGAAGGTCTCTGCAGCCCACCATTAACTCAAAAACATATATATAATTTACAATATATATATATGTATATATATGTATATATGGTGGGTGCGTGGAAAGTTCGCGCGCTTGTATACGGAAGTGTGCGATGCGCGTCTCTCCCCCGTACTCCTCTCCCTCGAACGCGGGCGGTGTGTATATAAGCGGCGGAGCGCGCGAGTCGGAATTCAGTCATATATATATATATATATATATATATATATATATATATATATATATATATCTATATATATATATATATATATATATATATATATATATATATATATATATATATATATATAATCCAGGGAGTAGTAGAACTTTGAAGATGGTAGAGAACTTAAGAGAAGAAAAACTTCGAACAAGGTAAAAGCCTCTTTGCTGAAACGTAGGCCACAATCGTGCTTTTACCTTGTTCGAAGTTTTTCTTCTCTTATATATATATATATATATATATATATATATATATATATATATAGAGAGAGAGAGAGAGAGAGAGAGAGACAGACAGAATAAGGGTTGGCAGTCAAGAAAACCTCGGAAAGCAAAGGGTCATTGCGTTAGGTGATAGAAAGAGATGAATTTTTTGAGTCAGAAAGAAAGTGGTGAAAAAAAACCCGCCCGCATCTTCCCACGGGGGGAACTCGAGTAAATGCGTCGCAGAGTGGTGGGGGTATCGCGTGAATGTTGCGTAATTGGGTATGGTTTGAGAATGCTTAATTGTTATTTCGTCTTTATTATTCTTATTTATTGAATGAAGGAGAAGCGAAGGCAAGGAGTGTAAACTTAAAGTCTGTCTTTATTGCTTGGTGCCGTCAAGCAAAGCATCAAGTCAAGCGAAAGCCAAGCAAAGACGCCCTTGACTGAATTCCGAACGCGCGCTCCGCCGCGTATATACACACCGCCCGCGTTCGAGGGAGAGGAGTACGGGGGAGAGACGCGCATGCGCACACTTCCGTACACAAGCGCGCGAACTTTCCAAGCACCCACCACGCCGTTATCACTTGTACAAGCCCTGCCGCCGTTACTGTTGAGCACGACGCAGCGCACGGGTAGCTACGACGCATGCGCGCACAGACGCGCTCCCCCCGCACCGCCGCAGCTGTTGTTGAGAGCGACGGAGCGCACGGGGTACACGCGCTCCTCCCGCACCGCCGCACCTGTTGTTGAGAGCGAGGAGGGTACGGGGGAGAGACGCGCACCTGCGCCTCGACGCGACGCGCATGCGCAGTGAGCGTGTGGACGGCGCCGACAACATCGACGAGTGACATCGCGAGCCTAAGAAATGCTCCGCATTTAAAATTCAAGATGGTTAGGATCGCAACCCACGACCTCCACAATACCGTTCTGGTATTCCCATTTCTGACTCGCTATATATATATATATATATATATATATATATATATATATATATATATATTAAATTAGAGTCACCACGAAACACATAACAATATTTAATACGACGTTTCGGCTGGGATTCAGCATTTTTCAAGTGAAGTACAAGGGTAGGCTCGCAGGGAGCGCTGTGAGCACGTGGACACATGATTTCAAAAATGTACAAGAAGGAAGTACAGCAAGAAACAAGTGGAAAGAAACGTACTGCACGACTGGGCGCGCAGGTAATCCATCTCAATATACAACGCGGCGAAAAGCAAAAGCGAGGCACTTAGGACCCTTGTACTTCACTTGAAAAAGGCTGGATCTCAGCCGAAACGTCGTATTAAATATTGTTATGTGTTTCGTGGTGACTCTAATTTAATATAATATTCAGCTTCCAAGCTCTGCACTGTTATATATATATATATATATATATATATATATATATATATATATATATATATATATATATATATATATATATATATATATATATATATATATTCTAAGGGATGTCCACGCGGTAGACAATTCTCAAAATTTCTGTACATTTCTTTATATTTTATGACCGCAACATCACAATACATATTCAGGCCTCCCTCAAATTAAATATTCGCGGCTTTCTTCCAGTTATGCTCCCCTCCCTGATCACCGGATCTCGACGTTTCCCTTTAAATGCAGTCCTTTTACACTACAATCGGCTCAGTGGTTGCAGATATATATCGATTTTCGTGTCGCCCAATGCGTTTTCCTGGAAAAAGGGGAATTGTGCTGACAGGAAAGCTCTCTCGAAAGGTAACAAAGTTGGACGTAAGCGCATTCAAACCTTCACGAATAAATGGGGCACGCAGTTTGTAGCAAATAACGGCTTGGGTGTTCCCGTAATTTCGAGGTAACGGGAATGCTCTGTTTAGCGCAAAATTTTTGCTAAATGATTACAGGGGTTGCATTTCACCGTGTTTGAATGAACGGGAATCTCGAAGGGCTGGGCCAATGTCGAAGGGCCAATAAGTTTGTGCCTGGCAAAATCTCAGGTTCCTGTAGCCAGTACAACGGTGAGCGCGGTGTATCCGCATGGGCGTACCTCTATGGTATTTCAGCATGCCAGTGATAGTTGTATTGTTCGCGCTGGACCCGGTGACCTTACACTTATTAACTTCAGCGTGCCTCGGCGTTGCCTCCCTTTGTATTTTGTAAACAGTGTACATAATGTGTGCGGCGTTCCAGCGGGGCCTTGCAGTTCGATATTTTCGTGAATGGAAATACTGAAACTAGACGGGCATTTGTGGCGAACTTTTTTATATTTGAAGCACCTTCTCTATTTGTTTTTTTTTTCTGCTCCCTATGCGGATTTTTTTTTCTCAACGCTGTTAACCAGTTTTTGTTTCTACTGCACTTCACAATTAGGACATTTTGCTAGCTGTTTTTCTTTAGTTACTTTCAATCGCATCCTGTTTGCCGACTGATTGATTGATTGTAGGGTTTAACGCGCCGGCGCAACGCAGGCGATGAGGCGCGCCGTAGTGGAGGGCTCCGGATTAATTTTGACCACCCGGGGATCTTTGACGTGCGCCGAAATCTCGTACACACAGGCGTTTTTGCTTTTCACCTCCATCAGAAAAGCGGCCGCCACGGCCGGGAATCGAACCCGCGTCCTCGTGCTCAGCAGCGCAACGCCTTAGCCACTGAGCCACCGTGGCGGGTCCTGATTGCCGACTCTCTTCTTACGCTCTATGTGCCTGCTGTGCGAGCATATCAAACATGGAAAGTAGTATTTTTTTTTACCCTGTAAATTAACGTTTCTTAAAAAAAGAATTTGGCTTCCAGCCCGGTTCATTTATTTTATACTGGCTCTAAACCTGCCATAACCTTGCTGGAGTGGGTATTGTTCACCACTTTGTTTTTGTTATTTCTTGGCCGGGTGAGGGGAGGGGACGCGGAATTTTTGAAAGATTTAAAAAGTTATTACAGCCCGTTCAAAGGGTGCCCACTGTTGATGTAGAGCGGCAAACCCAGGCACCTACGCAGACCCTGTGCTTGTAACACTGTATTACCCGAAGGTTACTAGAAAATATGGGAAATTGCTAAGAAGCTGTAACGCAAGACTCCACAAAAAAGTGCGGAGTACAGCTACAGCACTCCGCTTGCCAACGTGCCGACGTCTCTCCAGCAAGAAATCTGAATATTTGGGCAATGGCGGCGAGTTTCTTCTTCAGGACAGACACATGCGCACTCCATGAAATGTCCCTGTCGATAATGAGGCTAAGGAATTTGTGATGCCTGGAGTAGGGAACTGACTTCTTGCTGACCTAGATGCAATATCAGGACATTGGTTTGCGGGTCCTAGTGGAAGGAGGGGGCAGATGGAGGGGGCAGTTTGGTCGATGGAGGGGGCAGATTGGTGGACCCCAGTGTTTATGTATGCGGTGACAGATATGGCGAGATGGGAGTGAATGGGTGTGAGCCTGTTAGAGAAGAGAGGTTGCCGCGCTAGTGAGATGTGAGGCTGTGTAGGGGTAGGCTTGGCCTGTGAGGCGATCGAAATTTGGGCTGATTTTACGACTGGCACGATCGCGGAGGCGAATGGTGGGTACATTTTAGGCCAGAGCATAGACGGCGTCGAGAAGAAAATTTCAGAAAACCGTGTTTTTGCCGTCCATGCTGGCATGGGCATGAACACATTCGAGGACAAAAATCTGTAGAGGGTGGGTCTTGAGGGTATTAGCCACTATGCTCGTGACAGGGAGTTGATATCATAGCGTCGATAACTTCGGATTGCGGATTGAGGGTCTGTGGAGATGTAAGCGCTCAGTACAAATAGCGGTTGGGTTGTCTTCTGGTGGGCAGAGGCCCGAGCGCTTGGGCAAATACCTCGCTGGAGTAGAGTATGGAGGTTGCGGTGCCCGTCTCCGTACAGGATTTAAGGGGCGCCGGTTAAGCATACCACCTTATTCGGTTTTCCTCCCAAGGATGCAGCTTCGGTAAGCGTTTTACGGGGTAGAAGGTGAAGGTTCATGTCTAAAGTTGATGCTGTTTTTTTTTTTTTTTCAGGTAGATGTTCAATACGGAGACAGGGGAACTCGGTTCAAGGAAAGCGTAGGGAAGGGTGGGGGACTGGACAAAAAGGTACGTGGTAGGGTAGGCGTAAGATCGCCTATCAGGCTTTTTTTACCCTCAAGTTTGTTTCAATAGAGGGTAATTTCACAGATTTTAACTAAAACCCACTTGTTCCAGTGCGTTGAAAGTATTCGTAATATTATAGTAGCATATTTTTACAAAAATTGTAACCATTTTGTTTTTTCGAGCTACTGGCCCATGCAGCAAAATGCGGCTACCAAAACACGAAAAACAGACACTTCCTTCTTTCTCTCTTTCTTCGTTCACGCACATATGTCAACTTGGATTACACCACGTCGTTTTTCAATGATTGGACATGCTCAGAGCCAAACAACAGTGTTTTTTTGACGTTTTTTTTCTTCTCAATTAATCTTTTCATTAGAAGAAAAAACTCACGGTTCGAAAAAGCTGAAGCGTTCTGGCGTTGGCAATGATCTCTATTTTCCGTGAATGGAAAGGTAAAGTAAAAGCGTTAATGCAAGCACACAGACGTGCCTTTTAGAGACAAGCAGAGTAAGGATTTTTTCAAGAACGAAAAAAAGAAGAGAAGCCCAGAGAGAGCGCGTTTAACCCTACAAACACCTCCTCACATAAAAGCCGATGATGTATTTGGCGGGATCAAAATGCGCACAGCCAATTTTCATCTTTTCTTCTTTGCTGCTGCACTCTGTCTCGCAAAATTTAATCGCGCAGCGCTCCCCCGCTACGTAACAGGATTTAAGCGCGTCTGTTCCACAAATTTGATTGGGGCCCTCCGACCCTGGCACTCCTACAGGACGGCCAAATGGCCCTCTTGCAACGTATTACGTGAGGAAGGGCCTCGCAATCTTAGAGTAAAGGAAATGGACGACGTGACGCTGCTTTTGCGATGTAAAACACTCCGTGGCGCGGTGGTATATGGTGCGGCGTTTCACATAATGGCACATGCAGCACGCTTAATGAGGCCCAAATCTAATTCAGCGGGTTAGGCAAGGTAACGCGTTTATCTACCACCTCTGATTCCGCCTTATTTTTGCCCCTTCGTCCTCCTGGTGCTGGTGACTTCGCTTGACTGGTACTGTTTCTCAAGCCTCTGTGTTTGCATCCACATCCGTTACGTCTCGAACGTCCCTCTTATTTTCCTTCCGAACACACGAGGCGTAATATTTTCGCCTAGGCAGCCTCATACGGGAAGTTCCCGTTTGAACACATTCCCATTTCAGCCTTCTCGCTTGTTCCCTCCCGTTTCAACCCGGCGCAAAAAGCCCTTCCCTTTTCGCCCTTTCCCATTTCGCCTGTTCTCGTTTGAACCCGTTCCCATTTGATCCTTCCCGCTTGATCCCTCCCGCTTCAACCCGGCGCAAAACACCCTTCCCCTTTCGCCCTTTCCCATTTCGCCTGTTTCCATTTGAACCCGTTCCCATTTGAACATCCTCATTTGTTCCGTGCCGCTTCAACCCGGTACAAAACGCCCTTTCCGTTTCGTGTTTTCCCGTTTAGCCCCTTCCCGGAATAACGAACCCAGTTTCGACTCGGGTGACTCGGGCAGAGGCGTGTGATTTTCGGAATTAAATTTAAAAACTTTTAAAATAAAGTTGCGTCCGAATGTATTTTAACCTCATGTTTTGAGTTACATCCATCGCAACCGAAAGTGCAAAATTACTGCCGTCCACCGTAACTTGATAATTAAATTTAAGTTACATCAAACGTATTTCACCGTAAAAAAACGTTACAGCTGGCGGAGCCAAAGTATGCAGACGCCCTATACCTGCAACCTTTTGGCAATGGTCCGTTTTACGATACGCGGTGCCAATTAAAAAGCAACATGTAGGTTGATGCGTTGCGTCCGACCCGGTACAGCGTATCAGCTGAAACCATACCATTCCGTCTGCTTCTGCGTTGGTCGAGCGGTTTGGAACGTGTTGCTCTCATGCGTACTCTGCGGCAGAGGTGATGGTGCCAGTCCCTACGGTTTCATATACGAACGCACATGCACTTATATATGCAACACCCACACAAAAAAGAAAGGAGGGGAATTAACAAAATAGAACCTTTCCGCGGTCGCAGTGGCAGTTTGTAGCGTCCGTAGCTCTTGCTGAGAATGAAGTTGGGTGTTTTAACAAATGCAACTATTACTTTATTAGGGGTAGTACAGGGCTACTGTTTTATTTCTACGCAGGAAAAAGATCTCGCAAAATATAATTACTAGATCTAGCTAACTATGAAAAAAAAAACGTATTTTATGAAAGCGGTAACTATTATGGGCTAAGCCAGTGGTACGATTCATTTCAATGTGCGGCTAACGGTCACTGTATATGCAAATCTCTGTAAAACAATGGCCATTGAAGTCTAAAGCTGAAATTTTTGCTTGGATAAAATAGTTCGCCCACATCCAGGCGTAATTAACGCCTGGATTCATTCTTAAGAACACCCCAAGCTGTATTCTCTTGCGTGTACTTTTTACGGATAATACATAGGCGGGCATGCAGTACGCCGAAAAGCAAAAGCAAACATTTAGGTAGTTATCCGTCTGTAAAAGAGAGTTTTACCATTCTTCTTATTTTTCTTTACTTAGTTATTTATTTATTTATTTCCTTTTTTGTTTTGTTTCAATATTGACTAATTTTTAAACTCGATTCCTCCAACACAAGGAGAAAAAAAAAAGCTTCCAAATTTTTCTAATTTTCCTTGAATCATCCACCTAGGAAGTAATCTCATTCGAATTAACGACTGATGTTTGGCCGATCCCCTGATTGGGTATGCGCCAATAATGTTAAGGAACAACAAAAACAACAAGAGCATATCGTTTTTTTTTTTTTTTTTGCGATAGTATGCCCTTTGGCATAAACCGTGTTTGCCTCACCGTTTACCGTGTTAACGGGAGCCGGAGTTTCCGTTTCCCGCTGATGAATTAGTCTTAAATGAAATCACGCATAATATTGTTGCTCATAGGTATTTGCTTTCGTTTAAAGTAGCTTGAATATTTCAGTTTTCGGGGGAAGTGTTCACAATAATTGTAGTTCTTTTGAGGATATTGTAACCATCACCTGTAGCTCTTTAAAAAGAAAACGTGTCGGTGGCGCCGTCTACCGAGTAGAGTTAGAGTCAAGGTAAAATAGAATTTGCCCCCGCGCTAAATATTTAGGCTAGAAAGTAGTAAAATATGTTGTAGTCATTACTCAGTAACCTAGACTACCTTGCCCAGCACAATTTTGGAGGCCTAAAAGCGCACTGCGAGCTCAGAAACTTGCCTCAACTATTGGAGGCGGGCGTTTTGAGAGCGGGTTGGAACGGGAAGGGTGTTTTTGGAACGGGTTCAAACAGAAAGCGGTGAAACGGGAAGGGCGTTTTGGGAACGGGCGCACACGGGACGGGCCAAGCGGGAAGGGCGTTTCGGCAATGGGTTCAGGCGGGACGGGTTCAAGCGGGAATGGGTTGTTTAGGGCTACACCCCCCTCATACCGCCTCCTTTTCGTTTCGTTTCCGTAAACTGCTCCGGAATAATTTGGTAAGGGCATCGATTGTGGCAGCAAGCTGGTCCCGCTCCGCATTAAGCCGCCCTTTACTTTCGCAATGGCAAAAGTTTGGCTCTCCGTAAAATGGTTCACAGCCTTAAGGACACAAGCCACTGTGTAATAACTAACACCCTTCACCCTAGCGAAAACATAACAATACACGCTTTTAGAGGGCGTTTTATCGTTCATTGCCCCCTTTCAATGGGTGTTTTCCTTTGTTTTTGAAAGGGTGTTAGGGTGTTATAGACAATAAGGGTGAAAATCATGTTACAATGTAGTCTGAAAACGCCCGACGGGTGCACACAAAAGCCAAGGTAGCGTTATTGCAAAAAAGAATCATCAACCCTCTCCTATCTCGAGCCCACTTTCACCGCCGTTCTGGACAGAGTTTGCCCACTCGTTATGTTAAACTCGTAAGCTGCTGAACGTGCTGAAATGTGGAAGTGGGATTTGGTGAGCACCATCCTGCTCCCTCATGCTCTCCCCGTTAACACGTTCACGAAACAGAATCCTGTGCGTGTCGCAATGAAATAAGAAAACGAGGGCTCAAACAAAATGGCCGCCATCCCGCCCTGCGAAAATGGATATTCAGCGAAGCGTTGTAAACCACCACAAATGCTGATGGGGGCGGCTATGAAATGTGTTTGGTCGTGTACGGGGGCTTGCCGCTTGCGCTCGGCTTCTCTGGCGGCAAATGCTGGGCAGTGTTGTACACGTTCCTCCAAAATAGGAACGAAAGCTCGTTCCTCGTTCCTTGCCAATTTTGAAACGAGTTCCCGTTACAAGTTCCTTTATTGCGAAAGGAACGCGTTCCAGTTCCACATCGAAAATTGGAACGTGTCGTTACATTAACGTTACAATTAGGTTTTTAAATGAAAATATAGTGTCGGATAATCCTGGGTCGAAATTAAGTGAAACATTTAAAAATCACATCGAACTACGTATATTATACGAGTATTAACACCACCGGCAGCAGATTATCTGGAGATAAAGATAATCAAAAGACGCTCCTAGGCGAATTTTTCAGGGAGCACCGGACAAACTCCAGACGGCTCGAGGACATTTCGGTTCAGGATATTTGGGTGCGGAAATTTCGGTGTACGGACATATCAGTGTACGGACATATCGGTGTATGGGCGTTTCGGTGCACGCACATTTCGGTGTACGGATATTTGTGTGTACGGACATTTCGGCGACCAAATTATCCGGTGCTTGCCTGTCTGCGACAGCCGTTATATTTTTATTTCCGCTTAACGTGGGTTATGGACCACAATCTGGAGCAGTGAATTTATTTTTTTTGATTGATGCCATGTTCGATCGTTGCCAGGAATTTTCGAAATTCTACATTTATATATTTTTGTTTAATACCTCTTCCTGGGGACACCTTATGCAGCCGATTGAATTCTTTAGCACACGTTTTTTTTTCATTTATGACAGGTTGTTAATTTAATTCGCTCTTTTTTATCTAAGACAATTACCCGTGTTTACGATGGTCTACCGACTCTTTTGTATTTTTTTTAAATTACACACCCTCCAATTACATAAATTACATAAACACTCTCAATATCCAAAAACTAACAAACATTAGCTAGCCCCCCAGAATGAATAAAACCTTATGAAGAGTATTACGTAGGCAGTGCTGCCTTGCTAAAATGAATTCGCGAACACTGGTCTAGGATATTGTCGGGGAGGAAAAACGGGCCTTTTGGAAAACAGCCGCAGGTTCTAATGTCCTAAATGCTGATTACGTGCGTACCGGTTGTGCATACGAATTCCACCCATTCTGTTCGGGACAACCAACCTTCGTTTAATGTTTACAAGCCTACATTTACCACATTTTAATTCTTCGTTCTAGCGCTCCCGCCCCCCCCCCCCTCCCACCTCCCGCCTGTACGCTCGAATCTCGACCAGATTTCTTTTTCAGCCATGTTACTTTCGGCTTCCCCCAAAAATCCTACTGGCGTGGAGGAGTTCACGGTCTCCAAAGCGTCACCGCGGTGATTTTTTTTATTTGTTCTTTAGAACATACTGCTAGCCTCTTAGTGGAGGCTTTTGCAGGATTTGGGTGATACATTCAGAACAATGACATAGCACACTTCGCGTTTAAAACAGAGAAAAGGCTTTACATTCACCATGGGCGCACGAAACCTCTATAATGTGACACAAAAAGCCACCCAAAAAGCCGCTGAGAACACAATGGCCACTATCGTTTGCTGGCTACGCCCTTCCGCGCGTCGCGGTCATATCGGCGGCGCCCCCACCCTAGGAATCGCTCTTTCTGCGCCTTCAGTCGCCTCCTTGGGAATTAACTCATCAAGTCTCGCATATCACGCACACCCCAATAATACATCGCTTCCTCCCATTATAACGAGCAAAAAAAAAAAAGAATAGGCTAGTGTGACGACAGCGGCAACAGTCGTCTTCAAGTTTTCGAAGTCGAGTCGACGCAATGGTGAAGCACAAGTGACACCCCTCTCTCTCTACTTAGGGGGATGATTGCCGGCGGGGCTCAGCTTTCCCCTCGCCTAAGTACCGCTACCGTAAGTGCGATCGTTGGTTTGCTAGTTTTAAGTAGAACTGACACCGAATGCAACGAAGGCGAGATTGACTGAGAATCATTAAAACGAAATGCACACGCGCCTAATCGACCTCGTTTTTCTGTTGTTTTTTCGCAGAAGTTTTTCTGGGGGGGGGGGGGGGGGGGGGGGAATAGACTAAAAGCAGCGGCGTATTGCACCGTTGGGTGAAGTGAAAGGAAAGCGCTTGGGTAACACTTAAAGTATAAGGGTTGTTCCCATAAATGTTGAAATAACAAAAAATGGTTGAACAGATCCAAATTAACAGCGTTAATTTTTACTATCTGCTACAGAAATTGGGTTTCACGTGGCAATGCTCCGCCAGGGTTTAGCGTTCGTTTCCACGAATGCCGGCGCAAGCACAAGTCTCGAAGGTAAAATCATATCAAGTCACGAAATTACAATATTAAAGCTAAAATGTTCAAAGAATGCCTGGGGCATCCCCTCACTCAAAATGTGTGGGCCAAGAGGTCGTGCACCAAAATGTCCGTGCACAGAAATGTCCACACCGAAACGTCCTGGACCGAAATGTCCGACACCGAAATGTCCGGATCCCGTTTAGCAGTCCGTCCGTTTCGTTGGCTACGTTGTTACCGGGTTTTCCGGGACCGGTCTGCTCCTGAGCGCGCGGAAGGGCGAGTAGGAAGGGTGCGGAGGCACGGACATGGCGAAGGCAGGCCCGCGGAACTAATCCCCCTACCGCGACGAATGCCCAAGTGCCCAGCCGGGTCCGGGACAAAGCAAGTCCAGTGTTGCGGAGTTACCAGTCCGGAATTGGAATGAATCCGGAATCATTCCACATTTTCGTGACCCCGGAATGGAATGGGAATGGAATGGTGACAATACTTGAAGGAATGGAATGGGAATGGAATTAAGCGCATTTTGCCAGGAATGGAATGGGAATGGAATTACATGTATCTTTCCCAAAATAAAGCGCACTTTTCCTTCTACGCATTTTTTTTTGTCAAAATATGTAAATATACGCAAAAGATCCCCCCAGCCCAAGTTCAGTAAGTCGGAGCTTTGAACAATAACTCAGTACTGTTAAAATCGATTGGCTGATTACAAGCACGGTATATTTATAAGCAGCAATTCTACTACAATTATGTCCTTGAATACAGAGCTGCTACGAAGTTAGTCGCGATTCTCCGCCTAATAAACACGGCTCTAAGCCGTTGGTATCCGTCGTGGGGAACTACCGCGGTGGTATCCCCCCCCTCTCTCTCCCACCAACTTCGCCTTGTGATTTTTAAGTGCGATGCACTTCTTAAGCGACCCTGAACCTGCGTCCACCGGCGATGTCCGCATAGCATACCCACGTGGGGGATTGGCCAGAAATCTCCTCGTCTTCCTTTGCAAGGGGGGGAGATGGGGATTGGCCAGGAATCTCCTCGTCTTCCTTGGTAACGGGGGGAGATGGGCGCGCGCTGCCTGGCCGCTGACATGGCACATACCCACGTGGGGGATTGGCCAGGAATCGGGCGTGAGAAGGGCTAATGCACCCGCTTAAAGGAGTACTGACACGAAATTTCAAAGCTGAGATCCGCTCTAGCAATCAATTGGCGATGTCCGCATAGCATACCCACGTGGGGGATTGGCCAGGAATCTCCTCGTCTTCCTTGGCAACGGGGGGAGATGGGCGCGCGCTGCCTGGCCGCTGACATGGAACATACCCACGTGGGGGATTGGCCAAGAATCGAGCGTGAGAAGGGCTAATGCACCCACCCGCTTAAAGGAGTACTGACACGAAATTTCAAAGCTGAGATCCGCTCTAGCAATCAAGTACAACGACAGCACAAATAGGTGTCTGTGAATAAATGCATCTTTCTTTCTTTGTAGTTGTGTGTGTGTGTGTGATCTCTCTTTCGCGAACATTACCGAACCGCGCAAATTCAACTCGTGCATTCGCACTTTCACATTCTTCCCCTCGGGGAAATGCGGTGTTGCGACCGGGCGGGGGCACCCGATCCGATCTCCGTGGCCTCCGACATACGAGTGGTAGCGCGTATGATGCGAGCGGCCAGCCGCTGTTGCAGCCGTGAAGAAGTCCAGAAGCCGTAGGCTAACGTAACTGTTTACTTCATAACGAGAGGTGAGCCGAAGCCAAAGAACAATGCCCCGACGGGCGAGGTTACAATACAGGACTCGAACAGAGCGACAACATCGATTCGCTGCTCTAACAGGAATGGTTTACAACGCTTGGGAGCTCTATTTATACCCGAAAGTGGTAACGGTCAAACGCCAACAGGCTGGAACACGCACAACACTCTTTCCAGAGTTCGTAAGCCGTTCATAGCCTCGGGCACGTTGAGTCCGAGAGAGGGGAGAGAGGGAGAGAGGAGGACTCCGTTGCGATCACCGGGGCCTGCCTCTGTGTCCTTGAAGAGCGTGGAGACGAGCCGTGCAGGCAGCCGCCGAATGCGCAGAGAGCGAAGCGTCTGACGAGGCTTTGTCGCAACTTGTTGCCGACATGATTGCGCCTGTTTTCGAAGGAGCAGGAGTGGCTTCGCCGCACAGCCGAGGAGTGATGCGGGGAAGTACTGCGGCGCTGGCCCATTCGTAACAGCGGGGAATTTTTTACCTTGGCGGCGCCTTCGCCCCGGCTGCGAGCTGTCTCCCCAAGCTTCACTTTTGTTTTTGCGTCCGGAACCGTCGGTGATCGCATCCCACCTCGCCGTCAGCGGGACGCTGACGCGGTGCTTGTGTTCACTGCGAAATTTCGCATATCAGCTTACGCCCTATCTACCTTCGCGCTCCCCCCTCCTCCCCCAGGACGTTTTGCAATATTGGCCCTCCTGTCTAGATACTCGGACGCCTTTGCCCGAAGCAGCCTCTACGAAGGCCTAAAATATTGGTTCGAGAATCCACCCGAAACAGGAGAGCCCATGCGATAGGAACTGCGGTCACACCTGCGTCTGCAAGCTGCACGCTGCAAGCTTTGTTCCTAAACGGTCCCGACCTAACGGAAAGCGAACGCTAGCCACTTTACATTGCTTTTCCGACTCGCAAGGGCAGTTTCCGTTTTAAATGTGACGTCAGCTGACGTGGAACGCGTGTTTTACACGGCACCTCTTTTAGTGAATGACGAAGCAAAACCGGCTCTCAAACACCTCTTTTAAGCAACTCGTTTGTCAAGCGCAACACACAGGCAGAAGGCAACTGTATTAGTTTACTTTTTTTTTGTTTTTAGAACTGATCGTTGAAGCAGCCGTCATTTACACTTCGTGTTTTCAGAAGTGAACGGCGAAGCGCCCATTTGGCTCACACCATTTTGTTACGTAATTTTGATGAATGAAACCAAAATAAACTTTTTTTCGACCTTTCACGACAGCTTGAGACCTTTATTGCAGCATATAAAATTCACGAGGAGACCTAATTGCGCTGCTGAGCACGAGGTCGCGGTTCGATTCCCGGCCGCGGCGGCCGCTTTCCTGATGGAGGCGAAAAGCAAAAACGCCCGTGTGTACGAGATTTAGGCCTAAGGTGGTCAAAATTAATCCGGAGCCCTCCACTACGACGCGCCTCATTGCCTGCGTTGCGTCGGCGCATTAAACCCTACAATATATCAACGAGGACAACTACGTGTTTTTTTCTGGCGTAGGGATTTCCACAACAGTAGACTGACCGGCTGCCGAACATGTCATTATCGTTATCATTTTCCTTTACATCTTTTCTTTCGGTTGATCGCCCAGACCAGAGGACACTTGGGGGACCTTCATTGCTACTCCACTACATGCAACTCCTCAAATTAGTTCTACAGGCCTCAGTTATACAATTAATTACGCAGGCCTTGGACTCAGTTTTGCTGAGTCCAAGGCCGCAACGCATTCTCTAAGTCCTTCTTCAGTTAGCTAGAGCCAAAGGTTGCGTGGTGCTAAAGTGTGAACAATCTCCCAATTTCTAAAAGAAAAAAAAAACAAGACGCAGATTTGTATACGAACCAATGCACTATCCCAGTATACACTAACGAGAGAAAAAAGAATTCTCCCTGCACATTGGTTCGCATCGAGACACCCATACAAAGGTCGCGCATACTCTAAGCACAGCCTGTTCAAACTTTCGCTCGTGCGCAGTGGATGATACCTGACGCACGTAAGTAAGCTTTTCGGCAAGGGCGACATTGCGTACCTACCTACGCACACGCAAACACAGGAAGTTCTGAACCTATCCGTGCTTTCGAGGCGCGCTTGACATGCCCGAGTGCTGAGGACCTGTGCAGACCGCTATCCGTATTTGGTGCAAAGGCAGGAAAAGGTGCTCGAGCGGTAATTCTTCCAACTGATACCACCAGATCCGGAGGTTCTCTTCCTTGTTAACAAAATTATAGTTCTAACCATGCTCACGACCGCTCCATACGCGTGTTAACTGCTTAAGGAATATAATGTCTTCTTCAACCATACTTTTGTCAGCAGAAAAATAGAACATGTCGTCACGTTAGCATTAACACATTCACACTTAAACAATATTAAAGCATTACAACTTGTAAAGACATGCTGACCATGCAAATACTATAATAACTACCTGGAGAACTGCCCTGTGGGAATTTGTCGGGTGCTTTCACTGAACGAGATATGCCACAAAGCCACTATCCCTAGACCTTGGTTACGTGTTTTGCGTATTTTAGCAGTTCTTAACGCGTGTCATAACATCAGCTTAATGGTGGGTTCATTGGTAACTTGATAATCACCCGATAAACGGTGAGGAATTAGAGGAATGGAATGGAACTGCCCGGCAATTCCCGGAGTGGGAATGGGCGATGTTCCGGCATTCCGAGGAATTGAAAGGAATGGAATTTAGTCAACTTGTAATTCCCCGGAATGGAATTGGAATGGAATGGGGACGCCCATTCCGCAACACTGAAAGCAACGCATAGGACAGAACGGGCGGACTGCTAAAACTCTCTATTCTTTCCCCGCCAGGGAACAATTCTATCGGCCAGACGCGCATTCTGGCCTCCCCAGACAAACGATGAAGGCTGAAAAGCATTCTCGCGGCTACGCTATTCACCCGTCGCACCCAGTGTAAGCAACCAGCATGAAAGCAAGCACAAGCTGCGGCCTGCTGCGTGGTTATTCTTCTGCCTTTGACCTTCGAGGAAGCACTAGAGCTGAAGGGTGGGCAAACTGACCATCTTATAGGAAGAGAAACGCAGTAGCGCTTTGTGGATTTTTGTACTCGAACCTTGGCATCAAAAACAGCCAAATCATAGCGATGTAACGGCAGGAACGCCGTTCCTGCCGTTCCTTCAAAAACGTAACGAGTTACCGTTACAGTTCCACCGACCCTTAATGGAACGGTGGCGTTCCTCCGTTCCTCCAAAAAGGAACTAGTTCCAGGAACGCCGTTCCTTGTAACGCCGTTCCGTACAACACTGATGCTGGGTCCTGCCTAGCCTGATGCATCCGCTCGGCGTCTTAGGCAAGAACTGCTCTATTTAGTGACACCAGTCCCGCTAGCCTTCAAACATAATCTGCAAACATAATCTTTACCGGGAACACATTGTGCACAGGCGTCTTATCATCCATAATGTGGTTTCCATGCTTGTTTTGTGGTTTTCTTAAACAAATACTGAGCTCTTTTCTTTATGTCTAATTAATTCATAGATTGATTTATTGTGGGGCTTTACGTGTCGACGCTACGAAGGCAGTGAGGTGCACCGTGGTGGATGACTCCGGATTAATTTTTACCACCTGGGGATTTTTAACGTGTGCCGATATCTCGCAAACACGGCAGTTTTTGCTTTTCGCCTGCATCAGAAAAGCGATCACCGCGGCCGGGGACTGAGTCCGCGTCCTTGGGATGCCTGATTAATTAGCCTGACGTATGCGTTCGGCGTCTTAGGCGAGAACCTCTGGGTCCTGCCCGGGGTTTTTGTTCACGACACAAAATTTTCCGACCAACTAGAGGCTAACATCTTCGCTGTAAAAAGAAGGCGTGCAGGACCGCCCGCTACTGCCAGTTAGATTTGTTCGAAAAAACGATGCCATATACACAGCGGTACAAGAGCGAGAAGGTGAAACGAACCATTCGGGTAGTACATTGGTGCATGAGATTAGTGCGTGGACTGTTTCGCTGGGGGAGAAATAAGATAGACCACGCGCGCATGTCGAAGAAAACATTCGTCTAGATGAGCGTGGAAGCACACATAGGCGTTATGAGTGGCACTGCATATAGGTTTCATACCTCCGTTGCATCATGGCCAGTTTGTGTTGTTTGTATATAGATGTTTGTGGGCCGTTCGCATTATATCATTATATCCCGCCGTTGTGAAGCAACGTGCAGGTATATATCATGCTGTATGAAAACATAATAATTATAAATAGCAAATACTTTATACTGAGCGCAAATGTGATCTTTCGGCTGTTATCGTTTCAAATGGAATTTTTTTCACCTCGTGGTTTCATTGAGGTAGCCATAATACCCCTCAATTACTCCAACGTTTGGAGTAGCCAGCTCCTCTTTATGTTAAAGCTAAACTCTTCAATAAATACATTTCCTCTCTCTCTCTCTCTCTCTCTCTCTCTCTCTCTCTCTCTCTCTCTCTCTCTCTCTCTCTCTCTCTCTCTCTCCCTTTCTTTCTCTCTCTCTCACTCTGTTATTTATGGTTGCGACATCTCTTCGTACTTCTTATGATAATGTTACGTCCCACAACAATATAGAAGGCTGTTACGATATCGGCTGGCGACTCCTTTCGTTCGTTCACGTTTTGCGGATGATGACAGGAAGCACCTGGGGCTGCTCAGTGTCAGCCCTCTTGCGACTGTACAAAGCGCTCTTCGTAGCCCTCTTGCGATATAGCCTTGCAGCTTTACATGCTGTGTCCAGGATGAACTTGGAGGTTCTGGAAGGCTTGCAAGCTCGAGCACTGCGAACATGCCTGGGCCTTCCAAAATGCACCTCCACGATAGGAACCTTATGTGAGGCAAGGTGCTTTTCTGCGACCACCCTCCGTTCACAAGAATTGCTCCGCACTGGCCTTCGACATGTTTCTCGATGCTTTGCTCATCCACTGGCTGCCGCTTCTGCATCTCGCGTGGTGCACGTCCTGCCATCTAATTACCTCCGACCCAAGCTGCCTGCTACCCCCCGTGGTTGTACGCGGCATGGGCTGTGTGCATCACTGTACCTGGAATAGGCAAAAATTCGTCTATGCCCGAATCTGCCTTGACATATTTTGTCTTGGAGCATATCCAAACCCGTTATCCAGACCACATCGAAGTGTACACGGATGGATTCGTGACTTCGGCGTCTTCGGCAATCGGCGTATAAATTCCGTCAGCGGGACGGTCCATTAAAGAAAAGCTCAGCCACAGAACATCCTCCACGGCAACTGAGCTAGCAGCTGTCAGAGCAGCACTTCTTTACATAAGCGGAAGACCCGCTCGGCGGTGGGTACTTCTTTCCGATTCCCGTCCAGCCTTGCAACTACTAAATAAGCCGCCTGATTGTCGCAATCAACTTGTCTGCGATATGAACAAAATATTTTCAAGTGCGGTGCGCGAAGGACATGAAATTTTTCTTCAGTGGATACCAGATCATTCTGGTATAACGGACAACAAGATCTCCGATGCGGTCGCCAGAGAAGCCCACGACCTCAACTTCACCGTTGGAATCCCGTTTTCAAACGAGGATAGCAAAGCAGCTGCGATCGACCTAGGATGGCAACTCCAGCTGCCGGCTTGGCAGGATCCTCTGAGCAGTTATGCGCCTCATCATGCTATAGACCCTCAGTGCGATTTCCCGTATCCACGGGGTCTGCCAAAGCGCACTGAAGGCGTGTTACACCGGCTGCGACTTAATGTTGCATACACCCAAAGCTTCTCGTTTAAGCTGGGCTGGGTAGAGTCGTCATTGTGTACAGTGTGCTCTACTACCGACAACATCAGGCACATTTTAAGCCACTGCTCACAATATGACAATCAGCGGGCAACAGCGTCGAAAGCGCTTGTGAGACTACGGCGCGGATGTCCTCTGAAACTCTCACACTTCCTTGGACCCTGGCGAAATCGTGAGGAAGCAGTGCTGGGTACAAAAACACTGCTTACTTTTCTTGCGGAAAAAGGGCTAGAAGAGGTTCTGCGAACTCTCTGAGCATGTACAATTTGTATATGTGTGCATTTCTCCTCTTACTCCCCTTTCTTTCTTTCCTTTTGTTTTTCTCTCTATTTTTCGCTGTCACCTCACTGTATTCACCCCATCTGGAGTAGCAAGCCCTACTGTTAGTGGGGTTGACCTCTTCAGCTTTCATTAAAGGCGTTCTCTCTCTCTCTCTCTCTCTCTCTCTCTCTCTCTCTCTCTCTCTCTCTCTCTCTCTCTCTCTCTCTCTCTCTCTGTTAGCTGCGTCTTACTTCAAAGTAAAACGGTTGTGTCAGTGATGATCAAGAGTTTGCTGTCGAAGACCGTTTTCATTTTTTTTCCTTTTATTTTCTTATCTCCATCTTTACAGTTATATATAGGCCACCATCTGGTGATTTGACTTGCTTTTTTTTCTTTTTCGGAAACTTTACTGTGTTTTGCGAACGATAATAAACTCAGAATGGTCATTGGTGGTGACCTCAACTGTAACTTGTTAGAAGTGAACACAACGACTAATGAACTTTTATTACTGTTAGAATCAAATAATTTTAAGAATGTAATTTCTGAACCTACGCGAATTACGCTGGAAGCTGAAACTCTTTTAGATCTCTTTATTACACAGGCTGAGGTACAAAACATAAAAGCCGGAGTTATCGAAAATACCGTTAGTGACCATCTTCCGATTTATATGTTCATAAAGGCTAATCCCCAATGCAAGAAGGTTTATTCATCCTCTACAGTTCTGATTGAGGACATCACTGATACTACCCTGAATACTTTCAGGGAACGAATTACTTTATTAAACTGGCATGATGTATTAACCTCGCACAATGCAAATGATGCCTACAATATTTTTATTGACAAATTTACTTGTGTCTATAAAGAGTGCTTTAAATTTAAAAAAAAACGTGTGAAATCTAAGAAAATACGTAAACCTTGGGTCACCACAGAATGCCTCGAGATGATCCGCAAGAAGAACTTCTTGTACGTGCAATTTATAAAACTCCGGAAGCCAGAAGATTTTAAATGTTTTAAAAAATACAGAAACCTTGTAACTAAAGCGTTGCGAAATGCAAAGCGGGACTACTTCACGAACCTACTGAATGAGGTCACTGTGAGACATCCCGATAAAACATGGCGTTCACTAAACACACTTTTAAACCGGTCGCGAACGTGCAACGAGATAACCCAAATCGAACACAAAGGTGCTGTTCTTAGTGGCGTACACCTGGCAGATGAGTTTAACTCTTATTTTACTAACCTAGTTAAAAGCAACCACGACGAATCTATCAGGCAGTTTCTGACAACGCCTAATGAAAATAGCGTATTTTTGAGCCCAACGACGCAACAGGAAATTTTCGCAGTTTTTATTTCGCTGAGCAACTCGAGGTCCAGGGATGTTGATGGCATTTGCATAAGACCAATAAAGTATGTTCTTGACTGTATTTTACCAGCATTGGAGCATATTTATAACCTATGCTTGTACTCTGGGGTGTTTCCAGACAAAATGAAACGGGCTAAAGTGGTAGTTATATACAAATCTGGAGATAAAAACAATTTTTCAAACTACCGTCCGATTTCTATACTTCCTGCATTTTCAAAAGCTCTAGAAAAGATTATATCAATACGAATCAATTCTTTCTGTGACAAGAATAATATATTATCAACTCAGCAGTTTGGCTTTAGGAAGGGTAGATCGACAGAGCTAATTACTAACACAAAAAGACATTATCCTACAATCATTCGAAATAAGAAACTAACCATGGGTATTTTCGTTGATTTCTCAAAAGCATTTGATTCTCCTAATCACCATTCACTATTATTAAAAATTGAACACTATGGTTTCCGCAGTGTTGCCTTGGCATTATTCAGATCATACCTTGACAATAGGGAACAGTGTGTTTTGATCAATGAATGTATGTCTAAATTTATGAAACTAACCGCTGGCGTTCCTCAGGGTAGTACACTCGGGCCACTACTTTTTAATCTATATGTCAATGATGTCGTAAACATAACTACTGAAGCTACATTTATTATCTATGCCGATGATACGAGCATCTTTATACAATCTAAAGATCCGCATGAACTTTGCCAAATGGCGAACGCTACATTGGACAATCTAAATATATGGAGTGCGGCTAATTCACTTAAAATAAATACCACGAAAACCAAAGCAGTTGTGTTTACCCCCTCCCAGAAGCGTTTATATTATCAGTTTTGCGTTCGAATTGGCTTAAGCAACATCGAAGTAGTATCAGAAATTAAAACACTTGGGTAATCTTTAATCAGAATATGTCTTGGACTTCGCATGTGAACCGAGTGATCAGTTCTCTGGCTAAGATTTCAGGCGCTCTTTGCAGAGTCCGTTATGTTTTACCTGAGAAATTTAAGTTATAAGTTTTCAAAGCTCTTTTTTGCTCCCAGATAAATTATTGTACCTTGGTCTGGGGAACTACCTCAAAACAAAATATAAATAGGATTTACTCAGCCCAAAGAAAGTTCCTCCGACACATAGCAAACCTAAGCTATCATTCACCCGTTGACCATCTTTTCCATTCCTATAAGGTTTTACCGTTTACTTCTTTATACAATTTAAATTTACTCATCAGGTACAAAAACAGCCTCAAGCATAATAACACAACATTTTTATCTCTATCCAGTTTGCAGAGTGTCCCTGAAACTGGGTATTATTTTCGAAATAATGATAATTGGGTGATTCCGTTTTGTAGGACCAACCACGGCCTGGATATGGTTAACAACCGTGTACCACGAATTCTAAATGAATTCGCCTCCAAAGGAATTAATTTACGTAGTATTACACCTACTCAACTGAAACTTTATTACCTTCACAATCATTTGTAAACACCGCTTTTTTTTCCCTTCCTTTATTTGAATTGCTATGCATTGTTTCATTTGTATTTGCCATTGTGCGTTTGTAACGTGATCCCAGTGTGTTGCAGTTCTTTTTCCCTATATTCTTTGTGCTGTAGAATCCTGCACTTTTTTTTCCACCGAAGCTAAACCCTACAAAGTTGTAGCTATGTACTAGATGAGTCTTTCTTTTTCTTTTATCCTTCTTTACATTGCACTGCAAATGTCCAGTGTCATGATTTTGTTTGTGAACGTGAAAAGCATGAAAAAAAAACTTTTTTTTTCCAGTCCAATTTTTTTTTGCCTGGTGTTGTATTTTTTACCTGCAAATAAGAAACTCCGGAATTGTTCGCTATGTGCCCTGCTGCTTTGTAAAGGGAGTTGGGTCCCTGTCAAGCTGGCTGCGTCCAGCTTTTTGCCCTCCTTCCTGCATTTTCTGTTGTTGTTGTTACGAAAATGCAAAATAAACGAATGAATGAATGAATGAATGAATGAATGAATGAATGAATGAATGAATGAATGAATGAATGAATGAATGACCCCGTGCCAACTCGCTCTCGTGCGTATACCAGGGCGAATTCGCTGGCATGACTCATGCTTATAAGTAATAATACCCAGGAAAACTATCGATGCTGGATTTTGCTGGGAACCATCTGCACAACAAGCCTCTACAGTTTCTGCAGTTTCTCTATAAGTTTCTGCTGACCGGCAGCCTAAGCCCAGAGCGTCTGTAGTAACGATATATCAAGCCATCAAGTCGTTCAGAAGTGCGTCGAGTGTTCCGACTGCGCCGCTTTTAGCCGCAATTGCTCTCTGCATTATAGTCTGTGCGTTACTTTAGGCAAATAATACGTAGCAAACATTATTTCTAGACCTGAATAACGGCCCAAGGTCCTGAGCCGTTCGAGAGGGTCCTTAAATTTGGACAGACGTGAGTGACGTGTTTTATTGTGCTGAAAAGTCACACCCTGCGCCCACGAGACTCTGACATAAAATGGGGTGTAATCAGATTCTCTACTTCCGTTGCAGGTTGCACACAATGCTAAGTCAAGACCTCGCACACCACTAAACCTCCTCTGAACAAACATCACAATTGTCGGCATTATTTCGGCTCAACCAACCTTATGACCTAATCCTCCGAAGCTTCGTTCAATTCGATGAAATCACATTCAGATGAATAATTCCGTTCCGTACAACGCACGCTTAGGTTCTGTTACCCTTTTCTGTAATGCTTCTTAAACTTAATGTAATGTGAAAAAACGCTATACTGCCTTTTTCACACTAGCACAGACAAGCGGTACCATGCCGTTTCGCGCCTTACGTGTAGGGGGTTCTGCAGCGCCGGGTCTACGCAATACCACCTACATTGGTGGTGTTGGTGTACGGGTTTATGTCTAGAATCGAGAATATTGTAGCGTGAGCTACACTGGCTGAGGTTGAGCAGTTTCGCGTGGCTCCTGGAGAGCCGTGCTGCGCATGCGCGAGGAGCAGGGACGTCTCACGGCGCACAGCTGGCGCGCCGGAGCCACCGCCGCTGCGACTGGATTGGATTGGATTTATTTGGATTGGATTGGAACTATTTTTAGCAGCAGTAAGCCGAATAATCAGCTAATCCTAGACAACCAGGAAACCAAAGAATAACCTTAGCCCACGCTACGTATATCCTGGCATAGCCGAGCTAAGCCACTCCTAATTTTTTTCCTGCGCACCATAAAATCTTGCCGAAAAAAAAATCATTTCGCTTTATTTTTCTGATAGACATGGTTTTACCTTGTTCCAGCGAAGCTTTCGTTGCGATCGAGTTAGGTTCATACCAGTGCATCTTAACGGTTCGTTGTGCAGCTGGTTGTTTTATAACGCCCCTTAACATAACACTGATGTTTTTTTTTTTATTAGAAACAAGATTAGTTGGAATGCAACTAATGCAACTAGTTGAAATGACTAACTGATCGATTGAATAAAATCTATGATAACACAACAGGTCCCTTGCCAAGCAAACAGCCGGTGCACATGATAAAAGAAAACTTCGAAAGAATTTCGAAAAGTGCTTTATGTAGAATTCTAGCGTCCGCTAAATCCTGTTTAAAGTTTGAATGTGGAAGAGTTCTGATAACCGGCTCTGCACTGGGAGCTTTCCTAAGGAAGCACACGTTGACCTTTAAGCTATAGAACGCAGTCCGTCCATCTCCATTAAAAATTTCCTTCCCACTTATACGGTTCAATTGTTTACTCCGAATTACTAAGCTGCACACAATGCTTGAAAATTGCCTCGTCTTTGGACAAAGATATACCCACTGGCAAACACCCACATGTACCAAAGTTCCAAAGTATTATGCTATCGTCGTCTCTATACCCTCAGCAGGCCTCATTGGTGGTGTACGCCTTTCGGGTGACCGTATGTGTCATTTGTATGAGTAGGGTGAGCGCAGTTTAGAAGCCTGCGGGGAGTCTCCTACTACCCGATATGTGTTGCGCTCTTTTTGAGCCATTGCTCTTCGAGAACAACAGCTTCCTCATGACACACTAACGCAAAACAGTGACATAACAAATGTGCGCATGCGCGGGCGTTGACTTGCAGTATGAATCCAGTCCAATCCAGTATCCAGTATCCAGTATCCAGTCTAATGCGGTCCAGTGTAGCCTTGAGACGCTAGTGGCAATTATCGTAGCAGACGACACGGAGGTTCTGAGAGCAGCCGCGCCTGCACACTGCGCATGCCTGCAATTGCTTCGTCCTTTGTTTGTAGAGAAAGAAAGATGCCTCAGCAGAAAGAACTGCCTGTACCACACGACGCACGATCCACGTTTACGGCCACAAGGTGTATAATAGGTGGTCATCTTCAACACAAACACCCCCAAATGTAATTACGTAGCACGGTGTTGCTAGCGTTGAGTGTTTTCTATGGCTTGCCCCTGGTCCTAGTAAGCAGTGACGGAAGCGTATACAATTTCAGCATGAGGTAATATAAGCAAGTTCAGATGTGTACGACAAGGCGGGGAAATGCGCCGAAGACACACCGCCACTATGAAGCTCGCTGCTCCGGATTAATTTTGACCAACTGGGGATCCTTAACGTGCGCAGAAATTGTGACGCCCTGCGTTCTTGCTTCTCACTTCCATCTGAAAATCAACCACCCCGGCTGGGATCGAACCCACGTCCTTTTCCTCAGCAGCAGCCACTGAGCCGCCGTGATGGGTTGGCCGCTATAGTGAAGTCGATGATGCTCCGTACTGAGGATCAATCTCAATGCAATCCTAATTCGTATAGTTCGAGAGTATTGTTTTTAACGCGAAAGCTTTCTTAGTTGAACCGATGGCGTCTTGTCAAAAAAACTAATGCATTTCCCCGTAGACCAGAAATTTCTGGTCGACCGGAAATCTCTGACAGACCTCTGGACACTTGGCGCGTGCATGAAACCTGGATTCCATTTTGTCAAAACGCTTACTCGAAAATTGCGAGAAAGTAACGGTTCTAGCTAAGTAAATGCACGATCGATCACGAAGAAGGAGTACAATAGTGTACTTTTATCTTATGAACCACGTCTCGGTGTACGTTAAATCATTCGCAGATGCGTTTACTTAGTGCGCGAAAAATCGTCGCATGGGTGTGTTTTTCACTTGTGATTTGGGTATTCGAACGTTTGACGATCGAATGAACGCGCTTTCCTTGGATTAGGCGAATTTTTCTCCCTTCTCTGAACTTTATTTGGGAAGGGATGGTAAAGTTTTAGGAAGAACTTACTGGAACGCGAAAAGAATTCCCAGTAAAGTACATTAGCTTGCCTTTGAAAGCGCTAAATGACGTTGCTTCCGACCCCGTGTGCGCACCCACGCCAGCACGGTAAAATAACCGTGAGTCAAGTTATTCATGTTAACAAAAATTAATTCTTAAAGAACCAAAGCATTCCATCTTGACAGAATGTCTGCGAGATGTGAGGAGATCGAATGTTATCTAAAGTTGGAAAGAAATTGGGTGTTGGGTGCGCTTCATGTTTTTAAGCGCCTCGCCATACATGTTCTGTATTTCGGTGTGACTTCGCCCTAAAGAATGAATGTTCTCAACGATGTCAGTGCGTTCGTGTCGCGCGCTTTCTGCACCATTGCGCGGTCGCACACGTGACAAAAACACAAGCCGTGATACTGGAAAGTCAAAATGTGGGAAATGATGTGTTGTGACACGTTAGATATGTTCATACGATGTCGAAACTGTTCGAACTTCCGCTCAACAGAGCTAGCAGAGCCGTGGCCCCCTAACTGGCACTACTAAAATCCACATTCTCAGAATGTGCCAATCGCTATTTCTCTTACGAGCATAGCGTAAACATGCCTCAGAAAACACAAGAGTTTCTTGAAAACATCATCGGAAGTATACGTTGGTGCGCTGAACTTGCTGAGCGTATAATGAAAGTCTGATAATGAAGGTCTCATAATGAAGTGTCATTATGAAGTCTCATAATGAAGGTTGAAATTTGGGGTATATTTGGCTTCACTTGATCCATAGTGCAGCAGAGAAAAAAAACACTCACAAGAATAAGAAAGGGTACATAAAAGCACACACAATAGCAAGAAAGGGGACGTACGCAGAGTTGCGCATGTCCCATTTCTTATTCTTGCGTTTTTTTTCTTCTGCGCTGCACTCAGGATCATAACGGAGCATATAGTGAACAAATGGTCCCGTGCACGTATGCCTATTGTATCATCTTTGTATCAGTATTTTATCAGTAAACATAATACGTGAAACATACAAAACAAGTGGGGTTGAAGAATCGCCGCGGCGAGGCGGCGTGATGAGCCTAACGTGCGCGACACCTTGGCGTCCTAAAAGGCGCCGCAAAAGCGCCGCAAAAGCGCCGCGGAGCTGTCCCACGTCGGCAACGGCGTAAAACACGGCCCCGCCGGCGTTCGATCCGCCTCGACCCGCCTATAAACACCCGTACATGAACCGATTTGGGCCTCTTCACGCTGCTGCAGCGCACAGCGACGCCCAAACGAGATCAAACCCAGCGCTGGCGATGTGAAGTAAAATAACAAAACGAAAACATGCGCATGGTTCGAGCACACTAGAATATGCCTTCTAACTTGTTTTTTGGACGCAGAAAGCTTTCTAGAACAAAGCGTCCGCAATTTTCTCCCGGTGACAGAGTCCTGCAGGCGGTCAAGCGTTTGGGGGAGGCCAGTTCTGGGTCAGAAGTAGAGCCTGTTTTGTTTCTCTTGTGTGGCTAAGTTACTAACAAAGCGGGAAGTCGGTTGAGAGTTCCGTGTGCTCACTCACCTCGAGTCGATGTCAGTTTTCTAGGATGTCAAGGTCCTTCCAGCGCAGCCTTCCCCCTTCGGTAAAGGCGTTTCAGCTTCTTCCTTTTGGAACCCCTTGACCTCTAGGTCGACCGGTGACGGCTGGTCTGTCGACGACGCAGCAGGCAGTTAAATTGGTCGGGGCCTCTATTCCCACACTTTCACTCCGTGGTTCTGAAATGGCTCGGTTGCCACGAAGTGAAGGAAGCGAAGGCTTGTATGGCCACAAAAGAGGAAATTTGCACTCGCTGTGACACAGAAGAACCGTTCCAACCGCTAAGGTAAGTAAGTGCGCTGGGTCACAGTCACTTTTCTTCGGGGGGGTCCTCCGGGATGTTGGAATCGGACAGCACGATCACAAGTTGAAGAGCCACAACAGTGTGACTGCAGAAAACACACCGCTGAGAACAAAGGACGGGCGAACGAATGAACGTAACCTCTTTTGGCTTTTCTTTTTTTAACACTTATCGTCGGTCAGAAGCCCAAGGCGCACAGGACGGCCGAGGTCTTCGAGCCGGCGCCGGCGTCTGGCGAAGCAAAACTTCGCACCCGGCTACGGCGGCGCAGTGGTTGTGCCGAGCTTGAGCCTCGGCCTCGCCTCTCCGCCTCCCTCGCGACCGTAACCCACCTCCCTCCTTCTGCCCACAGCGTTCACATCCTATCTCTCTCGTCTCGTCTCTTCCTCAACTCCTCCAACGTGACTCTAAAGACCGTTCTCCTTCCTATGCCTCTTTCCACCGCCCTTGCCCTTTACTCTCGGCACAGTGGAAAGCTGGCGCTCGGCGCTCTGCTCCACTTGTTGTGGGTTTTTTTTTTCTCTCTCCTCTGCTTATGTTGACGATTCCACTGCAGCAGTGTGCACGCCGGGCACCTGCTTTGCTTGTTTTCGTGCCTCTCCGTTTGGGAACGAAGAGCCACCTCTCCCCCACCCCTCCGAAATCAATAGGGCCAATCAGGATTCTGCGGAGCTGGTCACGTGACGGCACGTCCTAAGCGTTCGCGCTCTCCACGCACTCTTGTTGCCTCGCTTGGCTGCTTCTGTGAAGCTCGTCAGCGCCAGCTGTCGGCATTAGGAAAAACTAGGCTGCCCTTCGCCAATAAAAAAAGAATGCGCGGGATTTCTTTTATTACCGCGTAGGAATAAGCGGTGTGCTCGTGACTAATCATTGCACCAGGACAGCAGCAATACTTACTCATGTGGAATTTTTTTTAACCTCCTTGTTGAGCATATACGTTTTTTTTTTCCCTGAATACAATAGCGTGGGAAAACCCAAAGAAAGAAAAACGTACATTCAAATGTAACAGGAAGGAAGCCAGGGAAGGAGGGAAGGAGGGAAGGAGGGAAGGAGGGAAGAATGGAACAAAGGAAGGAATGAAGGAAGGAAGGAACGAACGAACGAAGGAAGGAACGAAGGAAGCAAGGAAGGAAGGAATAAAATAACGAATGAACCAAAAACAAGGAAAACCAAATGAACCAAATAAAAAAGTTTGCAAAAGAGAATGAAACTACAGGGATGAAAGGGGAGAATAAAAAACTTAGCAAAGAGTAGGCATTGAAGCAAAGGAAAAAAAGAAGAAACAGAAAATTTAGAAAATGGGAGCATCACATGCCGGTAAAGAAGAAGGAAGCTGGAGTGAATTAACTAGAAAGAAACTAAAAAGAAGTAAGTAAGAACGGAAGAAAGGTAACACGGACACGCGCTGCAGGCGACGTGCTCTAAATTTCTCTTTCAAAGAAAAAAAAATGAGGAAAGGAGAGCAGTAAATGAGGCTTCCCGCGGTTCAAGATGTCAGCGCACACAAATGGGGTTCTGATTACGGTCGCGTAAATATCAGCGACATAAAAATATGAGAGCGAAAGTAAATTACGTGAGGACGTTTGCTCGAAAGAAGACCGGTCGAAGCATGAAAAGCAATAAACGAGGAAACCTGTGCCCAGAAATTGCAGGAAAAAAGTCAGACTGTGACTTCTTGTTGCAATTTTTAAGCAAGGAGAAAAACTTCTGCTCCAGCGAATGCACTACTTCAAATTTTTTCGCCCAGAAATTGCAGGAAAAAAGTCAGACTGTGACTTCTTGTTGCAATTTTTAAGCAAGGAGAAAAACTTCTGCTCCAGCGAATGCACTACTTCAAATTTTTTCGCCAGACACAGGAAGCAAACAGGCTCTGCTTACGTTGTTACACGCAAGGCTTCCCATGATTAACAAGGTTTCACGAGATTTATATCCCAACGTGCATAAATTATAAGCCTGTTTCTTTGCATCATTTATCGGGTAACGTTACTACGTGATAACCTGAGCCACGTTGAAAAAGGTTGGCAAATTTGTAGAGCAGCAAACCGGGACTTATGTTGAAAGGACCTCCTCTTGTGATAAACAACCTAGTTACGGATCGCGCGCTTCATTTTTTAGTTTTGAAAAATAACAGGAATAATAACATTTCTTTCCGTGATACGTATGCAGGGTGATCTTCAATCCATATCTGCTTTAAGGGTGTATCAGTCTACGTCACTTTTTTTCTCAATCAATGTTACTATTTTCTGAAATCCTTTGTTTATTGGTTAACTACAATTTAACGGATCAGCAAATAACCTTTTGGAAAAGCACAAAAGGGAGTTAACACGAACAAAGTTGAGTAGTAATTAGGAACTAACGCTGGCCTGCAGCCTGCGAGTAGCTCTGTCGAATGGGTTGTCCGATGAGGCGTCCTTGTTACACACGTTTTGACGCGTTGATGGTCCCCGAAACCATCGCTGCCGTCTTCACGTGAGCCAGTACAAGTCCCGCCCACTAACAATATAGTCTCTCTCTCTCTCTCTCTCTCTCTCTCTCTCTCTCTCTCTCTCTCTCTCTCTCTCTCTCTCTCTCTCTCTCTCTCTCTCTCTCTCTCTCTCTCTCTCTTTCGTACGCGCATTTGCGGAGGCATCAAATGATGAGGAAGCGAGGCTCTTTTGAGACCTTGCGAGCTATTATAAATGCTAGCAGACTCGAGAAATATGGGATGATGACAAACGTTTGCGAATGAGAGATATGGGAGAGGAAGCTATGCAGGAACAGCAGAAACACTTCAATGATGAATGATGGTAAAGGCCGAAATGCTTGCTGCATCGACGTGGGGAACGAATGTCGTGCCAATCGATAGGTGTAACAGACAACTATCCAAATCACTCCCTCGTCGGTTTGACACTATTAAAAGGGCAAACCCAAGTCCCGACATCTCCTTCGCACTCGAAGATGCGTCATCGAGATTGTAGTCGCGTGACGAATTGAGCGATGTAAGCTAGCGATCCGTTTTGAGGGGATGAAGCTGAGGTTTCCATTCCTGTCTAGCCTAAGCGAATTCAATTTGTAATCTTTTTAGGCTGAAGAAAAGTTGTATACTGTCGTCATGACTCCGTTAAGTATGCTTTTTAGGGCAGGGTTGAAGCCCGACGAGCATAATTTCTTTTTCTTTTATCCCTGTGTGTGTGTGTGTGTGTGTGTGTGTGTGTGTGTGTCAAGAGATCAAAATCATTCTTAAGGGCATGGTTGGAGCTTCCTCTTGCTTCTAGCAGCAGTGACATATACACAGACTTCTGTCCTTTATTCACATAAAGGAAGAGAGAGAGAGAGAGAAAGACTTTATTTGAGGCCAGCAGGGAGTGGGAGGTCGGGATGCGCAGAGCCTCCACATCCCACCCACGTTCACGACGTCCTCGGGACTAGGCCCCGCCGGTGTCGGCGTGAGCGGTGCGCGAAAGGTACTCGGGAGTTCGTCCCTTTCCCCCCCGATCTCCCGCTGCATATATCCCTGGACTATATCCTGTCGTCATGTATATCCTAATTATATACTGAACTTTCGAAAAAAGAACTGTGGTTTCTGTCATAGGAATCGGTAAAACACGAAAGTGAAATGTGCAACGAAATCTGCAGCGAAAGGAGCCTGATTTGCGGTTCGGCGGCTGTCTTGTGGGTGTGCTTGGCGAGCGACGTCCTGGTGGCGGGTTGCGACGGCAAAGGTGCGACCATTTTTTGCTCCGTGGCTTGTACGGCAGACGTTTGCGTTGAGAGGCACAGTTCGTAGTTTTGACAGTAAACGCGTGACGAATCCGCTTTCCGCTGGCGTGTCTCTCGTTGCACCAAAGCCGTCACGAACGCGACATTCACCCGTCAGAGTCGTTGCCTTATAGCGACGCTTAATGCAAGTTGACTTTCCGAAAGCAGTAAGCAGTGGAGGGGGCCTCAATTTACGCGCGGCCCCCGTACACGAAGGCGTTGACATCGAGGCGCCAACTGTCAGCGCTGATTACGATGTGCTGCTTCGCTCCGCCTTTCGTAGACGGCAGCGCCGTCTGAATGGGTCATAGGTAAGGATATAAGGTGCGTTCGTAGGGCTGTTTACATCTGACTTCATAACAAGTTGGCAGAGCACCTCGTACCTCCCGTTGCGGCGAGAGGCGAGAGAATTCGTGGGCACGAATCCGGGCGCCGACACGTCAATGGTCCTTTTAAAGCAAAGCTTTACTACTTTCGCCCAGCGGTTTCGCAGCGGATGCGCAAGGTGACCTTTTGACCGGAAACACACACCCCACGACATACCCCTCGAAGCGCATCGCGTGATTCCCCGGGACCGCTGTCGGCGCTGCTGCGGGCGCCGACAGCGGTCGCCACCGCCGCTGCGGCAGAGGCAGCCGACCACCCCCGCAGCCTTCCATGCATGCGGCGCTGGGTCGTTTCGGGTAACGTGACTCGTCTCGCGCCCGGCGAAAAGGAACGGTACGTTCGCCTGGCCTCCTTCTGTGAGCGTTGCACGGAACCGAACGGCTTTGAGACCTGGTCGACAATACAGCTAAATCAAAGGTTAACAAAGTGAAACCATAACTCAACCAGAGTGAGCCAAGCTTTTGCTTTGCATATTCAAGGTAAGTTGCGCTAAGCCGCAGCCATTTTTTCTGGCGACGTCTGTGAGACCTTGGCATAGAACACTTTCGTGTTAAAACAATCCGAGTGAAATGTATAAACTTGCTAGCTCACAACTGAAGAGAAAAATTTGGCAGGAGAGTGGGTGGAGAGAAACGTAGCCTTTTACATTTTCACTGCTGCTTGAAAATTGTCTTTGGTGCACTTAACTGCTTACGAGGAAGCATTCTGGGCGAGCACAGAGTACGAAAACGGGGCAAATAATATATCAGAGGGCTGTATATATACGCTCACGGACTCAGTTCCTTGTCCCGCGAATATTATTAAGTGGAGGTGCTCCGGGCGGGAAAAAGAAGGGGAGGGAGGAGGTGCAAGGGGACCTCCTAGTTTCAACGGTAGCCTCCTCATGAATTAGAATGAGATCAGCGCGGAAACAGTGCACGTTTCGCGGCGCCTTGCCTTCTTGTGGGGTGCTACCTCTATTGCAAGTGCAAGTGATCATTAGTCACGTCCCCTAATGGAAGAACCCGCTGGTGACAGTCAAGTATCAAGTAGCGGTTCTTCGCAGAGTTTATAGATCCGGTAAGTATTTTAGGTGTCAGTGAATTTTCAGCTCATTTTCTTCTATCGCGGAGTATTACGTGCGAATGTCTGCATGCGAAAATTTACCTATTCATGTGTTTGTACATACATCCTGTTCAAAAGTTTAGTCACATAATTACATGCAGCTAGTTAAACTTTTCCTCGTCGACGTTGTGTTTCCGGACAACCAGAACGCCGTAAATCAAACACATTCATGTTCTTGCTTAAATCGATGTATAGTGCTTAATTTTTCCACAAAGTTTTGACCCCGACTGTCACAGGGCAAGTACTCACGTCACGGAGTTTCCATCATCGTCGTGGTCATCGTCGCAACCCGCTCCCCACTGACCGAGGGATGGCCTCGAAAACGCGACAAACGGGTGGGAGGATGGTGTTGGCACAGAAGATACGGTGGTGCTTCGTGTTTCTACCACTAGCGGGAAGAGCGGGCGGAGAAGAAGCGGGATCTCGTTAGAAGGGTGGCGGAGGCGCACAGTGGAATAGAACGAACATCTTTTAGGGTGGAATGGGGAAAGCGATTTCTAAATTAGTGTAAGCAGGATACTTATGGTCACGTATTTGTTAAGCTGTAATAATGGTTTGGGCATGGAGTCTTTATAAAGCTCAAATCATTGCGGTTGCTCCGCAATAAAACGCAACTCAGCCTGAATTTTTTACATCGTATTTACAGCTAGCTTCAAAGGCAAGGCTTTTTATGTTTGTTTTCATTTAGCGATTTCTTCCGTGGTGATTCTGGCGAATAAGAAGTGAGACAACGTGTCACAGAAAGCGAATGGCGACGCTATTCCCGTTAAGGCTTTGGTGAACATTTCGTTTCTCTTAGCGCTTGTCATACCACCGATTAGAGCACTGCACGGGCCCGGGCCGGCCCGAAAGCCCGGGCCCGACCCGGCCCGCGGGCCGGGCCGGGCCGCCCGAAGTCGATTATCGGCGGGCCTGGGCCGGGCCCGGGCTCAGTGCCGCGGGCCCGCGCTGGGCTCGGGCTCAGTACAGCGGGCCCGGGCCGGGCTCGGGCTCGACGCCACGGGCCCGGGCCGGGCTCGGGCATGAATTCATAGGCCCGGCCATTAATAGTTCCGCCGTAAAGTGTAGAAAAGAGCATAAAATTCAATATTCTGAGTATACTTTTACGGACTTTTTGATGTTAGTTGTACACATTGTTTTAAAAACGTGTTTTGCTAGGTCTGATAGTCACTATACTGTAACTTTAATGACATTTCATCTACTGCATCAAGATTTTATATTTTGGTGTATAAGATATCAAAGATACGCGGTTACAAGGAATGCCCTAGCGGGGAAGGAATTAATTAAGCCACCCTGGAGCTGTGCACCTATGTCTATGTACGTGTATTTTAGATGACGAACCAATCTAAATGCGGCTGCCGTGGCTGGAAATCAAACTCGCGTGCTAGAGAAGCGACACCGCTTAACAACCACTCCAGGGAAAATATTTCAACGCACGCACATATTCGTGGATTCAAATGGAGAGCAGAAAATTTCATTAATACAAACTTGTGACCGAAACAACCACATGAAGTTGCCAAGAGTCTGGTCATCAAAGGTGATGGTGTCTCTCCCGTAAGAATACGAGCTATTATTACGCCCATGTGGCGTGAACTGCAGACGGTGTGAGCTAAGCTACGTGTAATTGTAAACCCTTATTTTTTGCGTTACAATTCAGGGCGTGCTTGTACAGACTAGATGCTCCGTCTGATTTCCCGCTACGAAGACACTCGACCAAATATAATAAACAAATTTTCTTCGACGTTAAGACCAGGCCTGGTCACACACATGCGGGCCCTCCCTAGGCTCAAAAAAAAAAAAAGACCGTGCCCGGGTTGGGCGTGGGCTTGAGACGACGGGCTTGGGCCGGGCCTAGGATTGAGACGAAGGGCCCGGGCCGGGCCCGGGCTTGAGACGACGGGCCCGGGCCGGGCCCGGGCTAGGCTCACTTAAGAATGCCCGGGCCCGGGCCGGGCCCGGGCTCGGTGTTACGGGCCCGGGTCGGGCTCGGGCTTCACAAAGCGGGCTCGGGCCGGGCTCGGGCCTTAAAATCAGGCCCGTGCAGTGCTCTACCACCGATCAGCGCTCCGTTTTCTGTCTACAGCGGGGCTACGCGCTGGTCATGCGCTTGACGCGAAGGATCCACTTATTGCTTGCACTTCTGTTGTCCGCAATGTAACTGGGATTCTGTCTATTCATAGTTCCCTTCCCAGTAGATAGTATTGGCTCATAAGTTGCTAAATGTACGTTATAAGTATATATAATCGTACGACAAAAGCTAAGATATGAAGATTTTTCAAGTATTTCAAGAGTTGCTGTATACTTCGCCAATATTCGAGCGACAAAAGTTGCACCAACCGCACGGATATTCGTACGCTTTATCTTTCAATGGTTTATGTACAGAAAGAAAACCAAGCTTTCAAGACACGCTGGTTCAATGGCTAAGGCGTTGTGCTGCTGAGCTTTGATCCCGGCCGCGGCGGCGATTTGTCTAATGAGGGCGAAAAATGATGATGATGATGATTAATAAACTTTATTGGAGACCAGGTGCTGATGTTAGGGCACCCGCCCGGTGGGAGGCTTCCTTAGTCCGGGATGCCTTGGGCTATGCTGGCCATCCGTGCCCTCTCCACCAATCGCCGCTGGTGTGGAAGGTCGGAGCTGGTCAGCAGCTCCACCCACTGCTCATAAGTAGGGTTGGGGCGAAAAATGAAAAAAAAAAAAAGAGAGAGAGAAAGAACGCCGTATGTCGAGATTTCGCGCACGTTAGAGATCTCCATGTGGTTTAACTTCCCTCGTAGCCCTTTACTACAGCGCGTCTCACAGTCAGGATGTAGCTTCAGTTTGTTAAAACCGCCATTATCTTTATTTCTAATTCAAAGCTTTCAAACGCCTTAGCGTAATGCTGAACCTAAAAAGTTGTCATCTACTACAGTTGTTCAGCGTGTCCCACGCGGGCAGGAGCAGGCTTTAAAAAGCCTAAATGCTAATTTTCTAGCATAAAGGATACTGATGATTGTTTGCTACCGTTTTTGTTATCTCGCGTAACCTTTATGTTCCCGATAACTTCGTAACTTGCTGCCCTAAATAAATAATTACATTTTTACGAAGGTGTTTGACCTACCATTCCGATCGGGAGCATACGTGCAGGTGTAGGTTGAGGTAATTATGTGGCGGATACGACCACCGATCGGGCCGATCTGTGCCCCTCTGCTCTTTCATCCTTACCCTGTCCTGTAGCGGGGACAGGAGACAGGAAACGCTGACGTTATCGGCCTTGGTCACGTCGCACTGACTCTGGGGCTTGACGAAGATTAAGGCGATGCTCTCGTGTACCGGTTAGCATGACGTATCTCCTCCACCACCAATGTGGCCGCGGAAAGACGAATGAGACAGAAAATTAAAAAAAAACACATATAAGTGATGAATGATGGTTTGCCGTCCTTAGACGACTAAAGCCGCCCCACCATATGCAAGGGGAATTATCCTGGTCCGACACTAAGGTTTGAAGAGAGGAATGACGCTAACACAATTTACAGCTTAAAATTTGGGAGCTCTACGCACCGAAGCTGCAGCTGGGCTTTGGGGGCGCAACGGGCTCCAGATTAATTTCGGGTAATTGGGGTCTTCAACGTGCGTTGATATCTCGACACGCTGGCATTTTTCACTTTTCGCCTCCATTAAGACAACGGCTGCCGCGGCCGGGATCTAACCCGCATCCTTGTTCGCACAAAGTTTGCACAAAAGCCGTTTCATCTGGGGTGTTTTAAAGGCAGGTGAACCTCATTTGCCATGGAACATTTAATTTCATTATCGTTAAACTACCGGAAATTACTTTATGAATAGTTGGTTTAGAGCGCGTGTTTATGCTAAAAAAAACCGATGCAAGCAGTAACCAAAACTATCCCCCTATGCAAACATTCGAGCCAGGTTGTACTTTGAGATATGCGTCCCGAAAGCTTCCGCAAGGACACTGGTGTTCCACGTCATATTTTACGAGTGACGGGAGTGAGTTGCGCAATATTAGACGCGCAATTTGAAGCCCTAGATACCCGATAAACTATAACTAGGGCCCCAAAGCGTGCTTAAGCTCATACGGTAAAGATTATGTCGCTTTGAGCTGCCTCTTTTACCCCTTTGTTTTGGGTTTCTTTGCAGCTTTTCGAGTGCCAGACCTGTTAGTTGCAACTTACTCACTACTGTGGTCGCATGAGCACGCATGAGGCACTTTATTGTATACGTTACCTCGGCCTATGGGCTCAAATTTCTAAGCCATCTTGTTTGAAAAAAAGTTGTTCGTTTTCGGAGCATTCGATGCGTTGAACGCCGTTATAAATAGATTTTATTCCCGCCACGGAAACAAGTGCGGGAAATAATTCTGGTTAAGTTCAGTTGCTGTATACTCGAATTAGTGCCATTAGTATTGCCGTTTCTTGGTTGTGCCCCCCCCCCCCCCCCCCCATATTCGTAAACATCCAGAAAGAAATGGGCTGCGTATAAATTTCGCCCCCTTTGTGTGAATATGTGGGCAAATAAATAAATCGTCCCGTGCATGTCGCTGTCCCGCCAAACACAGTGCGCTTATTAAAAAATGATCGACAAATAATTCCCGTTTATAAAATATTACACAACGTTAGAACCTCTCTGCTCCCTCACTTCACCTTCATTGGCAGGATCCACATGGATCGGCACCCACTGTTGCTTCGCCGCACGCGCTGTAACAATGTCAAGAAATAAAGCGTCACCAGAAGTGACGTAAATCCTTCCGATGGCACCACTTCTGGTTAAGCTATTTCCAGAGACGTTACTCACGGCTGTGTTCTCGCGTTTGTCGCATCAGTCACCCCCTTCCCAAACAGAAATTTTCACAACGGGCTTCATGCGGCTTCTTGTGTGCGTTGCATAAGGTCACGTGACGTACTTGAGCGTGCCGCTTAGGGATGCACGGACAGGGGGCATGCGGGCTGCATTTATAATTTATATCATCGCGAATCACGGCCTTCGTTTCTAGGCTAGTATTAGCTGCAAAGTTGGCTTTGCCTCATTGTGTTTCGGCGGGCCGCCACGCTCAGAGAAATCCAGCACAGCTTCATAATGCCGCGAACCATGCATTGGGTCTGTTTATGTTTTGTTTTTCCCGCGCGCCTGCGCCAGGCTGTGTTATCTGTGTTATCCGTGTGGCAAGTGAAACCCGTGTTCCATTCTTTATTTTTATGACGCACGTGTTATCTCTTTTGATTGGGAAAGCGTTTCGAACTAACGTCAACAGCCTAGAATAAACTTCTTTGATCTAGTGTTCTGGATGAACTCGACAGCTCGAGAAACACTCGCGCCCAAAGGTAAATTCCCGCAGAGCAGACGCCGCCGCATTCGATTCGCCGACACTTGCCTGCACATGTCACTTCGTTGACTGATGCTTTTAGTTGTTAGGGGAGCACAAATTCACTCCAATAAACTTTTTTACCCTTCAAGATTACTGCGTCGTCTTTGGCATCATGACAATACGCAGGTTTCCCCATGACAGACGCGAAGCTGTACACAATTTAGACCAAGTGAATGTTCGCCGACCAGGCGTAAGTTGAGTAATTCAGTGCATCTAATTAATCAACTTAATGTTTATATGTCATTTTAAACGCCAAGCATCTGGCGTAGTTTTTTTCGTGCTCTGGCAATCGACGGGAAGCGGTTGCCCTACGCAACACCGACGCCCGTGCGCGGCGGCTAATTACTCCACCGCGCACCTGATGAAGGCAACGATGCAGCGGACACAAAGAGTGGGAGACGAACTGAACGTGTCGGTGATTAAGACCGGTGCCCGGGACAGCCAGTCTGCTTGCCGGGACTTAGGTGCACGGACGCAAGGAAAACTCGTTCTTCAAGCGGCAGGGTGTCCATCCTGGCAGCCATGGTCGGCTGTGCGAGCTCCGTAGCCCCCTTGCCCAATCGGCCAGCTTCAGCTGGTCAACGGCACCGTCTTGGCCGCCACTGCGCAGCGACTCCTGGACCAGAGCCCTCCCATAGCCCCGGGACCGACAATAAGACAATACCGGGGGAGTTTTCTTTCTTTCTTTCTTTCTTTATTGTTTCTTTCCGTACAGAAAGGGGAGCAGAGGCAAAAGGCTTGGAGCCTGACTAGGGCCCCTGCTCCGGTGGCAGGAAGCGTGCGGGCACAGTATATTATATTGCACACTTGCAGTCGAGTGTACAAGACAAAAAACAAAAAAGAGGGCTACAGGCTACAGACTACAGAGAGTACATTTGCAGTCGTGCTCCTCGAACGCTCAATGCGCGACTACTTTGCACACACACACACACAAAAAGAATACAGAACCAAATTTTCACACTGGATATGGTATCAAAACACTCGTGTGTTTTTTCGTGCAGTGCAAGGAGTGAACGAACAACAAAATACACCCGAAACAGAGACTTACTTCAGCATAGATATCTACAATGCAACAACACAACAAAAGAACGAACAACAAAATACACCCGAAACAGAGACTTACTTCAGCATATATATCTACAATTTCGCTGCAACATTTTTTTTTATGCTTGGGTAAATTTTAGCTATATGTAATTAACTGCTCTAACAGGACATTTTTAATCTGTGTTTTTGACAACTGTTGGCGAAAATTAATCTGTTTCTGAACTTTGTTCAACAAGGAGGGGATTTGATAACCTGTGTTGCCGGCCATAGTTTCTTCTTGTATATGGCATTGGTCGATGTAGTCTACGCAAGTTATGTTCTGTGGTGGTTACAGGGCTGGAAGTATTGTATAACTAATGTACTGAAGTAATTTGTAGCAGTATATTTGATTTGCCTTAAGAAGTGAATGCTTTAGAAAGAGTTCATGAGTAGGTAGGTAATCAGGCCTGCCGTAGTAATTTTCGAATATTCTTAATACCTTCTTCTGCAACAATAGCAATTTATTATAATTCTGCGTAGTAGTTGTGCCCCATACTAAAGCGCAGTAGGAAAGCTTAGAGAAAAATAACGAATAATAGAGCGTCTTTTTTAACCATAACGGTATGATATCTCCAATTTTATATAAACAGCCCACCGTTTTGCTCAGTTCAGCGGTTAATTTACACACATGTGTATTCCATGACAGATTATTTTCAAACCAGACACCTAAAAATTTCTGCGCTTTTGATTGTTTTAGTCTGTTGTTTCGATAGGTCAAATGTATAGTATAATTCAGTGGTTTATTAATCGGTGTGAACACCACATAATTGGTTTTACTTATGTTTAATTGTAACTTATTGATATGTAGCCAGTGCGATAGAAGGTGCAAGTATTGATTAACCCTAGTTTCCAATTGATGCAAGGCCATATCCGTAAAGAATATATTGGTGTCGTCGGCATACATTATTATTTTGGGTGAATCAGGTATCGTCGGTAGATCATTTATATATAAATTACATAGCATTGGTCCGAGTATCGATCCCTGCGGAACACCATTTATTATTCGAAGTTTAGCTGTTTAGTCGTCTCATGCATCGAAGAGGCCGTCCCAATGATGTTTACTTTTCCACAGCCCTCAGGCTTCCTCTTGCACAGCTGTTTTCCTAGAGCTGCAAAAGTAGCCGCAATACTTCGAAACATATATCAAACGACGTGCTCAAGGCGTCTTTCAGCGCTGTTCGCATGCTTGCTTGTTTTACAGCCAAGCTGTGCATGTCTAACCCCAGTTCTCGTGCCCGTGCGGAACGAAAACTCTTGTACTTGGCAGCATACGGTAAACTCATATAAACAAATTCATGGAAGATTGCACTCAGGCGCAAGACTTGAATGGAAAAGCTGCTGTAGGTGAGCATTGCCGGACACATAATTAGGTTTCAGTATCATTGTTTATTTGCATAGTTGCGGTCCTAGTAGTCGTCGTCACATGCATCGAAGAGGCCGTCGTCTTCTTCGCAGCGAGTGGTAGATGTAAAGTCATCCTCAGCATTGTAGACTTCCACCAGCTCTTCATCATCGACTCAAGGCAGCGGTGGCGGGATCTGCAAGTCGACTCAAGAAAGATTGGTACACTCTTAGTCATGTCTCCAATTACACATAATGGCTCCTAGAGAATGTGGCGGCTGCGGTGACCTCGCCCAAGCAGGGCGTCTTTTCAACTTTAGTATTAGCGCTGAAGTTCTTTTTTTTTTTTTTTTTTTTTTTACAAATGCGATAGCGCTTGGTGACAGTTGCTAAAGCCAGTGCGCGAGATTGGGGACCCGGCGGTCGCCGCGAGGCACGCGCTCACGAACGTTCGCCGTTTTCTCGCTCTTTGGTTTTTTTGCCAGTTTTTTTTTTTAGAAAAAGCCGCAAAAGCCGTGCGATCACAGCGAGGCACGTGCTCACAAGCGCTCAACATTTTCTTGGTATTCTTTCCTGAAGAGAGAGAGAGAGAGAGAGAGAAATAAACTTTATTGCGATACGTAGTTAGGAGGGGGCGGTGACCGGTAGTTGCAGTTTGCCGGTGACCAAGGCAGCCCGTTCCGTCAGACTTGTTTGCATGTGCGGGTCGGAGCTACCCAGCGCCGCCTCCCATTGCTCGGTGGTACGGATTAACGGGAAGGGGTCGTTGTTGCATGCCCACATGGTATGGATGATGGTGTCTTTCAAGCCACATGCGGGGCAGTTGGGGGACTGATACAGTGTGGGATGAATTAGGTGCAGTTTGGCGCGACAGGACAAAGTGTTTGTTTGAATGAGGCGCCATAAGCGTTCTTCAGAGTGAGAGAGGGTAGGATGAGCCGGCGGGAATATGCGGCGGGCGAGGCGGTAATGCTCAGTTATTTCCCGATAGCTAAGCAAGCTGTCTCGGGCTGATCATGCTCCGTGTAAGGGTACGAGGCTTGGGCCTGCTCGGGCAGTGAGTTCTCGAGCTGCTTTGTTGGCTGCCTCGTGGCCCCCCAGCCCTGTATGGGCAGGAGTCCAGATCAGCTCCACGGGGTCGGTAGGGGGATTTTGAACAAGAATTTGGAGCGCCTGAGGAGAGATGGTACCTCTGGCAAAGTTTTGAATGGCCGTTTTCGAATCAGAGATGATAATTGGGGGGGTTGTCCGTTGCGTTAGTGCTAGGGCGATTGCCGCTTCCTCCGCAGTTACCGGATGACGGGTGCGTACTGTGAGGGAGGTGAGGGGTGGGGAGTTAGGGCTGAATATTGCTGTGACAGCGTACGCGTCGTGATGTCTATAGTCTGCTGCGTCTACGTAGAGGGTGCTCCACTTAATGGGATATTTCTCAGTCAAGGCCCGTGCTCGCTGTTCCCTGCGTGCTTTGTTGTGCACTGGGTGCATATTGCGTGGGAGAGGGCGTATGCAGAGGTGCGCATGAATGCTTGGAGGAATGGGGACTTTGGGATCAGTGATTAGCGGAGCTCGCAGATTTAATCTATGCATGATCTGTTGACCAGTGGAGGTTGTCGATAGGCGCTTAAGTTGATTGAGTTGATGGGCCTCGACTATTTCTTCTGCAGTGTTGTAAACGCCCAGCTGTTCTAATCTGGCAGTGGGAGTGCTGTGGGGTAACTGCAATGCCGTCTTGTATATCCGGCGAATGAGTGAGACAATTAATTTTAGCCAACTCTGCTTGAGAGGGATTGAGGTATGGCAGAGAATACGTAATACGGCTTATTACAAACGCCTGTATGAGGTGGATTCTCTCTGCTTCTTTAAGGCCTTTGTTGCGAGCGGAAATTCTGCGTAATACGCCCATGGTTTGAGTTACCTGGAATTTTAATTGAGTTATAAAGCAGGTGTTCGCGCGGTTGCGCTGAAGAGTAAGGCCCAGAATTTTAATGCTAGGCACCTCCAACACTTCCACGTTCCCCACGTGGACTTTTATACTGGGAGGCGTTTTTGAACCAGATTTAGCTGGAAGGAGAAGTAGTTGTGATTTATGTGGGGAGCATTCTAATCCGACCTTGCGAGCTTTGTCAGTGACGATTCGGGCACCCGTTTGTAGGGTGTCTTCGATTTGGCCATCACTGCCCCCTGACGCCCACAGGGTAATATCGTCGGCGTAGATGCTGTGTCGTAAATTGGGAACCTGCGCAAGTTGCCGAGGGATGTTTAGCACAGCAAGATTGAAAAGAAGTGGTGACAGAACTGCGCCTTGTGGGGTGCCTATAGAGGGAAGAGTTATGGTGTCCGAGGTGATGTCACCAATCTGGATTATTGCCGTTCGAGCCGTTAAGAAGTTTTTGATATAATTGTACGTGCAATATCCCGGAGCTAGTGATTCCAAGTTGCTAAGTATAGCTAAATGGGATACTCTATCAAATGCTTTAGTGAGGTCTAGTGCGAGTATGGCCGCTGCATCGACCTTTGAAGGGGGGATGATTATGTCATGAAGCAATTGGAGATGCACATCTTGCGTGGAGAGTCCTGCCCTAAAGCCAATCATGGTGTTGGGAAGTGCACCTGTTTGATCTATGTGTTTTATTAATCTTGCGGGAATAATGTGTTCCATCACTTTGCCCATACACGAAGTTAGAGAAATTGGCCGTATGTGTTCTAGGCTGAGGGGCTTTCCCGGTTTAGGAATAAGGGATATTTTAGCATGTTTCCACGCGGGGGGTAGGCTTCCCGAGGACCAGTAATGAGTATCGGGTTAGCGTGGTAATTGAGTTGTCGTCGAGGTTTCGTAACATCTTATTGGTCACGCCATCCATACCTGGCGCAGACCCTGGGCGGAGACGAGTCAAGGCTGCTCTGACTTCAGCTTCAGTTATATCGAGATCCAACGCGCTATTGTCTGGTCCTCGATAAGGAGGTAAGGGCTCAGATGAGCCCTGCGCTATGTAGAGGGTTTGGATTTCTTCTATTAGTTCTTGATTGGTGCCTGGGTAGTTTTGAATTATTTGTGTTAGGCGATGGTGATGTGCCGTTTTTGACTGCTTAGGATCGAGCATGTATTGGAGTATGGCCCATGTGCGACGCACGCCAAGATTACCCCGCATTTGGTCACAGAATTCACCCCACTGTGCTTTCGCCAGCTCTGCAGCGTGAGACTCAATCTTTTTGTGGAGCTCTGCTATTTTGAGACGAAGATGCCGATTCTGTTTGTGGCGTCGCCATCTGCGTTGCAAGCTTGTGTATGCCTCCCACAAATGGTGTAGGTGTGCGTCCACAGTTTCCGCTGGGATATCCGGGTCTAGTGGTTGGTCGTGGTGTCGTTTGGTTTCGACTATTTGGTTTACCCAGCTGTCCAGTGTTGCGGTATTGATTTCAGCGGGAGTATTTTGCTCGCATGTGCGTCTAAACGCATCCCAGTTGGTGATATGTATTGTTGCCTTAAACGTGGTTTCAGGTTGGAAGAGAGGGAGATGTTTAGTTGGACTATGTAATGGTCGCTGCCCAAAGTGTGGGATGTGCAACTCCATTTAGCGTTTTTGATTTTGTGTGCGAATGATAAGTCCGGGTAAGTGTCTTTCTGCGCGCTATTTCCAATTCTCGTGGGGATAGACGGATCGGACTCAATCGTGAGCCGTTGGGTCTGCGCCAGCTCCCATAGGAGGCGACCTTTTCGCGTAATTCTGGTATAACCCCACGCCGTGTGGGGAGCGTTGAAGTCTCCCAGGATGGCTAGAGGGTGGGGACCCGCTGTCTGCGTTGCTAGATTAAAGAGCTGAGAGAAATTGTGTGTATGAGCACGAGGGCTGCTGTATACGTTTAGTATGTACATTCGGGAAGCAGTGCGTTTAGGCGGATATAGCACGACAATATCGTGGGGTATTTCTACGCTGTCGAAATGCATACATTCTGCAGGCATGTTTCTATGCACAAGGGTGGCTGTGAACGGGTTATCGGGACGTTGAAATGTTTGATATGCTAAGAGTTTGACATTAAGGCCTGGTTCTTGAAGAGCAATTACTAAAGGGGTATCCAATGTGTTCGATAGGAGCATTTGTAAGTTTGGTCGTTTTCTGGTGTATCCCCTGCAGTTCCACTGCCAGATTGTAATCATTTCATTGAGCTTGACCATTGAGGAAGGCTAATGATGGGGGTGCGCTAGTGGCAGGTGCACCGACGTTGGCAAGCTGTTGCATGCAATTGTGCATTTCGGCTCTAAGTACCTGAATGGTAGCCTGGATTGTGTTCTGATTATTTAAGAGAATTGGGTGGAATTGAATGTATTCCTGCTTCTGTTCGGCCAGAGCTTGTTTGCAGGCGTCTTCTACAGCGGCTATGCGACCCTCGACGTGTATGGGAGATAGAGGAGCAGTCTCGTTAGACACTGTTTTCCTTTTGGTAGGTGGTGGTGGACGGGAACTTTCGTGAGCAGCTGCTCCTGTCGGTTCACTTTGCGGGGTAGGTTCTGTTATGCTAGCAGTAGTCTGTTTCTTCAAGGCTGCATTTTCGCGTTTGAGTGCTGCATTCTCCTGGCGTAACAGGGTGATTTCCGCGGGGATCGCTCGAAGCTCTTTGAGAAGGTCAGGATGAGGGGCGGAATGCAGTGTGGGGTGGATGGGAATTTGAAACTGTGGTGAGCTACTGGGAGGCGTACGCGGGTAGCTCACCTGCTTTCTTTCGGTGTCTTCTTGTTGGGGTAGTTCTCGTTGTGAAGTACCCATGGTTGCATTCCTCTTTCGGGGAGAGACGTCGGTAGGAGCCTGATGTGTCTTGCCCGGAAGAGGGGGGAAGGCGTCCTGAGTAGGTACTGCGTTGTGCATTGCCGCCGCCTGTGCGTAGGTGGAGGGAAGGCGACGTGGTTGATAACGTTTTGGGCAGTCCACAGTTCCAGTGAGATGAGGGCCTTCACAGACGATGCACCGAGGTACACATTTGTGGTTCTCAGGGGCATTGATGGTTCCACAGGTGGGACAGCGTGGAGGAGCCTGGGCGTTGGGGCACACGTCTCGGCGATGACCTGGCTGCCAGCATGCCGGGCAAGCTTCGGACTTTCTGCGAAACGGTTTGCAGCGATACGTTGCCGCCTGGTAGCGGATCCAGTAAGGAACTTTGGTGCCATCGAAGAGAATTTGGGCGATATTGGAGGTATTAAGGCGTTTGGCATCCAGTATCCGGAGGTCAGGGTTGAACTGGCAAATACTGTTAAGTACTTGTTCCGGCGTTTCGTCTTCGGGGATATTGAAGATCACCCCGGTTACCGTGTTGGCTGGGGCCGCTACGTGTGTAGAGACCCCATATTGCTGCCCTTTCAGCGTGAGGGAAGCGACCTTCTCGTACTTTCTAGCGCGTTCTTCGGAGGGCGTGCTAACGATGGCAAAGTTGGCTCTTGATTGTATGCGGACCTGGTCGTCGCTACATGGATCAAGGCCCGCATGCCTTTGAATGGTATCTGCCAACGTGGCTAGAGCAACTGTCGTGAGCGCAAGACCGCCATGCGGGCGAAGGATTATTTTGATATCATTTTCAGGCAGTGGTTCAGCCGGTGGTTTGCGCCGGGCTGGTCGACGCCGTTGGTGTTGTGGGGTACGGTTCGCACTTGCCTGCATTGCAGTTTGCTGTGCTTGGAGGGCTTGTTGCTTTCGGCGAACGGTAGCCCAGTCAGGGTGGGCCAGCTCCGCCGGGTCGATGTCTTCTCCTTCGACGATTATTTCCATAGGGGGGCTTACGCGGCAACTGCAGAAAGCTGCAGTCGGCGTGCCGGCGCTGCCGGCTAAGTTCAAAGGCGCGCTAGGCCTGTTAGGCTTAGCTCACCGGACAACGTGGCACAGTCTTTGAGAAGCAATATCTCGGAATCAAATGGTCCGAAAGGTCAGCGGTTGGTGTGTTCAGGAGGTCCGTGCACCTTGCTGTATCCTTTGGTACCACTCACGTTGTTGTGGGTAACGAATTCCCGCACTTAGAAGCGAAAAACACAGAGCCGACGTAGAACGCATGTGAGCGCCGCGGCCCCCTAGCGGGTCCTCTTCTTTCCTGAAACGGCGAACTTACTGCTTGTACCACATCTCCACTGTTAAAATAAGAAAAGGTTTTAGGGCCTCCATACTTTAACGTCTTATATTGCTTGTGAAAAAATGTCTTCCCTCGCGATGCACCTGAGTCTAGAGGTGGAGCCGACATTTAAACGATCGGAGTAAGGTTGGTTTTTGTAAGTTGGCCTTCCCACATTACATGTTGCGCAGTGAGCCATGCTCATCTACGGAGGGGAGGTGGTGTTGGTGATTTATTAAGAAAGCAGGGAAGAGAAAAGAACTGGGAATATTGTTGAACTCAGTCGGGGAGTTCACCCTCATACAACTCAGTCCCTGGAAGGCAAAGGGAAGGGAGTTCAAAGGATAGGAAGAGAGAAAGAGGAAAGAAGGAAGAGAGTGCGGCACAGTCTATGTCGCGTTCGTCTTGTCCGAGGCTCGACGGCTACAAACGCTGCACCAGTCCTGTCACAATCAGGAAGTTGAGGAGGTGCTGGAAGACCTCCCGTCGTAAGGCGTCCGATCCCGTGGGGAACAGGAAGACTTCGAGCTTGAGGCTTGGTGCACCGATTAGGAGAAGACAGCGCGGTTTACACACGGACACAAGGAAGAGTACTTGACACGGACACAAGGAAGTACTCTTCCTTGTGTCCGTGTGTAAACCGCGCTGTCTTCTCCTAATCATGTTAAACCAACACGCCCAGATAGCCACGTTAGTGCATTTCATTGGTGCACCGAGTCGCTGAAGGACGGCCCGGAGTTCCTCCCTCGCGATGTCGTGCTGCCGGCTATAGCACAGTAAGTGCTCGAGCGTCTCGGGATCTAGGCAGTCGGCGCAGGTGGGGGACGCCCCGCGGCCCTGGTGGTGCAGGCGGGCTCCAACGTCGCAGCAATTAAGCCGCAGGCGAAGCAGGAGCGACCGGACGTCTCTGCTGATGCGTCCGGGCAGGACCAGTGGGGCCTGACTACTGACAACTCGAGCATCTGCATGCAGGGCCTCCACCACTCGGGCCAGGATAGTCTTTGCAGCGTCGAATGACACCACATCTTGAGAGCCTGGTACCCCTGCCTGGTGAGCAACACCCTTGGCCAGGGCGTCTGCAACCTTGTTACCCATGATACCCACGTGCGATGGTAGCCAGTGAAGTCGCAGTGGACACCCCTGGGCATTCACTGCATGAAGCTTGGCCACCAGCGACCGCTCTACGTAGCCGCTGGAGCTGGCTGGCTGGTCGGCCGCTTTTAGACGGAGGAGGGCAGACCGGGAGCCAGTCAGGATGATGGCCCCCCGGACCTGGGTTCCCTGCTCTAGAAGTAGTTTTGCGGCCGAGTGGAGTACCGCCAGCTCTGCGTAGGTGGATAAGGCCGGGAAGGGCAGGCTGCCCACCTGGCTGGTGCCAAGTTCCAGGGACGTGCAGGCAGCTCCGGCCACCTTTTGGTAGATGGCCTGGGGTGGAGTGGACCTCTTGCTACGGACCCCCGGCAATGTGGTGGCGATGCGTAGAGCCTGTCCCCTGCCTGGTGGTGGTGGCTCCAGGCTGGGCCGATACGGCAGCGCGAGATGGCTCTCGTAGGTACTAAGCAGCATGCCCTTGCGAGAGTTGGGCCGGCTGCGGTAGCGCTGGAGGAGTGCCGCGCCGTCCGGCGTGCCCTGAAGCCGGTGGAGGTAGTGGAGCCCTACCTGCAGGGCCCGCATCTGGATAGGCCAGGAGCCTGCCTCCGTGTACGTCGCCGCCGCCGGGGATGTGCTCGGAAGGCCCAGGCAAAGACGGATACCTGCGTAAGCCAGCCGTACCTTTCCCTTCACCTGACACGTGTGTTGCTCGCCCTTCATCCGTCCTTGCCTGAAATGTGATTGAATTTTCGTTGCTCTTTTTAAGAAGGATTTTTTTAATGACTTTTTTCAAATAAACCTCGATTTAAGTCTTTTTCGTCACCACCTGCTTACCAGGCACCATCTCAACGAAAGAGGGAGTGGTGGTGCTAGTGGTGGTGGCGTAGTTGGATCAGGCGGTGCTAGCCATTCACGATATGCCAGAAATTCCTTTACCCGAGTGGCAACCCTATGCGTCCAATATGTACCTCCTTCACCCCGAGCATGCGAGTTGTGTGTCCCGAAGGAAGCTAATGAGGAGGCGCAATACCTCTCTGAGAAGTGTCCAGAGGGTGTGTGGTGCTGTTTTGCGCATCGCTGAGAACAATGTTGTCCGCTCCTCAGCGTACTGGGAGCAGCACATTATGTAGTGTTCCATATCTCCTGCTACTCCACATGATGTACACAGAGGTGATCGCACGAGGTCCAGCTTGAATCGCCAAGCTGTCGTCGTCGGTGAGTCCACGGTGACCATGTTCGGATGTGGTATATTAGAGCGGAATCCCCTCTTGTTTAATTTGCCGTTGGTGGGCGCGCAGAGACTAACATGGTTGCTAAGTGCCTGTCTAAAGACAATCCGAGAGTCATGGGGACTTTCACAGTAGGTGTAGATGACAGCAACTCGTGCCATGTCATCAGCGACCTCGTTACTCTTGACGCGAACAGGGGATGGTAGCCGCTGTAATCGCACAGCAATGCTCCTCTGCTTGATAAATAAAAATATTTATTCTCTCCCTCCCTCCCTTTCCCTCCCTCCCTCTCTCTCTCTCTATCTCTCTCTCTCTCTCTCGCTCGCTGTTGAGATCCTTCACAAGCTGTAATGAGCGCTGGCAAACATTTCAGGTAGGATTTCCGCGCTGCAAGACCTGCGGTGCTGCTTTGGGATCGATCAAGATAAAAGCTTGCGGCACTCTGCGTGACTTCAGCTTTCGCAAAGCAGCCGCGATCGCCACACACTCGTTCTGGGTGGATGAAATCAGACGGTCTTGTCGAGCCGTCCAGAACAGCTGCGCAGATGGAATGACGTAGGCCGCTGCAATAGCCCTGTTAAGAAATAAAGATGCGCAGGCAGGGGGCGACAGTAGGAGAAAAGGAAGAGGAGGATCGGGGGCGCTCACGGCCTCGCTAATCAACTCGATTACCGCATTGCATGCAGACGCTGGTCTTCTTTCGCTACACATTTTTTGGTGCCGAAACCCGGGAACCGGCGCACGAGCGGATCTACGTTCGACGGCGCAGCGGCTCCGAGGCACGCGAGGCCTGCATACCTTCGTACTGCTTTATCCTGGAAGCAATTCAAGAACTTCGCAAGCCACTCTCCCTCAACCCGCTCGGCAACTCTATAATCTTACTCAAAGAACTACTCAAAAGCCACAACGTGCACATCAGAATTGACTGGACTCCAGGCCACGAGGAAACCGGCCCAGGGAACCAGTCCGCCCACGAGGCGGCACAGGAGTGTTTGAACTTTACGCCTCCACTGGTTCCCCTTTCAGCATCCACACCCACTCCTCCAGCCCTCCTACTTCTCCGGCTAAAGAAACGTAAAAGACAACGTTACCAACAGGTTACACCCCCTGGGTATCTTGCCAACATTGTCTCCTGCAGCAGATCCGAGGAAGTATTCATTAACAAGTTATGCGCGGATGCCGCCTACACTCCTCACATTACCCAGAAATGGACAAGATGCCCCAACACACACCCACGATGCCCCTACTGCAACACTGACGTCAAATCAAATCTCCACCACCTAGTGTGGACATGCCCACACTTTGCCAAACATCGCCCAGAAAGTTTAACAAACATTAATCCCGATACCCTACCATATGCAGCACATACTGGATTAGACGCATCTTTATTACGAACAATTGCCGCTTTTGCAGTTAAGAGTGGTCTGGCGCGAGTAGTCTAACTGGGGCCGACCCCGGTGAAGACTTCCAGGCCCCCATAACACGAATCCCCTCTTCGAATACGGACCTTGATTAGTAATCCCCTTCCTTCCATCCCTCTCCCCACTCTACGGCAAACGCCCTCCTTGCTCCAATAAAAAGACTCAATCAATCAATCAATCCTGGAAGCCTTGCCCTCGGCCGCCACCCCTTTCGGCTCGTGCCCATGTCCGCCCTCGTTCCCTAGGTATTCGAAACCCCAGCGTCTGGTTTCGCCGACTGGTGCCATGAACGCTCTTCGTATTCGCCGAGATGTCTTGCGAGCGACCGTCTCCGTGACCATAATAGTCCTCTACGCCTTGCTGCGGAGCCAGGTAGTAACAATCCTTGACAGACAAAATGTCCCCGACCTCATTTTGCATGACCAGGTTAGCCTTCACAAACTCGACGCTCAACTTCAGGAGAACCTGCGGGGTTCGGGGTGAAGAGAGGCTGACGTTTTGGAAACGATCGATTATGACGAGCGTATCTGCGCCCTTCGTACGCACGAACGCTTATCCGCGAGCCATGACTCTTCCGCAAGCCCCGTCCTTAAACCTCAGGCGGCACTGTTTACTACCCCAATCGCAACCTTGACTATGTGCTCGCTTCCCGAGGAGGCCCGGCGGACAATGGTCCCGGGTGACGTGCCGCCTGTCTGGGAAATGACTGGTGCGGCGGTAGAAGAACAGGACAACGATGACGGAGGCGCTGCAGCATTTGAGGACGCCAATCAAGACCCCGAGGGTCCTCAGCACGGGAGAGCGGCTCCAGCGACCACCCAACCCTGGTGTTGCCGTGATTGCCGTTGTGGAGAAATCTCAGGGACCCTGCCGAGACCTCGCCGTCGCTGACGCGCCTACCGTTTCCGAGACGTCTGACCGGCCTTGCCGCACCACTGGCGTCGCCGACACAGCTCTCACGTCAGAGACGTCGCCACAGACTTTCCGTAACCCTCGCTTCGACGACTTGACTACCGCTCTGGAGACGTCTGACCCGTTCTGCCACGGCCTTAGCGTCAATGATGCGACTCTTGTTTTGGAGACCTCCGTGCTTCCCTGTTGCGGCCTTTACGTCGGTGACGCACCTCTCCTTTTGCAAGCAGTTCAGCAACCCGGTTTCGAGTCGAAGATCTTTTCATTGGGTCCAGCAACGAAAACGCGATTCGTGCAGAAGGTGGACTCGCTTCGGGGGATAACGAAGCGCCTGCTCCTCCGACGCTCCGTGAGCGAGCTTCGACGCCAGAAGCGAGTTTCGTCCGCGCTCGTCCAGGCCCCGTGGGGAGGCGTCCTCGTGGCGAAGCAGAACAAATTCTTCGATGATGACGACCCCTTCTTCTGCAAGCACAAGTCGATGCTGGACGCGCCTTTATGCAATGTTTATAGGTTCGACGAGAGGGAAGTCCTATGGTTCGCAGAGAAACCGGATGTGCTGCTGGAACGCACCGATTACTTCATGGAAGCAGCATCAGATGTAGACGGAACGGGTCAGACGTCTCCAGAGCGGTAGTCAAGTCGTCGAAGCGAGGGTTGCGGAAAGTCTGTAGCGACGTCTCTGACGTGAGAGCTGGTCTTCTTTCTTTACAAGCCCCGTGGTGCTGATCACTGATCCACAAATAAAACCTTGCTGGTGGTTCAGGCAAGTTTTAATGCGTGGAATTCTTTGCCGAGTACCCCTCCAGCCATGACCGCGTAAAGCCTGCATTTCTCACGGTAATGCAGATTTGGCAAAAAAAAAAAAAAAAACACCTGTATCGTCATAAAAGCGTAAATTGGCCAAACAGACTTTTAAGAAACTCAAAAATAAAAAAATTAGAAAACAATAGCATTTTTACAAAAATGATTTGACAAAATCAGAAATACGCATCGGATACCTGTCCCCCAAAACCCGAAGAAAAACTAAAAAAAGTCAACAAAGCCAAGTTAAAAATACGAATTAAAAATGGCGGAAATGGCGCCTGAATTTCCACAAAAAGGCAGGCTTGGCGAAAAAAAAAACTGTTATCGTTATAGTAGCGTATATGGCGACAATTGGTCGAAAAGAATTTTCAAAAACCGGAAAATAAGGGAAACATATAAAAAATAAAATTTCCACCAAAATGACCTGAGAAAATGAGAAATGTGCTTTTTATACGCCTCACCCCAAACCGAAGAATAAACAAAAAACAGTCCGTAAGAAAACGTTCGAAATACGAATAAAAAAAAACGGCGAGAATGGCGAAAGACCGTGTAACGCCCTGCATTTCCACAAAAATGTAGATTTGGAAAAAAAACATCATTAATCAATTTAATAGCGTCAATTAGAACAAAAATTTCAAAAACCGAAAAATAGGAAATTAAAACAATCACAACAGTGATTTCATAAAATCAAAAATACACATCTTATTTGTTTGTTCTTATAAGTTTGTTCGTTTGCCGGTAAAACCCGATTTTATCCAATATTTACACCCCGAATATGTTTCAGTAGAATCGGGCTGGAAACGATTTCTCCCCGAATGGACCTTTTCGAAGCAGCGATCTGTACAATTGTGCGCTGACGGCCCGCCGTTCTCAACCAGTACTTGCTGGAAGCAAGCCCCACAAACACAGCTGCCGAACTCATGATATTGGCATTGCTCTACCGCTCGCTACCACGGGCTGGCAAATGCTGCATTGACATTGTGGTGCCTAGACAATGGGAGCTGCGATGTCGAGAAAACTTCCGCCCTGCTGAGATACGTTCAACGATCTAACAGGTCTCGAATGGAGACCAATATGTCGCGCATGCAGACGGTAGTGTACGTAAACAAAGATGTGTAAAAAAATCGATTATCATCTTTCGGGGAATGAAATGTTTCCTGTCTTAGAAGTTATCAATGGACTTCAGTGTCATCATTAGTGAATCATTTACAAATGAACGCCAAATATCGGAGAGTATTTATTTATTTATTTACAATAAACTTCCAGGATGGTGCAGAATGGGGTAACCGGGGGGGGGGGGGGGATGGAGGGGGGGGGAGGGGCTATACAGAAAAGAAACTTGGAGCATACATCCAAATCACTGGAAAAGAAAAATATAAACAAGATGGACAAAACATCATTATACATTTTTAATTAGAAGATACTCGGAAAATTCATAACCACTCAAATCAAAAGGAAAATAACGGAAAGAATAAACAGATACTATGTGGGAAGCACAAATGTGATACAATAAATATTAGGAATAATGCGCATTTAGTTCTTCACGAAATCTGTTACGGTTTCTTATAGAAGCGATAGCGTCCGGAAGTTCATTCCAATGAGATATGGCACAAGGTAGAGCCGATGAATTGAATGCAAGTGTTTTTCCATAGATACGTTTGAAGCTTAATTCATTGTGTAAACGTGACTACATACGTGAAAGAGTTTCAAGGATACCTTTGAAGTACCCCCCCCCCCCCGATTACTAGATTGAAAGAAACACCAATTTTAACGTTAAAGTTAAGAAACTCGTGATACCTTCTGATAAAATAAACAGCGTATTTTATGAAGATTCTAACCCGAGGAAGATTTTAAAATTTGAACATATATGAAGATTTTAATCCGAAAAACACCGAATTTCGGAATGGTTTTACAAAAAGCCCGATTTTACGCTGCAAGAACTTGACCAAGCTCTCTCTTGTCTCACTAAAAACACCACTCCCGGCCACGACCGTATAACTAACACAACTATCCGCAACTTGGGCGATGCCTCTTTAACCGCTTTACTAGATTTCTTCAACAACCACTGGACAGACGGCACACTCCCTCCGCAATGGCAGCACGCAGATATATCACTAATTCCTAAGCCCAACAAGCCAATCAAGCTCTCAAACCTTCGCCCCATCTTCCTCACCTCCTGTCTCGGTAAACTCTTTAACCGCATCGTTCACACCCGCCTTACTACCCACCTTGAAGACAACGACCATGTTCGGCTTCCGCTCACACCTCTCAACTCAAGATGTTATACTACAGACCAGAGAGCAAGTCATCGATCACCTCAGAAAAATTCATCCCAGTGCTATCTTAGCCCTCGACGTAAAGGGCGCTTTTGACAACGTCACACATCCGGCCGTCTTAGAACGACTTCGAGAAACCCAATGCGGTGCATGTACATACAACTACGTGCGAGGCTTTCTTACCGACCAAACTGCCACCCTTGGCATTGGACCACTTCGACCCGACCTATTTTGCACACCTCCTAAAGGAACCCCACAAGGATCAGCTATATCACCCTCCTCTTCAACATCGCTCTCCTCAAGCTCCCACCTCTCCTTCCAACCATTCCTGGTCTCCACCGTGTCCAATACACTGATGATTTAACTCTTTGGACCACCACCGGATCTCCTGGCACACAACAAGATACCCTAAAACAAGCCATCGACACCATTCTCGCTCATCTCCGACCTCGAGACCTCACGTGTGCCCCCAGCAAGCCAGCACTCCTCATCCTCCACTCCTCCCGAACTCGTGGGCGACCTCCAGTTCCCACATCCGATCCTGCTCCAACAATCAGTTCCATACCCATTCCTAAAGTACACACTCTTCGTATACTCGGAGTCCAATTTCATCAAGATGGCTCTGGCGATGCAGTTCTTCTCCAGCTTCAAGCCACTGTCACCCAACTCACCCATCTCATCAAACGCATCACAAACCAATGTGACGGCCTCAAAGAAGACGATACAATGCGACTAACTCAAGCACTTTTAATTAGTCGCATCACATTATCCACCCCATACATGGCCCTCAAACCCAAAGAACGGGAGAAATTCGACATATAAATTCAAAAAGCTTTCAAAATTGGACATGGCCTCCCCGCTCAAACCCCTACCTGTCATTTCTTCCAACTCGGAATCCACAACACCCTCGAAGAACAAGCTCAACGCAACAGCCAACTCACCAGACTCCTCCTTACCGCTACCGGGCGGCACGTCCTTTAGGTCCTCGGATACCCGACCCCACCTATTTCACAAGCCCTTCAGCGCATTCCATCTTCAATCCGGTCTTACATTACTGTATCCAAAATTCCTAACAATATGCACCCAGAATTCAACCAAGGTAAAAGACTCGCCCGGGTTAAGCATCGATCACAATTCCCCTTTCACCCCGATACTCGCTACACCGACGCCGCCCTCTACCCATCACGCCAGGCTCACGCTCTGGCGGTTGTAAACTCAGAAGGCACACTTCTCACCTCCCTCACAACTCTCTGGACATCAACCACCACTGCCGAAGAAATTGCCATAGCCATCGCCGCTACAACTGGCTCCGAATACCTTACAATAATAACATTTCCAGCAAGCCTACCGTAACATTAAACGTGGACGCATCTCACTTCGTGCATTACGCAAACTCGCATCGATCATACCTCTCCCCGAGCTGTACATCGTCTGGACCCCTGGCCACTCGTACCTCGAGGGAAATGAGGCGGCTCATGCCGCTGCCCGCGCCCCTCCACACCGGGCATTTCCCTCAGGAACAGAACCCACGGTCCAGCCTCCTCCACCTCCCGCTATTCCATCACGCTACCACGACATCCTGCACCATTATCGCAACCTTCGCCTCACTTTGCCTCAACCTCAGCCTCAACTAACCAAGGAGGAAGCAATCATCTGGCGTCGATTACAAACAAACACCTATTACGACGCACCCATCCTCCACGCTATCTCCCCTACCCAATACACCCTCACCTATCACTTCTGCCCCTCTCTTAATACTACCTACTACATGGTGTGGGCCTGTCAAAACAACCCATTGCTTACCCCAAATCCCAGACCTCCCCCAGAGCAGTGGGAGAGCCTGCTGACCAGCTCCCGTCACGCTGACCATATCGTTCTGGTCACCCGTGCCAGGGCTGCAGCCAAGGCCCAAAGTTTCCTGGACTGAGGCGAACCCATCCCACTGAGTGACGGCTCAGCCACAACCGTTTGCTCTATTAAATGTTTATTCTCTCTCTCTCTCTCTCTCTCTCTCTCTCTCTCTCTCTCTCTCTCTCTCTCTCTCTCTCTCTCTCTCTCTCTCTCTCTCTCTCTCTCTCTCTCTCTCTCTCTCTCTCTCTCTCTCTCTCTCTCTCTCTCTCTCTCTCTCACCGATTATCAGTTTGAAAAATAGCCCCCGATTTTTACCCCCCCCCCCGATTTTAAAAAAATGTAAAATCCGAAAACGAACGAACCTACTTATAGTTGTTCACCTCCAAATAGGGACCGGGCAGCTGGACGGGTGGCGCCACCACTTGGCGTTCCCCTCGTTAGTGGAATGAGTAGGTGCATTGTACTACGCAGCCTTCCGTTCTTTTTGCGGTGTTTGCTTCGGTGCTTTGCATGTTTTTGTAGTGTTGTGAAAGGGTACGTGCGGCGAAACGAGGTCTAGACAGATGTGTTGGGTTATGAGATGCAATAACAGATTCGTAAATTAGTCGGACGCTTCTATAGTTGCATATGGGCTACAATGACATGAGCGCTTTATGCAGCGATCTTTGCTTGGCTCCACCCGATCTGAGTACGAATAAAACTACTATTATTGGTATTTATTTCTTAGTAAATGCACTAACCGCTACGTAAACTCATCGGACATTTCTCTTTCCTCCCCTTTCCCTTCCCACACACAGAATAGCTGGCCAGATATACTACCCTCAAGCCGACCTTTCTGTGTTCGTTCATTTCAATAAAATTTCCCTGTCTCTCTTAGATTGGGAACGGGCTTCATTGACATGAGCGCTCCTTGCAGAGCTCTGCGCCTGGCTCCACGCGGACTGAGTAGGAATAAAACTATAATATTATTCCTTTCTACCACTTTAAATTACCTTAACTGGTCTCAATGACTACGGTTTCCACGCCAGGCTTAACAGTGGGATACCTCGATACGTGTGCTTTGACGAGAAGGGCACTTACGTACGAGATCGATTACCGTGTGGCCGTGGAAATGTGGCGACCGTTTACACTTTGTTAAAGATGTTTATTAACACGATAGCGTTATTAGGCTCATTTTTCGATTCCCACGTGGCTCCTAGCCGTCCGCTATTAGCCGTGTTCATCAGGCGTCCATGGAAATACGTCACCGCGGCCACCGGGAAGCTACGACTAAGGCAGAAATTTTCGAGGGCTCCGCTGAATCTTAATGTGGCACAACGGCAACTGAAGTTTGGAAATGAGGACAGCGATATAATGGCTGATACGAAAGAAAGGACACACGTTTGCACATCACACCATCACACCAAGGCGTTTTTCCATCAGACGATCAAAAAATATAAATTTCCGGTAATTCATGCGCCGGAGCTACACGTAAGCTACGAGGCACGTCGTAGTGGAAGGCTCCGGAATAATGTAGACCATCTTAGCACTTTAAAGCATTTAGACCATCTTAGTCCCCTGAGCCTTGTAAGACACCGTGGTATCCGACACAGATCTCTTGGTCTAAGGCTACGCGTAGGAATGTATTTTCTTTGTAGTCACTCGTCCATAAATGATTTAACACGGTTGTTTTCATTAACAGAATAGTGAAATTGGGAAATTCTAACGTTGTGAAAACATTCGCACTTCCGGGGATGCATAGATTATAGGCTACATTTTTGAGCAGAGAGCTTAACATAGAATTCAGCCTCTGCTGCCATCGAGCTACTCAGTGTCCATACACTGTAATACCGTAACGAAGAACACTGTAGCCCAACGAATGCAGAATAGCCTTCCCCACTGATAACGGCATAAAGCAACGCAAGTTCTACATAATGCGCGAAAGCGCGCGACGCTTTTTACAGACGTATGCTAGATAAGAATTCCATGTCAAGTCATTGTCAAAGATTAGTCCGAGATATTTTACAGACGAAGCATACTTCGATAGTTTGCACGTACAAGAAGGACATGAAGACGTGTGCAAAGTTAGAGGGTAATCAAGCACTACATTTTTTAACGGATTGTGGAAGCACACAAGTTGCGTTTTAATAGTATTAGCCATCATTAAATTAGCAGCAAACCAGTCCATTGCATGAGTTGCTGCAGTCCCCAACGATGCAATGGTCTGACGAACGTGTGATGCGGAGGAAACTATCAAAGTGTCATCAGCGTATTGAAACAGTGGAGTGAAAACTACATTACAAAGATCATTAACAAAAATATTAAAATGCAAGGGGCTTAGTATCTATTTTTGAGGTACTCCAGATTTTATCGGTGAAAATCTGCTACGAGACTCTCCTAGGGAGACACACTGACGCCGGCCATGCACGAAACTTTGAAGCAACTGCAAGAAAGGTCCTCTAAATACAAACAAGGAAAGTTTACCTTATAGAAGACTGTGGGGAACACTTTCAAATGCTTTCCTAATACCTAAGAACAGAGCGCAGGCAACTTGGTTATGTTCGAAAGCCATATTTAACAAGTCAGAAAAGTTTTCAAGCACAGTTTGAGTGCTCTTTCCTTTAACAAATCCGTATTGGTGAGGTGAAATAACATTTTGAGTGTCTAAAAAGCAGTGTTGTACAGAACGGCGTTCCAAGGAACGGCGTTCCTGGATCTAGTTCCTTTTGGGAGGAACAGAGGAACGCCACCGTTCCATTAATGGTCGGTGGAACTGTAACGGTAACTCGTTATGTTTACGCAGTAACGGCAGAGGAAACGGCATTCCTTCTGGAAACGTTCCATCGCTAGGATTTGGATGTTTTTGATGTCAAGGCTTTAGGGCGCTGATGCTAATACAAAAAGCCACATGCTGGCAGCTAATGTGTTTGTCTCCCTTTAAGATGCCCAATTTTCCTGTCCTTCCGAAGAACGTGCTTCCCGTACGTCAAAGGCAGAATAATAACCACGCAGCGGGGCCGCTGCCTGTCGGGCAGGCTGCACCGGGGGCGCACGGCCTTTTCACCATGTCGGCTGCAGGTGCGCATGAGACAGGTATTTCGGCGTCCACTTGATTTGTCTTATGCCTCAACCTCTTCTTTTGTGCATAACAGCGGAAGGCTAAAGCCGAACAGGAGAAGACGCGACTGCACCGTGTTCATCGCACACATGTGATCTACAGTACAGGTCGCCGTGACAGCCGAAGGGGCCGTACGAGACTTCTCTGCTGTCTGTCAATGGACATCATGGTCGCCGGCGTTGCGCTCACTGCGTGTAAAAATAAGGCGTAAAAGTTCTCAGCCTCAGATTCTTATAATATTCCCGCTGCCGCCCAAAGCGATGCGAGAGCTCTCTGATCTTATGCGGAACAGCAGCCACCCCTGAAAGCTGCAAGCCAAGTCTGACCTTGGACGTTCTACCACCCTACGGCACGGTCATGGCGCTGGAACGCGCCGCCGTAAACTGTCTCACAGACCAAGCGGACCATCAGTTTCCTGATGTGCCCATTGCCAGGTTTGCTTTGACGTATGGTTTTGAATTTTTGCTGGGAATGTTGCGCCGCTTTTCCTTCGCAATCATTGCAGTGCGGCGACTGCGGTATATTGTTACGGACCGGTTACGACCAGTGACTCAGCCGGGCACCGATGGCGAGCCGAGTAGCGTATACTCACGTAGGGTTAACCAACCGTCACGGATTATGCAGGACTGTCCCGACTTTTCATACAACGTCCCTAGTCCCGCGCCGTCCCTGTCGGGACAGCTATAGGCCCCGTATTTGTTCCGGACAGCCCGGTTAGGAACTTTTTTCGATCCAAAGCACGATCATCAAGGCGCGTCACGCTCGGGAACACAAAGTTAACGCGAACTTGTCCAGGCGGAGCTTCAGGTAATGCTGAACTTCCACGTGAAGTACGACAACATTTACGAGTACATTCTCCAGCAAGAGCAATTGTTGCGAGCAGCATGTAGCCAGATTATGTACGACTTCAAGAGGCCGCAACCACAAAGAAACAATGAATTTGCCTGGAATATACCGCCATAACGAAAACTGATTCCCCCATTCCCCCTTCACGACTCTCTTTATTGAAGAGTTGTTAACCCTAAGCTGGTGGCTGCTGCTGCGCGCAGAGCTCTTTCGTTCCCACAACGAGAACCCGGAGGCAAAACTTAAGAAGTGTAGCATAAAGCTACAGCAATCCAGGCTGCGGGAAAAAGGCCACCATGAACTCTGAATCACGCAGAATAACACTCTGAAGCTCTGTTAATGACGCTCTGGCTCAAATGCTCGCGCGTGCCAGAATTTAAAGAGCAATCCAGTACGGTCAAATTTATGCGCACGGCACCACATAGTGTTTCAGCGAGCGTCAAACAAAATATACACAAAACAACCACTGTCCATGGCAAGCGTGCATTGTATACTAGAACACGCCTATGAGCGCATGCGCAGGCAGTCCCCTGAGCCTGAGAGACTGAACCAGCTTATTCTCAAGTACAACATGGTAGAACCATCAAGGGCTTTGGTGGTAAGGCTCTTCAACATTGCCAATAAGTAGTTGACGAAAAATACGGGTTCCTCTGTCCGACGCAAACATCAAGGTGAAACTCTTGCTGAGTTCAAAGAAGGAGTCTACTAAGCTGAGAATATGTATTCTGGGCGTTCTTTTTACTCCTACGGTAATCTGAAACAGTATTCATGAAACGCCTATGTATTGTTCATTTATATGGGGTTTCTTGTGCAAGATATTTGTGTTCGTGCATGTGAGTAAGTTTTTTTTCGCATATCTGAAGCACAGTATCCTGACTGCGCATTTGAAGACCCAGGTGGAAAGCGCGGCATGTGTTGCACTTGTAAGAGACGAGCGCCACCCTTGCAGTTAAACATGTTCGGAATATGTTCGAATGCCATCACGCAGCTTCCCGGCATTCATATAGTTTGGGCCCCTGTACACGAGTCTCTCGACCGAAATGAGGCGGCACACGCCGCTGCCCGAGTACACAGCCTCCGGGCCATTTAAGAAGAGAGCCAAGACACGGTGTGAGTGTCTAAAAAGTTTCAGTGTGAGTGTCTGTGTGAGTGTCTAAAAAGTCTGTCAGTGTGAGTGTCTAAAAAGTCTGTCATAATTTGAAACAAGTATTTTTTTTTAGCATCTTGGCGAGGCATAATAGAATAGGTATCGGCCTATAGTTTTCTATTTTGCTACGACCCCTTCCTTTGTGAAGCGGAGTAAATATCGCTGCTTTCATATCAGTTGGTATGAAGCCCGCGGTTGCAATAATGTTGTTCAAGAGTCACAGCAGTACATATTTAATGACGTCAAAATTCCGGTGCAGTTCCGAGATGGAAATTTTATCCATGCCTGGGCGTTTGTTACGGTGGATGCTAGCTAAGAGAGAAAAGCCCATGTTCTGGGATGAAGGGCAGATAAGCAAATTGCAACAAACTTTTTGATACCATGCAGTGCTGCGCATCTGGCATTGCAACAGCCGAAACTCGGGAAAAGAACCCGCCGCGCTAGCTCAGTGGCTAAGGCATTGCGCTGCTGAGCACGAGGTCGCGAGTCGATTCCCGGCACGCGGTGACCGTTTTTCTGATGGAGGCGAAAAGCAAAACAGCCCGTGTGTACGAGTTTTCGATGCAGTTAAAGATCTCTAGGTGGTCGAAATTAATCCGGAACCTTTCACTGCGGTGCACCTCTCACATGCGTTGCGTCGGCGCGTTAAACCCGACAATCAATCAACTCGGCAACAGAAGTTCTGAAAATCATCAGCTATGCTTTGAGCCTTACCCGGAAAATCAGCTAGAATATAGGAACCGTTATTGCAACGTTTTTCTGTGCCGTTATATTGTTTATTCATTAACTTATCTATTTAAATCATTTGCGCTACTGTATTGCGTAACAGGATTAACTTGACGACTTGTGCATTTTTTGCAAATGTCGGTGGTTACACGTTCAATTTTTAAAGACGATAGTCTTTCTTGGGTTACTTAAGCCCAGAACTTTTGGTCTGTCTGTCTGTCCGTCTGTCTGTCTGTCTGTCTGTGACCCGATTCAGCCACCCGGCCAAAGCAAAACAATGCCTGCGCAATAGTCTTATATAGTCACAGCTAAATCTACCCATCTATGTCCGGTGGAATGTTCATAATTGTCAACATTGTTGAAGAAGAACAAGACATTACGCAAATATGAGACAACAAATCAATACAGAAGTGATATTTGCAGTGTTCCTTTATAAAAAAATTAAACATGCTTGAATTTGCGAAATTAAATACTTCATCAACTGCAGAAAAAGAATTCACTCCGCCGTCGCCTGCTGTCGCCCGCGCCACTATAGCTTTTGGGGCCATTTTAAGAAATCAACCGGCAACAGTTACGCAAGGTTCCACTAGGTAGGTTCCACCTTCTGCTTGCAACGCACGTGGAGTAGGGAAACGCGGTTCTATAAACGCTGAAGTAGGGCGCCTCGATTAACGCGCGTCTTCGCCGTACGGCAGCGTTCGCATCGAGAGACCCGGTTTGGAGCAGTGGAACGCGGGAAATTTAAAATGATTTAAGCAAACCTTTGGCGTCTTTACCTTGGGAGGAGCACGGCGAAACAGGAACAACATGAGAAGTGAGCGGGAAAGCGAAGGGAGGCATTTACTTCGCAAAAGCCGATAAAGACTATCGTCTTTTGACGGCATTTGCAATGAAAGGAGCAGATACGCGGCCAATTTTTCTATTTCGTGTTGCCGTCGTTCTTTAGCGAATTTTGAAAATTTGCCCTATTTTTTCATTACAGATTTGTGAGATCCGTCTTTATTTTTTAAGTTCCCGTTGACAATTTATTTAGCTATTTCGTACTTCTGGTGGAGAGAGAGAGAGAGAGAGAATGCTCTTTAATGTGAACTGGTGAGGTCAGCCCTGCTAGGGACAAGGCTTGCTACACCAGATGGGGGGTGACTACGTTGATGAGTGGTGCATATCAGGCATCAGGGTTACAGTAGGAAGAAGACAAACATGAAGCGTTAAAAAAAATGAAAAAAAGGACAAGAAAAACAAGAGATTGCTGCTAACAGAGTCCGGACAAAAAAAAATACAATTGAAAAGAAAATCGTTAATGGAAACGCTCAAACAAAATGAAAAGTAAACGACGGGAAAAAAAGTAACAACACCAACCCAAGAAAAATAAATAGATGAACGCCACAGTGCGAAAGAGAAGATATCGTGACACACTTGCTCTGTCTCTGATCTAGAGAGATTTGTCCAGTTCAGTCTCTCGTAGGAACTGGAGCAGTACTTTTGTACCTAAGGTACTGTCAGCACTATTGGCCCAAGGCCCAAGAAAATGAAAAAGTTCGAGGCTGCCTCCATGACGTACACGAGAGAGGGAGCTCGCTGCAGTTTTTCGCGCAGCAGCGTATCGAGGGCAGACGCAGAGCAAGTGATTTACAGTCTCGCGCACACCGCAAGTCCGGCACAGGGAGGAATCTTCCCAACCAATCTTAAACTTAAAACTCCGAGTAAACGCCACATTCAGGCGCAGTCGGTGCAGAACTCCTTCACACCGCTTGTTGAGGCCGCGTGGAAATCGGAAGTCACAATGCGGGTCAATAGCGTGCAGTGGCAGATACCTGCGGTGAGGGTCCTGCCACTCCGACCTTTGTGCAGCCCATCCACTTGCGAGGATAAGGGCGTTGCTGTCCTCTCGGGAGAAAGGAAGCTGGGTTGTGTTGCTCAGCAAGTGGCCTGCGCTGGCGGCTGCGTCGGATCTAATGTTGCCTTGTATGTCCGAGTGACCAGGTACCCACTGAAGAGTGATTTCATGGCCTTCGCGCACTGCCATTGTGTGAATTTCGGCAATTTCACATACAAGCTGACTGCGGTTGTTGTTAAGCTTTCGGAGCGCTTGTAAGGCACTGCGCGAGTCGAGGAATATTACCCATTGCTGGGCATGATGGCCGCTGATGTAATGAAGTGCAGCCCTCACAGCTGCCAGCTCGGTAGCAGTCGAGGATGTTTCATGGCTAAGTTTTCTTTCGATAGTGCACCGGGCTGATGGGATCCACACGCCGATGGCGGATGAGCCCGGGCGAACCGAGCCATCCGCATAAACATGTGTGTAGCCTTTGTAAGTGCTGGAAATATACTCGAGTGTGAAGAACTTGAGCGCGGCCGCAGGCATGGCAGACTTTTTGCTAATTCCGGGTATAGTCGTGCAAATTTTCCATGGTGCCAGTACCCACGGGGCTACTATCGACTTTTGAGGCTGTTGAAAATTCTCCGGAAGCAAGTGTCTTGCATACTGTGTGGAGAGGTCAGCCAAAGGATGCGTATGACACCGAGTCAAATGGCGCAAAGACGTTCGAAGCACCTCTTGGCGTTGTAGCACTGTGGCGGAAAAGCACCGAGCTTCGCAAAGGGTTCCAACCGTCGATGTGCATTTAGGTAGACCCAGGCAGGTGCGCATAGCTTTTGCCAGCACTGAGTCTATTACCTTCAGGCTTGTAGGCGATAGCTGATGTAGGGCCGGCAGGCTGTAACGCAAGAGGCCGACAAAAAGGGCTTTATATAGGCAAAAGAGTGAGGATACAGGGCAGCCCCACGAACTCCCACCGAGCATACGCAGAATGCGCACAAAGCACAGAAGCCGCTCCTTCAGTCGCCGGATATGTGGGGCCCATGACATTGAGCGGTCAAACGTGACACCGAGAAACTTGTACGACTTGACATATGGTATTGGAGTGCCCTCTACGGTGAGCGTATAACGTGAAACATCGCGCCGCGTGAATGCTATCGCAGCACACTTCTCCGGGGAAAATATGAGACCGCAGCATCTGAGATATTTTCTCATCTTCAGAATTGCCTTCTGGAGTGTGGCGCGAATGTTTCGACGGTTCCTGCCTGAAGCCCAGATACAGATGTCGTCTGCGTAAAGTGAAATGTTGACACCTTTGGGCAGGACTGTTGGGAGGCGTATAAGACACATGCTAAAAAGCGTCGGGCTCAGGACGCCGCCTTGAGGAACTCCTTGCGTGACGGGATGTTTGGCCGTTTCGCCATCACTGGTGGCCATGTAGACGTACCGGTCTTGCAAGTAGTCACATAGCCACTGGAACATGCGTCCTCGAAGCCCTATGCATGCCATCTCTCTTCGGATGGCTTCGTGCGCGACGCTGTCGAATGCTGCTTTGATGTCAAAGAAGACAGTAATAGTGATGTTTCCGGCTGATTTCTGCCGGGTAATATCTGACACCAAGGAGAGGATGTTGTCTACGCTGCTACGTCCTCTCCTGAACCCAGACATTTGCAATGGATAAATGTCTCGATTCTCCAGGTCCCAAACAATCCGTTCCAGCACCATCTTCTCCATTACCTTGCCAATACAACTTAGTAGTGCAATTGGCCGATAAGAGTCTATATCTGTTGCCGGTTTGCCTGGTTTGAGAATCGCCACGATCCGGGCAATCTTCCAGGAGGCCTCAAGACGCCCGATCTGCCAGGACTGGTTGTAGAGGGACAGCAACTGCTGGAGAGCCTTGGGACCCAAGTGGCGTAAAGCTAAATACGTGATTCCATCAGCGCCAGGAGAGGAAGACAAGTTGAGATTTCCCAACGCCGTGGTAAGCTCTTCGATGGTGAAGGGTTCATCCATCAGCGTTGCGTTCGCGGTAGAGTAGCAGAACGGGGACACCTCCGAAATTACCACGTTGCTGGCCGGAGTGGTGATTTTAGTGCAGAATTTCTCAGCAACGTTCACTTCACTGACGCCCTTCTGTAGAGCCACGGCTGACAACGGGTGAAGTGGGCTTGGTGGAGTTCTCAAGGCGCGAAACGTTTGCCAGATACGCGTGAGTAGTTTGCGTGGATCCAGTCGAGAGCAGAACTGATTCCAGCGCTGTTTAGCGAGCTTGCGAATGTGTTTTTGGACGTGTTTCTGCGCCCGTCTAGCATGTCGAATATCATCCGGAGACGCCGTTTTTCGTGCTCGCCGCTCTGCTCTCCTGCGAATTGCACGAAGTCGCTCGTACTCGATGTCTACTGCTGATGCCTCCTGGGAGAGCAAACAGTGTCTTTCAGATGCAGCTCTCGCGCTCGAAACAGCGTCAGCAAACTTCTCGTGCGTGTTAAGAGTGGTACTGCTGTCCTCCAAAAAATCTCTGAACTTCTGCCAATTTGTGCCGTGCACGGCGAGTTTTTGTGGACCTCCACAGATTCCCTTGATGATTGTATATGTGGGCAAATGGTCACTTCCAAAGCTTTCTACGTCAGCAAACCACGACGCAGATAACAGCAAGGATGTAGATAGCAGCGTCACATCCAAGACACTCGATGTTTTTCCACGAACAAATGTGGCGCTACCCGTATTTAAGACGTGCAATCCAGCGTTGGTAGCGACGTTTAGAAGGCGGTTTCCTCGAGATGATGTGCTTCGGCTGCCCCAAGCCGGGTGATGCGCATTGAAGTCACCCGTCAGCACATGAGGTGATGGCGTGTTGGCAAGAATTGAATGCAGACGATTGGTGTCGAATCGCGCTCGAGGAGGTATGTAGCCGTTGATGACGGTGAATTTTACGGCCTTGTGTTGCACCGTATACCCGCGACGTACTCATTAGAAGAGGAATTTACAATTCTGTTAAACCATTTGTCATCAGTACTTCTTCTACGACAAATAATCGCGTTAAAGGTTCAAAATACCTACTTCTGTGGAAATGCATGTCGTCCATGGTTGGGGCTAGGGGGAGGGGGGGACATGGCAAAGAACGCTACCCAATAAAAATGCGTATAGCGCAGTTGAAAAAGTGTACCTTGTCGCGGAAGGGGAGGGGGGGGGATACACATTTCCATATTGGTAACCTTCTTTAACAGACGTTAAGGCGTACAAAGATTGATAATTTTTAATGTTGAAGTAAGGATGTGCCTCTGGTCGTATTGTGTCATCGGGTTTTGTAGTTACCATTTTGATTATAGTCCTAAGATGGAAATATCAACGCCTTTTATTGCGACATCATCCTAGCAATGTCAGTGTCAATGGGCGCGACCATGTGCAATCTTGCGAGTATTGTTTTTTTAACTATGGAGCTGTTGTAGAAGCCGTAGATACGGTGTTGCAGAAAACAATTCCAAGAAAATGTGGAGCGCTCGTGAGCGCGTGCCTTTCCGGTGACCGCCGAGCGTTCTGGCCAAGCACAGAGGCTTTAGCAAGCAAACTGTCAAAAACCTGGAGGAGCAAAAAAACGCCGAGCGCTCGTCACAGCGTGCATCGTGGCGACCGCCGTATCCCCGGCTCACGCAGTGCCTTTATCAAACAAACTCCAGCGCTGTCGTCAAGCGCTACCGCCCACGTCAATCTTGGCATAAGGAACACGATGGTATCGATACACATGACGATGGCTACTACTATCAGAGTGAAAAGCAACGAAGTAACAAGTAAATAAACAGTGTAAAACTTTCACAAATGTGTGGTGATGTGCCCTTCACTGCACCCGAAAAAAGAACTCTTGCAGAATCTCTATGGTTTTAACCTTCGGCGACTTACGGCAAGCTTTGCTAGTTAAGGTGGTGGAAGTCTAGAAGTCTGAGGATGACTTTGCATCTATCGCTCGCCATGAAGACGACGACCTTTTCGAAGCATATGGCGACGATTACTAGCACCCCCAACTATGCCAACAAACTGTGACACTTTAACTTAACTATGTGTCTGGCAATGCTCACGTACAACAGCTTCGCCATTCAAGCCTTGCGGATGAGTGGAAGCTTCCCTGAATTTTTTTTGCATAGCTTTTTTCCTCTACCAGCCAACGATTCCTTCCTGGCGTGCGGGGCAAGAAACTCCAAACGCGGATGGGGAGGGGATGGCGGTTTTCACTCCCGAAGCACAGTGTAGATGGCGCGGTAGTACGGCGCTATTACCCAGCGTTCCCCCACCCGACGCTGCCTGGTCGCACCGGCGGCCGCATCGGAGAAATAGCTTTGTCGTCTGCTTTAGCGACGGTTGTTTTTGGCTTGCTCTGGCGTGCTTCGCGTTCAGTGCGCGCTTCCTTCGCACGGCTTGATTAACTTGTTCTACAGCAGCTCCAGGGTAACCCGGACACGACGGAATTAAGTGGTCGTACGGCAAAGATACGTTAAGGACTGGTTTGAAGGGAGGAAAAACAAAATGTAGAAACCACATACCGACATCTGGAAGCTAGAGAAACGCTACCTTTTGCGCACTGCTTGTCAGGAATAGGATTCCGTTTTCAAGATGAGGAAATACCAACTCGGTAGTGTTTTAACAAGTATTATAAAAGGCGAAAGGAGCAACTGGTTCTGATCAATACCAATTATAAAAGTTCCCTCAGCCTTCTCGCAATTCTCCAACTTACTAAACTAACTAGTTAAAATCGGTATAAATGCGAATCACTAAGTTCACATGCCGAATCGTTTCAGTGTCTGCGCTTGTGTCGCGTGGTGTTGTAGCCCCAAGCTAGAACATCAGGATGGCTAGGATCCGCTGTCTCACCCATCTAAAGACGGTCCTCTCCGTTTTCTCCCCCTTCCAACTCACGGCCGGCCTACAGCGGCGGCGTCGTGCGCCACTCTAGCCCGGCCGTGGCCGACGCTCCGGCGTTCGGGATGCCGGCCCCGCGAATTCGAAGTAACGGCTGACAGAATCTCTGGTTTCATTCTTTGTAGAGCCATGTCTATAAATTCTAGTGACGTCGCATAGGCAATTGTTGCGGGTGTCATTTAAAGCTTCGCTTTCCAACCATCTTCACAGCGTGGATTGGAGCCTTTTTTTTTTGTAGTGCAGGTAACCTAATGTAACTCAAGACAGCAATGACTGTTGATCTCTTACGGAGTTTAACGCCCCAAAGCTACGTCTGGACTATAGGATGCACTTTAGTGGACTGCTAGGTATACATTTTCGAGTCATCTTTGCTGCCTGGGTATCCTTAACGTAAGCAAACATCTAATGACACAGGCATTTTCGCTTTTTGTCTCCATCAGAAAAGCAGCAACCGCGACCGGGATTGAACCCGCGTCGTTGGACTCAAGAACGCGAAGCCACTCAACCTTTTCAGTAACCTTAACATCTCCTGACGCAAAACCTGGAATGCCACGCAATCACACTTTTCATGAAATAGAAAAATCAGGGGGCCTATAAAGACCACAAAACTACTGCAAGAAAAGCTGCAAAACCTTCTTTCAGTTGTAATATATCCCAATTAATGTCTAAACCGCTCAGATGAAATGGCAGGCGTAAGCGACCAGCATACCGAAACTGAACAGTTCAAAAGGATGCCTTATCAACCCAATCACGAATCTTTTAACCAGACCCCACAGATTACAAGTAAAACAATGCAGGCATCGCGCTCAGGGCTCTTCAATGCAAAAACATAGCTCTTGCGTTAAAAGTGAATACAAATACATTGATGGGCCCAAAAGTATCGTTGTGTATAATAAAAGAGACGTGCTGACCGATTTCAGAGCCGAAGTGAACAACTTCGCATCTGCCTGACTGTGTTCCTGCTTGTGCCAACGGGAAGGTATTGGTATAGAGATGTCTATAGGCGACAAGAAAAAAAATCTTATGAGTTTCTACTACTACTACATTTCTATGAGAAGCAAGGTTGGACAATCACCGCTAAGTGACAACTTTTAATTGAGAAAACGAACGCGTCTTCACTTCTTCGGTACATTCCTTTCTGGGGTGAACAAACCGAAGTAGATGAGTCGAAACATCGTTTATGACTCTGGCTCGGCCAAAGCGGGATCTGGATTAAAAACGCATATGCCTCCAATGAGGGCGAATGGTGCGCAATATTGGAGAATGCAGCATCCCTTCCAACTCCAGCACTGAAAAAGAAACGTTTTAGTTAAAAAAAAAAATCTTTTGAGAAGCGCAAGTACGTGTGCCTCGAAAACACAACTTATCATTTGACAAAATGATACGTGTTTCTTAGTGATCAACTCTATAAACATGGTTTGGAGGTTATGGTAAAGAATATTAAATTTTTATTTAGTTCAGAACGTTTACAAAGAACTGTCTTATGACGAAAACTGTCAAAAGAACTATTTGTACCTTTGAAGGCATTCTTTACTCGTGGCATTTATTTGTTTTGTTTAATAAATGAGCCAGTCATTCTCATTTGCAAAAAAAAAAAAAAGTCGTCCTGGTTTTAATGCAAGGAGCCTGACTGGTTGCCCCATATTACAGAACATGGCTCGGTGTTGCTTTTATTGGAGGTATTAAGAAACAAATGGTAAGGTGTCTGGTACAACTCCGGCAACATTTTCTAAGGAAGGTTATATGTCTGGCTCATAGATAACTGCAAAATACGATTAACATAACACATGTGTAGTTAGTTATTACTTCTCATTACTTTATTGGGGTTTTATACACGATTCAAATTCCTAAGAGCTGTCAATACAAGTATTTCTACTGTGAGCAATTGGCAATTTAAAATGGCAAAAACTGGTGTTTTAAACAGCTAGTAAAAAGAAATTGTACTGCGTTCGCATGCTCAAACGGCTACGCACTCATAGGGGGTGTTTAGTTATAAGAGCCACAGATAAAGCAGCCATAGTTTCATAACAAACAACATGGGCTCATGTGGGGGGTGGAAAAGCGATTTCATTAGATGTTGCAACTTCCGGAGGGTCCGAGAAACAAACGTGGGATATTTAAATTGAATTCAACAAACCTCCACTTTTCCTTCATGCAAGTCTTGCCGGAGGAAAAGGATGAGCATAAGAGGAAATGGGCAAGAACTAACAGTTATAAAACTACTTAAAAAATGTTTTTACCTTGTGTTATCCCTCTTCAGCCGATGTTATCACAGCGGTCTGCAGCGCTTTGATAACACCGGCGAAAGGGGACCTTTATAATCCTCAGGTAAAGACTTGGGAGTCCACAGGCAGTCAACAACAGTCGAGTGGTGGATACCCTATTAAACAACCTTTAGCACCAGCTATTTTAGCGTAACCCATGGGTTTGGTCACCATAGTGGACACATCTTTTTCATAAGATTCTTTCCTAAATTACATTGAAATTATAACTCACCGACCAAAGCATAAAAATGCGACAATGTTCCCCTTGCCCTCCCGCCGCGTTGTAGACGGCTAAAGTTCGTTTCTTTACTTTTTTGAATAGCCCACTAATCCATACGTGTAATTCGGCAAGCATAGCCAGGGCCTCTGCTCTCGAATCCCTTATGCGAAAGCTAACATTACAAGGTTCCCCTCAGTCTAGTGCTCCTGACTGGCTGTACACGCCGTACTCAAGGCCAGGATGCTAAAAAACGGTCTCCTTCAACCCGTGCAGAAAGAGCGGTGCTGGCTAAAAGCGCCATACACCGCTGCGCTGAATAGACATACCACATAGATTGGCGGAAAACACGTTGGTCTTAAAAGTCAAATTTGTGAGGCATCAGGTATATTCGATCGGCGTGCATTCGATCCTCCCTCTGAATGCGTTTTTCAGCCCTTTTCTTTCCTATATAAACATAACATCTTAACTTCAATGAATGTACCAATAAAAAAACGATAATATTTCTCTGTACCACCTACCACCCCTTCCGTTATATACTGCTGACTTTTCATTTGTATCTCTTCGAGTAGCCTATGATTACCAAACACAGTAATGTATATCAACTGTGAGCAGCAATGTGTGCGCTGCTCTGGGGCCCACTACAGAGAGACAAGGAAAAGCGCCTTGTACAATTGTGCCCAATTCACACTGCACACCATCTGCTTCTGGCGAACACTACTACCATCATGTGATTCCTCATCCTTTTCTACTAGCCCTGCAGATAATCATTCATGGTGCTGGAATTGTTGGTGGGAGCTCGGGATGAACGCTTTGTACCGGCTACCCCTGAATATTTTTCTTCTGTGTGTTCGCTGTGCTTGACGCCGCCTTCATGAATAATACATACGTGCATAGATACATTCATATATACACATGTACATACACGCGGGCGGCCTACATGCATAGATACGTATATATATATATATAAATATATATATATATATATATATATATATATATGCATGTTTGCCTGTGCTTGTGTGGGTGTGCGTTTGTGTGCGTGCAAGGCCATTGCATGACGTGTGAGACCACAAAGTTACACAAGATATGGCAGCTAACGGTTTTTTCTACGTACCCATTTTGTTCCACAGGGGAGAGATTCCTGAATGGCAGTCTCCTCTTCTGAGTGTATTGTCATTGGAGCAAGCAGCAGAAGAGCCAGGACCACGTGCAGCTTGAAATACTGTTCGCGAATCAACAACATGGCGTGCGATTGACATTTAAGCCCAGAACAATGAGTTTCACATTGGTCGCCTGCAATGCAGGTATCTTAAAACATTTCGATAGAACGTGGAGCACAGTTTTACTAGTAATTGCGGTTTTAATACTTCTCATGCAATTTGATTTATTTTGTGGCGGATAAATATATGGGGCATGCTGTAAAAGCTTTGCGTCGCCCCGTCAACAGAGCGGGCGGCACCCTTCCCAATCGGAGGGCAGGAGTGAATTCAGAAGATTTCAGTAGTAATGAAAGGGCTGTTGCTCATTCCTACGCGTTCAGACTCGCTAACTTTCTGTCTCAAATCCCAACTTGGGCACTGCCGACCGCTGGTCATCACACGGCGAACAGGCTGCATATCCTAGGTATTCAATGGCGCGGAATATCACACGGCGAACAGGCTGCATATCCTAGGTATTCAATGGCGCGGAATGCATGCAGGCAACCAAGTGTGCGCCGCCATTTATGCGGCCAAACGTCTGTCGCTAGGCGACGTTGTGCGCACGGCCCGCAGATCAGGCACCCCTCTTCGCCTCCATGCAACCGTGTCAGTGCGCCCACGGCCTCCGCGATCGGCTGCCGGCGGCGCGCCGTTGGCAGCCGATCGCGGAGGCCGTGGTGCGCCACGGCCGGGCTAGAGAGCGAGCGGCGCGCGCCGCTTCCTCTCTAGCCCGGCCGTGGGTGCGCCGTCACTCGTTACGTCGAGCTCCGCGGGATGGCGGCACTTGTCCGTGATAAGCACGACTGTGTTACACGTTACGAACTCTTCGCCGAACACAAAGTATTGCGTCGATTTCACTGTGAGTGCGATTAATAACATCTCTGTTGGCGCCACAGTTTAGAATCGGATGTGAACGGAGCAGATGACGCACGCCGGTGTCTTTTTTTTCTTTGGCGTGCGGCCGCAGTGGCCCAGGCTGAGCCGTGTCCGTGGCGCATCGGCCATGTCTGCGGCCGTTTCCAGTGTTGCGAAGCGAAGAATTTGACCACTAAACTTTTCAACGAATACCGTGTACCCAAATGGGTACCACAACCATAAAGGCAATAGCTTTCCCCCATTCGAAATTAGCGCGTCAAAAGTTGTCTCCCCGCAAAAATCAGGCCTTGGTGCACTAAGCCCCTCTAGGTGGCGAGATTTGTCCAGGCATCTCTAAAGAGCGAGACTGCAAAAATGGCTTTCACCGGCGCGAGCGCTCGAATGCGTCCACAGGGTAAGAAGACCCAGACTACCCAAATGGGTACCATCAAATTTCATAACTTTCGTTTGCCTTTTTGCTATTGCAATTTTTTTGCACTTCTTTCTATGGATAATGAACCAAATAAAAGTGTGTTGTAGTATTTTTGTAGCATTTTTGAAGCATTGTAGAATTTTGAAAATATTGGTCCTTGCATTCCACACGCACTGAAACCCAGACTACCCAAATGGGTACCATCAAATTCTATTACTTTCGCTTGCTTTTTTGCTATTGTAATTTTTTTGCCTTTATTTCTATGGATAATGAATCGAATAAAAGTGTGTTACAAAAGATTTTTGTATTTGCGCATTCTTGGGACTGAAGCGGATATAGTTTTCCTATTGTATTTATATAGGTGACATGTGTTGGGGCCTGGTTAAGGTGACCGCGTGGTCATTCTGTCCCACTTCATGCCATAAGTCCTGATTGGAGCTTAAAAAAACATTATGATACGCTATGTAACCTTAAACAAGAAACTATGCAATGGGGATGTTAAGTTTAGAAAATTCGCCTTTTGCTTTTTTCTGATACGAAGTTTTGTTGGTTATTGATTATCAGTCATTCGGCAGGGCCAAGAATGTTTCGATAAATGCCAAAACAAGCGATAAATACCAAAACAAGAATACTTATTACGCAAATGGCGTCTTGTCCTCATACGGAGACACCATTACTCAATCCTGCTTTTCCCTATAAAAATAATAAATATCCTGGGGCAGTTTACAAACAAGGAGGTGAAATAAGAATTTTGTGCACATGAAAGAGGTGGTTCTGGCCTTTATAAATGATTTACGCCGCAGTAAAAGAGAACTTAGGACGGCAACACACCGGAGCTCCCATGAAACTTGGTGGCGTCCATTTTGAAACGATGTTTAGGAGTGCGGTCAAGCCATTCCACATCACATGGTGCTACATTTCACTTCCGTAGGTTTCGAACATCAGCCGCACCGCTCTGCAGCATGAACTCTTTTCGTTTTCACGAGAAAACCGACGAAGAAAGTCGCGTCTCCATATGAAGACACCGTGACTGAAAGGGCTATGTTTTAAATAGGAAACTTAGCCAGTGCAGTACGACTGCTATCCTCAGGTATGAAACCTGCGCCACGTAGTATAGCGAGACACGCCCGAAAGGCTGCATGATGTTCATCAAAGATATTGGAATAGGAAGGCGTGGGGATTGAGCGCAGGATTCATGGGTTCTGCAGCGCGAGCTTCCCCTGTACGCTTTCCGAGCTGCGGGTCACTCAAACTTCTTGGGGCATGCCTAACTCACCGCGATCCAAATGGGATTTCACTTCGCGCCGTAGTGTGCGCGTGCTGCCCTAACGGTATAGCGAGACTGCGCTATGTAAGCACGCTACACGTGCCCGTTTCGCTGCCCAGTTTTCGCCTAAAGAAGAGTTTAAATATCAAAGTCTGCGCTCAAAACTGCAGCGCTGATAAAATTTACGGCGTTTTTGGGCGGTTCAGAGTTCGACTGTACCGTCCACGCTAAAATATAAAGTCGGTCCGGGTTCTCCTATGAAAGCGTTGGCTTTTTGCTTAGAATCAAACGAAACGTAGACAAGGTGGCGTCAGTATGCCTGCAAGATTGGTGATTGCGGTTCAGCGCACTCAACCACAGAGCTAATGCGAAGAAACGAACTGTAGCATATGCGTATGCGTCACGCCGAAACCGAAACCGAAACTAGTTTACTGAGAACTACTTTGGCGCAGTAACACAAAGCAGTTCGCCCCCCCCCCCCCCCGGAGCTTTGTCTCCATTGCCGCAGAAAGTTGTTCCCGAGTATTGTTACGAAACTTACATCCAGTTTTACTCGCTAGACCGGAAAACGCCGCATTGTATCAACACTTGGTTAAAACTGAAGTTTCCAATCCTATTTCCTCTATAGACACCATACCTAATAGTAGTGGCGTATGCAGGATTTTGCTTCGGGGTTAGGGAGCGGGGAGGGGCACATAAAAAATTAAGAATATAATCACAAACAGAAATCACCAAAATAACAATAATAACAAGTAAAAATTAGTATATAATTGAAAACAACAAATACGAATGAACCAAAAAACAAAAAAAGCCTCCGGCTTGATGCAGCCTTAATAATCACCCCCACCCCGAAGATTTCACGGGGGGTCGCGGCCCCCCGGTCCCCTGCGGCGTACGCCAGTGCCGAATGAACATTAAACGGTGATATATTTTTAGAAACTCTACGTCCGACCGTTACTTGGATTATGTAACAAAGACAGAAAATGAAGACTACCAAGACCATGAGAGTGCACATTAAAATTATAAAAGAGTCGAAAGTTGGGCGAGTTGGTATTGACGCATCTTAAAAATCAAACTGCGCGCAAATTAACGAGGACGTGAACACACTGAAGACACCACAAGCGCAGACTCACAACTGGTTTATTGTTACAAAAATCAGAACATTAAATACCCAGGCGCCCCACATACGTCACATTCTCAACGCTATCGGCTGCACACACAAATAAAGGTAGAACGACTGAAGGAACGTGCTATCGCGCTTTTGCGTAGTAATAATCTAGAGCGTCTGGCGTCTTCCGTTAAGCACAAAAGGGAACTAAGCTTGACATTTTCTTCAATGCGAAGACGCATAAACCGGGCATTCCATTTAGAGCAATTGTCTCCGAACGTGGAACATGGCAGCGGGCTGTGTCAGGGTTTCTTATGAAACTTCTAGACACTTTACATGTCAATGACCCGTACATGGTCCCCAACTCAGCAGAGGTCGTCAAGAGTATGGGGGAACTTGACAATGGAAGCCTTGATGCATTCAGCATTGATGTGGAGGATCTTTATTACTCTATGCCGCATGACGCATTAATGAGCAGTGTAAAGAAATGCATAACACAGGACAACGACGAGTGTGCATTCATTGGTAGGTGCGGGATGTCGCTTAATTCCTTTTTAGAACTGTTGTCCTTCTACCTGGCCTCCACTGTGGTCGAGTGGGAAGGAGGAGCATTTATTCAGAGGAGTGGCGTGTGCATAGCGTCCCGAGTGGCCCCTGTTCTCAGTAATATCTTTTTGGGAGGTGTGGATAGGTGTCTGAATGAGAAGCTTGAGGGGCTTGTTGTAAAAGTGTTCCGGTATGTGGATGATTTTCTGGTGGTGGTAGACAGGCCCTCCTGCAGAATTTGCCCCGACGTACTAAAGGTTTTCAAAGAGTGCGGTTAGGGTCTTCGATTTACCTTCAAATTACCTAGAGATAGAGTGCTCCAGTTTTTGGATTTAAGGATGACTTTCGGAGAAGGGCACATGTGCTACGCGTACGCTCCCAGGTCTGTTAAAGCCCTTTTAAGCTTTGAGTCGGCGCACTCGAAAGTGGTGAAGCAGGGTATTGCACTTTCCTGCTTGAAGTCGGCCATTTCAAAATCGTGTGAGCATTCAATGCCCGAAAGTGTCTTACAGCAGGTGGAGAAGCTAAAAAAATCCGGGTACCCTGATCATGTTATTTCTAGAGCAAGTGAAAAACTGGTAAAGTGGGTAAAGTCGGATAGGGAGGCCATACCACCAAAAGAAAAGCCGAAAAACTTTGCCGTGGTGCCCTATGTTCACAAGATGTCACACGGTATAAAACGAGTGGCCGGGCGGTATGACGTAAAAATAGTGTTTTCAGCTCCTAATAAGTTAAGTAAGATCTGCCCAAAAGTGAACAAAAGGGCAGGAAAACGTCAAGGAGCATGTGGTATTAATCACAAAAAGAAGTTCGTCCAATGTGCCACGTGGGTTGTTTATTCTATACCACTTGTATGCGGCAAGGTATACATTGGCCAAACCGGGCGTTGTTTAAATACAAGACTTAAGGAACATAACTATTCGAAAGAAAAACGGGACCTCAGCCACATGTCTTCCCATTGCCGCGCATGCGTTCCTGAATGTACCCCTGAATGTACCCCTGTGTTTGAGCGCACAACCATTTTATTTAGGCATAAGAATCAGCAGACAAGAGAAATTGTCGAGGCCAGACACATTTTAAAAGCTGGTTCAGATTGTATTAGTCACCCATCTATTGCATTGCTTAGTCGCGAAGTCGCCTACATAGATGGGCACTAAACATGAATTTGAAGCCTCTTCAGGGCATGCGTGGTGAAGAGGGGGAGGATATTTCATGTGTGATGGTGTTATCGTCGCGGAATTATCTGTCATTCGTGTGCTTCTGAGTTTTTTTTATTTGTGTGTGCAGCCGATAGCGTTGAGAATGTGACGTATGTGGGGTGCCTGGGTATTTAATGTTCTGATTTTTGTAACAATAAACCAGTTGTGAGTCTGCGCTTGTGGTGTCTTCAGTGTGTTCACGTCCTCGTTAATTTGCGCGCAGTTTGATTTTTAAGACACATTAAAATTAATATTTTGGGGGCGACTCATAGCTTTAATTACAAAGAGAGAACTTTAAACAAAATTCACCGTTTAGAACGTATGCATTAAAATTAGTGCTGAAGGAGCTACAGCACCAAGCAGGTAAGTTGCTTAGGAGGGCTGTGCGCGTAAAATGTTGTAAACCGGTGAAGATTTGCATACCAAAGAAAACAGCCCCATGTTGAAGACCGGAATCTGCAACAAGGAAAACGCGAACATCAAAAGAGATTTGCTCTCAAGTTCCCCAACAAATATTTTTCCCTAACTGGTATACTGCTCTTAGCAGTTTTAAAATGCAAAGCGCCGTTATTCTTCGATGCACAATTCATGGGAGGTTTTTGTAACAGCAGGATCCTAGATTGAACTTACAAGGTTAGGTATGTATGTTGAGAATATCTTATTACAGGGCATTTAACACGGAGTCGCAAAACAATGTCAGCTCGAAACTACGCCAAATCTAACAAATACCAAATACGGCAGTAATTACAACTTATTCAGGAGTTTATGGTCACAAAACCTACTGAAAGTTTTAAATGATAGGTAACAAAATTGGTACTGTTCAGTTGTAGAATTCCGTGCAAGTATTCTTCAGGAGAGGTTTGTTTTTGCCTTGTACAAACGATGTCTGATTGGATGATCCCCAATGCCTTACTTCCAGACTTCAACTGAATAACCTTGCCACCAAAAAATCAACCTGCAATGTCATGACATTTGGCCACAAACATGAGTTTTGAGGCGCAACTTCTTCATAATGGCATTTTAAAGCATTAATTTCAAGAAATGCTTCTGTGTGTGGCAATTCTTGTCGGTAAAAAGTTTGCCATGCTCTGTTTTGGGTAAGTGCGTCCCCTTCGGGAATCTACGACTCAGAGTGACGCAATCTTACTGTGTTATATCGTTTTAGCTGCGTAATGATTGGGTCGAAAGTTCCGTTTTGGAAGTAGGTGTGTTTTCTGCAGCACCAAATGCATTCAAAATTATGAGTTTAATTTTGCATTTATTTTTCTATATTTTTTTAGAAGTACGTAACGGTTAACATTCGTTTCAAAGTTTAGATTCAGTTCGCTCCAAGTTCATAATTATGCATTGCACAAAAGAACTGGTGCAGTAAGAATCGCTCTTTCATTTGGTGGGGTGATCCCCTGCACACAAATAGCTGAAGAAAGGGATGAAGCGAATAGCAGACATCACGGGCACTTCACGCAAAAATGTGGCATTGCCAGCTTACCAAAGTCCTGCTTGTGTGTTGAACGCTGTACCCGCAAGCTATTGGTGCTGAGTCCACTCTTGGATGTCCCTTTTAAAGAGACGACGCCGTTCTCCGGTCCAGGGAATGTGGGGTTGCTATGTGCGGACCTTTTTGGTTTTTATTTTCTCGTCCTAGTAGCAGTGCGCAAATTGCGCCTATAATTATTCTTTTTATTTCTAGTATCTGATTAAAGAGTAAAACTGCAAAATAATTGCAGAAAGCCAGGGACAAATTGGATGTACGGTTCTAGTGTCATTGAACAAACTCGCACTTGCTTGCAATTTTATTTTGAAGCTGGAATTCACCTACTCTCATATCAGAAAAAAATAGCTCTTCAAAAATAACTCACTGGTAGATAACAAAGCTCTCATTACAGAAATGGCCCTAAACATAAGGTCTGATAAACGATTGTAAAAACAGAAACCGCAGAAGTTGTATGTGCAGAAACACTCCGAAGCTGTATTTGAAGGCGGGTCATGGCGCATGAGCATTCCAATATAGCAAACTGGGACGCCAAAGAGAGAAGCAAAAAATATTTTTTTTGCATTCTCATCATTTAGAGTGAACACGGCGCAAATATCCAAATATCACCAAAATCTTGGGGTCAATTTAGAGCGATGGCTCCAAATAGGAATTTAAAGAATCATAATATATTCACTGCCACACCTTATCCCACAAATCGGTGTTAGTTTTAGCATCGTTGAAAACACTCAACAAGACAATGTTTTCCTAATATATCAGGCAAGCTATCGAAGTGATGGTCTTAAGTGGTTTTTTGGTTTTTCGCTTTTTTTGAAGCACGGGACCATGAGAACCTGATCAGGGAAGAAAAAAAACATTCCTGCTTCTTTATCAAGAGTAACAGAAGATATCGCCCAATTAAACCAAATAAATGGTTGCTTCAAAACATAACGCGCATAAACTTCTCTGGTAAGAAAAGGTGTTTAAATATCTATTTAAAATCGTTGGGTATTTGCGTGAATTGCTATAAACGTTGAAGCAAAAGAAATAAACTGTTTTTTCCATTTTTATTAATTTCACATTTTGGAATAGGATGTTGTATATCTCCAAAGTCGAATTTAACGCAGCACATTGGTTTTCTAGACGTTTAAATACGGTGCTCCCGAAGGATCCAAGTACACACAGGAGGAGCAAATTGCTTGTAGAAAATTCTTTAAAATCGTGTGTTCGGGGCAACCATAACAAATTGGAAGTCTCGAAAGCTGGTAAAATTAATTTCTCGTTTTAGGATTCTCGATTTTATTTTTAAGCCAGATTTTCATAGCCATCAGTGATGCTTGCGGCTGCAATGAACTACCCAAGCATAATTATACAAAATTTCAAGAATTCATTCACCATGGGTGCAATCTCACACGTTTGAAAATCTGCAGTATCAGAAACATAGACTGTTGCTTTACGCAAGAGCATTTGGTGTATTCACGAGCCAAGTCGCATAAAAATGTATATGAAAGAGTAAAGGAGAAGCCAAAAGAGATGACCCCTACATAGTAATAAAAGAGGAAATATTTCGTTGAGATAAAAAAAAAATGAGCCATTGGTTAGGTTCTAGGATCTAGGCTGGCGCCAAAAATAGTTTCGTAGCACATACTCTGGGCAGCGTAGAGCTTAGTAATGCTCCTGTAGTTGTCACTATGTAATCCTTAAGCTGCACAGACTTCTAATACGGTCATAAACAGCGGTGTTTCGGTCCTTCTGTGTAGAGTAAATGCTGTGATACGGTTCATGATCACGGGCGGGTTGGTTAACGAGTGGTTGAAGCGACAATGGTCGTTGGAGGGGATGAGGCCGTGCTCGTTATCGGTGCCTAGCTCCGGTTTTTAGTTCATATCCCAGATCCATCCCAGATCCATCCCAGATCCATGACTAACATCCACCATGGCCCAGGTCCTACAATCCTGATAATCTTCGGAAGATAACATTCGTTTAGTGGGCTGATGCAAACGTCAGAAGTTCCCTAGCCAGTGACTTTGTGTTTGGTCTGTGGCTAATGACGCAAGGCGCTGTGGAAGCTCAGTGATGGTAGGGATGGCCAAAAGCTGGCGAACGTGTTGGATGGCCATAAGGATGGTTGCCAGTCGGTGGATGGTTGCCCGTCGGTGGTCGGTTGCCAGTCGGTGGTTTTTTGCTGAATACAAAAAGAAAAAATCCTGTGCGTCGGGATTTCGGCGCACATGGGGAAAACTCACGTGGTAGAAAAATAGGGCGAACATCATAGCCCGCGCTGAAGCTTGGCCGGGTGTACTGCCCGAATCGCATGCCGCAAATAACATTAGCTGCCTCTGTCTTGTGCCATCGCATTGAAGCTGTATCATTTCCTTTACACACAGCCGGATGGTTTTCGAGGGCCTTGAAATAAACTGGAGTTTAAATCGTGACACGAAACGTTTTTTCCGAGCGGATGCTCCAAATTGGGAAATATAGAATTGCAACTAACGGATATATAAATGCAACTAACAAAAATCAAGAAAAAGAGATGTCATCAACTTTCAGTTTTTATTGGAAACCTTAGATTACATAAATTTCTTTTGTTGGGTAAGTATCGCGGAAAAGTAAAGTTTACGTTATACGGCACAAAAAATTATATGCCCTTTTGTTCGTGCACGGTCTGCCTTCGCTCTCAATACCTGTGCAGAAACTATAAAACACTCCCATATCAAACCACAAATGTGTGAATGCCTTGCCAGTGCCAGTTGTATTTATTACCCCAGGATCCTACATCAATATAGAGATCTTTTACTCGCTATTATGAAACAAAAACCAAGGAACCATCGAATTTGCGACCTCATTCATGTTTATTTATATTTTAATATTTTCAAATACATCTGCCATTGCTTGTACACGGCTCTGTGAGAGTAAAGTCTTAGCACAAACCAAAAAATACTTTAACTGAAGTATATGTTTCCGTTAATCCGTATAAATTTTTCTCTTTGAAAGCAGTTAACGTCTTTTGGGGAGATCTTCGTGTTGACATGTAGATGTGCTGACAATTGGGACAGCCTTTTATGGCGACTGCTTATCAATGTAGACTTACGAGTACAAACAAAACGTATATATTCTGCCAAGCAGAATAACCAGTTCAGTACAATCGTATAAAACACAGAAAATTAGAAGTCGTAATTATTACTAGATGCCATTTATATATTTAGAGTAAAACAATTGCACTTCTTTGGAGCTAGCACCCGACGTCGCTATTGGGGACTGAAAAGTTCTTCGAAACCAGAACTGTTAGGTCGAAAAGTCATCGCTATAATTACAGAGACGAATTTTTTAAAGTATATGAAAAGCTTAGGACAATAGTGAAACATTCAATCCTGGTTACCGTATATACTGCAACGCACCAATGGAGACATTTTTGCAACTATATTTAGTAAAAAAATTAGCAACACGCTCTTCCCAAAAATCAGGTGACGCACAGAAACTACAGGAGGCGAGCTGAGCACAAAATAAATATTTACTAGTGCAAAAGCTCCCAGGGGGCGGCGCATAAAATAGCAGGAGAATGACTGTAAAAAGTAGAAACTCCGGCTTGTAAAGTCTTCTGTGTATGTTTCGGATCGGAAGCTGCCCAAACATGGCAGAACTTTCACTTGGGTGTGCTGACAACCCACATCTAGATCCGGCGCTAGCTCAGCGCGTTTAGGGATTGTTTCGCCACACTGACCTGTGACTGCAGAGTTGCTGCCTCCAGGGGCATCATTTTTACAAACTGAACCACACATGGCGTTCTAAAGATATTATCGAGTTTTCCTGAAGACAGCGGAATAATGTAGATTGAGATGCGGGAATATTTCTGTGGCTGTGGTGTAGTTCAGTGTGTTTATTGAGGTTGACTGCAAAATGTATTTGCAAAGCTGGATGGTAACACAGAGAAGTAGGAAGAGCACAAATCGTTTCAGTATATCATAAAATAAATGCAATATTGAAACATTCATTCGAGCAGTTATTTCGATAAGTGTACGAAGTGTAGATATATATTGTTACTCTAAATAAGACGTAAACCACAGATGTATTTAAGGCGCGTTTGCGTAACGGAGGGCTCCGCGAAGATAATTGTGGCTCGTGCCCACAATGCTTTACATAGGTGGTGTACTAGCGTGTCATTCGTCTTCGTGTATGGTTGATACACCGTAACAAAAAGGCAGTATTGATTTGGCGAAAATAATTTTTATTGTAATATCCTGGTACAGCAAACCCTGTTTAAGAAATAAATTACATTACAGCTTGCCGATTTGTATACATATTAGACCTCCTTAGACTCAACCTTTGCAAGCATTGGCCTGATTTTTTCTTACTCAAACAACAGCATTTGTATTTTTTCATGATGGCTGAAATTGGATATGTCATGACACGAATTCCATAGCCTGCATACTTCTATAACGATGCGCCGTAGTGAAAATGAGGGGACGGCATTGCTTCTCTCCGCGACAACATTGCGCTTGAACTGTCAGCTGTGGCATGCGATGTATCCGTAACAATGTGCCGCGTCTTTCAAAAGCTTTGCGCCTTTTATCTGGCGGTCAATGTAATCTGTTGTTTTGAAACAAGCCCTAAATGCCTTTGTAACACGCGTGAAATGAACAGAAACGTAACACCACTACGCTTTACGTGCGTCGTGCAAACCTAGTTTATATGCTGTGACCTTTACCACTACTACGATTAGAGAATCAGACACAATTGCGAAAGAGGAACGTTACAGCGGATATAAAATAAAATAAAGCATTACATCTTAAATACAAGTCAAGTTTTTTAAGAAGTCAAGTCCTCGATTTCAATAATCCATGTTTGTACTGCAAGAACGCCTGAAAAGAGGCTTCTTCGAAGCACGATGTTTACTCCTGACGCAGTTAAAAGTGACCGTTACATTCTGATTTTGAGTTGGGTAGCAAAAATTAAAGCGGAAATAAGCACCTCTTGGTGGGGAAACGTACAAATAAAGATATTATTTACTCTGCAACACCGACAGGTAATTACCGAACTTAAAATACAGTAAGAGACGTTCATTATATGTGCAAACCTGGGATATTTTGATGCAAAAATGTGTTTGAGCGTGCAGTGAAGAGTGGCAAAGCACTGTGTTTGTTTCGCCGTATATTTTCACAAACAAAATCCGCGGTAGAAACATCTTCGTTACAGTGCGCCTTGAAAAAATTGTCGTACCTGGAAACTTGAGTGATGACTTGTTTCTTTCTTCTTCAAGGACAATGGTAGGTTGCCATTGATTATCTGAGATTGCCAGCCTCGAGAAGAAAGTTTATGACAGCTGCATCTTACCGGTATTCACCTACGGAGCAGAAACTTGGAGGCTCACCAAGAGGGTTCAACTTTAATTGAGGACGACTCAGCGCGCAATGGAACGGAAGATGATAGGCGTAGAAGAAGAGAGCGGAGTGGGTCAGAGAACAAACGCGTGTTAAGGTCATATTAGTAGAAATTAATAATAATAAATGGACGTGGACAGGGCATGTAATGCGAAGGCAAAATAACCGTGGTCATTAAGATGGGTAACAGAGTGGATCCCTACAGAAGGCAAGCGTAGCAGGGGGCGGCAGAAAGTTAGATCGGCGGATGAGATTAAGAAGTTTGCAGGGATAAATTGGCCGCAGTTAGGACAGGACCGGGATAATTGGAGATTAATGGGAGAGGCCTTCGCCCTGCAGTGGGAGTAGATAGGCTGGTGATGATGATGATGACAAATGGCAGAAGAAGCAACTGGTTGCGATAAATAGCGATTATAAATGTTACCTCAGCTTTCTCGGGATTTTCAAACTTACTTAACTAGCTGGTTTAAATCGGTATAATTAGAAATCACTAAGCTCACATGCGGGATTGTATCGGTGCCTGCGCTTGTGTCGCGCGGTGGTGTAGCCTAGAACTAGCACATCAGGATGGCTAGGATCTGCTCTGTGACCCTTCGAAAGACACTCCACTCCGTTTTCTTTCTGCCGACAGCGGGGGCGTCCGCCGCTCTAGCCCGGCCCTGGCCAGCGCTGCTCCGTTCGGACGCCGCCCCCCATAACCCCAGGCTGGCAGAATCTCTGGTTACTCTTTGTAGAGCCGCGTGTGTGAATTCAAGTGACGTCGCATGGGCAATTGTTTTGGGTTCATTAACAGCTTTGCTTTCCACCCACCTTCACAGCGTGGACTGGAGCCAAATTTTTGCGCTTTTTAGCGTAATAGAAATACAATGAAATGAATAACCCGCAATCACATCACTTTCAAAGAGGAAGTATGGATATACAAAATCAATAAATAATTGCAAAAATATTGCGCATTTGCCTAAAATTACGTTTTTGTTTTCCGTCTACAAGCAGTGCGTGAAATGTTGTCAGACACGTCAAACAATGAGAAGTTTAAAGGTGTTTAGGAATTTTTTATTAAGGTGATTGTGTGGCATCAATGTTTGATGGCTCATACCTTTGCAAACTTTTAATACCAGGGACTATTTGCCACTTTCTTGCAACTGAAGTGAAGAGAAAATCTCTGGGTCAGATTTATTTAATAAAAAAATTTGTTTCACAAAGTGATGATAATACAAAAACTAAGTACAAGCTAGGCAATGTATTTGAAAGCATTTTGTTGTATTTGCATATATTAAAAGATTTTGCATGAACGGCCGATTTGTCTTTCTATGCAATGCGAGCCTACCATGAACAATGGAGACGCCACTTAGCATACCAGTAAACAATATTGAAATCCTCAGTGTACGCAGGCCAAACAATGTTTACTTTTTATTGAAATCGGCAACATGGTTCTATATTTATTAAGCATGAAAATAGGCCACCTAACTTTAAGCTTCAGTGTCCTACTACAACATCCTGAATAGTTTTTAAAAGTAATATTCTACAATATCGCTGCCAATTTTGACACTGAAACCTAGGGGCGATATAAAAAGTGTGAGCGATATAATAAAGCAAGATAAAATAACTACCCTTCGTTTGAAATGTAAACTGAAGCCTTTTCGCACATTACGATCGTGATAGACTGCCCACCCGAAAACTTCGTGCGAAAACTATAAATGACACTTTCCACGATAAAAAACACGCACCTTCGTCATCGGCATTAAACCTCTTATTTAGTACAGCCACATTGCTTTCCGGTGCGTCAATCTTCTCACTTTTAACATCTCTATAGTGACGCATGTCAATAAACTCCTCTCTTCTATCTCCTTCGTTCAGAAGTTCTCACGGAGCATCAATTTAAGACTAGAGGCAAATTCCTCTAAACCTGAACGACCACAAACAAGTCACCACACAAGTTGCCAGGGACGACAAATTTTTCACGGCGCACTGTAACGAAGATGTTTCTACCGCGGATTTTGTTTGTGAAAATATACCGTAAACAAACGCAGCGCTTTTGGCCCGAACACATTTATGTATCAAAGTATTCTAGGTTTGCACATGTAATGAACGTCTTTTACTGTTTTTCAAGTTCGGTAATTACCTGTCGGTGTTGCAGAGTAAATAATATCTTTATTTGCAAGTTTCTCCACCAAGAGATGTTTATTTCCGCCTTAATTTTTGCTACCCAACTCAAAATCAGAATGTAACGGTCGCTTTTAACTGCGTCAGGAGTAAACATCGTGCTTCGAAGAAGCCTCTTTTCAAGTGTTCTTGCATTACAAACATAGATTATTGAAATCGAGGACTTGACTGCTTAAAAATTTTGACTTGTATTTAAGATGTATTGCTTTATTTTATTTTATATCGGCGGTAATGATCCTCTTTCGGCAATTGTGTCTGATTCTCTAATGGTAGTTGTGGTAAAGGTCACAGCATATTAACTAGGCCCCGCACGGGGCACCTTAAGTAATCTTAGTGACGGGGAGTGGTGACACCGCTTACCCCGAACCTCCCATACTTAAGCTGTTACCTGCCGTGGTGCGAAGTTGAAAAATAAAGGGTTAGAAGCCGTGAACGGTGGCCGTCGGAGCCTTAGTCAAGCTCCGGCCGATGGGCTCCCTGTCTGTTTATCAGGCTGGGAGCTCCGGGACCTCTTTGACCATCAGGGTAACGTCAAAGAAGAAAGTACCCCAGATCCCTGCCTTATACTATGTCGCATGGCATTTTAAAAACCCTCTCTTTCAAACGATCGGGCCCCAAAAAGGGCCCGCACCGATGTAATATTCAAACCTCTGCCCAACATGAAGTTTAACACCCCGGACAACTTTCCTCGCTTCTTGGTGATACAATCCAATATCAAGGAATCTCCAGTTACCTGCAAAGCTGTCTTCTTAATTCCCACGTTCATTGAGAGTGTAGTTGGTGCGAACTACAAGTCAAAGAAGTTGACATCAGGGGACGTGCTTGTTGAACTATCTACTAAAAAACAACCTGACAGTTATTTTAACCAGACCGACTTACTTGGCCTTGAAATAACTGTGACGCCCCATCGGAGCCTAAACAGTTCGCAGGGCGTGATTTTCGAGATGGACCGGCTCAATGAAAGCGAGTCTGACCTCCTCAAGGGCATGCGTGATCAGGGCGTTACTGCGGTAAGAAGAATAATGATCAGGCGGGATGGTCAAAGAAGTAAAATCAAAACATGTGATCCTAACTTTTGACCGAAGTGTCCTAACGGAGTCTGTCACTACAGGCTTCCTCCATTGCAACGTCCGACCCTACATACCAAACCCACGTCGCTGCTTCAAGTGCCAGCGGTATGGGCACAGTACTAACACCTGCCGCGGAAAACTGACATGCGCCAAATGTGCAGGACATCATGACCCTTCAGAGAACTGCGCTTATAATGTTTTGAAATGTGCCTACTGTGAACGACCCGATGCCGCATACTCCCGGTCATGTAGTAAATTCAAAGCAGAGAAAGAAATTATAAACATGAAGGTCACCCAGAACATTACCTATCAAGAAGCACGACAAAAACATTCGATGTTTTCACAAAGGTATGCCGACGAAGCTCTCCGGGGGCGGAGCGACGTCTTGTCACAGCGGCCACCCAGCACTGCGAAGCAGACTTGGTGCCGTCCCAGCCCCCCTCCCCCCCCCCCCCCCCCCCCCGGGTACTGCCAAAGGCAGCCCAACCAGCCGACACGACACCTGCGGTGCCCGCAGGTGTTGTGCCCCTGTGCCCTGTGAACGTCAGGAGTGACGGCTCTGCCATCGGTCCTCCTCCGGCTGCCGGACTTCAGGTGGCCATGGACGTAGATGTGGCGTGTCTCACGACCATTTCGTCGTCCGACAAACAACAGTCGATGACGGCAGGGACTCCTGCCTCCACCTCAAACATATCCCTCGGTGGAGCCCGCAAGGACTGTATCTCGTCACTGTCACAGCACTCAGACGATGACATGGAGGTAACACCGTTTCGGCCAGTGCCAGCGCCAAAGGCGGCAAGAGAACAGCGCACCATGTTAGGATGGGGCAAAAAGCCACCAGCTGCCCGTGTCACAGGCCCAAGTCCGAACTGAGTGTGGTAGTTGATTCATCCAGCCCTAGTCCTAATCTACACCAGCTAAAATCTTCATTTTAAACATTAATGGTACCTCCAATAATTACACAGTGGCACTGCGGAGGTCTAATTAAAAACCTAAATGATATATATGAAATCCTACACAAAACGCAAACATCCATCCTGTGTTTACAAGAGACACACTTGAACTCCAGACACACCAAGTTCCTGAACCAGTACGCAGTATTTAGGAGGGATAGAGGTAGCTGCACGCATACCTCTGGTGGCGTAGCTATAGTTATGCAAAAATCTTTCCCTTGCCAATCTCTTCAGTTGTGCACTGCCCTAGAAGCGGTTGCTGTACGGGCAATAATTTTCAACAAGATAACAACCATTTGCTCACTATACATTCCTCCTGAATATTGACTGTCTAGCTCTTAATTTGAATCTCTTATCGATGAGCTGCCAGAACCGCTTTTACTTGTAGGTGACCTGAATTCGCACAGCCCACTATGGAGATCTGAACGCACATATTACCGGGGTCGTTTGAAAGAAAAATGTCTCTTCTCATCCGGAGCTTGTCTCTTTAACAAAAAAGAGCCGACATATTACAACATTACATACAACACATACTCACACACAGACCTGGCAATCGGCTCTTCTGTCCTCTCTCCGTCTGTTGAATGGGGAGAGGTTGACTACCCTTACGGGAGTGACCACTTCCTAGTAATCTTGAAAGGCATTGACAAAAGCCCCTGCAGATCCACCTGTCATAAAAAGTTTAAGGAATCTGGTGCAGATTGGTTAAAATTTACATAATTATCACAACTACCGTACACATCTTTAAGCCATTTGGGAATTGATGAAGCCTGTAAACTGGTTACGGCGCACATTGTTCATGCTTCAGAGTGCTCGATTCCACAAAAATCCGGCGCCGCACCTAAAACTAGGAGGCCGTGGTGGAATGAAGAGTGCAGGCATGCGCGGCAGGCTCAAAATAAGGTGTGGGTGTCCTTCGCGGGTACCCCACGACGCAAAACTTGATTTCTTTCAAATGTGCAAAAGCCCAAGGAAGACGCATTCGCCAGCAAGCGAAAAGGGAGAGCTGGCACTCTTTTGTAACCTCTATTAATTCGTACACAGATACAGGCCAATTGTGGAACAAAATAAAAAAGCTTAATGGACGGAAAACACACAACCTACCCTTGGTCAGCAGTACAGGCGACACCCTGGAGGACCAGGCAAACACACTGGCAAAACACTTCTCTTATGTATCAAGTTCTGCACACTACACGAATACTTTCTTGCAACATAAAACATCTATGGAGAAAAAACCGATTCGCGATAACAAAAAGTCTGACGAACCAACTCCGCATTTTGCGTAACAGAGCTTTTGGTGGCCCTGAGAACATGTAAAACTTCAGCGCCAGGGACAGGTGGCATATCATACGCAATGATCCAACATCTGCACACAGCAACTCTCCAAACACTCTTGTACTTACTTGATAAAATATGGGCGGCAGCATACTTTCCGAGGGCCTGAAGAGGAGGAGTATTAGTTGCTGTGTTAAAAGATGGCAAAGATGCTTCATTTACCTGCCAGTTACCGGCCAATAGGTCTGACGAGTTGCCTGGGGAATATTTTTGAGAAACTGGTAAATAAGAGGCTAATGCATTTCCTTTAATATAACGGCATCCTGGACAGTTGTCAGGCTGGTTTCCGATAAGGTCGAAGCCCAACTGACCAGCTAGTTGCCTTTGGGTCGTATGTCAAAGATGCTTTTATCCACAAACAGCATTGTCTTTCTGTTTTCTTTGACCTAGAAAAAGCATACGACACAACTTGGCGTAACGGCATACTGCTTGAACTGCGTTAGAACGGTGGTTTGGGCTAGTTGGCCTTGTGTCGTCGTTTCGTTGTCCCGTCTTTTTGCGCTGTTTCGAATTTCAGTATACTGCTTGATCTCAAGGCATTCGGTGTGTCTGGGTAGATGTTAAACACTATTGAAAGTTATTTCTCACAGCGAACATTTACAGTAAGAGTAGGGACAGCAGTATCTAGAACGTACACACAAGAAAATGGTGTTCCTCAAGGTGGAGTGTTAAGCTGTACTCTGTTTGTAGTTAAAATGAATTCGCTCGGGAAATCATTGCCACCCACAATCTCCTACTCAATGTATGTTGACCACGTCCATATTAGCTTCAGATCATGCAACCGGTCCATATGTGATAGGCAAATATAGTTAGGCGTAAACAGGCTTGCGAAATGAACGGAAGAAAATGGTTTTAAACTGAATCTTCAAAAAAGTACATGTGTTTTATTCACACAGCAGCGTGGAATTCACCCAGAACCCGACATCATGCTGAACGGAGAAGGGATTCCCGTCAAGAAAGAACATAAGTTTTTAGGTGTTATACTTTACGAAAAGCTAACATTCATACCGCACATAAAGACACTCAAACAGAAATGCTTAAACACCATGAAAATTTTAAAATTGTTGTCGCATCAGTCTTACGGTGCTGATAAAGATTGCCTTCTACGTCTCTTTGTCAGTTTAGTTAGGTCACGTATAGACTACGGAAGGGCAATGTATGGGTCCGCGCGTAAAACTGCCCTAAAAATGTTAGACCCAGTGCTACATCTGGGCCTTGCTTCGGGAGCCTTCAAGACAAGTCCAATTCAAAGTCTCTATGTAGAATGTGACCACTGGTGCCTAGAGTACGAGCGCGCTTATACAGCACTGCTCTATGTTATTAGAACATTGCCTATGAAGACTCATCCGTGCCTCTCTATTCTGAATGATACCTCATCTGCCCATTTGTATTCAGCACGCCTATCGATCCCTCCCCCTTTGCCCTTACGTGTCAAAGGCCTTGCAGAAGAAGTAGGGGTATCTTTCGATGAGGGCATGACGACCTCCATTGCCGATGTAGTCCCGCCATGGGAAATGTCAAAGATTTGTTGCGACACATCCTTTAAACTTATTGATAAGCGTCGTGCACCTCGTGAATTGATCATGCAGCATTTCTTACATTTACAATACACATATCCATATACCTGATTTTACACGGACGCCTCCAAGTCTGCTTCTGTTGTATCGTGTGCTGCACATTGGCCGGAGTTTTCCAGCACAAGTATTTTGAACACAAATAGTAGTATCTTTACGGCCGAAGCTTATGGTATTTTAATCGCAGTGGAGTAGATTACACAGAACAAAATACAAGAATCGATTATCTACAGAAACCCCTTAAGTGTGGTTACAGCACTAGATTACTTTAAACCTACCAAAAATGTTGTCCTCGGTCACCTTTTTAAAGCTCTTTTGACTGCTTATAAGTCAAAACTTAAGCTTGTTTGCTGGATCCCTGGACACAGTGGCATTCTGGGCAATGAAATTGCCGAGCGGGATGCCACTTTCGCGGCCCTCTATAGGGGTGTTGACATACAACAGGCCCCTTACATCGATTTGAAGCAAGTGATCCGAAGGGGAATCCGTAAATACTGGCAGCACACGTTGGACACACACACAGAAAACAAGCTCCACTTAATAAAACCCCACCTGGGAAGATACACAACATAAAAAAACAGTATCGATTTGCGGACTGCGCATAGGTCACACTTACGCTACACATGCATACCTTTTGAATGGTACACTCCAACCAGTTTGTGACAAGTGTGGGGACCGGCTCTCAGTTCTCCATGTGCTAATAGACTGCGCATCCTACAATGAGGCTAGACAACGACACTTTCCTAAAATCTATAACTGTAACACTCCGCTACACCCTTCACTGTTTTTAGGAGATGAACCTATGTTCACGAACAATTGCCTTTTAAGCTATATTGCAGACATGAAGTTTTTAAAGCTCATTTCGTACAGTGCATGACCTCGGAGCCTACGCGCATTGAACAAGGCTCTGATGTTTCCTTTGTTAACATGAGGGGACCCGCTCGCGTAGCATGCTCTTCGGCTTGAGGTGCAGCCACGTTCCATCCATACTTCCCTACATCTGACATTATATCCTCGTGTTTTAGTTTACGGGCCCTCTACACCAAAATATACAGTATTTTAGAATATATCATACTCGTGTCATACATATATGATGATCAAACATGACTATTGAAAGACCACGTCACGTCGTTGTGGCGCTGTTTGGTCTTAGTTACCCTTGCGCCAACAAGCACAAACATACAATACATATTAACTAGGTTTGCACGACGCACGTAAAGCGTAGTGGTGTTACGTTTCTGTTCGTTTCACGCGTGTTACAAAGGCATTTCAGGATTGTTTCAAAACAACAGATAACCTTGACCGCCAGATAAAAGGCGTAAAGCTTTTGAAAGACGCGGCACATTGTTACGGGTACATCGCATGCCACAGCTGACAGTTCAAGCGCAATGTTGTCGCGGAGAGAAGCAATGCCGTCCCCTCATTTTTACTACGGCGCATCGTTATAGAAGTATGCAGGCTATGGAATTCGTGTCATGACTATTTCAATTTCAGCCATCATGAAAAAATACAAATTCTGTTGTGTGAGTAAGAGAAAATCAGGCCAAAGCTTGAAAGGTTCAGTCTAAGGAGGTCTAATACCTATACAAATCGGCAAGCAGTAATGTAATTTATTTCTTAGACAGGGTTTGCTGCACCAGGATATTACAATAAAAAGTACTTTCGCCAAAACAATACTGCCTTTTTGTTATGGTGTATCAACCATATAGGAAGACGAATGACACGCTAGTGCACCGCCTATGTAAAACATTGTGGGCACGAGCCACAGTTATCTTCGCGGCGCCATCCGTTACGCAAATACGCCTTTTAAATACATCTGTGATTTACGAATTATATAGAGTAACAATATATATCTACACTTCGTACACTTATTGAAATAACTTCTGGAATGAATGTTTCAATATTGCATTTATTTTGTGATATACTGAAACTATTTGTGCTCTTCCCACTTTTCTGTGTTACCATCCAGCTTTGCAAATACATTTTACAGTCAACCTCAATAAACACACTGAACTGCACCACAGCCACAGAAATGCTCCCGCATGTCAATCTACATTAATACGCTGTCTTCGGGAAAACTCGATAATGTCTTTATAACGCCATGTGTGGTTCAGTTTGTAAAAATGATGCCCATGGAAGCAGCAACTTTACAGTCACAGGTCTGTGTGGCGAAACAATTCCTAAACGCGCCGAGCTAGCGTCGGATATAGATGTGGGTTGTCACCACATCCAAGCGAAAGTTCTGCCATGTTTGGGCAGCTTCCGATCCGAAACATGCACACAAGACTTTACAAGCCGGAGTTTCTACTTTTTACAGTCATTCCACTGCTGTTTTATGCGCCGCCCCCTGGGAGCTTTTGGAGTAGTAAATACTTCCTGTAGAGTAGTAAATACCTCCTGTAGTTTCTGGGCGTCACCTGAGTTTTGAGAAGAGCGTGTTACTAATTTTTTTTACAAAATAATAGTTGCAAAAATGCCTCCATTGGCGCGTTACAGCATATACGGTAACCAGTAATGAATGTCCTAAGCTTTTCATATACTTTAAAAAATTCGTCTCTTTAATTGAATTTAGTGATGCCAATGCCACCTAACAGTTCTGGTTTCGAAATATTTTTAAGCCCCCATAGCGACGTCGCGTGATAGCTCCAAAGAAGTGCAATTGTTTTACTTTAAATATATACATGGCATCTAGTAATAATTACGACTTCCAATTTTCTGTGTTTTATGCGATTGTACTGAACTGGTTATTCTGCTCGGCAGAATATATACGTTTCGTTTGTACTCGTAAGTCTACATTGATAAGCAGTAGCCATAAAACGCTGTCCCAATTGCCAGCACATGTAGATCTCACCACGAAGAGCTCCTCAAAAGACGTTAACTGCTGTTAAAGAGGAAAAATTTATGCGGATAGACGGACACATATAATTCAGTTAAAGTATGTTTTTGTTTTGTGGTAAGACTTTCCTCTCACAGAGTCGTGTACAAGCAATGACAGATGTATTTGAAAAGAATAAAATGTACATAAACATGAATTAGGTTGTCAATTCGCGGGTTCGTTGGTTTTTGTTTCATAAGAGCCAATAAAAGATGTCTATATTGATGTAGGATCCTGTGGTATTAAATACAACTGGCGCTGGCATGGCATTCACACATCTTGTGGTTTGATAGGAGTCTTTTATAGTTTCTGCACAGGTATTGAGAGCGAAGCCGTGCACGAACAAAAGGGCAGATAATTTTTTTTGTACCGTATAACGTAAACTTTACTTTTCCGCGATACTTACCTAGGCAAAACCAATGTATGTAATCAAAGGTTTCCAATAAAAACTGAAAGTTGATGGCATCTTTATTTCTTGATTTATGTTAGTTGCATTTGTGTAAAAAGAGACTTCAATATTTCCCAGTTTGGAGCATCCGCTCGGAAAATACGTTTCGAGCCACGATTTCAGCTCCAGTTACGGAGCAAGGTAGAACGTCGTAATTTATTCTGAGGCTCTCGAACACCATCTCGCTCTGTGTAAAGAAAATGTTTCAGCTTCAATTCGATGACACAAGACACAGGCAGCTAATGTTCTTTGCGGCATGCGACTCGGGCGGTACACCCGGCGAAGCTACACCGCGGGCTGTGATGTTCGCCCTATTTTTCTACCACGTGAGTTTTCCCCATGTGCGCCAAAATCCCGACACACAGGATTTTTTTTTATTTTTGCATTCAGCAGAAAACTAGCCACAGCGGCGGAACGTACACCTTGTAATGTCCACCGACCGGCAGCCATCTTTATAGTCATCCAACACGTTCGCGAGCGCCTCCCGTCATTAGCCACCGACCAAGCACAAAGTCACTGGCTGTTGAATTTCCCATGTTTGCATCAGCCCACTAAACGAAAGTTATCATCCGAAGATTATCAGGATTGTAGGACTTGGGCCATGATGGATCTTGGTCATGGATCTGGGATGGATCTGGGATATGAACTAAAAACCGGAGCTCGACGAAATATTTCCTCTTTTATTACTATGTAGGTGTCATCACTTTTGGCTTCTTTTTACTCCTTCATATGCATCTTTATGCGATTTGGCTCGTGAATACCCCAAATGTTCTTCCGTAAAGCAACAGTCTATGTTTCTGATACAGCAGATTTTCAAACGTGTAAGATTGCACCCATGGTGAATAAATTCTTGAAATTTTGTATAATTATGTTCGGGTAGTTAATGTAGCCGCAAGCATCACTAATGGCTATAAAAATCTGCCTTAAAAAATAAAAACGAGAATCCTAAAACGAGACATTGAATTTTACAAGCTGTCGCTTTAAGACTTCCAATTTGTTATGGTTGCCCCGAACACACGATTTTAAAGAATTTTCTGCAAGTAATTTGCTCCTCCTGTGTGTACTTGAATCCTTCGGTAGCACTGTATTTAAACTTCCCGGAAACCAAAGTGCTGCGCTATGCAGATATACAATTTCCTAGGCGAAGATGTAAAATTTGTGGAATGAGGGTAATAACTCCTATAAAAAACCCAAAAACCCAGTTTTTTCTTCTTCTACATGTATAGCAACGCACGCAAATACCCAACAATTTTGAATTGATATTTATAACACCTTTTTCGACCAGAGAACTTCATGCACGTTATGTTTTCAAGCAACCATTTAATTGGTTTAGTTGGGCGATTGCTTCTGTTACTGTTTATAGAAAAGCAGGAATGCTTTTTATTTTTCTTCCCTGATCGGGTTCTCATGGTCTCGTGCTCCAAAAAAAAAAGCGAAAAACAAAAAAGCCACTTAAGACGATCTTTTCGATAGCTTGCCTGATATATTAGGCAAACATTGTCTTGTTGAGCGTTTTCAACGATGCTAAAACTAACACCGATTTGGGGGATAAGTTGTGGTACATAATATATTATGATTCTTTAAATTCTTATTTCTAGCGATCGCTTCAAATGGGCCCCATGATTTTGGTGGTACTTGGATATTTGCGCCGTGTTCACTCTAAATTATGAGAACACAAAAAAAATGTTTTTGCTTCTCTCCTTGGCGTTTGCCGAATGGCGACCCAGTTTGCTATACTGGAATGCTCATCCGCAAGGACCCGCTCTCAGATACAGCATCGGAATGTTTTTGTACATACAAGTTCTGCGGTTTCTGTTTTTACAATCGTTTGTCAGACCTTGCTTAGTGCCATTTCTTTAATGAGAGCTTTGTTATCTACCAGTGAGAGTTATTTTTAAGATCTATTTTTTTCTGATATGACAGTACGTGAATTCCAGCTTCAAAATCAACTTGCAAGCATGTGCGAGTTTGTTCAATGACACTAGAACCGTACATCAAATTTGTCCCTGCCTTTCTGTAATTCTTTTACAGTTTTACCCTTTAAAAGTATAGAGACAGGAAGGAGATACTTGAAATAAAAAGAATTACAGGCGCAATTCGCGCACTGCTACCAGGGCGAGAAAATAAAAACCAAAAAGGTCCGCACATAGCAACCCCACATTCCCTGGACCGGAGAACGGCGTCGTCTCTTTAAAAGGGACATCCAAGAGTGGACTCAGCACCAATAGCTTGCGGGTACAGCGTTCAACACACAAGCAGGACTTCGGTAAGCTTGGCAATACCACATTTTTGCGTGAAGTGCCTGTGATGTCTGCTATTCGCTTCATCCCTTTCTTCGGCTATTTGTCTGCAGGGGATCACCCCACCAAATGAAAGAGCGATTCTTACTGCACCAGTTCTTTTGTGCAATGCATCATTATGAACTTGGAGCGAACTGAATCTAAACTTTGAAACGAATGTTAACCGTTACGTACTACTCAAAAAAATATAGAAAAATAAATGCAGAATAAACTTATATTTTGAATGCATTTGGTGCTGCAGCAAAAACACACCTACTTCCAAAACGGAACTTTCGACCCAATCATTACGCAGTTAAAACGATATAACACGGTAAGATTGCTTCACTATGAGTCGTAGATTCCCGAAGGGGACGCACTTACCCAAAACAGAGCATGACAAACTTTTTGCCGATAAGAATTGCCACACACAGAAGCATTTTTTTGAAATTAATGCTATAAAAGGCCATTATGAAAGAGTTGCGCCTCAGAACTCATGTTTGTGGCCAAATTTCATGACATTGCAGGTTGATTTTTTTGTGGCGAGGTTATTCAGTTGAAGTCTGGAAGTAAGGCATTCGGGATCATCCAATCAGACATCGTTTGTACAAGGCAAAAACAAACCTCTCCTGAAGAATACAAGTGAACAGTGCCAATTTTGTTACCTGTCATTTAAAACTATCAGTGGGTTTTGTGACCACAAAGTCCCGAATAACTTGTAATTACGGCCGTATTTGGTATGTGTTAGATTTGGCGTAGTTTCGAGCTGACACTAATTGTTTTGCGAATCCGTGAACCTTTTCTAAATGTCCTGTAATAGGATATTCTCAACATAAATGTCTCACCTTGTAAGTTCAATCTAGGATCCTGCTGTTACAAAAACCTCTCATGAATAGCGCATCGAAGAATAACGACGGTTTGCGTTTTGAAACTGTTAAGAGCACTATACCAGTCAGGGAAAAATATTAGATGGGGAAATTCAGAGCAAATCTACTTTGGTGTTCTCGTTTTCCTTGTTGCAGATTCCGGTCTTCAACATGGGAATGTTCTCTTTGGTACGCAAATCTTCACCGGTTTACAACATTTTACCCGCCCAGCCCCCCTAAGCAACTTACCTGCTCGGTGCTGGAGCTCCTTCAGCCCTAATTTTAATGCATACGTTCTAAAGGGTGAATTTTGTTTAACGTTATCTCTTTGTCATTAAAAAGATGAGTCTCCCCCAAAATATTAATTTTAATGTGCACTCTCATGGTCTTGGTAGTCTTCATTTTCTGTCTTGTCACATAATCCAAGTAACGGTCGAACGTAGAATTTTTAAAAATATATCACGGTTTAGTGTTCATTCGGCACTGGCGTACGCAGCAGGAGACCAAGGGGCCGCGACCCCCCGTGAAATCTTTGGGGCAGGGGTGATTATTAAGGCTGCATCAAGCCGGAGGCTTTTTTTGTTTTTTGGTTCATTCGTATTTGTTTTTTTCAAATATATACTAATTTTTACTTGTTAATATTGTTATTTGGTAGCATTTGTTTGTAATTATTTTCTGAATTTTTTATATGCCCCCCGCTTCCTAACCCCGAAGCAAAATCCTGCATACGCCACTGCTATTAGGTATGGTGTCTAGAGGAAGTAGGATTGGAAGCTTCAATTCTAACCAAGTGTTGATACATTGGGCGTTTTCCGGACTAGCGAATCAAACTGGATGTAAGTTTCGTAACTCAGAAACGATGAAACAAACATTTTCCCCTTGCTTTGCGAAGCATGTGTAGCCGCTAAACAGAATTTCCGCTGCTAATGCCGCTAAACGTGCTGTTTTATACATGAACATCAGTTCACTGATATTCCAATACACCTCTATTTGCACTGTCCAAGCACAGTGACAATACCTGTTACACTTTATGGATGTGTGACAGGGAATGTCACAACTCCATAAAATGCTGCGTATATAGTATTTAGGAAGAAACAACTACTGCGAATCACTGCTCTTCGTTAAGCGTGAGCAATAACTGGTGTACGCCCGCAAAAATTTTCACTGAATCCCTATGCATCTGCGTCACTCCTTAATGGAGCGAGCGAATGAGCTACCCAGAAGCGTAAGTGAGGAACAAGGATAACCAACAAACTGCCGTAGATACCTATTCCGCGCAGTTATATTTATATCTATTTATTTATTTATTTTTATTTATTTCATAGTACCCCTAAAGCCCATCAATAAGGGTATTACATAGAGGGGGGGGGGGGGGCATGCACGCACTGAAAACATATTTCAAGCAGTATTAGACAAAAATAGAAAAAAAGTAGAAAAGAAAAAGAAAACCCGCGTTAAAAAACAAAGATAGAAATGAACGAGAAAAAAAGCAAATTTAATACTACAAAATATCGCAGGAATACAATGTGTTAAAAAAATAATTTGAACGAATAAACGGATTGCGCTTGCGCAAGAAGGTGACAAGGAAATTGATGTACGGAATTAGTTAAGTACAGTTGAATACAGAAAAACGATGAAGGGCAAAAAAAGAGAACAGCGGTGGGTGCACAATAATACATATCCAGAAACAGTACACTTCAAATCATCACGGTTGGCAAAGCAGTTCTTGAAATTTAGTGATGTCAGTTTGAGTTGCTATATGTGAGGGTAAATCGTTCCATCAGATATGGTGTGGGGCAGGAATGAGTGTGCATACAAGGACTATTCTCAAATTGTCCTCAGACAAGAACAACACGAAAATTGGCCTTTAAGGAAAAGTGTAATGAGAAGTACATTGGCTGCGGGGGAAAATATCCCACTTCGAACTCTAAACCACGAAAATGCTCTTGTTGGCACCATGAGCGAAACTTCACCGAAGGGCTATGGGAACACCATAAGTTCGCATGCATATAATATCTTCTGAAAGCCGCGCTTGTGGTTAGACTACTTCGCTGTGCAAGCGCAAGTTCATACAAGACATATTTTTGACACGTTTGAAAAAGATAACAGAACAAAAAATTGCTCTGAATGAACAGAATATATAAAAAACACCACTGCCAACACACGCACGAGCTGCTAAACAGAGACTGTTTTACATCTCGATTTAAACTCAAGACAATTTTGGCGAATGTTTATATGAATAGATGCTGAATCAAGCCATTGTTGTTTAAGCTTTGAAATCCTGAAATTAAGCGATATTTTAGCCGTACAGAGACCATTATTGGTAGCGATAATTTTGTCGAAATATTGTTCCTGAATGATTTGACGGCAGATTTTAGAAGAACGGCCCCCGCCACCTACGAAAGATCAGAGAACTGTTAATCCCAAAAGGTTCACATGTCGCAACGCTAAACCTAGAATATCAAGGTTACAACGTCATCAAGCAGAGATTCGGAATTGGTAGTTGAATATAAACTAAGGCTTTTCGTACGGCGAAAACACTGCATTTTTGGCCAATATATAGACCTTGTGTCTCTAGAAACCTCCGATAGAACTAGTATGTGTTCAGCGAGTTGAGAAATGGCATGTTAGAATCAATTGCAACATTTTGGATGAACTTCTCATCGATTTCTACTCTAGAATGTTCCTCTTCATAATTTGTGATACCGAGACTTGTTGAGTCTGACAAAAATTCTTGTCGAATCATCTGCTTATTGAAATGAAACACTCCTCTGCTCGAAAACTAACGAAGATGTAGGTATCACACGCTTGTTTTGGTATTTATCAAAACATTCTTGGCCCTGCCGAATGACTGATAATCAATGCGCAAACAAAACTTTGTATCAGAAAAAAGCAAAAGATTTCCTTCGCGAATTTTCTAAATTTTACATCCACATTGCACAGTTTCTTATTCAAGGTAGCATCGAGTATCATGGAGTTTTTTTAAGCTCCAATCAGGAATTATGGCATGAAATGGCACAGAATGGCCACACGGCCACCTTAACCTGGCCCCAACACATGTCGCCTATTTAAATACAGTAGGAAAACTATATTCAGCCTGTTCGCTGTGTGATGACCAGTGGTCAGGAGTGCACAAGTTGGGATTTGCGAGGGAAAGTTAGCGAGTCTGAACGCGTAGGAATGAGCAACAGCACTTTCATTACTACTGACATCTTCTGGATTCACCCCTGCCCTCCGATTGGAAGGGGTGCCGCCCGCTCTGGTGACGGAGCGACGCAAAGCTTTTACAGCACGCCCCATATATTTATCCACAATAAAATAGATCAAATTGCATGTACTTCTTAGAACCGCAATTACTAGTAAAACTGTGCTCCACGTACTACCGGAATGTTTTAAGATGCCTGCATTGCAGGCGGCTAATGTGAAACTCTTTTTTCTGGGGGTAAATGTCAATCGCACGCCATGTTGTTGATTCGCGAACAGTATTTCAAGCTGCACGTGGTCCTGGCTCTTCTGCTGCTTGCTCCAATGATGATACACTCAGAAGAGGAGACTGCCATTCAGGAATCTCTCCCCTGTGGAACAAAATGGGTACGTAGAAAAAACCGTTAGCTGCCCTATCTTGTGTATCTTTCTGATCTTAAACGTGATTCAATGGCCTTACACGCACACAAACGAACACCCACACGAGCACAGGCGAACATGCACATGCATATATATATATATAAACGTATCTATGCATGTAGGCCCGCGTGTATGTACATGTGTATGTATGAATGTATGTATGCACATTTGTATTTATTAATGAAGGCGTCGAGAACAGCGAACACACAGGAGAAAACTATTCAGGAGTAGCCGGTACAAAGCGTTCATCCCGAGCGCCCACCAACAATTCCAGTACCATGAATGATGATGTGCACGGTTAGTAGAAAAAGATGAGGAATGACATGATGGTGGTAGTGTTCGCCAGAAGCAGATGGTGTGCAGTGGGAATTGGACACAATTGTACAAGGCATTTTTCCTTGTCTTTCTGTAGTGGGCCTAGAGCAGCGCACACATTGATGCTCACAGTTGATATATATTACTGTGTTTGGTAATCATAGGCTCGTCGAAGAGATACAAATGAAAAGTCAGCAGTATATAACGGAAGGGGTGGTACAGGGGAATATTTTGTTTTTTTTATTGGTACATTCGTTGAAGTTAAGATGTTATGTTTATATAGGAAAGAAAAGGGCTGAAAAACGCATTCAGAGGGAGGATCGAATGCATGCCGATCGAATGTACCTGATGCCTCGGAAATTTGACTTTTAAGACCAACGTGTTTTCCGCCAATTTATGTGGTATCTCTATTCAGCGCAGCGGTGTAAGGAGCTTTAGGTAGTAGCCACCACCGCTCTTTTTGTACGGGTTGAAGGAGACCATCTTTAAGCATCCTGGCCTTGGGTGCGGCGTCTACATCCAGTCAAGAGCACTAGACTGAGGGGAACCTTGTAATGTTAGCTTTCGCATAAGGGATTCGAGAGCAGAGGCACTGGCTATGCTTGCGGAATTACACGTATGGATTAGTGGGCTATTCAGAGAAGTAATGAATTGAACTTTAGCCGTCTACAACGCGGCGGGAAGGTAAGGGGAACATTGTCGCATTTTTTATGCTTTGGTTGGTGAATTAGAATTTCAATGTAATCTAGGAAAGAACCTTATGAAAAAGATGTGTTCACTATGGTGACCAAACCCGTGGGTTACGGCAAAATAGCGGGTGCTAAAGGTAGTTTAATAGAGCATCCACCAGTGGACCGTTGTTGATTGCCTGTGGACTCCCAAGTCTTTACCCGAGGATTATAAAGGTCCCCTTTCGCCGGTGTTATCAAAGTGCTGCAGACCGCTGTGATAACATCGGCTGAAGAGGAATAACACAAGGTAAAAACATTTTTTAAGTAGTTTTATAACTGTTAGTTCTTGCCCATTTCCTCTTATGCTCATCCTTTTCCTCCGGCAAGACTTGCATGAAGGAAAAGTGGAGGTTTGTTGAATTCAATTTAAATACCCCACGTTTGTTTCTCGGACCCTCCGGAAGTTGCAACATCTAATGAAATCGCTTTTCCACCCCCCACATGAGCCCATGTTGTTTGTTATTAAACTATGGCTGCTTTATCTGTGGCTCTTATAACTAAACACCCCCTATGAGTGCGTAGCCGTTTGAGCATGCGAACGCTGTACAATTTCTTTTTACTAGTTGTTTAAAACACCAGTTTTTGCCATTTTAAATTGCCAATTGCTCACAGTAGAAATACTTGTATTGACAGCTCTTAGGAATTTGAATCGTGTATAAAGCCCCAATAAAGTAATGAGAAGTAATAACTAACTACACATGTGTTATGTTCATCGTATTTGGCAGTTATCTATGAGCCAAAAAAAAAACCTTCCGTAGAAAATGTTGCCACAGTTGTACCAGACACCTTACAACTTGTTTCTGAATACCTCCAATAAAAGCAACACCGCGCCATGTTCTGTAATATCATGCAACCTGTCGGGCTCCTTGAATTAAATCCAGGAGGAATTTTTTATTTGCAAATGAGAATGACTGGCTCATTTAATAAACACAAAAAAGAACTGTCACAGTAAAGAATCCCTTCAAAGGTAGAAATAGTTCTTTTGACAGTTTTTCTTCATCAGACAATTCTTTGAAAACGTTCTGAACTACGTAAAAATTTAATATTCTTTAAGATAACCTACAAACCATGTTTATAGTGTAGATCACTAAGAAACACGTATCATTTTGTCAAATGATAAGTTGTATTTTCGAGGCACACGTACTTGCGTTTCTCAAAAGATTTTTTTCAAGAATAAAACTTTTCTTTTTCAGTGCTGGAGTTGGAAGGGATGCTGCATTCTCCAATATTGCGCACCATTCGCTCTCATTGGAGGCATATGCGTTTTTAATCCAGATGCCGGTTCGGCCGAGCCAGAGTCATAAACGATGTTTCGACTCATCTACTTCGGTTTGTTCACCCCAGAAAGGAATGTACCGAAGAAGTGAAGACGCTTTCGTTTTCCTCAATTAAAATTGTCACTTAGCGGTGATTGTCCGACCTTGGTTCTCATAGTAATGTAGTAGTAGTAGAAACTCATAAGAATTCTTTCTTGTCGCCTATAAACATCTCTATACCAATACCTTCCCGTTGGCACAAGCAGGAACACAGTCAGGCAGGTGCGAAGTTGTTGACTGCGGCTCTCAAATCGGTCAGCACATCTCTTTTATTAAACACAACGATACTTGTGGGCCCATAAATGTATTTGTATTAAGAGCTATGTTTTTGCGTTGAAGAGCCCTGAGCGCGATGCCTGCATTGTTTTACTTGTAATCTGTGGGGCCTGGTTAAAAGATTGGTGATTGGGTTGATAAGGCATCCTTTTGAGATCTTCAGTTTCAGTATTCTGGTCGCTTACGCCTGCCATTTCAACTGAACGGTTTAGACATTATTTGCGATATATTACAACTGAAAGAAGGTTTTGCAGCTTTTCTTGCAGTAGTTTTGCGGTCTTTCTAGGTTCCCTGAGTTTTCTATTTCATCAAAAGTGTGATTGAGTGGCTTTCCAGGTTTCGCGTCAGGAGATGTTAAGGTCACTGAAAAGCTTGAGTGGCTTCGCGTTCTTGAGTCCAATGACGTGTGTTCAATCCCGGTCACGGTTGCTGCTTTTCTGATGAAGACAAAAAACGAAAATTCCAGTGTCATTAGATGTTTGCTTACGTTAAGGATACCCAGGCAGCAAAAAATTATACCGCGCAATCCACTAAAGTGCACCCTATAGTCCAGATGTAGCTTTGCGGCGTTAAAATCCGTAAGAGATTAAGAGCGATTGCTGACTTGAGTTGCAACATTAGGTTACCTGCACTACAAAAAAAATTCGCTCCAATACACGCGGTGCAGGTGGTTGGAAAGCAAATCTTGAAACAACACCCACAACAATTGCCCATGCGACGTCAGTTGAATTTACACACGTGGCTTTACAAAGAATGAAACCAGAGAATCTGCCAGCCGTTACGTCTAATTCGCGGGGCCGGCATCCCGAATGCCGGAGCGTCGGCCACGGCCGGGCTAGAGTGGCGGACGACGCCGCCGCTGTAGGCCGGCCGTGAGTTGGAAGTGGGAGAAAACGGAGAGGAGCTTCTTTTGATGAGTGAGACAGCGGATCCTAGCCATCCTGATGTTCTAGCTTGGGGCTACAACACCACGCGGCACAAGCGCAGACACTGAAACTATTCGGCATGTGAACTTAGTGATTCGCATTTATACCGATTTTAACTAGTTAGTTTAGTAAGTTGCAGAATTGCGAGAAGGCTGAGGGAACTTTTATAATCGGTATTGATCAGAACCAGTTGCTCCTTTCGCCTTTTGCAATACTTGTTAAAACACTACCGAGTTGGTATTTCCTAATCTAGAAAACGGAGTCCTATTCCTGACAAGCAGTGCGCAAAAGGTAGCGTTTCTCTAGCTTCCAGATGTCGGTATGTGGTTTCTACATTTTGTTTTCTCTCCCTTCAAACCAGTCCTTAACGTATCTTTGCCGTACGACCACTTAATTCCGTCGTGTCCGGGTTACCCTGGAGCTGCTGTAGAACAAGTTAATCAAGCCGTGCGAAGGAAGCGCGCACTGAACGCGAAACACGCCAGAGCAAGCCAAAAATCACCGTCGCTAAAGCAGACAACAAAGCCGTTTCTCCAATGTGGCCGCCGGTGCGAGCAGGCAGCTGCGCGCGGGGAACGTTGGGTAATAGCGCCGTACCACCGCGCCATCTACACTGTGCTTCGGGAGTGAAAACCGCCATCCCCTCCCTATCCGCGTTCGGAGTTTCTTGCCCCGCACGCCAGGAAGGAATCGTTGGCTGGTAGAGGAAAAAAGCTATGCAAAAAAAATTCAGGGAAGCTTCTACTCATCCGCAAGACTTGAAGCGAAGCTGTTGTACGTGAGCATTGCCAGACACATAGTTAAGTGTCACGGTTTGTTTGCATAGTTGGGGGAGCTAGTAATCGTCGCCATATGCTTCGAAAAGGACGTCATTTTCATGGCGAGCGATAGATTCAAAGTCATCCTCAGACTTCTAGACTTCCACCAGCTTAACTAGCAAAGCTTGCCGTAAGTCTCCGAAGGTTAACACCATAGTGATTCTGCAAGAGTTATTTATTCGGGAGTAATGAAGGACACATCACCACGCATTTTTGCAAGTTTGAAATTGTTTATTTACATGTTTGTTCGTTGCTTTGCACTCTGCTAGAAGTAGCCATCGTCATATGCATCGATACTGTCGTGATCCTTACGAGAAGCAGTACATGTGGGGTAGCGCTTGACGACAGCGCTGAAGTTTATTTGTTTGATAAAGCAACTGCGTAAGCCGGGGACACGGCGGTCGCAGCGATGCACGCGGTCGCGAGCGGTCGGCATTATCTCGCTCCTTCAGGTGTTTACCAGTTTGCTTGCCAAAGCCACTGCGCGTGCCACGAACGCTCGGTGGTCACGGCAAGGCACGTGCTCCCGTGGACGCTGTGGAGGCATGTGCGCAGTGGACGCTGTGCGGCCGTCGCGTGGAATGTGCACACGAACGCATAAACACAAAAAGTTGCGATTTGCTAAACAGCGGATCGTAATTAAATATTTTATTCTAATCCCAGTAATGCCAGAAGGGGAATGTGGGTATCATGATAACTATTAATAAAGGAAAGAAATAAATAAAACCTAACGAAATCAGAAACAAGGATCCATTACACCGGCAATATCATCACCATCTTAATTTGAACGTGCCCAAAAGCAGCACATGGCCTTAAGCGGTGCTGCACAGGATGAAACATACAAAATTTAAAGCAAACACAAACAATTTGAATATGTAGCCTGAAACCAGAAAAATAAATACGGGAAGAAATATAGAAATAGGCGATCAGTACAATTGAGCCAGAGCGGGCTTAAATAAATGCAAATTGCTGTTGAAAATTTCAATTGTAACTTGCCTTCTCATTGTACAATCTAAACAATCTTGCATAGGAGAACAAGTAAAACTGATTGGAAATGATAGAAAGTCGCGGAAAGATTTACAGGGAACCCTCATATCAACAGATGACGATAAGGCCTTCACAATCAATGAAGCTGTTGTAACGACTTCAACAAAAAAATCAAACCTGTATTTAGCCTATTTTTAGACAGTTTAGCCCCCTGGGATTTCTGCAACATATTTTCGTACTGATTGTGAACACTGCGGTCAAAATACTTGTTCTATACAGTTCTAATAAAACGTTTTTTATATATTTCCAAGCTTAGCACTACTTATTATACCCAACCTGTTCCAAACAGCAGACATAAAATGAAGTTTTGGAATCACCATAGTTAAGAACAATTGACTACGACATGTCTACGACTACGAGTGTCTACGACATCTCTACGACATGTCTACGACATGTCTACGACTCTTGACATGTGGTAGACACTCGAGTCACGCCCTAGGGGTAAAAAGAAGGTCCCCCAAGCACTCACCCAAGCACAGGAAACACAAATACCTTAACATAAATACCCCAGAAAGTGGATGGGCAACCCCCCCCCCCCCCCCCGGTAGCGTAGTGGTTATCGCACCAGACCGGTATTCTGGAGGTCGTGGGTTCGGATCCCACCTGGCGGGAATTTTTTCTCCACTTTCTTTCTTTCCGAATTCTTTATCTGTTTCAATAACCTACCACATCCTCCCCTTTGCTTTCCGAAGTTTTCTTGACTGCCAACCCTTATTTCTGTCTTATTTTCAACGAGCCCCTCGTTTCCCATTCTAATTCGCTACATGCATAGCGAGGGCCTCTGTTCTGGCAGTCTTGGTGGCATAGGAAGCTTAAGATGGTTCAACGCTGGTCGACCACTCTTGACATGTCGTAGACACTCGAGTCACGGCACGGGGGTAAAAAGAAGGTTCCCTTCACCCCGAGTAGTCCGAGTGGCGCTGGCTACCACCCCCAAGCACAGGAAACAAAAATACTTTAACATAAATACCCCAGAAAGTGGAGGGGAAAATGGCCCCGCCGGTAGCGTAGTGGTTATCGCACCAGACCGGTATTCTGGAGGTCATTGGTTCGGATCCAACCTGGCGGGCATTTTCTCTCCACTGTCTTTCTTTCCAACTTCTTTATCTGTTTCAATGACTTACCACATCCTCCCCTTTGCTTTCCGAGGTTTTCTTGACCGCCAACACTTATTTCTGCGTTATATGTATATATATATATATATATATATATATATATATATATATATATATATATATATATATATATATATATATATATATACTGTCGCTAGATGAAGATAATGAACAATGGCTAATATCCCTTCAAAGGAAGACAGATGTGTGTGGCGCGGTGCCGGGCTCGAGGCATATTATGGTCGACATGATGTAAATACACCTTTCACATCCTACCATTGTTCCTGTTAGCTTTGCCCTGCCACCCTGTAACATCTTTGGTGGAAGGTATGGTGTTCATCCCCCTTAGGGGCCCCAACTTCGCCCCTTTTGGCTGCTGAAGCGGATTCCGTTTTAGCTTTGTACGGCTGCTGACGCCTTTGCTCATGTCGGCGGAGTGGAGTTGGGGAGAAGGGACGCGCGCTTAGGGGCTGCGCGTACATATCAAGCATTAGCGGCCCTGCATGTCTCTGGGGCAGCCGCAGTAACGGCATTTTGGGGAGCGCGGATTCCGCTCAAGACGCTTCGAAAGTACGCGACCAATTATGGCAATAAAGCTCCAGTGTTGCTGAGTGGCCTGCCTCGGGCCAGCGGGTTACGCTTTCAGGGCGTAACCCTTCAAGCACCGCGACTTCTAATGGCCACGCGAAGCATGAGAAACTTGCTTCTCTGATGTTTACACATTTCCGTGTTTCCGCCATGTTTGGGAGAGGAGACGAACGCCGAAAATTTGATGAGGAAGGTTTGGCTCCGGGGAGAAAGCGGAGAGCTGAGAGGAGTCCTGAGCCGTCCAGGTGGGACTCCAGGGCCTCATGGACTCCGTCCCACTCTCTGGTGCTGCATGGCGGCCACAGAAAGTCTTCGGGGGGCCGAGCCCGTCCCCTGAAGGCGGGCAACAGTTGCGTCCTCCCTGCCACAAACTGGGGCCCTCCAGGACCAGATGCGACTGGGTCTGGACAGCCGCCCGGCAGTGCTGGCACAACGGGTCTTCGACGAGCTCCAGGCGGTGTTTTCGCTCGGCCGTCCACACGCACCCCACGCGGAGGCGCAGAACAGCCTTGCATTGCTGTGGGGCATCCATGTGGCCCGCACGGGTTAAGGGGCCTCCCCAGCGGCCAACCTCGGGTCAGTGTGCCGGGCCCGTACATACCGTTGTATCAGCAGGCGGGCGCCATCCGCAGCTGCCTGGGCTGCCGTGGGCGTCAGCGGCCAGCTCGTCTGCCCTCCAGCCCAATGTGGCCTGGCACACACTGCAGCCGCATGCGAGCTCCCCGTTCAGCTAGCCGTGCCACCTTGTCCCGCACGGCACACACCAGGAGGGAGTGAGGTTCGCCCTCCCAGATCCGCAGTAGGACAACTAGGGTGTCGCACAGCAGGGCGCAGCGCTCAGGGTGTGGCTCCAGCTCCAGTAGTAGGTCCAGGCCAAGGCTTACGCCACCTTTTCGGCCGTGGCGGATGATGCGGCGTAGTGCAGCCGGGCTTGCCTGATGGCCTCCCCCAGCAATGCCGCCGCGTGGCCGAACCCTGCCGCTGCCGCACGGAGCCATCCGTGTATACCAGGGTATGGCCCTCCAGGTCGCCCCACATGGTGCCCCGGGCCAGCTGCAGCTGCCCGCAGTGCGACGTACGCCACTAGCTGCGCAGGCCCGGGATGTCCATGTGCACCTCGGCCTGCAGGGCAGGGGGGCGGCTGGAGAGGGAAGGGGGGGGGGGGGGCTGCTTTCACGGTGGCCACCACCTCTTTGTACAGGGAAAACCTGCGCCCCATGCGCGAGTGGTGGTGTGTACGTAGCCGATGCAGCAGGGGGCTGCCTTCCTCAGCCCGCCGCAGCCGGTCAATGTGGCCCAGGGTGTAATGACCGGGTTGCGGACCCGGCGTGCCCAAGCATGGACCTCGGCGCTAATTAGCGCGTTCGTCGGTATCGGCTCTCGCCTCGTGTCAATATGCAGTGAATACAGCGGTTCGCCAACCCTGTGTGAACCGCGCCCCTTTACCTCTGAGTGACTTCAGCGGAAACGAGCAGGCGTGCCCGGGCACGGGACTTCCTGAGCCCTCCCCGCTCGGGTAATTCTGATGAAACAGCAGGGACGACTTAGGAGGTGCGGGCCGTTAAATCGGTCATCGCCGAGCAGCGGGAATCAAGCATCCAGGCGCCCCTCGTACTGGGAAAGAAGGTCTTCCCGTACCAGCGGCGCTATGGCATTCTCTCCCTCGTGGTAGCGCCACCTCTCCCTCTTGGTCGCGTGGGCAAGAAACCAGAACGGCTTCACGCCATGGTGGTGCCAACGTGCGTGAAATTGTGGGTCTGTGATTGGACCAGACATTTGGGAGTTGAACTCCCCTGGAGAACTCTAGGGACTTTTGATTGAACAAAAAGGCGGTGTTGCGAGCCGCCGTACGTTGCTCTTGGGGTTGCTTCTGGCGCAGTTTCTGTTGCTGTTTGAGCACAGCATTGAAACTTTTACTCATCATGTAAATACGTGTATAAAGTTTTTCTCCTTCATCAGCAACCATCGGTCTCTTGATCAACGTCTCCGGTCACCAGTCCCGCTACCAAGATGGATTCCCGAACCCCGGAATCACAACTGGTGAACGCGGTGGGATTAGACCACCCAAGTCACAACAACTGGTGGCATGGGTGGGATCTGACCACGCAAAACCCAAGTCCACTGGTCCGTCATCATTTGAAGCGTCCATGCCCCCGCCTCAGCCAGCGTCTTTCCACAGTGGGAGTCTCAAGGCAGGCCCAGGAAGGTGCGGACGCCCCTGCTGTAGTCGCCCTCCAGTTGCCGCCAGCTGGGCTTTCGCAGGGTGACCAGTGGTAGCCCGTACATCAGCAGCCCCACACAGCCACGGCATTGTAGAGCCACAGGGCCGTTTCCTGCTAGCAGCCGCGGTCCCGGGCGGCCATCTTTCGCACTGCCGTAGTGGCCATCTGTGCCCTGGCTCGGAGCTACCTGGTGGCCTGCCGGAAGTTGACGCAGTGTGCCTGAAGTTGACGCAGTATGAGCCCCAGGTAGTGCAAACTGGTCTTCCAGGTGAGCTCCTCGCCATCGATGTGCAGGCACCTGACCCTGAGATGGGACTGGGCATCCGAGTGCACCAGCATTGCCTCCGTTTTGCTGGTTGAGAGCTGTAGGCCAACATTGGCCAGCTTGGCCCGCACCGCGTCCAGGGCCGCCTGCAGCTGCAGCACGACGCTTCGGCAGCTCCCCTTGGGGCCCAGCAACCAGCATCCAGGGCCCCAGCACCCACATAGACATGTACACCCTGTGTGCCCCTCCTATAAACAGGCTGTCTGGCAGTGACGCCATGACCAGGTTGAAGAGGAAGGGGCTGACTACGGAGCCCTGCGGGGTGCCCACGTCCATTGGCCGGGGCGCCTACAGGGCGCTGCCCACCTGCACCCGCGCCGTACGGCCCGTCAATAACGCCTCGCCCCGGCTGAACTGAACTGTGGCCGTTTTTTTGGTTGTGTGTGTGTGTGGGGGGGGGGGGCTTTTTTCCTTAGTGTTTTAGCCTTTGGCTTGTATATACTGTACATATATGTCCTTGTTAGTCCTGTATGTGTATCCTCCCCTTCTCGCTATCCTCCCTTTTCTGTAAAACTGTGTTCCCCATCCCCCCCACCTGCAGGCGTTCCGGTGTCCACCCTTAGGGGGGATAAACTACTCCTGCTGGTGGTCTTTCCTTTCCTTGTTAACGATAAATTCATCATTCATTTGGTTCCACCATTGCTTGAGTCGAGAGGTTGGCCTGACCGATCGAATCTGCTGCGCGGCATACAATGGGCGCGAGAAATTAAACTCCGGCACTGGATAGGCAGCGGCAGACTTAGCTTGGGCTTGAGACGTGCAGCGAGACTCCCTGCTTAGTGCACGTAAACTTTTGCCGTCTAGGGCGTAACTAATGGTCGATCGCTAAGGTTGGAAACCTAGGGCGCAATCTAGTTAGTGGATCACCAAAGCAGCAAGGTTTTCTCATCCCTTTTGTAAATGCATTTGTGCACCTAATTGTAAATACAGTTTTTGTTTCCATCATCTCTTCGTCCCGTCATCGTCTTCTCATCTCTTCGGATTCTTCACCAATACCGCCGAATTCTTCAAGCGAAGAGTAGTTTCTTCGCCAACACAACAAACCCACATCCTCAAGCACTGTATGCAATTAAATGATGCGACACTCCAAGGTTTTTTGGGTAATCATGGCCTAAAGATGTGCCACCACCGTCCCTGTCCTTCCTAAATATCATGTAGGTAGGTAGGTACGTTAAAAAGTAAAAGCTCGTTAATTCGGATTTCTAAGGACCGGAAAAAATGTCCGAATTAACCGAATGTCCGTATTATCGAATGGTCGAAATAAACACAATAAATGCAAGTTTTTTTTCTACATACCTTTATTTTACAAAGTAATCGCGTATGCTTGTCTGCTTTCGAGCAGAAATTCGCGCGGACACAATTTTTCTGAGCCCTTCAAGGTGCTCAGCAACGGGAACAAAGCCACAAAATGGCACCGATGGCACCGCCAAACCTACACGCGAAGAAAAGACGTTCAACCAGTCTCAAGTCAAGCCAAGTCGATAATTGATGTCCATGGCGATGCTGCGTTTGAGCTTCATTTTTGTTCCGAATTGTTCTTTTTTTGTTTTTGAGCCTCGCCAGCGGCCTGAAAGTCGCCAAATTATCCGATTTGCGGTCAAATCTGTCCGAAATAACGCGCGCCCTGTCTCATAGAGTGATGCGTATATTTACAGGGACCAGATGACGTGTCCGAATTAACCAATTTTCCGAATTAACGAGAGTCGAATTAACGCGCTTTTACTGTATTTAGAAAAATTGTGTGAGGCATTTAAATGTGTTGATTTTACACGCATCCACTTGGCTGATCGGAATGTACTATCACGTAAACATCATCTAGATTTATCGCGTAAGCATAATCTAGATTTTTCAAAGGGTCCGGCCAGTTCTAGTAGATTATGTTTTCCTTTTTCATTGTTCTCATGTAGGACGACCCGAGTGTGTTGTTCATACTTGTGTGCTTTAATATATTGCCTTTCGGGGTGTTACACTCGCAGGGTTCTTTTGTTTTATTTTGTCGGTAACCCTTGAACGTCGCGCCACGTTGCCTGCGCTAAGATGCAGTCACCGAAACGCCTATGAACGATGGGATTACATGTTTTCGTAATACACGAAATCATAAGAACACGCAAGTTCAATCTCAGGAAAATTTGGTAGGAAAAAAACTGACAGTATTAAGCGAGAAAAAATTAAATTTGCAAGCAGTTCAAATAAATTACTACCGTTTACGCTTTTCGAAGGCTTTTCATCTAGTTAGGCAAGCCCGAATTTGAGAGTTTTATGGGAATATTTAAACCTAATCACAAGCTACTTGCAGCACAAAAAATGTTATACTAATAATAATGAGACATGATTTGAACGATTGTAAGGTTTAACGCGCCGACGCAACGCAGGCGATGAGGCACGCCTTAGGGAAGGGCTACGGATTAATTTTGCCCACCTGGGTATTTTTAACGTGCGCTGCAATCTCGTACACACAGGCGTTTTTGCTTTTCCCCTCCACCAGAAAAACGACCGTCGCGAATAATGAGACATCATACGCTAAACAAACAAATTGAGATGCACGTCAAGGTCGCATCCTTGGGTTCTTGCTCCTAACCTTTTATTGAAGTAGTCTGTATTTCCCATGCAGCGCAATTTATAAGTTACGGAAAGATACCAGTTTATTTTTGATGCACGCAAATGCGGTAAATTTAGTACCTTAACGTTTAAAAAAACTGGAGGCTTGAAAGTTCTACATTTATTACCCTAACAAAAACAAAAGTGGTCCTTTCCAGAGAGAAAAACACAAGAACAAACGTCCATGACAGATAAATAATTATTCGCACTCCTATTAAATGTGTCCCTATCTTCAGGAGCCTGGGAGTCATTTTCGAAGAAAATTTGTCCTGGGATAGCCCTGTTAACTGAGTTGCGCGCGAAATTTATTCCACTACAGGTATTCATACAAAGCTTCGTTCCCTTTTGCCTTCGGGCATTGGGTTGCAGATACTAATTCCTTCTTCTTGTCAGATCTGGAGTAATGGTACCTATTTCGATAATGTACCACTACTTCAAATTTCAGCAACTATTCTTGCTCGGGGAAAAGGACATACGTGCGATTTTCAATTCGACATATGATGCCCCCACACACCCAGTTTTGAAGCAGCTTATCATTGTGGCAGTGCAATGTATCTGTTTATTACATTTCATGAGAAAATAGAAAAAATATTAATAACTACCAAGAACCCTAACATATAATTAAAAAAACAATTACAATAGCCGATGGACTAAAGAATGGCAAGTCACTCGAGCACGTACTGCATTCGGTCTTCATACGTTGCAATATACGCTACCAGCCGTAAAATGATACTAAACCCAGACAAATGCAAATTAACGCGGTTTTCTCGCCTAAACAAAGCACCTTTAGTTGATAACCTCAGTGGGACCGAGTTGGAAGCCGTCTCATCTTATCGCTATTTAAGAGTAATTATAACTTCGGCTCTCTCGTGGAAAGCACACCAGTAATGCCAAACGCACGTTAGGCTACCTCCGGCCAAATTTCCGCAAAGCCCCGGTTTCGTTAACGCTGTTACTCTACTGTGAGGGTGGTGCCAATGGGCACAGAAAGAGGGATATTTTAACAGATCTGATGTTGAATAAATAATGATTGCATGAATATATGAAAGCATCTTGAGCGTAGAAGAAAATTTCAGGGCAATTCAACTCAAAATAATAATGCATTAAGAATGGTTTAGTTGCTTCTTGACTTGGTGGGTTACAGCAAATTATGGAAACAACCAGCAAATATAGATTTAACGCGTAACATGTTTTTCAAAACATGCAACGTTATCTCATTATCTCTGCATTGAGCCATTTGTTTGCTTTATGGGGGTGATTACTATCGTCACTTTTGGGGATAGGCACGACGGCACATGGCGCTAGTACAGAGTACTTGAAATAAAGCTCAGCTAAGGTTGACAGGCGTCACAAATCTACACGTATATTTCTCACTTACTCTTTGTGGTTCGCTTTCATGCAACGGTATATACATTCTGTACATTCGTATGGATGTGAAACCTGCAAAGCAAAGTGAACATGAATAATTTAGCGGACGGTAAAGTTCTATAAAAACCTTTTCTAACGTACCTTGCGTGAAATATCCCCTTACTCAACAATATCAATTTGCGGAAACACAAGTTTACAAGCGCGTGAGATAACACGACAGTGCTGCTTTGTACTCTGATGACCCCTTTCTCGTAGCCAATCAAGAAATTTAGTTGATCTTCAAAGTGCTCCCGGTGGACCCTACAACAAGGTCATTCATTGTTGTTATTAATTTTTGTGGAATACTGTAGGCCAAACGTACAAGGCCTAGGGGCACGAAAAAAACCATAGAATTAACACGTGCGCAACAAAAGCTTAAAGGGACACTGAAGTGAATTTTTCAAGCTCTCGGTTTGGCTTGCACTGCGTAGACTGGCTCAAATTAACACACTTTTCATCGTTTATCTGGTAGATAAGTCGGTAATTATTTTATGAAGCGCGAAAGAAGAAGAACTACCATGCGCGGTCTGCGGCGGCCGCACCAACTAAAAGCTGTGACGACGGGAGGAGATGCACCGTGATTGGACGATGTCCGAGATTAGCATTCCAACATGTTTCCGTTTCGGTTCTGTAAAACAACATGCTTGACATCCGACGTTATCGTTGGATATCTCAATAATCGTCATACCGCGCTTCTGCCATGATGTCGGCTGTAAAATGCCTAAGATGAGCCTCCCGGGACTGCTTGGAATCGTAGCAATCATTAGCCGAGGCATACGCAGTGGATGAACACCCTCCGCGTCACCGCAGACGCTCAAATGCCATGCGCTTTTCCCCCATATTTGGAGCTTGCCTCAATCATGCCTGTATCGTAAAAAGCGTGTTCGCACCAAGCCAAGGGTCTGCTGATTATGGCTTGCGCCCACTGCCCGCAAGCAGTGGGTGCTTATGGCCACAGCACGCCAACGAGAACTCGTTAGCGCGTCAGTGTCAGTCAGCGCGAGTTCTGCGAACTCATTCGTGGAGCAGTGAAAATTACGGCCCAAAAATGGTGAATTCAGTATAGAAAACATCGACCTAAAACGAAAAAAATCTACTTACAAAAAAGAGAATGTATCCTCGGGGATTAGAACTTGCAACTTGCAAAATAACATGCTTAGCGCTCCAAACCACTCGGCCACGGACCAGTGCTGCCGGGGTTGGAAATATGAGGTATAAAATGTGTAACTAGTTTACACTTTAGTTTTAGCATTTCAAGCAGCTTAGGTGACTATTTGTTGTATAGGGGTCGTGAAGTAAGCGTCCCCCAAATTTCCACAGTATCCCATGTCTAGCAATTGCATTTCTTAGACGGAAAAGCGTTCGCAGATGCGTAGTCGTGCTGCTGACCGCTGTGCTTGTTCACCCAGCGCAAAAAAAGTGCTTCCTGCTCCCTAGTTTTACGCTGTACGGTAAAAGTTTCAGTTGGTTTCCTTAGTACCTACATTGACTTCGCTGACTCTTCTCCCGCCTTCAAGTGGCCTTCGATTTTCCTATTAGCGTGCCAGTCAGCGCGAGAGAGAGAGAAAGAAAAGCAAACGGAAAGGTTGAGAGGTTATCCACGCTTAGAGCCCGTATTGCTACTCGACACTGTGGAAGGGATGTGCAGGGGATGAAAGAGAAAGCAAGCAAAAAAGAGGGGAAAGGAGAAGGGCCGCGCACACACTTCAGTCCCTTTGCGAGCACTATAGTCTTTCGGCTAAGCCTGTTTCCTTCATAAAACGCAAAAGGGCTTTTGTTGCCTTCTGCGAAGTCGATTCTAGGGGTCGGTGTCCTAGAATAGTCTCTAGTGTGAATGGTTGATTGTCCAATCGGTTAAGCTCGGCGGCCAAAACACGTCTTTCTGATGAATACTGCGGGCAACGACAAATCACATGTTCAATTGACTCTTCAACCTCGCAGGCGTCGCACTGGGCACTACTGGCCATCCCGATGAGGAAGAAGTAGGCTTTTGTGAAAGCCACTCCCAACCACAGTCTACAAAGTAAAGTAGACTGTGATCGTGACAGCCCACACGGAAGACGGCGTTGGAGTAGAGGGGCTTGGTTATGAAGGCGCAATTGCACAAAGTCCGGTGTATTCCATCCTCCGCGCAGGTCCTCCGCGCGAACTGACGAAGCAGCCTAGCGGCATCAGTCCTTGCAAGCGGAAGCAAGATGGTCCTTTCACTGTCATGGCCTGTCCGGGCAGCTGCATCAGCCGAAACATTTCCGGTGATTCCACAGTGACTTGGCAACCACTGAAATACAATATTATGGCCCTTTATGACAGCCTGGTGAAATAATTCTCGAATTTCTGTCACCAGTTGGTGCAAAGGACCGTAGCGTAGGGCTGCTCGGAAGCTTTGCAGGGCGCCTTTGCAAGCGGTAAAAATGAACCATTTTTGGGGAGAAGCTTCCATGATGAATTGAAGAGCTTCACGGATGGCTGCAAGTTCAGTAGCCGTCGAACTCGTCAAATGGGCGACACGAAATCGAATTTTGGTTGATTCTGATGGTATAACGAAGCGTCGCATGTGCGCTTGTGCAGCGCTTTCGCGGAGCGACCTGGACTTGTAGCTTGATACAGTGTACAAACTAACAAAGTAAAGAAAATCACATTCTTCCACTCACAAACGTGTCGTGGCTTAGTTTCAACTGAGCGAACGAATTGCGACGACCCGTCGGCGGCCGGCGAACTAAACGCTGAGCCGACTCACTCTGTCGGAAGGTCGGCGAGCCGCGCAGCAGCACAATCAAGCCAAGTCATTTCTTTCTGACGGCGCACTAAAACGCCACAGAAAAATGGGCGAGGATTCAAGGAGGAGGACAGCATTTTCGAATTGATTTTTCTACAAAATAAATTCGCGTAAATTCACTCAGAGTGGTCGATACATGGCCTATGGACTCCAGACTACAATTTGGGCAGTGAGTTCCAGTTTCATTTAGTGAACAATCAAAGTGAAACTCACGGTTCAAACCGAATTGCGGTCTGGGCGCAAATTGGATGTCACTCGGGGCGCAACTTGGAAGTAATTTCGAGTCCCCGTACTCCACCCGCCGCGGTGGCTCAGTGGATAAGGCGTTGCGCTGCTGAGCACGAGGTCGCGGGTTCGATTCCCGGCCGCGGCCGCCGCTTTTCTGAGCGAAAAGCAAAAACGCCCGTGTGTACGAGATTTCGGCGCACGATAAAGATCCCCAGGTGGTCAAAATTAATCCGGAGCCTTCCACTACGGCGCGCCTCATCGCCTGCGTTGCGTCGGCGCGTTAAACCCCACAATCAATCAATCAATCCCCGTACTCCGCACCCTGGCCATCATCCATGGAGTGGAGATGCTGCCAATTTTTGTGCTTTCTTTTCCTCTCTCATGAGCCGGCGTTGCACTGCCACTCTTTTTCGCTTTCTATCGTAAAAACAAACCCAACGAGCGTTCCTAACTAAAAGAACGAGGGGGCTGCCGTTTATTTACGTATATTTTGCCCCAAATATACCTGCAGTTATCTTCGCGCTAAGCAGCGGTGAGATGCATGACAAGCGCCAGCAGTTCACCAGTTTCGAACGCTTGTTTTTATCACCCGGCTACGCCGGTCTGCGTTATCTGTGTGTCAAGTGAAGCACGTGTTCCCTTCTTTATTTTTATGCCTCACGTGTTATCTCTTTCGATAGGGAGAGCATTTAGGACGAACGTCACCAGCCGAGAATAGTCTTCTTTGGTCTACAGTGTTCTGGATGTAATTCGACGGTTCGAGAAACTATCGCGCCCAAAGATAAATGCCCGCAGAGCAGACGCCGCGGTATTCGAATTCCGACACTATCCTGCGCACGTCCCTTTGTTGACTGCTGCTTTGCCGCCTCTGTATTCCTTGAGTTGTTTGGGGAGCACAAGTTCGCTCCAATAAACTTGTTTTTTTTTTCTACAAGACAACTGCGTCATCTATGGCTCCGTGACAATATACACTCCTTGGCTATCAAAGCCTCTCGGTTATTCGCCGCGACGATATATCCGCTACGACGGAATGCCGTGGGGCTCTACCGGGGTCAAGCGCGCGAGCTACGACGACAAAGCGGGCCCCTAAAGAGCCCTTGATATATGGCGAATAATGACCAAACCGCTCAGTTGAAATTACAGGGTCAAACGACCAGCATGCTGAAACTGAACCGCTCAACCGCTGAACCGCTCAACCGCTCAACATCGACCTAATCCCCAGTCTTTTAACCCCACTCCGCAGATTACAAGTAAAACAATACAGGCATCGCACTCAGGGCTCTGCAATGCAAAAAATAGCTCTTGCGTTAAAAGTGAATACAAATACTTTGATGGGCCCAAAGCGATCGTTGTGTTTAATAAAATAAACTCGCTAGCCGATTTGAGAGGCGAAGTCAACAACTTCACATCTGCCTGGCAGTGTTTCTGCATGTGCCACAGGAAAGGTATTGGTATAGGGATGGCTATAGGCGGGAAGAAAGAATTCTTTTGAGTTGCTAAATTATTACGAGAAGCAAGGTGAGACAATCACCGCTAAGTGACAACATTTATTTGAGAAAAGCGAAACTGCCTTCAATGCCTCCATACATTTTTTTTCGGGGCGAACAAACCAAAGTAGATAACTCGAAACGTCGTTTATGACTCTGCTTCGGCCAATTGAGGGTTTGGATTAAAAGCGCAGACGCCTCCAACGAGAGCGAATGGTGCACAATATTGGAGAGGGCAGCATCCCTTCCAAGTCCAGCACTGAAATAGAAAAAAGTTTAATTGTTGAAAAACTCTTTTGAGAAACTCAGGTGCATGTGCCCCAAAAATACAACTTATCATTTTATAAAATGAAGGCGTTTGCTAAGTGATTTACTCTAAAAACATGATTTAGAGGTTATCTTAAAGAATATTAAATTTTGGCTAAGTTCAGAACGTTTACAAATAATTGTCTTATGACGAAAAACCCTCAAAAGAACTCCTTTTACCTTTCAAAGCGTTCTTGAGTGCTGGCGTTTCGTTGATGTGTTTATTAAATGACCCAGCCGTTCTCATTTGCAAGAAAATTTCCGCCTGGTTTTAATGCAAGGGGCTTGACTGGATGCATGATATTACAGAACACGGCTTGGTGTTGCTTTTATTGAAGGTACTCAGAAACAAGTTGTAAGGTGTTTAGCTCAAAACCGGCAACATTTTCTAAGGGAGGCTGTATCTCTCGTTCATAGATAACTGCCAAATACTATGGACATAACACATGTGTAGTTATTCAATACGCATCCTAATTACTTCATTGGGGCGTTGTACACGATTAGAATTCCCCAAGGCTGTGAATACAAGTATTCCCGCAGTGAGCAAGTGGCAATTTAAACGTCATAAACTCGTGTTTTATAACAACTACCAGGAAAGCAATTGTACTGCTTTCGCGTTCTCAAATGACTACGCACCCATAGGGGGTGTTCGGTTACAAGAGTCACCGATAAAGCAGCCATAGTTTTAGGTCAAACAACATGGGCTCACGCGTGCAGTGTAGAAGTAATCTCAACAGATGACGCAACTAATGGAGGATCTAAGAAACGGACGTGGGAAATTTAAAGTGAACTCAACAAACCTCCGCTCTACCTTCAAGCAGGAAGGAAGAGAAGGGAGAAGGGAGTGGCATAAAAGGAAAAAGGGGAAGAAATAAGAGCTAAAACATTTAGTGCCCTTACACTCTGTGAAGAAGGATGACCAGCAAAGCTGCGCTGCCGAGCCTGGACGTGAGCTTTGACTGGATCATATAGTTCAAGGGGTGCACAAAGCAAAACACGTTTGTTTGTAATTTGCGATTTAGCATAGTTCCTGGTTAATTTACTGAATGAACTTTTGAAGAACTAGAGTTTTGTTCCGGTGGACAAACATGGGGCTGTTCGTTTCGATCGCGTAGAATCCCGTATGTATTGACAGCGGACGAGAATTCCACAATATTTACAACTTCACTGTGAGCCATGTAATTTTGAAAACTATATGAAACCCGGCGTTGTGCTAGAGTCGTCTTAGCGGCGAAATGTCATGTAATTTTTTTCGCTATACTTTCAATAAAACAAGCGTTAGAGCCACTTTCTGTAATGGTATTCCCTCCGAAGATTGACTGTGCAACATTCGATGTGCGCAAGCCATCTTACAAAGATCAAGCTTACAACGATCCCCTTAAAAATCTGCTTCACCCCCTAACGCAAATGAATTGCTGGGAAGACATTTTAGGCCGCAGCCCCTTGTCTCCCGTCTCTGGGCTCAGCCGCGTCAGCATCGTCGTGACCGAACGAACGATGGGAAGACCGACGAGTTAAAGAAAGCAAAGGAGGAGAGTGTCGCGAAATCGGGAGGGGAGGGTGGTTCGCCGCGGCGGCGCGAGCCAGCGCTCTCCGAAAGTGTGCGGTGGGGGAAGGGAAGGGGCAGTATGCTGTGCCCGCACGAGGCGCTCGACGCTTGGTGAAAACGTGAGGGGGCGTGTGCGTGACAATGATGTGCGTTCGCTTAATGCTATGTTCAGACTACGGACTAAGAGCCCTATCGTGCGCTATGGACGTAAAAAACGGCGTTTCACGCAGTTCGGTTGGCTGAGACGTCAAATGGCGTCAAATGGCGCGCCGCCGCCGCAGAGGCCCACCGTCGAGAGAATCCACGAGTGAGTGCTGCGCCAGCGCACTGCAGACATCAGGAGGGAGTGCTGGACTGCGAGTAACGCAACCGGTAGTGCGCCTCTACAGCGGCTGTTGTGAAACGCGCACATGCGCACTCAGCCAGTTCCTACTGAGCAATGAGCGACGCAGCTGGCGGAACTGCGTCGACTGCGTCGTCGGCCGCTGCTGCTAAACGAGCTGCCCGAGCAGCTGCCAAATATCGCATTAGGGAGTATCGTAATCGCCAGCCAATTCTTTAAAGTAAATATAAGCCGTCTTGTATTAAAATATAAAGGCCCTAGGACCTTGTTTTTTTTTTTTGTTTTTTTTCCATGCGCCAGGGGTGTGGCGCGCAGTTTTACGATCCCGGGGATTTGAGTGGGCTCCGCAACATGGCGCTACGCTCGCTAGCGATTCTTGTCTACATCGCTCTGTTACCGGAGACGATCTGCTGGATTCTAGCCATAGACAGCTTTGCTGTAAACATTGTTCTTTACGTTGTGTTATCCCCCTTCAGCCGGTGTTATCACAGCGGCCTGCAGCGCTTTGATAACATCGGCGAAAGGGGACCTTTTAAATCAAAGCTGTCTATGGCTAGGATCCAGCAGATCATCACCGGTAACAGAGCGATCTAGAAAAGAATCGCTAGCGAGCGTAGCAGCATCTTGTGCAACACATTGGTCAAGGGCGCCGACACTACGGTGCGCGAACACTGACAATCGAACCGTAGAATTAGCAGTGTCGTCGACTACGAGACGCCGAAGAACTCTTGTGTTGCGAACTTCACGGCTGCACAACTCGGGAAAAAATTTCCCATAATCATGCAATGCCCCTAGTACGAAACCGGTCAGTTTTCATGATTGCGCTTTGTACGCCCAGTGAGCGGTTAATCGTTTTATTTACTTATTATTTTTTTAGCTCAACAAACACAACCTCAGTCTCGAGCCGCGGAATCTGCGGCGCTTTTCAGCGCGAAACTCTCCTAGCGGTTCGTGACGCCCGCACGCCCCCCTAGAAAGGGGCACTGCCGCTGCCAATTTTTGTGGGCGGCGACCACAGCCTCCTTCAATGCTTGGTCAAATTGGAACAGGGGTTGCTCGCGCCCGGCAAGAACATGAAGCAGCCAAAGCTCCCTGCCTTTTTTGCATCTGAATAACGTTTTGCTTCAGTGAATGCACTGTACTTTGATTTCTCGCAGCTGTGGCGTATAATAAGCACAACTGGTTTAGCTTTTCTCGAGTGGTCGCTTATATCAAAATACTGCTTATAAGGAAAGTTTTCGCCGTCCGGCTGACTTCGCTATAACGAGGGATTACTGTGTGGCAGACAAGAAATCCTCGGAAAGGAAAGGGGAGGATGTGGTAGGTCCATGAAACAGATAAAGAATTTGGAAAAAAAGAAAGTGGAGAAAAAATGCCCGCCGGGTGGGATCCGAACCCACGAACTCCAGAACACAGGTCTGGTGCGATGACCACTACGCTACCGACGGGGCTATTTTCCCCTCCACTTTCTGGGGTATTTTATGTTGAGGTATTTTTGTTTCCTGCGCTTGGGGGTGGTAGCCAGCGACTCTAGGACTACATGGTGTAGGACTACTCGAGTGTCTACGACATGTCGAGAATGGTCGACCAGCGTTGAACCCTCTTAAGCTTCCTATGGCACCAAGACATCAGCTAACCGTTTTTTCTACGTACCCATTTGGTTCCACAGGGGAGAGACTCCTGAATGGCAGTCTCCTCTTCTGAGTGTATTGTCATTGGAGCAAGCAGAAGAAGAGCCAGAACCATGTGCAGCTTGAAATACTGTTCTCGAATCACCAACATGGCGTGAAATTAAGATTTGCCCCCAGAACAAACTGTTTCACATTGGTTGCCTGCAATGCAGGCATCTTAAAACATTTCGGTAAAACGTATACGTTTTTGCTAGTAATTGCTGTTTTAGTACATCACATGCTAATTTGATCTATTTTATTGTGGATAAATATATGGGGAATGCTGTAAAAGCTTTGCATCGCTCCGTTAACAAAGCGGGCGGCACCCCTCCCGATCGGAGGGCAGGAGTGAATCCAGAAGATGTCAGTAGTAATGAAAGGGCTGTTGCTCTTTCCTGCCCGTTCCGAATCGCTAACCTTCCCTCGAGAATCCCAGCTTGGGCAGTGCCTACCGCTGGTCCTCAAACAGCAAACAAGCTGCATATATAGGTTTCCCTAGTGTGGTTAAATAGGTGACATGTTTTGTGGCCTGGTTGAGGTGACCTTGTGGCCATTCTATCACGATCCATGCAATAACTCATAAGTGAGGCCTAAACAACTTTATGATAATCGATGCTCCCATAAACAAGAAGCTGTGTAATGTGGACGTTAAAGTTTCGAAAATTCGCAGACAAAAGCTTTTGCTTTTTTTCTGATACGAAGTATTGTTTGCTACATGATAACTCGGTCATCCGACAGGGGCAAAAATATTCCGGTAAGTGCCAAAACAAGCGTGTGATACCCACATTTTCATTAGCTTTCGAGCAGATGAGTGTGTGATTTGAATGAGCAGATGATTCGACAAGAATTCTTCCCTGACTCAACAAGTCTCCGTGTCACAAAATATTAACAGAAGAATTCTTGAATAGAAACCGATTCGAAGTTCAATAAAATGTTGCAATTGATCTTAAGTTGCCATTTTCAAACTGGCTGAACATGTACTAGTTCTATCGCAGGTTTTGACCCAAAAATGCAGTGTTCTCGCCGTACGAAAAGCCTTAGTTTAAATTCGACTACCCATTCGGGATTTCTGCTTGATGACGTTGTAAGCTTCATATTCTAGGTTTGTCGTTACGACAAATGAACCTTTCCGGAGTAGTGGTTCTCGGATCTTTCATAAGTGGCAGGGGGCCTTTCATATAAAATCTGCCGTGAAGTGATTCATGAACAATATTTCGACAAAATTATGGCTACAAATAATGGTTTCTGTACGGCTACAATTTCGCTTTATTTCAGAATTTAAAAGCGCGAACAACAATGGCTTGATTTCAGCATATATTTATATAAACATTCTCCAAAATTGTCTTGAGTTTAAATCGAAATATAAAACACCGTCAGTTTAGAAGCTCGTGCTTGTGTTGGCAGTGGTCTTGTTCACATATCCTGTCCAGTCTGATGAATTTCTTCTTCTCTTATTATTTTTTTGAACATGTCAAAGATATGGCCTGTAGGAATTTTTTCTTTCACAACAAAGAAGTGTAACCACAAGCGCGGATTCGTGGAGATATTATATGCACTCGTCCTTGTTATGCCCCATAGCCCTTCCGTGAAACTTCGTCCACGGTTTACCTTAAACGACTATTTTTGTGTTGTTCTCTCCTGAGAACAAAAGATATCTACGGCAGTTTGTTGGTTATCTCGTGTTCCTCACTTACGCTTCTGGGTTGCTCTGTCGCTCGCTCCATTAAGGAGTGACGCAAATGGATAGGGATTCGGTGAAATTTTTTGCGGGCGTACACCAGCTATTGCTCACGCTTAACGAAGCGCAGTGATTCGCATTAGTAGTTTCTTCCTAAATTCCTTATCCGCCGCAATTTATGGAGTTGTGAAATTCCCTGTCACACCTCCATAAACTCTGACAGGGAATGTCACAGTGTTCGGATAGTGCGCACCGAGGTGTACTGGAACATCAGTGAACTTATGCTCATGCATAAAATAGCACGTTAAGCGGCGGTAAACCAAGCTGTTATTACAAGCAACAAACCGAGCCGCTACACATGCTTCGTATAGCAAGTCTGTTTCACCGTTTCCTTATTATGAAACCGACATCCAGTTTGACTCACCAGTCCGGAAAATGTCCAATGTATCAACTTTGCGTTAAAATTGAAGCTTCCAATCCTACTTCCCCTATAGACACTATACGTAATAGCAGCGGAGTACGCAGGATTTTGCTTTGTTGGGGGGACACGTAAAAATTCAGAAAATAATGAACAAATATTACCAAATAACAAAGATAACAAGTAACAAATTATTAAATAATAACGAAAAACAACAAATACAAACCCGGAAACAAACGAAAGTGGTGCGGCTTTATCCAGCCTTGAAAATTCCCATCCCCCCCCCCCCCCCCCGACCCAAAATTTCGTGAAGGGCCGCAGCCCCCTGGTCCCCTGCTGCGTACGCCAATGCTAAATGACACTTGTACCCTGATATATCTTTAGAAACGGTACGTCCAACAAGTACGTCCAACCGGACATGAAGGCTACCGGGAGCATGAGAGTGCACAGTATAAGTAATATTTCGGGGCAACTTGTCGTTTTAATGATAAAGAGAGAACGTTAACCAAAATTGACCCTCCAGAACGTATGCCTTAAAATTAGGGCTGAAGGAGCTACAGCAACAAGCAGGTAAGTTGCAGAGGAGCGCTATGCGGGTAAAACGTTTTCAACTGGTGTAGATTTGCGTACCAAAGAGAAGCGTCCCATGTTGAAGACCGGAATCTGCAATAAGGAAAACGAGAATACCAAAAGAGATTTGCTTTAAAGTTCCCCAGAAAATATGTTTCCCTAATTGGTATAGTGCTCTTAATAGTTTTAAAATGCAAACCGCCGTTATTATTCGATGCACTATTCATGAGAGGTTTTCGTCACAGCAGAATCCTAGATTGAACTTACAAGGTTAGGCATGCATGTGGATAATATCTTATTACAGGGCATTTAGAAAATGTAAACGGATTCGCAAAACTATTAGTGTCAGCTCAAAACTACGCCACATCTAAAAAAAATACCAGGAATGGTCGCAATTAAAAGTTATTCAGGACTTTGTCGCCACAAAACCTACTGAAATTTTTAAATGATAGGTAACGAAATTGGTTATGTTCAGCTCTGTAGAATTCCCTGCAAGTATTCTTCACGAGAGGTTTGTTTTCGCCTTGTCCAAACGATGTCTGATTGGATGATCCCCAATGCCTTACTTCCAGACTTCCACGTGCCCCAAAACTGAATAATGTTGTCACAAAAAAATCAACCTGCAATGTCATGTATTTTGGCTACAAACCATGAGTTTTGAGGCGCAACTTTTCCATAATGGTGTTTTAAAGCATTAATTTTAAAAAAATGCTCCTCTGTGTGAGAAAATTGTTATCGGTACAAAGTTTTCCATGCTCCGCGTTGGGTAAGTTCGTAACATTCGAGGATCTACGACTCAGAGTGACGCAATTTTACCTTGTCATATCGTTTTAACTGCGTACTGATTGGGTAGAAATTTCTGTTTCAGTTTAATTCATGCTGAATTTATTTATCCAATTTTTTTAGCGCAGTACGTAACGGTTAATATTCATTTCAAAGTGTAGTTTCAGTTCGCTCCAAGTTCATGATTATGCATTGCACAAAAGAACTGGTGCAGTAAAAATCGCTCTTTCATTTCGTGGGGTGAACCCGTGCACACAAATAGCCGTGGAAGAGAGGGATGAAGCGAATAGCAAACATCACGGGCACTCTTCAATGCCCTTTCTGCAAGGCCTCCGGAACTATAGAACACTTTCTTTTAAATTGCCGCAGCTTTTTCTCGATGCGACGCACCCACCATCAATACACGTTTAATCGGCTGAATCTCCCTTTATCTCTAACCGTTATACTTTCCCTGGGTGCTTCCGTCCTAGGATATTGCCACAGAGAAGTTGTGATCGCCTTTCACTCCTTTGATGTGGCGACAGGCCGGATGCCCTACTAGACAGCTATGTCTCCATTCGCAATTTTTTTTCTTCCTTACAATCCCGGTCTATCCAAAGATTTCTTTCTCTTCTCTCAATATTTTTCTCGTACTTCACTTTTTTCTCTCTCTAAAATAAACCGGGTCACAGCCTAGTCATTACACGCAGCTTCTTGGCCAATCCCCCCCGTGGGTACGCGCCGTGACTTAAGGATCCAACCAACGAACCAACCAACCAACTTCACATAAAAATGTAGCATCGCCAAGCTTACCAAAGTCCTGTTGCTGCCGGCGTGTGTTGAATTGGGTACCTGCAAGCTATTGGTGCTGAGTCCTCTGTTCGACGTCGCTTTTAAAGAGACGACGCCGTTCCCTGGCCCAAGGAATGCTCGTTGCTATGTGCGGACCTTTTTAGTTTTCATTTTTTTCGCCTCATTAGCAGAGCGCTAATTGCGCCTGAAACTCTTTTTTTTAATTCAAGTATCTTGTTGTTGTCATCTATCTTTTAAAGAGTAAAACTGTAAAATAACTGCAGAAAGCCAGGGACAAATTGAGCGCGCGGTTCTAGTGGCATTGAACAAACTCGCGTATCTTTGCAACTTAATTTTGAAGCTGGAATCCACTTTCTGTCATATTAAAAAAAAAAAAGCTCTGAAAAAAATTACTCTCCTTGGTTGATGACAAAGCTCTGATTAGAGAAATGGCACTGCACATGAGGTATGATAAACGATCGTAAATATAGAAACCGCAGAACGTGCGTGTACAGGAACATTCCGAAGCCCTGTCTGAGAACCGGTTGTTGCGTATGAGCATTCCAGTATAGCAAACTGGGACGCAATTCGGCAAACGCCAAAAAGGAGAGAAGCAAATTTTGTTTTTGTTTTTTTTTTTTTTGCATTCGCATAAGTTAGAGTGAACACGGCGCAAATTTCCCAATATCACCCAAATCTTGGGGCCAATTTAGAGCGACAGCTCTAAATGAGAATTTAAAGAACCATAATATAATCAGTACTACAACTAACCCCACAAATAGGTGTTAGTTTTAGAATCGCTGAAAACACTCAACAAAACCAAGTGCATAATTCTTAAAACATTTCACGCAAGCTATCGAGGAGACGGTCTAAGGTGCTTTTATGGTTTTTCACGATTTTTTGGAGCGCGGGACCATGAGAACCCGATCAGGGAAGAAGAATAAAAATCATTCGTGCTTCTTTATTGAAAGTGACAGAAGCAATCGCCCCAATAAACCTATTAAATGGCTGCTTCAAAACATAAAGCACATAAACTTCTCTGGTTAGAAAAGGTGTTATAAATATTTATTCAAAATTGTTGTGTATTTGCATGGATTGCTATAAATATGGAATCCAAATTAAATATACTGGGTTTTTGGCATTTTATAGGAGTTGTTATCCTCATTTCACAAATTTTACATCTTCACCTAGGAGATTGTATATCTTCAAGGTCGAATTTAGCGCAGCACTTTGGTTTTTAGGACGTTCAAATACGGTGCTTCCGAAAGATACAAATACACACTGGAGGAGCAAATTGCCTGCAGATAAATTCTTTAAAATCCTGTGTTCGGGCCAACCATAACAAATTCAAAGTCTTGCCGCTACAGCTGGTAAAATTCAATTTCTCGTTTTGGTGTTCTCGTTTTTATTTTTGACGCCAGATTTTCGTATCCATCAGTGATGCTTGCGGCTACAATAAACTAGCGAAAAATAATTATACCAAATAGTTAAAATTGCTTCATCATGGGTGCTCTCTTAGACGTAGGATAATGTGCAGTATCAGAAGTGTAGACTGCAGTTTACGCAAGAACATTTGGTGCATTCCCGACCCAAATCGCATAAAAATGTAGATGAAGGAGTAAAGGATAATCCAAAAGAGTTGACACCTACATAATAATAAAAGAGCACATATATGTTTGAGCTAATAAAAGGTAAGCCATGGGTTAATTATTCTAGATTGATGCCAAACAGTTTCGTAGCGCATAACCTAGGAAGAGTAAAGCTGTGTAATGTTCCTGTGGTTGTTACAACGTAATCCTTAAGCTGCACAGGTTCCTAATACCGTCATAAGCAGCGGTATTGCGGTCTTTCTATGTCGGGTAAATGCTATGATACTATTTTATGATCCCGGGCGGGGTGGTTGGCGAGTAGCTAAAGCGGCAGTGGTCATTGAAGGGGAGGAGGCCTTGCTCGTTATCGGTGCTTAGCTCCGGTTTTTAGTTCATGGCCCAGAACCCGGGGCCTGGGCAATTCCTACCATCTCCTACCAACCAGATATTCTACGGATGATCACTTTCGTTTAGTGGGCTGATGCGACCGACAGATGTTCCATAAATAGACAGTGACTATGTATTTGGTCGGTGGCTAATGGCGCGATGCGCAGTGGAAGCGCAGTGATGGTATGACTGGTCAAAATCTCGCGAATGTGTTGGATGGCCATGGGGATGGTTGCCAGTAGGTAGACACCAACCGGTGTACATTCCGCAGGGGTGGCTGGCTTTCTCGTGAATGCAAAAAGAAAAAAACTCCCGTGTGTCGGGATTTTGGCGCACAGGGGGAAACTCACGTGGTCGAAAGAGCCTGCCCCTTTTAACTACCGCGCGGATTATAAGCCTTGGCGTAGCTTCGCCAGGGGTAGTGTCCGAGTCACATGCCGCAAAGAACATTCGCTGCCTGTGTCTTTGCCACCACCTAGAATCTGTGACATTTTCTTTACACCGGTAGGGATGGGGTTCGATAGCCTCGAAATAAATTACAACGTTCTACCTTGCCCCGTATTATAAAAAATAGAGTTGAAATATAGAGTTGAAATCGTGGCACGAATTTTTTTTCCCGAGTGGGTGCTCAAAACTGGGAAATATTGAAGTCTCCTTTTTAAATGTGATGCAATTAACAAAAATCAAGTAAAAAGGACGTCATCAAATTTCAGTTTCTTTTTTTTTTTTGGAGACCTTAGATAAAATGTATTGGTTCTGCGTAGTTGAGTATCGCGTAAAAGTAAAGTTAAGGTTGTGCAGTAGAAAAAAAATAGTCTGCACTTTTGTTGGTGCAGGGTTTGTGGCCGGTCGGAATACCTTTGCAGAAACTATAAGGGACTCCATCACACCCGTAAAATGTGTGAATTCCTTGCCAATTCCAGTTTTTGTATTTAATACAGCAGGATCCTACATCGAAATAGAGATCTTTTATTCGCTATTATAAAACAAAAACCAAAAAACCAGGGAACTGACGATCTCATTCGTGATTTATTTACATTTTATACCTTTCAAAAAAATCTTTTATTGCTTGTACACGGCTCTGTGAGAGGAAAGTCTTCGCATAAAACAAAACGTACTTTAACTGAATGATTTTTTTGTCAATCCGCATCAATTTTTTTTTTTCCTCTTTGAAAACATTTAAGCTCTTTTGAAGAGATCTTGGTGTTGAGGTGTAGATGTGCTGGCAATTGCGACAGCACTTTTATGGCGACTACGTAGCAATTTAGACTTACGAGTACAAACAGAACGTATATATCAACCGAGCAGAATAACCAGTTCATTACAATCGTATAAAACGCACAAAATGTGAAGTCGTAATTATTACGAGATGTCATGTACAAATGTAAAGTAAAATAATTACGCTTCGTTGAGGCCATCGCACGACGTCCCTCTTGAGGGCCTAAAAAAATTCGAAACCAGAACTCTGCCGCATGGGCATCGCTGAATCCAATTTAAGAGGCGAATTTTTTAAAGTATATGATTGAAAAGTATAGGACAATAGTGAAACATTTATTACTAGTTATTGATTATGCTGTAACGCACCAATGAAGGGATTTTTCGGCAACTATCCAATATTTAGTAAGAATTAGCTACACGCTGTTCTCAAAAATCAGGTGATACGCAGACACTACAAGAGGCGAGCTGAGCAGAAACTAATTGTTTCCCTCTCCAAAAGTTTCAAAGGGGCGGGGCATTAAACAGGAGGAGCATAACAGCGAAAAGTAGAAACTCCGGCTGGTTAAGCCATAGAGTTTCTTAGTAAGTATACTAGAGGGGAAACTGCGCCTGGTAATCCATGTCGTCGGGGGGGGGGTTATGGGAAGACCCCACTTTTGGCTTGGGCTTGGCATGACAATTGGATTCTTAAGCGGTTTTGGGGATTTGCTTTCTTCACTAAGCATTAACACGTCTACGAGCTACGAGGGCGCCGAAATACTCCCTGTTTTGTGGTTTCCGTGTTCGGTGAAACAGTAGGCAGCGCGTTATCTTATCATCGTCCACAACTGTTTAACGCCACGTTTTCTTTTTTCTTCAAGTAGAAACCAACTTGCTTGGCAGCAAATTTTGTTAAACTATAGCTGACGGTCGGTGCACCGGTTCACCACGAAGGCGACGTTTTCATAGGCACGCTCAAAAAACTTTCCAAACTTTTCAAACAAATAATTATTTGAAATTAATAGTTAAATAATGAAGTAACAGTATCTAATGAGTTTCCCCCAAAATATTAATACTGTTCGTAACTACCACCTTGGCCTGCAGAATGGCAGGCACAACCATCCCGGGAAAAAAACGCTTTACTTCCTTTTTCCCTAGTTTTAGAACAGCCCGTTTTATTTTCCACTTACATAATTGCACACTATTCTTGGCGTTTTGCGGCACTTTGTTGAAATTGGCGGTCACTAAAACGTTTCATTCCAAGCTAATGATGAAACTAAGGCTAGCGCATGATGTAATGGCGGCCCATGACGACACAGACGGCCTTGATGTGAGCCTCATAGACGCTAGCGCCAGATTCCTCTCTAGTGTATATTGTAAGAACGTCTGTGGGTAAAGCCTTCTATGCGTGTTTCGGATCGCAAGCTGCCCAAACATAGCAGAACTTTCACTTGAATGCGCTGACAACCCACATCTAGATTCGGCACCAGCTCAGCGCGTTTAGGGATTGTTTCGCCACACTGACCAGCGGCTGCAGAGTTACTGCCTCCAGGAACATAATTTTTACGAACGGCACCACACAACCCGTTCGTAAAGACATTATCAAGTTCTCTTGAAGAAAGGGGAGTAATCCAGATTGAGATGCGTGATTATTTTTGTGGATATTGAGTAGTTCAGTGTGTTTATTGAGGTTGACTTCAAAATGTAATTATAAAGCTAGGTGGTAACACAGAAAAGGGAGAAGGGCACAAGGCGTTTCAGTAAATCACAAAAAAATATATGTAATATTTTAAAACTCCTTCCAAAATAATATTACGATAAGTGTGCAAATCGTAAATAAATATTGCTACTCTAAAGAAGACGTAAAGCAAAGATGTATTTAAAAAGCGTATTTGCGTAACGGAGGGCCCCTCACAGGCTATTGTGGCTCATGCCCTCAATGCTTTATTTAGGCGCTGTACTAGCGTGTCCCTTGTCTTCGTGTATGGTTGACACACGGTAACATAAAAGGCAGTATTGATTTGGCGAAAGTCATTTTTATTGTATTATCCTGATGTAGCAAACCCTGTTTATTAAATAAATTACATTACAGCTTAACCTTTTTTATAGATATTACACCTTATTAGTCCAAACTTTGCAAGCATTCATCTAATTTTTTGTGACTCAGACAACATCATTTTTAATTTTTCATGATGACCTTAATTGGATTAGTCATGACACGAATTCCATAGCCTGCATACTTCCGTAACAATAGGCCGTAGTGACAATGAAGAGATGGCGTTGTTTCACTCTGCAACAACATTGCGCATGAGCTGTCAGCTGTGGCATCCGATGTACTCATTATACTCTGACGCGTCTTTCGAAAGCTTTCCGCTTTTGGTCTGGCGGTCAAGGCAATCTGTTGTTTTGATAACAAGCCTGAAATACATTTGTAACACGCGTTAAAAGAACAGAAAAGTAACTCTGCGACGCATTTACGTGCTCCGTGCAAACCAAGTTAATACACTGTGACCTTTACCACTAAAATTATGAAAAAAATCATTCGCACTTGCTGAAAGGGGAACATTACCGCCGACATAAAACAAAACAAAGCCCTACCCCTTACGGAAAATTCAAACATTTTAAGTAATAATGCCTCGATTTCAATAATCTATGTTTGTACTGCAAGAACACCTGAAAAGAGGCTTCTTCGAAGCACGATGTTTGCTCCTGACGCAGCTAAACGCAACCTTTACATTCTGATTTTGGGTTGGGTGGCGAAAAGTGAGGCGGAAATAAACAACTCGTAGTGGAGAAACCTGCAAATAAAAAGGTTATTTACCCTGCAATGCCGACAGGTAATTATCGAACAGAAAATATGGTATGAGACGTTCGTTATGTGTAAACCTAGTATATTTTGATGCCAAAATGTGTTTGAGCGTACAGTGAAGAGCGCCAAAACCACTCTGTTAATTTTTCCTTGCATTTTCGCAAACAAGATTCCGCGGTAGCATTTTCGTAACAGTTCACCGAGAAAAGTTCGTCGTACCTGGCAACTTGAATGGTGATTTGTTTGTGTGCGTTCAGTTTTCGAGGTATTTTCCCCTAGTCACCAAAATTGATGCCCCATAAGGACTTGTGAATGAAGGAGACAGAACGAAGAATTATATTGACATGCATCACGACAAAGCTGTTATAAGCGATAAGATTGACACGCAGGAAAGAAATGGAGCTGTACTAAAAAAGGGGTTTGATGCCGTTGACGAAAAGCCGTTCTTTTTATCGCGGAAGGCGTCATTTATAGTTTTCGCAGGAATTTTTCGGGTGTGCAGTTTACCATGATCACAATGCGAGAAAAGGCTGCAGATTACATTACAGAACAATGGTAGTTGTTTTGTCTCTCTTTATTGGATCGGTTACTCTTTTATATCGCCCTTAGTTATCACTCTCAAAATTGGCAGCAAAATACAAACTTCTATAATATTACTTTTCAGTGTGTTATAGCAGTTCACTAAAACTTAACTTTAGGTGACCTACTTGTATGCTTAATAAATATACAGTTAAAACCTAGATATAACGAACCTGACAAAAAATTCGCAATTTTTCGTTAGATGCAGGTTTCAAGTTAAGGCTCCAAAGCCACCTATCTTAAAGGGACCCTGCAACACTCTTTGAGCAGTACAAGTAAACCTGCGCGACGTTTCGATTACACTGCCAGGAATACCTGAGCCAAATATTACGCGTGCACGTGAAGCGGTGAGCGCGCAAATAGATGTGAAAGACGCGAAAAAACAAACCGCTCTCTCTTCAGTTGTCCTCATTATGCATGGCCTAAGGGACGTCACATAGGCCATGGCTGCCCGATCGGCTGTCACTGGTCAACTCCGCGGCTAGATTCTCCCATTTCCGTCGTCGTCATCGCTGTGTACGAACCTCTTCTATGCCTGAACCTGTAGGCACAGTTTTGCCGTTTCTTTTGTGTTTTGAGTGCGCGCGGAGTTTGAGTGATGAGCTCAATACTTCCCTTTCAAAGGGACCACTCGACTACAAACGTTTATTGCTTCAAAAACGCCCCACCAGCCCGAGCGCGCACTTGCGAGCAGGCACTCATGCCTGCTTTTTTGTGGCACCAGACCGGAAATAGGCCCCTCCGCGTTGCGGAGAAAAGGAGAAAACTACCCAGCATGTGATATATCGAAGGCCGCCGAAGAGAACGCCGCGAGCCGCCCCCCCCCTCCGGGAGAGAGCGCGCAGCTTTCGTCGCCTTGTCCGCGCTCGAGTTGAGAGGGAACGATTATGCGCGATTTCTCATCGCGCGTAGTTTCATTAATTGTGAAGGGATTTTCATAATTCTTGCGGGAGGAGATTTCTGGGACAATAGACTTTATCCCAAAATACAGTACTAGTAGTCGATGGCAAGTGTTGCAGGCTCCCTTTAATGTTAGGTGGCCTATTTGCATGCTTAATAAATATAGAACCATATTGCCGATTCGAATAAAAAGTCAACATTGTTTCCCCTGCATACACTGAGGCTTGCAATATTGTTTACTGGTATGCTCAGTAGTCTCCATTGTTCATGGCAGGCTCGCATCGCATAAAAAAGAAAAGTCGGCGGCTCATGCAAAATTCCTTAAATTATGCAAATAAATCTAAATGCTTTCAAATATTTTGCCCAGCTTGTGTTCAGTTTTGTATTATTATCACTAGGTGAAACAAATTTTTTGGTATTTAAAGCTGACCCAGAGATTTTCTCTTCACTTCAGTTGCACGAAAGTGGCAAATAGTTCGTGGCATTAAAAGTTTGCAAAGGTATGAACCACTAAACATGTATACCGCACAATAAGCTTAATAAAAAATTCCTAAACATCTTTAAACTCTTCATTGTTGGAAATGTCTGACAGCACCTAACGCGCTGCTTTTAGACGAAAAACAAAAACGTAATTTTTTAAAATGCATAACATTTTTGCACCTTTTTATTGGACTTCGTAAACACGTGCTGCCTCTATGAAAGCGATGTAATTGCGTGTTATTCATTTCGTTGTGTTTTTATTACGCTAGAAATCACAAAATCTTGTAGCGGTTCATCCGCTTGCACGTGTACATGCCGAATTGGCAATCTCTGGTCGGGAAAAAGAAAAGGAATCTCCCTCAAATGTGGCGGTCTTTGGAGCGCCGCGTGTTCTTGTGTAGCTTCTCCGCCCTGTCCAGAAAATAAATGCCCCTTCATCGTAACAGTTTTGGTAGCGGTGCGGGGTACTTCTCACCGGAAGACGGAGTTCAACGAACTTCGCCGCAGGAGCCGAGTTGCGGGTCTTTCCTCTTCGAGCAAGCGTGCATGCGACCACAGAAGGTACAAACAACCACTCCGCCGCCTCCATCGGAGATACACCAAGAACCGCGTTCTCTTTCGGGTAAACCTGAGGACGACGTAGAAGAATGGCTCATCCACTTCGAACAGGAGAGCAAGTACAACCGTTGGGACGGGGCAGCGAAGCGTGAAAATGACGTGTTTTTCTTGAAGGACACAGCCCTGGTATGGTTTGAAAACCATGAAGCGAAGTTTACTTCGTGGGATCGGCTAGTAGAGTTAATGAAGGGAATGTTCGTGTATGCTCTAGCGAAGATGAAACGGGCCGATCACATTGTACTCCAGCTGTGACAAGTCCTAGGCGAAAGCTGCACCACCTACATCGAAAAAATCCTGAAGCTGTGTAGAGCAGTGAACGCCGCAATGCCTGAGGACTACAAGGTTGGCCATGTACTGAAGGGAATTGCTGAAGCTGTGTACATATTCCTTATTAGCAAGGAGCATTTGGACACGTGATGGATGTAATTCGGCATTGCCGCACGTTCGAAGCGCTAAAAGTGGGCTGATAGGAGAGCCCTGAGGAGAGCCTTTTAAATGCAGAGCATTTCAGTAACTCACGATGTCACCCGCGTTGACGTCCGTAGTCGTAGTCCGCACCCCTCCCCCTACACTATATAAACAAAACATCCCCCTCGCGAGGGGCACGATCAAATGCAGAGCATTTCCGGGGGCGCACGACGTTAAGTAGTTTGCGTTACGTTAATGTTGTTGCACTTGTGGCAACTACTGACGAGAGAGCGCTCGTCAGCAGTAATTTGAATGAGTCAAGGATATAAGGTGCGTTCGTAGCCTCCCATTCTGTGTCGGCTTTGTGGCGCAGTGGGTATAGCACCATGTACATTGCGTTCCGCCCGCAGGGTCGAGGGATCGAAACCAGGCGCCGGATAGTATTTTTTTTTATATAGTGTAGGGGGAGGGGTGCGGACTACGACTACGGACGCCTACGGACGTCAACGCGGGTGACATCGTGAGTTGTTAGCTTCATTCGATTCAGACGCGATTCCCTGCAACGCCTGCAACGTTGCACGGTGCGCTGCACCAAAGCGCTCGATTCGCCGCTGCAGGAATGGTGCCGTGCACCGCGTCGCTCGATTGCTCATGGTGCAGCAGTGTTGCCGCCGCGGTGCAGAGAACCGCTGCACCTGCTACGGAGGAGGTGCAGCGATTCGGTGCCGCGAGCGTTGGGGCGTTGCGGGTTGGCGGGCGGCTACCGGCAGTTGCGGCGACCGCGTGAAAATGTCCGTCGAGCTCGAAGATACGCGGGACGAACTTAGCGTCGCCGCTGATGCGTACGACGCAACCCAGATGGCCGTAAACATCCAGTTGTAGAGGACGACAGGCGAGGATGATTAGCAGACGAATATGCCTGCACCTCGCTCGATTGTAAACACGCAGGGGCGCTGCTGACGGTGCAGCCGTGATGCACGGCACCGCGGAACCACGCTGCTGCACTGCACCGGCACCACAGAACTTTCTCTGCAACGTTGCCGTGCACCCCTTCTGAATCGAATGGAACTACTGAAATGTTCTGCATTTAAAACAGCACGCGAGAGGCAGGAAGATGGTCAAACGTGAAACGTGCCGTGAACCCCCTGCCACGGCTATGACGCACGTGGAGCGGCTATGACGCAACGTGGCGCGGCTATGACGCAACACAATCCAACACAATCCACCTTAATCCAATACAATCCAAATCCAAACCAATCCAAGCCAAGCCAAGCCAAGCCAATCTAATCCAATCCAATGACAGACCGACGGGGAGCGATGCGGACTACGACTACGGACGTCAACGCGGGTGACATCGTGAGTTACTGAAATACTCTGCATTTAAAACACGTCGTATAACTCCAAAGTTTGGCCGCTTATCCAACGTAATTACTGTCGCAAGCGTGGATACTATACTACTACCGTTGATCTCGCGGCTACCATACGGCAAATAGTCCGTGAACAGTTGCGGCCGCAGGGAGACGTGGTTACATGCGGCTACATGAAGACACACAGGGCAGCTTGTCTGAAGGCTCTGTGACGAAAGATGTTCCGCGCCAATGCCCTAGTGTCCACAATGAATGCATGCGCCCATCCATCAACGCTGCAAGCGTTCAGTCCCAACGAGCTCACGGAAGTCCTAATGGTCCCTATAAAGGGGAATCAGATTTTCGACGGCCTGGAGGCGTTCCTCGTAACCACGATGCCAACTTATGAGCCCAATTTACAAGTGTGCCACCCAAACACAGCAAACTACGAGGTTGGTCAACGTGCCTACCAGCCAGATATGCAAAATGCGTATTTCGAACGGTCACATGCGGGGGTGCGCCTGGCACCTGTTGGGCACCGAAGTTGGCGTGACAGGGCTTCTGTCCTCCCTGACAGCTCCCTGTACACTTAGCGGTGCCACTTGCCGGGAACTGTGCGAAGAAAGACATTTTGTTGCCGCGGTGTCTTATTCGCATCAGCAGTGGGCACAATTAATTGTGGGCGTTGACCTGCTCCGCTCGTAGGATAGTTCTTCCAAGAGGCATGAAACTTGCCCGTTTTGAGGCTCACGTGAACGAGTCCGTCGTTGTGGTGTGTGTGAAAGTGGGCCTGAAGTTGGCACTAGCTGCATGCCTGATTCACAATTTCTGGACATGATTGACAAATCACTCCCAATCAGCTGAGCGTGCTACGCTGGTGAACGTTATATTCCTGCATGCTTCTTTATTTGACTTTGCCCAAGATTTCACAAACACCTGCATTCCATCTTCACACGGGCGTCGCACAACTGAAACTGACTCGGCACGTCCCATTCTAAAAATGCCGTACAGAGTTGGCCCATATGAACGAAAGGACAATGTCAAGAAAATTCTACAAATGGCGTGATACAAGAGCCATCTAGTCCGCTGGCTGCACCGTCATCTTAGTAAATAAAAAATACAGTTCATGGTGATTTTGCATGGACTATGGGCGCCTGAATTCTATAATAAAGAAAGAGGGATGCCCACTTATTCGAATACACGACGTAATTCATTGTCTTCACTCAGGTTTTTACTTCTCGTCCGTGTGCCTACGATACGGGTATTGGCTAATCCCGTGGAACCTGCGCACAATGAAACAACGGCCTCTGCCTCATGGTTAGGATCTGGGGTAACAACTTGGCCTAAGTAGATATATTGGCTTACAACTTCCACTTCCTCGCCCCCTATCCCAAACTGCTGTGTGTCCCGAGGTTATTGATCATTACTTTAGTTTTCTGCAGATTAATTTTCAGGCCCACGGTTCTACTCTGTTCGTCCAGTGCAGAAAGCATGCTTTGCAATTCGTCCCCCGAGTTACTTAGCAAGGCAACGTCATCAGCAAATCTGAGGTTACTGAGGTATTCTCCATTAACAGGCTCTCACCTGTTCCCAATCCAACGTTCTGAATACTTCTTGTAAACACGCTGTGAATAAAATTGGAGAAATTGTGTCTCCTTGTCTGACGCCCTTCCTTATAGGTATTTTACTGCTCTCCTTGTGGAGGATGATGGTAGCTGTGGACCCATTGTAGATATTCTCTAGTAATTTTACATAATGCTCATCTACCCCCTGGTTCCGTAATGCCTGAAGGACTGCTAGGGTTTAGATCGAGTCAAATGCTTTCTCATAATCTATGAAGGCTATATATAGGTGTTGAGTATACTCCGCGCACTTCTCTACCACCTGACTGATCGTGTGAATATGGTCCAGTGTTGAATAGCCTTTACGAAACCCTATGTCACCAAAGGAATGAAGAGGACAGAGGCAACCTTACTGTTCCGCATCCGGACCAACTCAGCGCGCACACCGGCGTGGCTCCATAAGCTGAACATTATCTCTTCACCTCTGTGTAAAACGTGTGGTGCTACAGGCGACATCGGTCATTTTATTATAGACTGCCGAGAGCATGCGGAGGAGTGGTTAGCTCTGTTTAAAGAACTGCGAAGGATAGCCGCTCCGCATGCCTCTTTGAACGATTTAATTTTCCCGGAAGGCCATTGGATCACGAGGAGGGACATCTTTCGTTTGATCCTGCAATTTTTACGTGTCACAAGCCTCAGCGAGTCATGGTGAATTCCTGCGCATAGCGGTAAAAATGTGCTGATCGGGTGGGCAATTGCCGGCATACCACGCAAGGCTAGGTCCACCCGTCAATAAACATCACCACCACCACCACCATCCGCGCACTTCTCTACCACCTGACTGATCGTGTGAATATGGTCCAGTGTTGAATAGCCTTTACGAAACCCTATGTCACCAAAGGAATGAAGAGGACAGAGGCAACCTTACTGTTCCGCATCCGGACCAACTCAGCGCGCACACCGGCGTGGCTCCATAAGCTGAACATTATCTCTTCACCTCTGTGTGAAACGTGTGGTGCTACAGGCGACATCGGTCATTTTATTATAGACTGCCGAGAGCATGCGGAGGAGCGGTTAGCTCTGTTTAAAGAACTGCGAAGGATAGCCGCTCCGCATGCCTCTTTGAACGATTTAATTTTCCCGGAAGGCCATTGGATCACGAGGAGGGACATCTTTCGTTTGATCCTGCAATTTTTACGTGTCACAAGCCTCAGCGAGTCATGGTGAATTCCTGCGCATAGCGGTAAAAATGTGCTGATCGGGTGGGCAATTGCCGGCATACCACGCAAGGCTAGGTCCACCCGTCAATAAACATCACCACCACTACCACCATCCGCGCACTTCTCTACCACATGACTGATCGTGTGAATATGGTCCAGTGTTGAATAGCCTTTACGAAACCCTGCTTGTTCATTAGGTTGACTGAAATCTAAGGCGGCAGAAATTCTGTTAGCGATTACCTTGGTAAGTACCTTGTAAACAACTGACAGTAAGCTAATAGGCCTGCAATTTTTCAAGTCCTTCATGTCACCTTTCTTATAGATTGGGATGATCGCGCTCTGCAAAGATTTCGGTACACTCGCGGTCATTACTCATTGCGTATACAGGTTTGGCAGTTTTAAAGCAAAGCTTCTATCTCTACCTGCCAACGGTTCTTTCGTGGCGTGCGGGACAAGAAACTCCCAACGCGGCTGGGGATGCGGAGGGCGCATTTCCCTAACGGAGCACAGTGTAGATGGCGCGGCGATAGGGCGCTATAAATCGGCGTTCCCTTCACGCAGGTGACTGCTCGCATCGACGGGTGGGTCTGCGGGACGGCTTTGTCGTCTGCTTTAGCGACAGTTGTTTTGGGCCTGTTTTGGCACTGCTTCGCGTTCATTGCGTGCTTTCTTCGCATGGCTTGATTAACTTTTTCGGCAGCACCTGCTGGGTAACCCAGACCCGACGGAATTAAGTGAGCGTACGGCGAAGATACGTGGTTCGCTTGGCGGCAAAACAAAATGTAGACACCACATGCTGGGATCTGGCAGCTAGAGAAACGCTACCTTTTGCTCAGCTGCTTGCCACGAATGGGACTCCATTTTCTAAAGTGGTGAATACCAATTCGGTTGTGATTTAAGCGGTGCTACAAAATGCGAAAAAAGCAACTGTATAATAGCGATAATAAAAGTTCCCTCAGCTTTCTCGAATTTCTCAAACTTACTAAACTAACTAGTTTAAATCGGTATAAATGGGAATCACTAAGCTCACATGCCGAACTGTTTCGGTGGCTGCGCTTGTGTCGCGTGGTAGTGTAGCCCCAGGCTAGCACATCAGGATGGCTAGGTTCCGCTGTCTCACCTTTCGAAAGACGCTCCTCTCCATTTTCTTTCCGCCGACGCGTGCACGGCCGGGCTAGAGCGGCGGCGTCCGCCGCTCTAGCCGGGCCGTGCCCGACGCTGCTGCGTTCGGGACGGCACCCCCGCGAATCCCAGGTAACGGTCGGCAGAATCTCTGGTTTCACTCTTTGTAGAGCCACGTGTGTGAATTCAAGTGACGTCGCTTGGGCAATTGTGGGTGTCGTTTAAAGCTTTGCTTTCCAATCGCCTTTACAGAGTGGATTGGAGCCAATTTTTTTCTAGTACAATTTGCCCGCCTTCCTTCAAGAGGTCTGCTGTTATCTGATCTTCACCAGGTGCTTTGCCCCCTTGCATTTTTTTTTTTCAGTGCCTTCTTTACTTCTGTCGTTACTGGTTGGATGTCTATCCCCTCTGAACTACTTTCTCATAACATATTATTCTGGATGCCGCGGCTACTGTGAAAATCTCTATAGAACTCCTCGGCCACTACAACTATTCTATCCCTATTTGCGATGACATTGCCTTGCTTATCTTTAAGAGCATACATCTGATTTTTCCCCATGCCGAGACACCTTTTCAATGGTGTTTTCAGGATGCCTCCGTTCTCTACAGCATGCTCGATCTTCTCCATATTATACTTCCGTATGTCAGCTGTCTTGCGCGTATTGATTAACTTTGTAAGCTCCCTTCTATTCTGTCAGCTAAGGTGGACACTGTCATGCTTTGCCTTTTCCTAATTAAATATTTCGCCTCCTGGGAAAGTTTACCTGTATCCTGTCTAGCCATCGTGCATCCGACTTCTACTGCACACTCCGTGATAATGCGTGTAAAATTGCCGCTGGCGTCATGTGTCGTAAACTCTGCTTCCTCGGTTAGAGCTGAAAATCGATTCTGCAACGCGCTCCTGAATTCTTCAAATTTACGTCTTACTGTTAGCTTATTAATCGGCTTCTTTCGTACGAGCTTATTACGGTCCGTCCCCAAATCTATCCTAATTCGAGATCTGACCATACGGTGGTCACTACACCTCCCCCTTCCGAGCACTTCCACATGCTGCACGACGACAGGGTTATCGCATAGTATGAAGTCTATTTCGTTTTTATGCTCCCCATTAGGGCTCCTCCTCGTCCACTTTCGGCTCTCCCGTTTGCGGAAGAAGGTATTCATGATGCGTAGATTATTCCGTTCTGTGAACTCTACTAATAAGTGCCCACTGTTATTCCTACAACCCAGACCATGGTTCCCAAGTGCCTTGTCTTCAGCCTGCTTCTTGCCTACTTTGGTATTGAAGTCTCTTAAAACTACGGTATACTGTGTTTTTAATTCAGCCATTGCCGATTCCGCATTCCACTCAGCCTTATCCACTCAACATTATTCACGGTTTATCCATGTTTCACAGGGTTCAAAGCAATATTCGTGCTTTTGAGACCTTTCATGGTTTTAAACCTTTGAGGGTCAGTTTCCAACGCGCCTGAAACTCAGTGAAGCGGTAACCACATGCAGCGACGAGAAAAACGTAACTCAATGGGTACAGCAAACAGGTAGTGTGGGTGACAGCGACGGGCGAAGAAAAAAATCCCCCCCCCCCCCGATGCCCTCTGTCGTTGTCGCTCCCGTATGGGATGCTTCTGGACTGCCAAAAGCGACTCGACAGCGACGGCCGGTGGCTGTTGCTGTCGTCGCCCCCGGCGGCCTGTGTATAATTTTTGTTTTTGCTCGTCGGTGTCGTCCACACTACCTCTTCGCTGTACCCATTTAGTTACGTTTTAAGTGCGATGCACTTTATAAGCGACCCCAGACCATCCACCGCCGGCGGCGGCGGCGTCCGCAGCCCTGCTCTCCCTAGCAACGGCGCAGAGCGGAGAGGAGCGTCGGTAGCAACGGCGCAGTGACGTCACTCACCACGTGACGCCACGCCCTCACCGCTCCCTCGCGGCGCGGCGGTGTGCGCCGCGCGCATCCCTCTCCTCACCCGCGCCGTGACGTCACGCACCGCCTCCTCTCCCGGCAGCTGCCGTGCGCCACTGCGCGCGTCCCCCTCCCCCTTCGCTCGCTCCTCCTCTCTCCTCGCTGGCTGCAGCTGCGCGCGCACCCCTCTCTCTCGCGCGCCCGCCTCCTCTCTCAGCCACCTGGCTCGGCGCGCTCAGCGCGGCGTACCCCCCTTTATATGCAGCGATAAACCGCCAGACCTCCGTGGGTCGGCTCGCGCGCGCTCTCTCGCTACAGTCTCCTCCTCGCTCTGCTCCAGTTTAGACCGTTCGCTGGCTGGGCGCCTCTCAAGGCGATGTCAGAATTACTACGCCGTGTACTCTCGCCGCAAGAAATGCATTCGCACTTCCTCACGATTCCCTTCGGGGAGGTGGGGGCAATTTTTTCGCGTCACCTGTCGCTGTCGCTGCATGTGGTTACCCCTTGATGAATTTTGATGTTGTTTCTGCAGCATGACTGACAAAAACAATAAAACTTTTCGCTGACAGCCGAGTTCATCATCCGTAACAGAGAAATTTTCAGGCCATCAAGCAATTACTTTGCCAATCCTTGGAAAACTGCGCAACCTTCCCTAGGCTTCCATCCCCTGCCTCGACACCACGACCAGTTGTGGACCAGATACACCCTTGAGTGGTCCTTCCCGCCTGGTGACGCCACTAGCTATTTTTCTTAAGCAAAATTGATTGAGCCGGATATCGAAAACACTGGTCAATGGATGACGCTGGTGGTAATACTGATAGCTGAGCGAGTTGGTGTACGTTGCTCAGTGTAGTCACCGAGCAGAAGCGCCCTACGAGACTGCGACATCTTGCGGCGATGGACCTCCACGTAAACGACGCATCCGCATACTACGCATGGATGGGCCCCATCATCGTTCCCTCCTAGACTTTATCCGCGAAACGAACATTTCCATTTTCATCTAACCAACTTTCTTCATCATCAACTCATGCCTCTTATCTATGCCATGTGGAAAAATAAACGCTCCAAAAAAAGACGAAAGACGAGTTGAAGTAACAGAGGGCAGGCGCTGACTCTCGACTGGTGTTTATTCAACAAACACAGTTAATGTTCCGCTCGCCAGCGCGGTAGTGACGAAGAGTTTTTTAGATGCGACGCATCTCTTGCTCTGATGCATGTCCCTCCTGCGTCGGCGTCGGCGTCGGCGGCGTCCGCACGCCATCTGCGCATGCGCGCCTCTCCTCCGCTCTTCTCTCCGACAGCTGTGCGCAACACTCTCACTCCGTCTCATTATCATAAACAACAGCGGCGTGCGCGCGCTTCGCTCCGCTCGCGTCTGCTCCGGCGCGCAAGTACGCGCATGCACGACTCTCCTCCGCTGTCTCCTCTCTTTCAGGCGCTGTGAATATAAAGCGGGTAGCGCGCTGCGGCGGTTCAGTCAGCGCTCGCTCTCGTTCGACGCCGCGTGCCTTTACTTGACGACTCCGTGCTTGACTTGATTCTTCCGATGAAGACGTGTTGGAAGCGACGGTCCCTTCAGCGAGTGGGCTGACACAATCCAATACCAGCGTCAGCGCAAACGCTCAAGGCAACGTTAAGACCAACTGAACCCCCCGATGCGTCTCATCACATCAGGGTTCCCTCGCTAGATGATGGGCGTAATTTTTTTTCCCCGAAGCACGAAAAGAAAGCAAAAGGGACATTACAAATGGTACGTACACATCGCCGTATGGTCAAACGGAGTATTGATCAGATACGCAAATTCCCCTTATGTCAAACCCAAGTACGGAGAGCTGAAGCTTTTATCATCCCCTCTTCTTATGTGGAAGGTCTCAGCAACTTCACGAACGGCCACATCTTTTTGGGTGAATATAAATGCGGTGTCATACGAAATAGTGGCTCGCAATCATACTCCTTATGTTCAATGATCCCGCCACTTGGCAGTGGCGGCGACACCTTGGACGCACCACTAAGCGCATGTCGACCTTCTTTGCCGCAGGTTAGTTACGGTTTACGACAGAAAATTTTCGTTCCGTATTTGTCGCCGTGACTGCCAAGTTCAAGTGTCTCAATTTCTGTATTTTGATGAATATCGTGTACCTGCAACATGTCGAAAGAGTCAGCTAAGATAAGAGGCGAAATGAAAGCGGAATTTCTAAAATTTAAGGAGGAGCTGAACCAAACACTAAAGACATTTAAGGAAACCCTCGAACGTGACTTGAGGGGTGACATACGAGATTTACGCCAGGAGCAAGAAGCTCTCAAAAAAAGCATTGAATATGCTCACGAGGAAATTACGGACCTAAAAATGCGACTTGAGACTGAACAATCAATAACCAAGCAACGAACGCAAGAGAAGCAGGAACTGCAGGCAAAATGTGACGGCCTTGAAAGGAAAGCGTTTGACCTCGAGAGACGACTCACTCAGTCAGAGCAGTATTCGCGTTCCTTCGCGCAGTATTCGCGTCAGAGCAGTATTCGCGTTCGCGACCAGGACGAATTTTTCTTCAACTGCGAAGTTTCCGAGAAAGCTGTATAGCTTTCCTTTGTAGCCGTATGGCTGCAATTAGGTGGATGTCAAACTTTCCTTTACAGAACGCTTGTTCTGCAAACAACAAAAATGATCACTTAGAGTATTTCCTTAACCAGTTTTCTTTTCGTTTCAATGTAATCATGCTCACCGAAACTTGGTATAGTAATGACAAAAGTATGCTCCAGTTGGCTATAATTTTTTTTTTCATTAATAGAACTGGCAGACGAGGAGGTGGTGTTGCTATCTACGTACACTCTTCCAGATATTACGACTTAGTTCCCGAGTTCTCAACAATCAGTGAGGACTATGAAATGTTGACCTTAAAATCTAATTCAGAAATTATATGTGCAATATATCGTCCACCAAATGGGAACATACCATGTTTCCTGCAGTTTATTGAGAAGTTCTTGGATTATGTTAGTAAAAACGATTTTTTTCTAATATGTGGAGGTGATATGAACGTAAATATATTATATGACAGTGTCATGGGTGGTAGTTTACTGATGACGTTACAATCCGCTGGTTTCGTAAATTTGATTAATACCCCAACACGCGTCACCCAGGCCACTTCAAGTTGCCTGGATCTCTTAATAACCAACGCCGATACGCTTATGTCCGATCGCGGGACGATTACATCAGATATAAGTGACCATTGTCCAATATTTATGTTCTATCATAGTAAAAATCAAACCGGAAACTTTCAACGTAAACCATTCCTTACACAACATATAACGGCCAAAACCCTTGAATCCTTTAAATTAGACGTTGTCGCTTATAACTGGTCTCGCCTCTTCGAAATAACAGATCCGAATCTTGCACATTCAAGTTTTCTTGCAGCATTCCTTAAAATGTGTGCAGCCCACTTTCCTTTTAAGCTTCTTTCCCGTAATAAAAAAAAACAAGGAAACCATGGATTACGGTGGAACATATAAAAAAATTAATGAAAAAAATAAACTTTACCATCTCTTTCTTAAAACACAATCTGCAGATACCCTGACAGCTTTCAAAAAAGCACGAAACAAACTAAATAATCAGCTAAGACAAGCTAAGGCAGCATATCACCAGCAGTTGTTTGATGACATTTGTTCAAAACAACCAGACGTTGCTTGGAAACTAATAAATCACTCTCTAGGCCGCGGCAAAATAAACACACCAATCGAAAGCATAGTCCAGAATGGCCATAAACTATCTGGGAAAATTCTTGCGGATTACTTCAATAGGTACTTTACAAACATTGACGTACCAGCCGGTGAAACTACTGCTCTCCAAATACCTATTAGTGGTCCTACTGGAAGCGTTTTTTTTTTTTTGAGCCTACTGATGATTTCGAAGTATACAGAACTTTTATGAGTATAAAAAACAGTAGAGCATTAGATATAGGCAACATTCAAATTAAACCTGTTAAGTACGCCCTAGAATTTATTACCCAAATTCTAACTCATATTTACAATTTAATTCTTCAGCATGCGTTGTTTCCAGATAAAATGAAGCGAGCAAGAATAACGGTAATTTTTAAGCATGGAGATAGAAATGATCCTAAAAATTACAGGCCCATATCTGTCATACCAGTCTTCTCCAAGTGTATAGAAAAATTAATCTTTTCGCGTATGTCTAATTATCTTGAAGCAAGAAGTATCATTACGAACGCACAATTCGGTTTTCGCAAAGGAAGGTCCACTGAAGCAGCCTTGCTAACAATTAAGGAGCACATATTGTCAAATATAGAAAACAATAAGTTCACTTTAGCACTCTTTATTGATTTTAGTAAAGCCTTCGACTGTCTAAACCATAATATTTTAGCCGAAAAGTTATCGAAATCAGGAATTCGTGGGAAGCCCTAAACACTTATGAAATCGTATCTCGAAAACAGAGTGCAGTCAGTGTATATTTCTGGTGAACAGTCTATTTTTCTACCAATTTTAAATGGTGTTCCTAAAGGCAGCGTGCTAGGTCCCCTGCTTTTTAATTTATATTTAAATGATATTACGCACATTGACTTAAATGCAACATTTGTAATATATGCCGATGACAGTACTATACTTCTTTCTGGTCCTGATGAGAATAGTCTAATGCTCAAATGTAATGCGGTTCTGGATAAATTATTTCATTGGTCAAGTTCAAATAGAATTAAGGTTAATCCGACGAAAACAAAAGCAGTTTTATTCCGAGCTGAAAACAGAAGAGTTGAACTGAAATATACACTTAAATATGCCAATCATGGTGTAGAATTAGTAAATGATCACAAGATCCTCGGTGTAACGTTCCAATCCCAGCTTTGTTGGAATAAACATGGAGATACTACCTGTAAAAAACTATCTTCTGTAGCCGGCACGATAGCGCGCACGCGACGATTCTTCCCAGAAAAAGTTAAACTGAACATCTACAATGCTTTATTTGCCTCATATATAAATTACTGCAGCTTAGTATGGACTACTACAACTAAACAAAACATCAATAAACTGCTCATCTTACAAAAGAAAGCCGTTCGCCATATTGAAACCTTGATTATTCGTGTTCCACTCGTACTTTCTTTCCACGTTACAACATAATCAAGGCAAATTACATGTACGACTTCCGAATTCTCCGCTACTTCTACTTTTCTTCGCTACCGATAAAAAACTTTCTCATACATTTGGCATCACTCGAGGCCCAAACTCACCCTATAAATACCCGTAACACAGACAACTGGCACCAACGAAAATTCCGCAATAACTACAAGTTGCAATCACTAGAGCACAACTTGCCATTAATTCTAAATAGATACGATTTTGCAGCTAATTTTTCTTTAGGACAGCTAAAAGTGTTTTTTGCCACCAAAGAGTAAACTGGAAACAGCCATGTATTGATTGATAAACATCACTCTCTGCAGTGCAAATGGTTTTGCTGATAGCCCATTTCTTTAGTTATACATTCCCCTCCCATTCCCATTTTCTTGATGCGTTTTTATAAATTTTATACAATTTTATACATTTTAATGTTTTATACTTCAGAGCGTTATGACGTTGCATATTTGCATTTTGTTTGAATATGTGAAATTGCATTTTTTCAAAATTATGTACTGGAACTGTTACCTGCTGTGTATTTCATTGTGTGAAAATCACTGTGTATCCATATGTTTCATTTTGTTAGAGTTTGTATAAAAGCTCCCTGCGTTATACTGACACTGTTGTGTAAGGGTTCATAGGCCCAGTCAAGCGGTTAAGTCTGCTTTTAGCCCATGGACCTCTTCAGATGTATTTCTGGGAAATAAACCGATTGATTGATTGATTGAAGTTGCACGCGCGTCATTTCTCAGGGTGCTCAAGTGGTTAAGCAACGATATACTGCCTCCCTCGGGATAATGAGATGCATTAAACTACCCCACTCTGCAATGCACCATTTCTTTAGAGCGCAAGCCTTAGGTGGGTATACTATGCAGCCATCACAGTGCTGCTAACCACCGAGTTGCACATATCCGAAGAGGTGTTTTGGCCAACGCATTGTAAGCAGGCTTTTATCAAGACTCTGGTGCACACATGCCAAAAAGAACGAACAAAGTCAATTTTAACCCGCTTACAAATGCAAATAAGCCGAATGAAGCTTGTTTGCTAACTAATCTGTAACTGGATCGTCCAGCAATTTTTTTTTTCTTGTGGTTGACCTGACCAGCTCCTATTTTTTCTTTCGCTCACCTGCACATTACCCAGCTAGGTTTTTTTAATGCCAAAAAACAAACATTACGCCATAGTTATTTGCAACGTTTTTTTTATTATTATTATTATTTGTGGCACAACTGGTGCGTTTATGGTTTAACTGCCATCCTATTTTTCGGAGATTTCTTTTTTCGGCGCCGGATTCTGGTGGCGATTGCCTCGCAAAGGTAAAAATACTATGGTAATTCGCAGTCTGTAATGTGGCCGTGGAAAAAAAACGTACGTTCGTGGGAACAAAGTTGCATCGTCTGTCTAGTCAATCTTACGAGAAAAAAAAAAAAAAAACTGGCGGATTGCATTGTGCTGGCGGATTGCACTGCCACCTATTATCCCGTGGGAGGTCGCATATCGGTTTTAAACGTGCGCCCCGTTATTACATGGCTCGATTGCAGCTCGCAAAATGACACACGTGCACCTTGCCCGATCACTGTTTGGGGTGTGACTGCGAGCCACTGTTTAATATGACCCCGCAGTTCTGTTCACTTAAGAGGACGTGACCACGTGCACGTGACGCTGGTGTGGCCTTGCACGTAAGCCGGAGTGGTGATAAAAGCATCAGTTCTGCGTCCTTGAGTTGGAAAGATAGGGAGTTCGCGTATCTGGGTTGGACGTGTTTTGTTTATGGGTGCTATCTTAGTGCAATGGTGCGACGATGTACACCCAAGAACAGAAGTTTACGTACCACGAAAGCAGCAATTTTGAGTCACTTCTCTGCTGTACGGCAGCCCGGAGTACTATGTGCGGTAGTTTTCATCAGTTCAATACTTATACGACATCTCGCATGCATTCGACAGTTTGTCGGGCTGCTACAGGAAGAAAAATGACCTAAAATTGCCGTTTCCCTGCTCCGGAAACTTTTTATCGTGGCTGTACGTACCTAATAACAGCTGTAGTCCACCTTTTAGTTTTGCCTATTCGTGGTTTTAAAAAAAATCCTTCTTCACAATCGTGCTGGTGAGCGCTGTATTAACTGGGTTTGTTCAATCAACACCAGTTGAGCGTCAGCGCCCGTCTTGTGCTACTTCATCTCGGTTTTCATGTTTTTTTTTTCTGCTGTTATGCTGATGAAGCTGATGTCCTATCAGATTTTGGAGGTGAGCATCAAGCGGTTCTGCAATTGTTCCCAACATTGACGTCCTTCGGGGTAGTTGTAGGCGGATCCCTAATGCTTGTGCCGGAGCACTTGCAAGCACGCGTATCGCCGATCGCTGAAGGTTACAAAGTTTAGGTGCACTGTACTGAAAATAGCCAACAAAGAGCGCCCGATACAGGCCTGCGTAATGACAAGAGAGCTGATGGGCCACATACAGGTCGTTGATTAAGCAAAACCTCTTTAGTTTCAGTGTAAAGACAAGCTTTGCCCCCGGCAGGTTTCGATCAATTGTTACAGAGAAACTTCTATAGTGAGCAACAGGCGGAATAATGGCTTCTTGAATACAAAATGTGTATTTTATCTCAGGCTTTCGTGTAAATGCTAATGTCGCTCTGGGACGACGAAATATCGGGTTCCTGCAGAGTAGGTGGGCGTCAGGCGCGTAGAACCACTACAAAAAACCCATGAGACCACCTCAGAACGAAATGCCCGTGAGCACTGGCGACAGAAACAGAAAGACAAGCTGTACTTACGCCATAGAGAAAGAAATTTCTCTATGCTTACGCTGCGATTCTACTTGATAAGCCACGGTGGCCGGGCCCTCTAGTTCGGCCCTGGCGGGAACGGCGTTCACATACAAATCAAACCACGCGCGCAAACGTTTTGATTGTCATGTGGCATAAACGTTGTGACGTAATCACAAATTAAGACGCCCACTTTTTTGTCTATCTCAATACTGCTTTTAAATGAAATAATTTGTAAATTACGGTGCAAATAAACAGTTGAGATAGTCGACGCTCGGTCGTTGGGTTTTTACGTAACGTATTTGTTCACTTCGTCGATAATTTTTACGTCGTAGTCCTCGCTGCAAGCTGGGAGGTTAGCGACTACTCAATTTATTTTCCTCCTGGGCTTCTGCAGCGCAGGGTTTTTTTGTTGTACGTTTTCTCTTGGTGCTTTGGTCGCCGTTGCGGCCTATCCGCGGGCTGAACATGCTTATCTAGGCAAACACCGCGAGATATCGCCTTTCTTCGCAACCTGCTCTGGCCACCACATTCATTCAATATGGCGCCTGCTGCTAACTTCGTTTAAGTGCGGCGCTTCGGTTACTAGGACGCTACGGTTGTGCGTTCTCGTTCCGCGGCTGCCTCGCCACGATGGCGGCCCCGGCCAAGCCCGGGTCCCAGGTTATCGACGCAAATGGACCGCTTCCTGCTCGCTTGGTGCTCGAAAAGGACGTTGAAGTTGTGGGGCGCAGCAGTGACTGCAGCATATGCGTGCGTTCCGTCATGGTCTCCCGACGCCACGCAGTCTTCAGCCGCGACCTATCGGGCCTGTGGAAAGTCGCGGACGATTCGAGCATGAACGGTGTGTACGTAAACAGCCAGCGAGTTGACCCCGAGCGGCCGCAGACGTTGCAGCCGGACGACGTGATTTCGCTGGGGCCGCCGCAGCGGACGAACCTAGTTTTTCGATTCGTCACAGACGAAGTCGCCACAACCCAACGAGGCGCAGGTCAACGCTCCACGGATGCCAGGCCGCGGGCATTCCTGCTCATGGTCAGCGGTGGCGCGAGCCACCAACCGATGGAAACCGACGGCGCCGGCAAGATCGGGGTACTGCGCCAGAGAGGCCGCGCTGCTGACGACAGCGAAAGTGAAGGCTCGCCCGCGTTCACTTCGGACAGGGCCAACAACAACCTCGCTCTCGAGTCGGGGCCGCTGACGCCTAACGGCTGCGTCGCCGCCGCCGGCCCGAGCTACTCGTGTGCCAAGAACACCAAAAAGATCAGGTTGTCCACGGGTGACAGCGTTGTGCGCAGGGTGGAAAGTATCATGGAAAACGAGTTGACGTGCGCTATATGCAGCGAGCTCTTCGTAGACGCCGCCATGTTGCAGTGCGGTCACACTTTCTGCTCCTACTGCATCCAGAACTGGCAGAAGCAGAAGAATAGCTGCCCTTTCTGCCTTGTGACCATCAGCTCGGTCACGCGCTCATTTGTGGTCGACAACATCATCGACGAACTGGTCGATTTCAATCCAGAGCTGAAGCAGTTTAGGGCCAATATAGCACGCTCGAGGGTAGCTGCATCCTCCCACCGTGGTGCTGCGAAAAACTGAGAGCCGTGGTGGTGCATGCCGTGCTTGTGAAGTGTCGCTGTAAACGTTGGCCATCTGTGAATGTGCTTTCATCAGTGCCTCCCGGTCATTTTCTTTTCTTGCATGTCTCTTCCCTTCTACTGCCTTTTTTTCTTTTGTACAGAAATAAACGTCGGTGTTCCCAACAGAATGCTATCAGGTGTTTGACAGGGGTCACAGGGTACCGTAGTGAATAGAGTTTTCCGGTTGTGCCGTATTTTGGTCATCTGTAATCATGAGCATGTGGCTTCTGCTTGAAGAAATAAAATGTTGGCACTGCCTGTAAACATTAGCTGTGAAAAATGGGCGTGTCGTTTACTTGAAAATAGTTTTTCTTGGTGGCACACACTGTCAATCGTTCACAGTAACTGCTGCTGTGTTTCACACAACTAAAGCTTGACGTCGGGCTAGTTTGGTACAGATGATACCTTAGGCAACAGCGAAGGCAATCGTGTCTGCCTTTTCGTTGTTAAAGTTCGCACAACAGCTAAACACCAAATTAACCGCCCTCCTCCCCTGGCAACGGTAAACCCCTCCAGCTTTATTAAAACGACGCATACCCATAGTCCTCGGTGTCGAAAAAGAATACATTATTTGGAAAGCTGCGTCGGTACGGTTTCGGCGCACCATCCACGCCTTTTCATAACTCACACCGCACCTTAGTTCGGGGTAGTTTGGATAACAGTTCTAAAAACTAGTAACTGTTGGAGGCCAATAATTGAGTTAGTGCTGTTAACTTATTTATTTTGTTCAGTTTATCCGATACTAAGCCGCATCTCAAGGCCGTTCGGGAAACTGAAACGTTTGCGGTTGTGCAATAAAATTTTAAGTTTGTCATAAGGCATTTTTTTTTTCACTTTTAAGCATGATAATGCTAACTAGGTAGACAACAATGACTTACAGTGAATTTCATTTCTCTACTAGCGGCCGATCATGCTGCTCGATTTCAAGCAACGCGACATGACATATAAACAACATGGCGCCGTCCAGCTCGTCGGCCTGGGAGACTTCAACTCAAGGTTAAAAGTAACCGTCTCAAATGACGCGGTTGGACCAAGTATGATCGAAGTGTGCTCCCTGAAACGCATAATATTCCTCACCGTCTTTCTGATAGGGTAAGCTGGCTCGCGGCGTTCCATCGCCCTCCCCCTTAAAATTCCGCACGAGCGCTTTCGCATGACCGCACACCCACGAACACTTTTAATCGCCTAGAGACGCAGTTCACAAATACGAGAGCGTCATCTGTGTGTTCGTAGTTATGCGGAATCTTTTTATAACGTTCGTTATTGTTATGGCGAGACGAGCTGTGTAATCGCAAGTAATGAGCCGCCCTTGCGTCTTCGCTCCAGTGCCTGCCTCATGATCTTGACGCTGGAGAGCATCCTGTCGGACCACGACAGTGATCGGAACGGCTCCAATTCATCAGAGGGCTGCTGGGAGAGGGAAGAGTATGTCGTCAAGCAGAAGTGCATGCCTTGCACCGAATTCGAGAGGGTGAGTAACTGGGCCTGACGTGTAACTTTGCCGCGACTTTCGTCAGCCGGCTGTCGCTGTCTGGTGTTTTTGCTGCGTCGTGAAAGTGCCATCGTCAGCGGTTCCGCACTGACCTTACCGTTCTTTGCTTTGTGTCGTTTTGCCGCTAATGCGGTTAGTACGCTCAACTTGAAAGGAGGCAACTGCGCTGTATCTTGTATGCCATTTCCTGCCTAAACTTAAAACTGAAACGCAATATAAGATTCGTGCCTAACCACCCGGATAAGCTGTGCTGTAATGGGGTTTAGTTCTTGCAGGCGATTGCAGAATAGGATGTCGGCCGGCTTGGTGTGGTATAAAATACTAAATGGCAGGCGATCGTTGTCATGTGAGTGTTGCAGTTAGGAGATTACCAGAAAATGTGTATGATAATGATACGGCACTGAGGCTGAAACTCATTTCAGACAGAAACAAAATGGACGGAAAGCCCGATGTTACTTGTTATTAGGCGTTCGCCAGCACCAAAATTCAAATAGAGAATGGCAAATGAAGTTTTGTCAGGAGTGCATGCACGGAGAAAACACCAGCACCACCATACCTGAAACACAGGATAAGAAAAAGCGAGAAATTTGCGCACTGAGCAGTTGCAGCGATACAACAGAATAAAGGGGACGAAATGGTTCCACTTGAGGCAAATAAGCCGTCTGAAAGGCCTGGAAAATAATTCTTTTTCTGCAGGTTAGTGTAACTAAAAAAAAAAAGCGAATGAATCTTCACGCATATCTGTAGTACAGAGTGTCTGATGTATTGTGAACATCTTATGTTTGCAGTGCTTGTAATTTATTAAGTCAGTTCTTACAACTCTGCTGATGGGTGTCCAGTGCTGCCTTGATAGACTGTTGCATCTGAAAAATAATCTCTATTCAGTGCCTGGCTTCGATATCGCGGCTTTTAAACCAAGTGGGCTACTGACCCTGTCACAGCAGCAGCATGGCCGGCTCGTGTGAAGCAGTCATATTGAAGGTGCGACACCTGACGTATCGCACACTGTTGAGGGATGTCATTGCAACACAGTGGAGTAGGGCAGGAGCGTCATCTTTGAGCAGTATTTCTAGCAAAACCGAGCAGTGCTGCTGCTTGTAAACAAATACACCGCAATACAGCAACTCTTGCAGGGAAATATCTCGTTAGCATAAATGGGCTCCTTTTTATTTCTGCAATTGCAAAAATTCTACAGGAGTACGTGCAGTAACTGTACATCTCAGTAGGCCGATACAGTGAGGCGGTCGAGGTTTCAGGGCTGTATGGCTTGCCTAACTCTTACCGTTTCCTTTGTACCTTCCTGAACTTCACAAATGTCAAAGATTTGGAGCACTTCAGGAAAATGCCTAATACACAGCCAGTCTGTTTCCTTCAATCCTTGTTTCCATGAGAACTCAACAATGCCAAAGGATGCTTTGATATATCCGAGCTTGTTACACTGGGGTTCTGCTGTGTATACGCGCATCTGATCCAACTTTCATCTTTCCCAAAGTTTTATCGCACAATGTGATGTACAGGGGGGGATACAAAGGAATACGAACAGCAGAGCACTCATGCTACACTATACACTATCTGGCTTGTGTATTTGGAAGCTCTGTCCATGCGCAAGTTTATCACAGTGCTTGAGAATGCGGCCTACTGCTAAATCAAATGCCTGCTCAATGGAGTGGTGCGTCATGTTTTAACTGCACCTTTTACACCACTGTGCCACCAAGTGAATTTCGGTATGCAGGAGCATCCTGTCAAATGTGTTCTTTTTATACACGCAAGTGTCATTCGTATTTCAGTGAGAAAAAATAAACTACCATTGCCTTGTGCTACACTTCACATTCCACATTTGAATAAACGTGCATCAGCATGGCAGCATGCATGTGTGGCTCTTGTCAATAACGACGAGACAGCCGTCCTATCTAGCACTTGAAGCAAAGAAAGCAAAATTGATGTCTGGTTCGTAGGTGTCTTCTTGCTCAGCTGAGCAGTGGTGTTGATGTGCAACTAAAGAAATATACTGCATCACCTCACTGAGCCAGCATCCAATGTAAGGGCAGGTTGTACTCTCAAATGTGTAAAAGACTAGCGCTTGCGCAGCGCTTTCTAACTTGGCAGCGAGATAACATCGTATGTATAGGAAGCTGTGCACTCTGTTGTTCGTATTTCTTGTATCCCCCCTGTGTGCCTAACTTTAGGGAAAAATTTGTCCATACGTACACGCGTCACAAAGTTTTTCCACTCCAAGTTTCAACCCCTTGGTGTACCCTGTGTAGTGGCACAGTGGCTGAGGCCAAAAAGCATAGAAGTCTGTTGACGTCTTATACCACTGCACAAGCTATTTTGCGAATCCCACTTATGCCGTTTGAATATGTGTTCTTGTTCGAGCAGATATTCAGTCCCAGTCCATCAATTGCTATTTGTCTTAATTTGTCTTCGAATTTGTTGTCTTCCAGGCAAGCAAACATCTTCCCATCTGCATCCAGTCAAAGTACAAGGAGCTTGTCACATGCAAGAACTCTGGGGATGCTTACCGAAGGTATGAAAGATGCATCGTCTGCATGTCACATAAGCCGGTTACTTTTACACACTCTGGGCCACATTTCTTCCAACAGATGCGTTTTGCTAAATCTTTGGTGTAGTGTTTTGCCGGGAACTAAACACTCAGTTTATACTCCTTGTTTAGGCTAATGCCCGGTTTTTTTCTTCTGGAACTTTTACTAAATAGTGGATTTGTGGAAGCCTGTTCGATTGGTTGTATTCATAGAATTGCATTTACACATTACTTCTTTTTATGGCATAGTATTAATATAGGGGGGAAATATTAGACGGCAGAGGTGAAGTGAGCAAACCAACTTTGGGGTAACTAACCACACGAGAGGCAGCAACAACATGTGTGCTGTTGTAATAACATAGTTTTAGTGCTCGTTCTCTTCCAAGATCCCAACCCTGAAAATATGGGAGAATGCTTGCAATGTGCTCCTGTCTGCACATTTGTCTCTGAGATACACCTGTCAATATTGAGAATTGTTAGGGAGGATTGAGGATTGGGGATTCCTAAGTGCTCGAATACATGGTGATAGGTACATTATTTGTTTTCATTTTGTAACAAAAGGATAAAAGGAGGCATGCAGAATCTTAGTGCGCAGTACTTCTTAAGCACCCGCTACTGTGGTTCTGTGTCACCGTCATCCCTTGTTGTAGCCGAGCGGACGAAGGGGACACCGAAGCCAGACGAGATACAATGGGCAGGAAAACGGAGGAAGAAAGTGTGGCGGAAGTGTGAGGGGGAGGGTGGTATGCAGAGGGTTACGCGAGACACACTCCCCTCGTGTGTTCCCCGATGCGGCAATCACTTCCTGATATGCAGCAGGAATGCGCCATCAACGAGAAGACTGCAGTTTGTGCTGTGCAAAAATTTCGCATTAGGGAGTATCGTAATCATCAGCTATTTTTTATGCTTTTCGTAATGGGCATGTGTTTTGTGTTGATTCAGAAGTTTTGTGAGGAGCTACTGTTCATCTCAGCCTCACTGCGAGAGAATGGGGAACTTGCCTCTGCCATCCCACGACCTCCCTGAACTACAGTATCTGGGCATCCTGTTTGTGTTGTGCTTTACCTGAATGACTAAGTGATCTGTGTTGTGTTTACAGTGATTCTTGTTTTCACTTTTGTTTTGGCGGCGTCAACTAGCAGAGAATTCTACGACATCGTTTGCACCAGTTCGAGACCGTGTCCCTCAATATTGAAGCAATATTGACGGAAGACATCCGCTGCCGAAAGCGCTTCATTAATTAAGCGTCGGACGGCTTGACATCCTCTGCCTCTTCGGTGCTTTCAGCAGCACCAGCTGTCATGACATCGGCGACGGTGCCTTCGTCCGAGGGGCTCGCAGGGATGGCAACGTCATCGTCGACACTCAAGAACATCTTGAAGGACACTCCTTTAGGCATAGCATCAAGAACGTTGACAAGATGTTCCCACAGTTCACCGATGCTGCCGTCTTGGTCAGGGCTCGCTGACTGGTCAGGGCTCGCTGACTGGTCAGGTTCCGTCGTGAGTCCCGTGCAGTCGGAAACAGTTATGAAAAGTGTTGAAATTACTCGTGCCGGTGTGAACGGCGACTAATGATGGGCATGTACAACTACAGGGTTCGTACGGGCTTCAAAAGCAAAAATTCAAGGACTTTCCAAGGACCAGAAAACCCATTTTCAAGGCCTCCATCCAATGTTTTATCTGAGATTATTTATAACTTTTTCAACTCAATTCCAAATTTTGCTATTGCCCAATACCTAAGCACATTAGTTCACATTTAGATAGGCGCTAACGGGTGTGTGAATGCTCCCCCCGCTTTATTTTTTATTTCACAGTTGGTATTTAGAGGTCTTTCTTTTTTCTTGGTGTTTTTCTGAGGCTGTTTGATTTCTAAACTTCATTAAAGTTGCCTGCCTCTTCTTTGTCAGCAAGAGTATGAGCTGAAATTAAATCAGCAAGTGTTGCTGCAAGGCAGGACGAACTATGTACGCGTCCACCATTTGCACATAAAAGCAAACGCAGATGGAGCGTATGAGGCACAGCAAACATGCAATGAGCGGCCGTCCACAGACTAAATGGAACATGCAAGATAGAGAACAGAAGCCGGCTTTCACTGGATTGTATTGTGACATGGATTCTATTGAGGAGTGCTGCTCCCAATGTTGCCTCGTAATAATGACAATCCACCAAACTCGTAATTTCACGCAATACACTGAAACTTGATTGTTACAATGTTTCTTTACATTTTTACACCTAAAACCCACGACAAACACTCTAAATTTTTGTAGAAAGACAGGGCCATTGGTTCTCTCGAGAAATATCAAGGGTTTTCAAGGACCATTTAAAAATTCCAGGACTTTCCAGGCCTTGAAATTGACCCTTCTAAATTCAAGGGTTTTCAAGGTTTTCAAGGACCTGTGCGAACCCTGAACTATCATCATCAGCATACTAAATGCGCGTTAGCTCTATCGCCATCGCCTGCGCTTGGGGGGTCTCGCCGCCATGCTAGCCTCGGTCGCCGCCTTTGTTCCACTGTCCAGCTACGCAGCTACGTCGGCACGCTAGTCACATGGCTATTTTTGTTTCTACGTGCGTGACGAGCTCCGGAAGCAGCATGAGAAAGAAACGGAGGCAGTTTTCTTTGCAAGAAAAAGTGGACATTCTTCGTCAAGTGGACGCTGGGAAGAAACAAATCGACATCTCGAAGGAGTGGGGGATGGCACCATCAACGGTTGCAACGATTTTGAACCCCCATCGAGAACTGCTGGAGGAAGGCCGGCCTACTTGACACGCCACCTGAAGCCGAACACATGGTGCCAGACAGTGAAGAATGCGATGCGTGGGATGAAGTCGCAGAAAAGCTTGCTGTGGACGCTGCAGTCACCTTTGAAGATTACGTGCAGTGCGACGATGAAGCATGCACGTCTCTGAAATGACGACTGAAGACATCGTCAACACCGTATGTCGCGATGACGAAACCAGCGACGAGGACGCTGAGAGCGACAACAATGACGCTGAGACAGGGTCCGCAAGCCAAGGCAAAGAAGCCGTGTCTAACTCCGATGTTTTGCAGTGCGTAACAAAAATGCGCACTTTTTTTTTTCTACGCAGTAAGACCTGTAAAAAAAAAAAAAAACTTTAAAATTTGTCAGCAATGCAGCTCGCGTGGTGTGCAGCAGGTGCACATTAGATCTCTGTTTCAAAATAGAGGCAGATTCTCTTCGACACCCTCTCCACTAACTTACAACCAAACTTCTTCGAAATGATCCCCTCCATTCTCCGTACACTCCTAAATTAGCAAAAGCAGTGTGGGACACTCTCGTGCATTTTATACTTCAACCAACTACAGTCAAATCTCGATACATCGAATTTCAAGGGACCGCTAAAAATAGTTTGTTATTTTGAATAATCGTTATAGTGAAAAAGTAAAAAATGCGTGGTAATAATTGTGAACATAACAAAAGCATCCATCTATCTTTACTGGGAACACGTGCACAATCGCGTTAGCCTCTAACGCGGGTCTGGATGCACGTTTATTTGAAGAAATTGGTTATCTTTGCCTGACGTGTGCCACTCAACTGGTGCAAGACGAACGATTCGAAGCTGCCCACGTTCTTGTGCACTGCCTCGGTGGCATTGGTGCACCTGCTAAAAAAAGTGCGCATTTTTGTTACGCACTGCAAAACATCGGAGTTAGACACGGCTTCTTTGCCTTGGCTTGCGGACCCTGTCTCAGCGTCATTGTTGTCGCTCTCAGCGTCCTCGTCGCTGGTTTCGTCATCGCGACATACGGTGTTGACGATGTCTTCAGTCGTCATTTCAGAGACGTGCATGCTTCATCGTCGCACTGCACGTAATCTTCAAAGGTGACTGCAGCGTCCACAGCAAGCTTTTCTGCGACTTCATCCCACGCATCGCATTCTTCACTGTCTGGCACCATGTGTTCGGCTTCAGGTGGCGTGTCAAGTAGGCCGGCCTTCCTCCAGCAGTTCTCGATGGGGGTTCAAAATCGTTGCAACCGTTGATGGTGCCATCCCCCACTCCTTCGAGATGTCGATTTGTTTCTTCCCAGCGTCCACTTGACGAAGAATGTCCACTTTTTCTTGCAAAGAAAACTGCCTCCGTTTCTTTCTCATGCTGCTTCCGGAGCTCGTCACGCACGTAGAAACAAAAATAGCCATGTGACTAGCGTGCCGACGTAGCTGCGTAGCTGGACAGTGGAACAAAGGCGGCGACCGAGGCTAGCATGGCGGCGAGACCCCCCAAGCGCAGGCGATGGCGATAGAGCTAACGCGCATTTAGTATGCTGATGATGATAGTTCAGGGTTCGCACAGGTCCTTGAAAACCTTGAAAACCCTTGAATTTAGAAGGGTCAATTTCAAGGCCTGGAAAGTCCTGGAATTTTTAAATGGTCCTTGAAAACCCTTGATATTTCTCGAGAGAACCAATGGCCCTGTCTTTCTACAAAAATTTAGAGTGTTTGTCGTGGGTTTTAGGTGTAAAAATGTAAAGAAACATTGTAACAATCAAGTTTCAGTGTATTGCGTGAAATTACGAGTTTGGTGGATTGTCATTATTACGAGGCAACATTGGGAGCAGCACTCCTCAATAGAATCCATGTCACAATACAATCCAGTGAAAGCCGGCTTCTGTTCTCTATCTTGCATGTTCCATTTAGTCTGTGGACGGCCGCTCATTGCATGTTTGCTGTGCCTCATACGCTCCATCTGCGTTTGCTTTTATGTGCAAATGGTGGACGCGTACATAGTTCGTCCTGCCTTGCAGCAACACTTGCTGATTTAATTTCAGCTCATACTCTTGCTGACAAAGAAGAGGCAGGCAACTTTAATGAAGTTTAGAAATCAAACAGCCTCAGAAAAACACCAAGAAAAAAGAAAGACCTCTAAATACCAACTGTGAAATAAAAAATAAAGCGGGGGGAGCATTCACACACCCGTTAGCGCCTATCTAAATGTGAACTAATGTGCTTAGGTATTGGGCAATAGCAAAATTTGGAATTGAGTTGAAAAAGTTATAAATAATCTCAGATAAAACATTGGATGGAGGCCTTGAAAATGGGTTTTCTGGTCCTTGGAAAGTCCTTGAATTTTTGCTTTTGAAGCCCGTACGAACCCTGTAGTTGTACATGCCCATCATTAGTCGCCGTTCACACCGGCACGAGTAATTTCAACACTTTTCATAACTGTTTCCGACTGCACGGGACTCACGACGGAACCTGACCAGTCAGCGAGCCCTGACCAGTCAGCGAGCCCTGACCAAGACGGCAGCATCGGTGAACTGTGGGAACATCTTGCCAACGTTCTTGATGCTATGCCTAAAGGAGTGTCCTTCAAGATGTTCTTGAGTGTCGACGATGACGTTGCCATCCCTGCGAGCCCCTCGGACGAAGGCACCGTCGCCGATGTCATGACAGCTGGTGCTGCTGAAAGCACCGAAGAGGCAGAGGATGTCAAGCCGTCCGACGCTTAATTAATGAAGCGCTTTCGGCAGCGGATGTCTTCCGTCAATATTGCTTCAATATTGAGGGACACGGTCTCGAACTGGTGCAAACGATGTCGTAGAATTCTCTGCTAGTTGACGCCGCCAAAACAAAAGTGAAAACAAGAATCACCATTCTTAAATTTTTTTTTTTTTTTTTTTTTTTTTGAGAAGTAGGCAGTTAAGTAGCTTTATAGCTTGCAATAAATGGGGATTGTTTTGTGCATGGTAATGACAAAGTTTTTTGTGCTCGTTCCTGCATGTGGGGGGGGGTCCCGAGCATTGCGAACTCGTAACAAGAAACTTGTTATTGGCGGGTTCGGCTACGTCGAACTGTTGGATACATCGAAAAAATCGCGCTGCATATTACAATTCACTATAAACGGGTTTGACTGTACACATATATACACACATACATACATACTGAGCTTTGTATATACGGCGGGGTATAACTTTGAGACTACGAATTTTGGAAAAAAAAAAACTTTGCCTTATATATTTGAATAAATACAGTAGTCATGCTTGGAGAAAGCCTGGCCGTTCTTGTGAGTGTTCTGCCTCTTTGCTGCCTCGTCCTTCAGGTGTGACAATGAAAAGGAGGGCCAGCGCTTCTGGATCTTCGAAGGCAGCATGCTGGCCGTGGGCCTTGTGAGCTCGCTCTCGGTGGTGCTTCGGCAGAAGCATCTGGACCGAAAGATGATGGAGCGCATCCAGCAGCAGGTGGCCGCGGGCGTCTGACGACGGTGCCTTCCCTCTCCCCCCGGGCCGGGGAACGATAATCTCACCCCAAGCTTATTTATAGAGGCGCTCCGACATGTTCACAAGGCGTGCAGTAAACAGGCATTCTGGTCACTCCGAACATGCTGGGCTGGTTGTCTGACATTGTGAAAGGAAATCGAGGGCGCAGTTCCGAGCTGTGTTTGTTTTTGAAATGAATATTTTACCTCCATTTCAAATCATGGCCTGGTTCTAGTTGTAGGGCACCTGATGTGTGCAAGCAATCTTCTGCCATGCTTTGCGTCGCATCCGGATTGTCTGCCATTAGACAATCGGTGATCACGTGAGGGGGACGCGTTGAAATGGACGAAACTCAGAATTGTGCCCCTGGTCCCTGAAACACTCTTTTGCTGTATGTTACAAGCTTGTAGAAGTGTTCTGGCTGGCGATTTCAGTTCCAGACCTTGGTGGCTGTGTTTTTAAGGAAGGCGAAATACAAATATGCCTCGATTCACGAGCCTTTTCAGGCTTGTAATTCTTATTAGTCAAAGTTAATCTTGAGCACCTTTTGGGTTATTGTTTCTTTGGCACATAAATCTGCAAGTGCTCTTTTTTTTTTTTTTTTTTCTTTGCTGAGAACAATAATTATTAGCACGATTTGCAAATATAGTAGCGAAAGCACCAAAGCGTTCTTTTTGTAAATACTGAAGTATAATGAGGTTACAGATACATCGCTTGCCGTGTAACCAAGCAGTGAGCCCTTTTAGTGGCCTACCCTTATGAAGCAGTAAAGTCCACCTGCAAACAAAAAAAAGCTGCCTCTGGCAAGTATCGCAACTTATGCACTGTGAAAAATCAAGTAATTTGCATACCAAGTAATATCGTGAACCAGGCTACAATTTCACATTATGCAAATATGGAAATAAGGCTACGAAATACTTCATGCTACTGTGCCCTTTTCACATGCATCCTAGTGAAATGATATTGCACAGAAACTATAGACCTACCTTCTCATAGGGTGACAATGTCAGAAGGTAGTAGAGCATTCGTTAGACAAGTTCAGTAAAGCATTATGTTCAAGTGATTGTTGGGAGTAGCACTGCCGCAATAGCTGCATTGTGCGTTGCATTTGCTTGGAATAAAACAAGAAGACAAGCTCAATGTATCCTTTGTCGTTGTGTCCATCTTTTTTTTGCTGTTGTTGTTAGATAAAGGTTGGCAGACAACCATGTAAAGAGTGTTGCGAGCTCAGCGCAGCTAAATTTTGAGTTGCAATTCTGCGGCAAACGCCACTCAGGGCAATCTTACACATCCAGCAATGTTTCACTCATCGATACTCACTGCTTGCCACCGTCGCCGTACAAACTCCTTTACAAGAACGCAGATTGGGCTTTAATATCATGCGGATAGCAATGTTTGAACTGGCAGGAGCGTGTTCTTTATGCTTCGCCAGAGCTTAATCTGCCACTGCTTGGTAAAATGAGACACTGGCAGTAGTTATGATGGATAATTGCTAACTTCTTGGCCAACTTCCTATGCTGATGGAGGAAGGGACAACGATCACAGTACAGACACTGAGCAAGTGAGAAAACTGTGTTGCAATCTCGTGGTTGTGGGCCGTAAACAGCTGCAAATGCAACCTTTTGGCGTTGCAGTGATGCCGTAGGAGATACATTCTGTGTCTGACGTGCCTAAATGCTATCGCATTTTCATCAGCCATGTCGTATGTACATCGCCCGGCAAGTGTGTCACCCTTGAAATAATCTGATGCTAAAAGGGTTAATAGTGAAGTGTGTGAACTTGTACTTTAGAAGCATTATCAAACGCTGTCTAATACCCTTACTAGTGTTAGTATTAGGTATGTGATACAATCGTACACGCTCCTACTGAATACTTCTTGTCATTGTCATGGGGTAATTTCATGAAAGGCACCATGCAGACAAAATAAAATTTTGTTTTATTCGATAGATTTCGTGTTTTATAGTTAGGGTTGTTCATTTTCGGGTTTTGTATTTTTTTAATATCGGGGTAAAAATCGGGTGCTATTTTTTATACTGATAATCGGGGAGAAATCTGGTTTATTGGCACAAACATTCCAAAATTCTGTTTTTTTGTTGTTGTTTTTTTTTTATATATATCTGGAGATGTACTAAGTAAATACACTCGGTTCATTTTGTCAGAAGGTATCATGAGCTGCTTATGTTTAACGTGTTGAAATTGATGTTCGCTTAAAGCAGGTAATTGGGGCGCGTCGGTGTTTTCTAGCATGTACTCTCTGAAATTTTGCGTTTGTTTGAAATGATTCGGTAATGATGACAGTAAAGGGAATTGAGAACCTCCAAGAAATTAAACATTTTATTCCCAAAAAGCTGGTCGTGTATTTTTTACATGTCCTTGTTTACATGCATTAACATCTGCATGCGCTGCATGTCAGCCTCCATTCGAGGCCTGTCCAATCGTTGAACGAATCTCAGCCGGGAGAAAGTTATCGTGACGTCACAGCTTCCATTAGGTAGGCACAGCAATGTTAGTGCCGCATTTGCCAGCCTGCAGTATCGAGCGGTAAAGTCATGCCAATACCCAATGAGTTCGAAAGCTGTGTTGATGGGGCTTTCTTCCAGCAAGAACCAGTTAAGAAAGGCAGACCGTAAGCGCACGATTGTGCATATCGCTACTTTGAAAAGGTCCATTCGGGAAGAAATCGGGTTTCACTGCTGACAGATGTTCGGGGTGTAAAAACCAGGTCAAATTTGATTATGCCCGAAAACGAACAACCCTATTTATAGTGCCCCTAGCGCTTGTCCGGGAATTAATTAAATTAATCGGAAATTAATTAAAGTTCAAATTTTCATTATCCTGCCAAATCGTGTGTTTCCATGACGTCTGCAATTGCATTACAAGAACGGGTCTTCAAGCTAAACTTGGTGGTGGGCTGCAGTGCCTTGTTTACCGTTAGTCAACGTAGACGGCGCCACCATACCGTGGCGGGCCGTTTTCTACCTTTCCTTTGTTTTTGACCGTATTTGTACCTGGCTTGTTTTTGTTCAATTAGAAAATGATCATTTCGTGAAACATGAGGTATCCTCGACAAGCAGAGTCACGTAAGACAACGCCGCTTACACCAATCGGCCAGTGTTGTGTGAGACAACCCCAAAGCACCGCAGTGCTGTGCAGCTAAAACAAGCATAGTGCTTGCAGTACCAACAGCAGTACGCGTCAGTACTTCTATGTTTACGTGTACTTTCGTAACTACTATTGTTTATCTCACCATTCTTACTGCTATAAAAAGAATGTGACCTAAATTTAAGCACAAATAGCTCGTTTGGCAAGCTGATAAGCCCTGCCTAATTCGCGTTTGCTTTTGCCGGCCTCGACCAATCGCAGAGCTGGCACATATGACGTCATAAATTCTGTTTCGGGAAATGAGCCAGTGGGTCGCATGGCCAATCCCTGGAGTGAAGTTTATGTTAAAAGTGGTGCCAGTATGATTCTAACGAGGCAACCCTTCGAATAAACCAAACTTGTGTTTTATCTGCGTGGCCCCTTTAAGTTCTGTAGTAGCACATGGACTTGAGATGCCTTAGCTATGCAAAATTCTGCTCCAGCAAATAAGTACCTGCAGCATATTCAAAACAGCAGATTATGGCTTAACAAGACTCTGGTGCGATTTAGTTGGTTCATGATCTAGAAACTTCAACAGCGCGAACTGACAGGACGAAAGACGAGAGCGCCCGTCTACGTCGTTTGTGTGTCTCGTCTTTCGTCCTGTCAGTTCGCGGTGTTGAAGTTTCTAGAGCAGATTATGGATCTCGTCTTAAGAGAACATGAGCAACAGTTGGTTTTCATGGCATACGATTTACTATGAATTGTTGGTATATTAACTCTGGCACACAAATGGTCCTTTTCTATGAAGTACGGAGCAGCGCTACAGTAGTAAACAGAATTAAACGGGCGGGAATGATGTCTCAAAAAGCTCTCAGGCCGTGTAGTGTGATCTAACGTTATCATTTGGGCAGAAAGATTGCAGAAAGAATGCAGAAAATTGCAGAAAGGATGCAGGCATGAGGAAGAAGCCAGGCAAAGCTTACCATATGAGCCCAGAAAGTTCTGAAGTTGGTTTAAGTTGGTTTTAAAGACTATAGTCTTTCTTCGGCTACTTGAACGAGAAAATTTTGGTCTGTCTGTAAGTCTGTCTAGTTGTCTGTAACACGATTCAGCCACCCGGCTAAAGTGAAATATAAGCTGCATAATAGGTTTATATACCCACAGCCAAACATCGTTGAGCAAGAACACAACATTACACAAATATAAGGCAAAAAATCAATACATAAGTGGTATTTGCAGTGTTCCTTTATAACAAATTCATGGATGCTCGAGTGAAATGAAATACTGCATCTACTGCTTAAAAAAATTTACTCTGTCGTCTGCTGTCGCCTGGGCCACTATAGCTTCTAGTGGCATCAAACGGGAAGAGTTACGAAAGGTTCCACTAGGTAGGTTCCACGTTCTGCTTCGAACGCACGTGGAGGTGGGCAACGTGGTTTTATAAACGTTGAAGGAGGGCGCCTCGATTCACGCGTGTCTTCGCCATACGGGAGCACTGGCATCGAGGCACCCGGCCTGGAGCAGTGGAACGCGGTAAATTTAAATTGACTTGAGCAAACCCCTAGCGTTTTTACCTTGGGAGGAGCGCAACGGGAGAGGAACAGCATGAGAGGTGAGCGAGAAAGCGAAGGGAGGCATTTACTTGGCAAATATGGACGAAAGACTATCATCTTTTGCGACATTTGTAACAAAAGGAGCAGATATGCAACCAATCTTTTTTGTACTTGGAGACTGCCCCTACCAATGTCTGAAAAGTTAATTCAAGATTATTCTCTCAGAAGTCCCAAAGTAGCAGGAACTGACATTTTGCAGTAGCATTTCTCACATAGTCAATTTTCTGAAGAGTGGGTACACTGGACAGCCTGACGACGCTAGCACCAGATGTGCGAACACGAACATTGTGAACAAATCCAGAATTGACAATAGCCCATTGCACCCGTTTCTTTTTTTCTTGTTGTTGCTTCATGTCCGACTTTTTCGTTACATTGGTACATGCCAGTGCGGTGACAGGTAATTAGAATGTGGGCCCATGAATGCAAGCCATCTCTTCATGCCTGGTGAGGCCTGACCCCTTGTGTGTGCGTTTCAGGCTCGCAATAGTTGCAGCAAAGCTACTCAGCGGCAAAATTCGAGTGTGCAAACCTCTGTTCTAACTAGATTTAAAGGCACCTGAAAGTATGCTTCTAACGTCTTTTTCTTTTTGGAAATGCAAGCGAAGCCAGTTAACCATAAACTGCAAAAGCCAAGTGTCGGTAAGGAAGCTCAATGTAACATTTCCATTTTTCTTTCATAGAAGTATAAACTTTGCACGTATTTGAAGCCAGAAATGTGCTCAATACTGGCAATTAAAAATATATTAGCTGAAGGTCTTGCTCTGTTCTCTTTTTGATTCAGTATTTTGAACAAATCAGTTGAAAAGCCGTAATGGGTGCAACCATTTATTCCAACTGTATCAATAGAATAATGAAGTTAATGAGTCTTGCAATGATTATCTTTCCTGATCACCTTAAAGCATAGTGGTGGTGTACATGTCAAATGAGTTCGACTCCTCTGCAGCGAGATTCAGATTGAGGGTGGGTATAAAATTAGAGCGTTTGGTTCAGAGCAACGTCCATAGCTTTTGTTCAAATGCGAGCATTGTAAAAATTGCATAGCATTCAGCCACCGCGACCAATTTAAAACAGTGCAGTGTTTGACTAGGTATGGCGTGTAAGAAGGGCATGAAAATAACCTTGTACTCTAGTTCCCAACCACTTAAGGGAATACGCCAATGTGAGGCCGCAAAGAGCCATAATGCTCGTATAAAGCCGCAACGTTGCAAAAGTTGTCACATAAGTGCGTCCCACATGCCTTTAATGGAGGCTTAAAAAGCAACATCCATTTTGTTCCGGACAATTGTGCAATGGTGATTGATAATGTCCTTTTCTAATACCCGTGGCACACAGCAAATTTAATGCCATTCCCAGCAAATGTCATTCATTTGACTTAATGCCATTTTCTTGACATATTGCTACACGACTAGAATTAATGTCATTTGCAAATGATGGCAGTTGCGATGGGTAAAAACTTGCGTAGAGAAAATATTTTAGTAAGCGCTACAATATCTGGGAGAACTGAGTGAAAAGAGCTTAAACATCTTCACTGCAATTTTGAATACACTTTAAGCACTTTAAAAATGCACTTTTTGAATGCACTTCAAACTGGCACCCACCACACCAGCTGAGGCTGGCCTGGTAGCGAGACTAGCAGTTTCATTTTTTACTACTCTGTTCGGCTTGTTTCATATGAATAAATAAATGACTAAAAGTCATACGCATGTAAAAATATTATAATGCTACTGGCACTCTAATAATCTGTTTTGGGGGGGCATTCCCACCGAGTCCCTGGTGTTGAAATATTTGCTGGCAGAACGCAGTCGAATGGCTTCTGCAAACTCATTCGGTCCCTTATGTTATTTTCATCGAATGTCATTACATTTTCTCGTGTGGCAACAATGATGATGATGAGGAATAAATCTTTATTTGCCAAACAAATGTAATTTTGAACGAATGACATTCTATGGGAATGACATTAAATTTGCTGTGTGCCAGGGGTATAAAGATGCTCTTACAGAACATTGGTGCAGGGGAGCCACGTGCATTCATGCCGTACAAGTTTGCTGCTTGAAACAAGGCAGCCAGAATTTCATTGGCAGCAGATACCTTTAAAGTAACTGAGCCAGTTATATACTCCGCCTAATTTCAGCAACCCCTGGAGGGGTCTCTGGAATTTGGCAGAAGGTGAGGTTTCAGTGAGTGTAGGCTTGTAAAACCATCTGAGCCACGAATGTTGACGCTGTATGGGGATATCATGGTATGCTGGAAGACGTGGATGGTAGGTTGGCAGATTACAAGTAAAGCTGAGTGTGAAGCTGGGTGTGAAGCTTGGGACACTACTCGTTTCTTCAAAAAATTTGTTCTTGGGTTGCATGCAACCGAGTGTTGAAGATGGCTAAGGTTTTCTTCATGGTACACTGGCTGCGCACTAGACAAAAAGTTGAACAAGGCGATCCAATTTCATGCTCATGTAACAAAATGTACGTTTATATATTTTGCTTCCACGAACTGTAATGATAGCTTTCATCATCTACATCAGCGAGCTGCAGCTGTGCACTTGTTTATTACTCATTAAGAAAAATGCGCCTCAAAGGAATTCCCAAACCAACAGCCGTGAGCACAAGTTCAAAAACTAGATTCTTTGCTTTCTAATCCTTGGAAGAAATATGATGAAATGTTAAGCATGAATCTACAAGCTTGACTAAAAACAAAATTGGTTTGTAATTAGCAAAAATCAGCTGCACCTGCCAGGTACTTTTTTTGGTGTTTTAAGATTAGAGTTCGGATTAGAGTTCGGATCAACCTGTATATCTTGCAATGTGTTAGTTTAATAGCACAGTGGTTGACTTAACGCATTCTGCGGAATATGAAAAGCCTTTACCCTTCTATGATTTGTTCCATAGGGGCACTGCTTGGTTCAGTATACGATTCTGATTACACATTAAATATGTTCCTGCCTTCTCCACTTGAGCAATAGCTCAGATGCCCGACAGTGCCCACAAAGGGTGCTTCCACCCTTGCAGAGCAAAGTAAACCTGTGCATCGAGACATGCGGGACAAAGAAAAAAGCTGCAGATGACATCTGTCTTTAGGACTTAAGATGTACGATGCAATAGCATTAACTTAACCTGGAGGGAGCATTTTGGAATGGAGTCGCTGCATTTACCTTTTCTGCTTTCCAAGCACTCAAGTTCAGTGAAGAGAGGGAGACAAGTGGCAACGCTATCAAAAATCATCACGGAACGGGATAGATAGGGGCCAATCTATGCTAGTGTGGATTAAGATGTGGGCTTGAAAGTTTGTGCCTACGGAGTGTCCATTGCATTGAACCAGGAAGAGGCAGTGTCAAGTGTTTTAAATTTGTCATTTTTTTTTTCTTTCCTTGCCTTCTATTTCTTCCCTTGGTTACGTAGATTACAGTGTGGGCCAAATGGTTAGAGGTTCTCTGCGTTTTGGCGATAGTGAGATAGGCTCTGCCATTTCTCTGTAGGCCCCTTCTCTGCCGTAGTACTTACCATCTGTCCTCCTATCCATACTATAGTTGCCGCTGCACCATATTTGAGATTCAGGCGAGCCCTCGCTGGCTGCTTCAGTAGTAGCTCCCTTTTGACAGTGATGACCTACTTCCACAGCCACTTGGTAAGTACAGCTTATCGTGGACGGCTAGCACCCACGGAAAAAACAGAAAAATTAGCCTAATAACGTTACCGCATTAAAAACCAGAAAGTGTGAACTGGATAAAATTTTTTATTCATAAGATAGATTACATGTGCATCGGATAAGCCAGCCAACGCACCTGTTTGATACAAATTGGTTCCACCCGTAATTTTATCTAATAAAAGCGAGTGCCTTTTCCCCCTTTTCCCTCACGGCTGAAGCACTGATATGTAGCGTAACATAATCTTGCAATGCATAAACCGAAAAGTGGCAGGACTGAGCTTCGAGCTACAGGGATTCATCGGCGGAGGAGGACTCCTCCTCCTCTGAGGACCCGGCCGTCCTTGTAGTGTCGGAACCGAAAGAGGTCATCTCCGTTGGCGTCGGCAGGAGGCGTTCCACCACAGGAAACGATGCCTGCAAGCAGAACAAGTGGAATTGCAACCGTTTCAGTCCCTTGAAAAAAAACACTCGTCACAGCAGGCGTAACAGCCAGGGCACGAGCCAATGCATTATTTCGGAGCAGCACCCTCGCAATTTATACAGAGAAGTTTCATGGCAAATTCATTCGAGCCACTTAATCTTTCACATTAAAAGCAGATGCAAACAAGCTACATGCCAAAGGCAAGGCTCCTCTCTGTGTTGAGTGCTTCAAACATTCTCACACCCGAAGTAACTAGCAAGCAACATTTCACGGGGCGTTCCTTCGTTTAGGTCTACTTTTCACAAGGTACTGCAAAAAAAACACTGGAAAACATGCGTGCCATACTTCTTACATTTAAATTATGTCTGTGCCACATATACGTACTACTTCTTCCGAACTAGTGCATTAAATTGCACAAAAGCGACGAGAGTAATTTTCTTAGGCTGTCCTGAATGCCATTCTTCAATTGTTATGCCCAACTAACATGAAAAGTAGTGCATCATGAAGAGTTCATATTGACTTTTTGTCTGTTCACAGGCAGGATGGTTAGGTTAAATGGTTGATAAATCAAACACCACCTTGCAGGCACAGTATTGCGTTCTCACAGCCAACATCACCAAATCAGTGAAAAGGGCAGTGAAAAGAAAAGGACGCTTTTGAATGCGATTTTCCTCATAAGAAAATGTTATGACATGTACGGCATGACTGAACTCTGTTCAGCCACTTCCCACACAGAGAGAGAAATTAGACCATATTTACACTTTTTCAGTGTCCCCTTAAAAGAAAATTGTTTCTTTTAGCTAGATCTAACCAGTGCCCAGGCTACTCTCGACTAGAACCGGCAGGCATGAAATTGCTGTACACAACAAGAACACAAGAGACAACTTACCGAGTAGCAAGAAAGGCGAAATTAACAACTTTCTTTTATAGTTTTCTGAAGTGTATGCCATAGGACTACTCTAGCTAGACCATTCACTTTGACACGCGTTACAACCACAGAATTTGTGCACATTTGCAATACTGCACCCAATTCTTCCCACCTTACGTCGTGAAATGAGTTAACTAGCTTTTCCAACCACACAAACTGCTTTTTTGCATCAACAGGGTACTTTATTAAGGGTTCACCAGCAGCACGCTACAGAAAGAACAGTAGTGAAACATGAATGAAGCCATTGCAGCCTGAATGCTGGCTTGGTGGTATTTCATCTTGGGAACATGAAGCGCTACCAAAGCAAAACGATAAAATTATGTTTAATAATGTCACGTAGAGTACAAAGGACTTTGTACTGAATTCGACATATGTAACCCTTGTACTTGTGTCATCTTTGGTAGCGCTTCATCTTCCCAAGAACATCAAGGCCAATATGGTGCGTACTTTATTCACTTTTAATTGCGCCTTTGATGAAATTTTGAAAGCAACAAAGAGAGCCTGCCAGACATTCGCTGGCAACAGCAGTAGCTAACGTTGAACAGACAGCACTAGTACCTCAAAAAGATGCTACTGACAGTTCCATTTTGAATAGGAAGCTCAGCTAATGTTTTGAAATCACTCGATGAAAACTACAGTGCAGCATCGCAACACTAGTCCTGCGACGAGAGTGGCTGCGTTGCGAGGACATTACGAGCTCTGCTTTGCACGACAGCGACAGGAGTCGCATTGTTGCAAGGGGGAGGCTGCCCCGCAGCACTAAAGGGGAGAAGCTTGGAGGCACACCCACCAGCCAATCAAGTGCCTGGTGGGTGAACAAGCGGAGCGAGTACTCGAGCCGGATGGACTGCAGGTGCAGGTTGTTGAGCGTGACCGTGGTGAGCTCGCCGATGTTGTTGACACCCGTGAGCATCTGCAGCATGTCTGAGGTGGAGTGGAGGAGGTGGCTGTAGGACTCCTGCAACTGGGAGGACATGCCACGGACCAGGACGGCGGGCTGCTCCAGAGCCTTGGTCGCAGCGCCCAGTGCACCGCGAGCCATCGCCAGCACTGTTGTCTGGAGATTCTGCACGTCACAGAAGAAACAAAAAAAATGCTTAGGTCGGTGTCGTGAACTGCCACAGGATAAGAGAATACACAGCCTCTAACACAGGTTTATATCCACAAAAGGAGCGATGGCATTCTCAATACCCTCCACTGCCATGGCTGGGAACTACAGCCACATTACTGAAGATGTTACAGCCCTGCATGTTTAAAGATAGTTAGTTACAACTGACACTCTTTTAAGTGAGACTGCCTCTCCTGCACTGCCCAAGAACTACACTGAGGCTGTGCCTGCACTCTCTCTCCCCTAGCATAGCCTATTTTGTACTCTGGAGAAAATTGACTAGTGCAATGTGAACCAAGTTTTGCCAAGTAGGACACCAGTGGTACAATTACATTGTCTGCTCTAATATTGAGCATACTAGGCAATACCCACAGCTTTGTGGCCTTGCATTGCAGTTTAGAAATCCTGCCAATCATGTGCACCCGAGCCAGAAGCCACTAGGCCATCAGAAACAACTGTAACCTAGAAAACAGAAGTGGGAAAAGCTAAGAGACAAATAAATGGTAAAAGCCGGCAGTGAGCTTTCTGTTAGCTCTGAAGGAATGCTTAGCTTTCATGCTTGGTTTCATGTTCTGTTAGGGTTCCACAAAAGCAGTCAAGAGCAATTTATTCTGGGTGGCCTGATAGCATGTAAGCACAGCACTGTCGGGTTGCCTTTGGCTGCACTTTTTTTCCGACTTTGCTCACAGGGCTAACACTATACCTATAGCTGTAACGATGCACTACATATATGCTCTTGATGCAATACATTCATTACTGGTTGCATACATTCAACCTCATTCAAAACTATCAGCAGTATTTTTTCCGCATACCTTGTGCTGCCTAGAAGTCAAAGTAAACCAGAGATTTCCACCGAAGGATAGCGGCACGTGCATGTCTATGGTGCAGCACTGAACAGGGACAACTGGCTGGCTCACAGCTCCTACTGTCATTTATGTTCATATTATCACACAGTCAAGGATTACTTGAGTTTCTCACAGTAATTTAAGTTTACTGGAGCGAACTTATGGCCCACAATAAACTAGAACAAAAGCACAAACGTTGAAGAAGCAGTCACCGAAGTGACGTGTGCAGTTTAGCGTCAGAGAATCGAATATTGCAGCATTTGGTCTGCATGCATTTATCTTGGAGTGCTGTCCTTTCGAGAAACATATAACTGGGTTGATTACGTTGTCGCTCAAACAAGAACAGCCCTAGTAAGAGACAAATTGGTCATCCTCTTTCTTTATCAAACCAAATGGCTTAGCAAACCCTAGAAGCAGAAGAAGCAAATGGGTACCCAGCTTTCAACCCTGCACGGCAAGGTGCTAAGAACGAAACAAACAAAGCCACACAACCAAACCATGGAGGTGTACAAGGGTACCAAGTAGAATCGTAGCCCCCCCCCCCCACACACACACCCACACACACACACACACACACACACATATATTCATAGCAGTGCAAAAAAAGAGACAAGATGGCAAGGACAGAGCTGATCTTTGAATCGTGTACCAAGACACTCAACACGCCATGCTAATCGAGTACACGCACGCACCTTAGCCTGTGCCTCTGTCCCCTCGGCCGGGTCGCTGAGCAGTCCCTGGAGCCAGGCAGACTGGAGGCTCATGCGGGCCAGGGTCTCCTGGAAGGAGTGGTTGGAGGAGGCCAGGCTCTGCTTCATGCTCTGGATGAGCTGCAGGGCGGCCTGGAAGCGGGCCACAGAGTCGCCCGCGTAGCGCTGCAGCACGCTCAGCTGCAGGGCCGCGTGGCGGGCCGCGCACGTGGTCGCCTTGCGCGAGATGCTGTCCAGCCGCGAGAGCAGGGCCACCTGCTCCTCGGGCATGTGGCCCTCCTTCTTCACGTCGATGCCCAGGGAAGCAATGTGCTGCGGGGAACAGTGGGCTCAGCACGGGATTCACCACCAACAGCATTGTGTGGAAGAAACGATTCCCACCATCCTTCCTTTTAGCTTGAAAAGCATAGGGTCAATACTGGAGGCTGCAACAGGCATGCTCAAATATCATAGCTCAGCTCCAGCACTATTTCAAATGGAAGGGAGGAGTATCCAAAGATTCCCCACTGCAATAATTCAATCTCTCTAAAGCAGTCAACACTAGAGAACAATATTTAGCCTAGCTCCAGAGGCAGCTGAAAGGTGGGTGGGCACAGACATACAAAATGAACAGGTGCTATTTTCCCCACCAAAATAATCTTATCCTTTTTAGTTGTTTTTTTTTGGCTCCCCAGATATGTCACACCATACCAAAGCTGCATTAATAAGCTATACGATATGGCAAAAAGAAAACTCTGGAATAATTCAGGTTTTATTTAAAGGGACAGACAATTAATTTTTGTCGACTATATGTTCTCATCCCAAAATGAAAGGACATTCCTTAAAACACCTTAATGTGAAATGGTTTTGCTGATAGTGCCCTAGAACTTTTTAAATCGAAATTTTTTAGATCTACAAGCCGTACGTGTCCACCCAAAAATAATGCTGGCAACCATGACAGAAGAGTAGCACGGGAACATAACACATTTCCACACGTATAACCCGCACCAAAAATGCGAAAATTTAAAGTAGGAGTGCGGATAATACACAAGGCATTTCCTTTAGTGCAGCTTCACGGCAATGCGCGTTGTGCCGTGAAGCTCATACGCAGTAACACTGACTAAGCCTTCCATGGCAGCGATTGCGCAAAGCATACAAGGACAAGGAAGAAAAAACAATGACGAGCGCACTCTAACAACTGAATTTTATTAGTTTGACGAAAGACCTACAAACCCACGAATCTGCGAACATCACGAAAATTCTGTGAACAACTGAGGACTGCGGCTCAAGTGATAGCTCCAGCGAGAGCAGTGGCAATGAGTGAATTGTGACTTTCGCCAGCTTTCGCCTAGCAGTCAGTGTGTTCTGCTTGCTAAATATACGCTTTTTCTGCCTACATAGTATGTGATGTGTTACTTGAGCAGTAGCTTTGGTGCAGCCTTTCCTGTATCAAATGTGTGGGCAATACGTGACGATTTTCTTTTCTTTACCGGCAGGATGAAAGTGCGGGTGCGAATTACATGCAGGGGCGGGTTATACGTGCGAAAATACGATACTTCGGTACGCATGCGAGATGAAAAGATGAAAAGATAAGAACTAGTCCCCAGCGGGGAAAAAAATGTGAATTGTAGGCTTTCTTATTCCTTTAGGTGTTTTTTTTAACCACTAGAGGAAGCCAGCTGTATGTATTGATGGCCTAGTACAACGCACTCTATTTTGCCCAAAGGCGCAATCTGTTGTGATGGACGAGAGGTAGGATGCTGGCTTCATGTTGTGGAGCCCAGCACTTCAATCCTCGCCAGGTGCATCTGTTCTTTTTTAAGCTGCCGTTGGTGTTTTTGGAAACTGAAAACGAATATTTCGGCAGAAGAAATGCCCCTGACTCGGGCAGAATCGTCAAACAACGTAGAACACAAGCAGGAAGCTCCTTCACTGGGTATGTTTACTGAACGCTGCCGTTGATTCTGGGCATGGAGGCTCAGCTAGCCACACAGAGCAACCCAGCAGCAATGCGGCAGCGGGTAGTGTGTCCTTAAAATTTTCGAAAGAATGTTTTTCAATAATAAGAAAGGTTTTCAATAATTATAAGAAAGGTTTTCATTAAGTGAATAAAGATTTCGGCAGTTTCAGTAGGTGCAAGGTTTGCAGGTCACGTGACCAGGACACATAATGTAGTGTCACATTTGTACACTACGAACTGCCACCTTTAAGATTTTTGAAAGTTTAGTGCCAAATTAAAATTATTTCCGTCACTTTGTTTGCAAATTGCTTGTTGTTACCCCACTATATAAAATGCTGGCTTTCATATGAGCTAGAGAACATATACTCGACAAAAATTGGTTCTTTGCCCCTTTAATGCATAGCTGAAGTTTTCTACACACTCATTTGCATCTTCCATCTCCATGAGAAAGACAGCCGTTGCTGCCTGGCACCAAAGCAGTGGCTGTGCATAGCAGCAGCATGTTTAGAGAGCATGGAATCACAGCGCATACTAGCCGTTTAGTTTTAGACACGATTAACAGAATTCAGTTCATGTAACAGGAGGCCACTAGAAGCTGGAGTGGTTACATATCTCTGCACGGCACAGAACAATGTGCAAGTCTCCTCAGCATGACATACAAAAGAATTAAGAATAGCTGGGAGTTGTATTTTATGCTTCAGCTGAAAGTTTACAACTTGTTTCGCTTTTTCCCAATTCCTTTCTTTTTTTAGAAATTAGGACAGCTCTAACTTCACATAATGCCAAGGAAAAGAACTAATATACACATATGTTGCCAGACCTACAGAGTGGGCATTTGTTCCGAATCAAAGCCTCATATATTGTTCTCACCAATTGATACAATCTAACAAAATTTCAACGCTATAGAAATGCCACCAAAAAGTTATTTGTTGGAGCCAATAATTGTTACAGCTAGGTTGGGCAGTAAAAAAATGATTTTCAAAGCATTCATTGTTTTTTACACAGCCTCCAGAAAGCTGAAACGAAATGTCACTGCAATGCATAGTGGCGCAGACTCGGCAGTGAATGAACCAACTCCATTGTGCGGTAAAGACTAACACCTTTTATGTAAGAGGAAGGCCCGGCATTACCCTTCTGCCTTTTTTTCTTTTCGAATGATTCGTAGGTTTCATATTACTGAATGACTTTTTCTTTAATATTTCGTATATTTATAGTAACTTAAAAGTTAAAGTTGATTTGACTTTAGTAATGCCGTGCTGAGGCATTCTCTTTTATCTGGAAGGCGTTGGAAAGACATGCTGGCTGCCCCCCTTATCTCTTGGGCCAGCTGGCAGCAGGAAGCAAGAGGGGGAGTTGCTAGTTGCAAGTGCGACTGCGAAGAAGGCAGCAGTAATTGGAAATATCAAGTGCAGTGCAGATAACAAGCACACAGCAGAGGACCCCTTCCACGTTTAAAAACCTGCGACAGGGCTGTAATGCACCCGTAATGCACAAAAATGCCTCCTACAAATGGAATGCAGGTTGGTTCATACTGGCTCAATCGTTATAGCCAATAATGAGGAAAATCAGCATTGGAAAACCACCATACAACATGCAGCAAAGTTGGTGGTGCCGAAACTGTTCATTGCTATGCACGATATATTATTGTAAGTGGTATTGTTGCAAGCAGGTTTGACTTTCTTTTTATCCATCTGATGAAAAATATTCAAATTACTGTAAAAAGTAACCATTTTTTCAGACGAAATGCAAAAACTTTCCACACTGGAAGCCTGGTGTTTGTGAAAGCTGGTCTGACCAAAATGGGTAGCCTACAGATCACCTTATAGGGTGGGCACCTTTTTCAACTGCCCGAGACCTGAAGTCACTAGCCCCTGAGAAACCGTTTTAGGGACATTATTGTGAGCGTACCTGATCGAGAGTAGCCTCAGTTGCTGCGAGAGCGTGGTTGGCGTAGCTGAGGACTTGATTCTGGCACTGCAAAATTGCCTCCACCGGATGAGCCACCATGTGGACAGTCCCAGCAGAGACATTCTTGATGCCATTCACCTGCAACGATGCAACAACGCAACGGTTTCTCTGAATGACCTCGCAGAAACCAGGTGAACACTGAACCACAGATGCTCAGTGATTAACTTCACAATGTACTCCAGTGCAAATCACTGAAATGTAGCACAACATCAGCATCACAATGATATCAAAGCCTTACTACTGGTCATACTGACAGCAGGATCAACTTCCTCCATTCACCAAGTTTAATCTTCAGACACTCCCTAATATTTTATGGTCTTTAACTGGAACCCTGCATGCCATGTGCAATGTGAGATTGGATGCCCTCAGCAACCATCAATGAATGGATGCTGCTGCTGCTCCTTTAGGAATTTAGAGCATGCTGCTGAGTGCACAGCATAATGAACAACATATCTACCCGCCTACATTGCTGTTGTACGAGCTGCAAAAAAACAAAAACAAAAAGCAACAATCTGCCTATTTTGAACTTTAAACAGACAATATGATGGGTCTCCTATGCAGCGTAGCGAAAGCTATAAAATAACTATAACTGCCCACACATTGACGAAAAAGGCAACAACTGCGATGGCTAACTTTTTGGCACACATCCTGCATCAATAAAAATGACGATAGCAACGGCAATGATCATTTTGGCATCAGCGTACAATCGTGAACAGGAGGGCGGATCAGCTTAGCAGCTCTTGCTACAAAAAAAAAAAGAAAAAAAAAAGGAAAAGTTACAAGCCGTGGTGTTCTACAGTCGACTCAGAACTGAATAATTGCTGCAACTTCTTTCTCATGACATACGATGTAAACAACAACAACAAAAAAAAAAACTATAGCTGGCTCGTGATGCACGAGGCTAGCTACATGTGTACAGGCAACAAAGTTTTTTGCCACAGCACGGTGCAATACCTTTGACAATGAATAACAAATTGTAGCTAGCGTTATGGTCCCAAATGGACGTTTCAAACTGCAGGAAAAATAAAATTTCGTGACCCACACATTACGATGGCGCGAAATCTCTGAAATAAACCGCTTTCGCTGTTAAAAACTATAATACTCGTCTTGCTAAAGCCACACTGTGGCCAATATGATGCACAATCAAGTTACAGCAGTTCAATTCCTAAAAGTGCACCATTCTGGGAGCAACGTATAAATTGTAAACTGTGACTGGCCCACTTCAGGCCATAGCATACATTTCTGAGAAACCTTTGTTCGCATTAGCTACATTCCCAATTCTGCTTCACAATGGGCAGACTTCAGCCTGCGAGTGGCGGTTCTTACATGCATTATGCAATACTGAGAAGAAAACAAAGGTTCTATATTTTTGTTGCTTAATTAACAGCCAAATGAGAGAAATCATAAAAGCTTTATTATAAACTACAGAGTCGTACCTTACACGAGTGTAGCACAACTGATATACCTTGCATGGTTGTGAAAGAAGAAAAAGTTTGCAGGAACGGCACCATGGCTTAGCATATTACAAAAAAATTAGGGGGGTCGTTTCAATGATTAGAAACAGCTACTTATTCAACAATACTTAGGCTTAACCATGCATGTGGTTATAAAATTTTATTCTACAGTGTACTGTTGTGCAGCAAGCAATCAAATTCCCCTTGTGCAGCACTTACCACAATCAAGGAGAACATCCGCTGCTTCTGGCTACAATCTATATTGCATTATAAATGAATCGACCATGCTGCAAAACAAGCTTTTGTTGCACTGCCAGCTATGTACAAAACGAGATTCCTATACACAGCTCAACCCCAGACGTGCTAACAGGTAACTTAATAAAATGGTTTGTTGGGCGTGTTGGTTCATGGTTTCAAAAAAAGAGCGCTCGTCCCATCTACTGTGTTTCTGTGTCGTCGTCCTTTGCACTCATTTTAATTTTTTGGTGCTAACAGGTTTATTTCAGGACAAATATCACTAGTCACTAGTCCATAATGCCAGCTGTGCACTACTATTGTAATTATAGAAAACGTATAGTGCTCAGACTTTTGACTCAAAGACACACACTTTGCAGAGTATCCGAGTTCAATAAGTTAAAATTCGTTATGGCTTGAAGTGGAAACTCCTTTCTCTTGCTTGTGACTATGACACAAGCTTTACTCCTTACATAGCTTCAGAATTGACATGTAAAATTCGCTGTGGCCCGTAGTGTAAACTCCATGAGAAAACACTTTATAAGCGAGAACTGTATTCGTCAATTTTGTAAGCTGACGCAACAGTGTGCAAGTACTGAGAACCCTTGCGCGCTGCATAAATTCAAAGCAGAAGCTAGCACTTGCAATGGCATGAGGCAATTAAGAATTCATGCATGGTCGCGATCGAAACAGTGCCAAAAGCCACAGCTTGAAACTGTCACAACGCAAAAACAAAAGATTAAAAAAAACACTGAGCGACAGTGGTCGCGCGATGCGGCCATTGTTGAGCGAGCGTTCAAAGCAACACGGAAGTATTCCCCCCTTGAGTCACACTCCCCGCGAGGCGATCGCGTACCAGTACACGCGCGCGCACCAAGGTGACCTGCTGGCCACTTTCCGATAGCCAATACGCACCTTTGCAATGCCGTAATCCTTGACATCGCCGTACTTCTTGAGGCCGTATTCGACGGCGTCGTTCACTATCTGATCGGGGGCATTCTTCTTGACGTCGGGGTACACTTCTTCCAGCTTGTCCAGTCCTTTGCAGGCCAGACTGTCGACGAAGCCGATGGGTGTAGCCAGCTTCTCCACGACCGGCTTGCCGGTGGCGACGGCCAGGGCGGCCGATCTCTCGGCAGTTTCAATCGCAATGGCCAAAAGGCCCGGGTTTGCCTTGGCCCGAGCATAGGACTGAGCTGCGGTTTCCCACAGGCTGGTGACTGCGGGCAGCTCACCCAGGCGCGTCACGAAGTTAGACTGCACGATCGGGCGGGGCGGTGCTTCGGCTTCGGGCATTTTTCTTTCTTGTTGAGCGCGACGAGGAAAGCTGCAACGGAAATAAAGCCGCCAATGAAGCTGCGTCGCTGCGTTCTGAGACGGGAGGCGAGCGATCACCGGTATTTGGACGCCCGGGCATGCATTACTTTAGTAGCTCTGTAGAGCTCCAGAGTCGTTGAATGCGATCAACAAGTTTGGGACGGCCGAAAACAACGTAAGTGAAAATCTACTCACATAGGATAGCTCCCACAGCGATGGGTGAGGTGCTGATGTAACGCCAAACTCCGAACAGCCGCTTATATATCAACGATACGTAAGCGGAACTGTCGTACCAACGTACGAACTTGACATCACGTACTTTACGCGCCAACATCCGGCAACAAAACCGAAACCGAAACTGGTTTATAAAAATGTTTTTGTTTCGAAATTTTTAGATGGATCCGAATTGATCCTTGCGTAATATAGGAACCTTTTATTTTGTATCCTTATCAATAATTTTAATAATAACAGTGAAATGATGCTCTGCTCAAGGGTCTCTATTCAGCGCACAAAAAGTGCAAAAAGTTCGTCTGCACGGCCTCCAGCGCAAGGTTACAGGGCACTGATGTGAAGTTCGCTTTTCGAAGTTACAAGAGCACAGTAGACCAGGAACCTTAGTTCGGGTAAAGACTTATCTAAAGGGTAAATTCAACGATCATGAGTAAGCTCGTAGAGAAATCTAACAATCTCAACGACACTATCTCTTCGACGTATGTAAGGTAAGTTAGAACGCGCCTCAGTACATGCAGTATATGAAAATTTCAGTATATTTGCAGTACATGAAAATTTGCCGGCGCGAGAAAATTCATAGTTCCTGACATTTCTGTTTTTCTAGGGCATCAAATGTGATTTCAAGGGAACCGTATGACATTTTCGCGGAGCCTGACAACGAAAATGCAGAGGATGACGTAGTTCAGCATGTCGTTGAACAGAACGTTCCCAAGTAGGTCTAAATGTGCTCAGACGTTTGACGTCGTTAAAATTGATTATGCGTTTTTATTTGCCTTCCACCCACCATGGTTCATTCAGCGGCTACCCACCACGTAGAAGGTTCGATTCCCGTGGTTGCAAGGGCAGAGAAAAACAAAAACGTCCGGGTGTGCCAGCTGTCTGAACACGTCAAGACCCCATGGTTTGAGCAGCAGCAGGTTTACAGTGTCGCTGCGGAAAAGAGCAGCGCGGTGCTGCTCATGCAGGCTCCTTTTCAGAAGTTGTTTTCTCCGCGACAACAAAAAATACTCCTCAAATTCTTTTATGTGCTTTAGAAATAACATTGAGCTATCGATCGTTTGATTACTTTGAATGACCGTACACCGATTCCCACACGACCTTTTCTTGCCCCCATAAGTGGCGATTTTTGTAAAATTTCGATATTAATAATTTGTGGGCAAAACAATGCTGCAAGGCTCTGTAATTTAAATTTTTTCAATTATATTTAAATGTCCTATAGGGCCAGTAAAAGAAGTTTTAATTGTTGCGGTCATTCGCTTTAAAGTGGACCAAAAGAATTACCAGATATCGACGACTTTTCTCGAATTCCTGCTGTTGATTCGGGTATAAAATCGCTTAGCTCGGCGTCTTTTTTTCTTAACGGAAGCGTAGCCTATAGTTATATACATTTATCTGCTCACCTACACTTTCATAACAGGTAATGGTTCTTTAGATTTTTTTTTTTTTTAAGTATCACTTTTCATGTCTTTCGCAGGTCTTTGGAGGCCGCTGTAAGGACAAAAAAATTATCCATAAAAAAGCTTTGCGAGTATCGTCTCTCGACTACCCTTTGCTAAAATTAATTTTTGAAGCATATTCCGAGAATAAACGTTTTCCAAGAATAAACGTTTTCCAACAACAACAACAAGCATATTCCGAAGATTTAAAAAAAATGTCGGGTCTTCTTTGCCGTGGAATCACCCAATTGACAAACAGGAACACCCATCACCACACCAAACATTCATGCACTGGAAATCCGGCAAAAAAAAAAAAAGATAAAACATGCTACTCACTCCACATCTTTCACATGCATTAGTGATCAAGACTTCCGACTGCGGGAACTGCAGTTTGCAGCAAAGCATATTTGCAGCGCCGCAAACAGCATGTATCTCGCACCCTGCACATGCACACAGAATCCCAACGTTCCCCACACACTCAATTCTTCCCCCTCTGGATTAATAAGAACGGAGACTGGACGATTCCAGGAACTCCAGTGCAGAGGTATACAGCGAAGTCATACTGAACGAGCGGAAATGGCCCTAGCTTTTACCAGACCCAGCTAGCGTCCGTAGTGGGAGACCTCTAAATGCTGGCTCCTGCATGGTGAATGGATGAATGAAATGAAGTCACCATCTACTTTTTTACGCAACGTAAAGACGCGATACGAAGAGGCTTGCTTTCGTGGGAGTGCTACAAAACGATGGATGACAAACATTAATTGAAAATTCGAGCCCTAAAACTGTCGGTTTTGTATAATGTGGTCGTACTCCTAACTCGACGACTTTACTTTCGCGAGGACCTAATTTTCGTGTACCTCGCAATTGAAAACGGTCTTCAATTTAGCGAAAATTTTAGCAAAACGTCACGCGTTAGACGCAAAAACAATAGCTGGCCGGCTTTTTTTTTTCTGTTTTTAAAGCACCCAACGCGACTACCTTATATAGTTTAGGATAAGGATGCAGAGCTCAAATATCGCGCAGGCTGGATTATATTTTGAGCGGGCGGAACAAGACTCAGCTTGAAATGTATTGAAGCTCTAAAGAATAGAAATATAAGAAATAAACACAATAAAAATAAATATGTAAATAAACATGTACTCAAACCTCGTCATAACGAAGTTGAAGGGGAGCCGTAACTATTTCATTATATCCATCATTTCGTTATATCAGTTATAACAGTTTACGGCCCACTGTACCGCTTCGAGGCCACGCATGCGACGGAAATTGAATAGAAGAGAAATATTGTGGTGGCTCGATGCGCGCACTGCCCATTTTATTCTCCGGTAGACACAGCTGAAACAGTCCCTGATGGTCCTGTGTTTCAGAAATCGCATGGGAAACACTTTCTCTTCGGCGGTGGCCACCGCGTTGATTCCGTTTTCGCCGTCACCATGGGCGCTGAAGAAACGACGTTGAAAGATCAACCTATATTGGTATCGAGTGCCTGAGACAACGTAGGCACGTCGAACGTGTGTGCATGGGAGACCACGGCGTCTTCGTCGTCGCTTTCGTCGGTTTGTTCGGTGATATCTGTGGCAACCGCACGATCCTGTCGGCTCATCCGTGATGGCCGCGTCGGCATCGGCGTTTAAATTATTCGCAAAAAAATGATCTGGGCAACAACACCGACGTCACCGCCTCCGGTCCACTGGCTGAGCTAGGGACGGAAGTTTTAAAACAGCCGCACCTAAGAAAGAGGTTGAAATCTGAGGAATACTTTACGCACTGTGGTCGGAGAAAGAGAGAGAGAGAGAGAGAGAGAGAGAGAGAGAGAGAGAGAGAGAGAGAGAGAGAGAGAGAGAGAGAGAGAGAGAGAGAGAGAGAGAGAGAGAGAGAGAGAGAGAGAGAGACACTGACGGGTCAATTTTACTTCGTTACACCGAGGTTTCAAATGCATGGTTTTCTATGGAGATTTCAAGGGGCATTTCATTGACTTCATTATATCCGTTATTTCGTTATATCCCGTTACGTTATAACGAGGTTTTAGTATAAATATGCAAATATAATGGGACAGCCAGAATAACTGAAACCCTCGTATGACAACCGAGGTCAGCATCGTCTTATGGACGCGCGCATGCTGTGATGTTGATTACTATTGTGATTACTACTGCTATTATCATCATAAACAACAACTTACTTTTTGTGCTTTCAGCTTGCCGAACGGATCTGAAAACAAAATCGACGATATACTTGACAACGTCGTGCGTCAGGTATGGTTTTTCTTACTCGTTTCTTCTGTTCGTTCACGAGTGTCGGCTGTGTATAGCTAACTGGATTGCGGCCACACGCGGTGTCGGGATCCAACGTGTGACTTTGAATGGCGTTGGTATACCAAAATAAATGTCAGCGACATCGCGCAGGTGGACACCGGAAGCGTGAACGAAAGCAAGTATTTAGCGAGTAATACATCACGCACTATTATGCTAGGCAACTGATGACGACTCGTGTAATTTTCTTCCTAATTTACCTCCCCCCCCCCCCCCCCCCAGCAATCCTGATGGAATGAGGACTCTTGACACCTACCAAACACTTAAAACAGGAAAGAAAGGGAGCAGTGGCATCCTGCTCATACGTGTTTTGTTTTGTTTTTTTTTTCTAGAAGGGGGGGGGGGGGGGGGGCAGCGCTTATTGTGAGACCAGAACACGGCTGTAATAAAGTTTCGAGAGTAAATTTATTTCGCAGGTGACGACCCAGAATAAACGAGAGGTGGTGGGAACAACAGACTTTTTTTGTTTGCTGGTAGCCTGATATGCATGGCATTCTGTATATGTGTGTGTGAGTGTGCACTCACAAGCGCGTGGCGGGGTTTGCGCAGGTGAACGCCGAGATCAAGGAGTGCCTGGAGCAAGGCAGGCCCTTCATCAGCATCCTTCGCTCGCCCCCCGGACACGGGAGCGGAGGAGCCAAGAAGCGACACCGCAGGCAGCGGTAACAATAGGCTATACACATGTTCTTTGCATCCCACAAGGCTAGGGGAGGCGCTGTTAAACGCGTGATCACGTGTTCAACCCCGATCGGTTTTCGTCCGCACGTGAATATAAACAAAAAAAATGCTTCTCTCTTTTTTTTTGTGGGTCACATATTATACGTGCCCCGGGCCCCTCCACGGGTGCATACATTGGCCAACAAAGCTCACGGGACTCGCGTAGAAATGCCCTAGTTAAAAAAAAAAAATTAAAGCTAGGTCACTGCGTGCTCTCAGTGGGGTCACAACGCCAGTAACTTTCTTGCGATTGCATCATAAAGCGCTTTATGATGCAATCGCAAGAAAGTTACTGGCTCGAGATTATGACCCCGTTCGGGATTATTATCTCGCTCGAGATTATTACCCCGCCCCTCACCTGCAGCCACACGCGCGACCGCTCGAAGCCGTCAATAAATGTCCGATGGGGTACATTGGCTGGACGCTCTGCTGCAATTCTTGGGTCCATAAAAATGATGTTTAGCGTTTCAAAAACGACAATCATTAAGCCTCCCACGTGTGCCACAGACAGTTTAGTTGAGTAGCGCTGGATACGTATGATTACCAGTGTTTTGTCAATCTCCATCCCAGTTTGTCAGGGTGTATTATCTACCATAAACATCCGCAATATTGAGCAAGAAGGAAGCAGTTTCTTATTCTGTAGGAGCGTTACTAAACTTTACTAGAAGTCTTCTACTTCTGCGTGGTAAGATCTTATCTCTTCCAGAATTCCTTATATACATGCGTGGTCATTCATTTGAGAACGTTCGTGTATGCGTGTGACCATTGAAACTTTAAACAGGAAAAACGAACCCCCTGACGAAGCAAGACCCTTGTCGAAATGTCTTTACTGGGCTGAGTCTGCCCCTGGTTCGAAATTTTGTTTCTTATTGCATAGGTAATATAAATTAAAGACATTTAACGTTTTGTACGTTTCTTACTTGGGAAATATGCCCTTTTAATTGTTTTGCCTCGTTTTCCCTTTAAGTAGCGTTGTATATCCTCTTCAGACCTCGCGTGCATTAAAATGCACATTTGCTTCAACCTCGGTTTTAAATTTCGCGCCACTGCTGCAGCAAAGACCGCGCGCGCGACCACATCCTCTATCATGTGCTGCCATCTGCCCACGAATTCAGGAAGCGCACCGCAGCGGGAGCGCCGTTCTGAGCTTAGAAACATGGCGTCTTTCTCGACATCAACGTTCTACTCGAGGCGTCCAAGTTAGTTGCAACTTACGCTATACTTGTCGGGTAATACTTTTTAATTATTGTTTTAATCTACTCGCAAAGTGTTTAGGAGTAATTGCCGCACGAACTGTAACTTTAAATGCCTACATTTTTGTTCGCGCAAGCTGTTTTCTTGCAGTGTGCATTATAATGCACTCTCGGTCTCAATTTATGTTTTTGCATGCCTATCCGCTTTACAATCTCATGTGTTCCTTGCTCTTGGGTGTGAAATTGAGCGTTTATTTCTCCTAGGACTCACTGATAAAGAAGCTGATCGTGTGCACAACGTGCAACATTTTCCTGTGCGTAACAGCAATGCGAAACTGCTACAAGCAGTTCCACTCGAAATAAGAGGTCTGTTTGTAAGGAGCAGCAGCTGAATTCTTTTGTACATGAGTGTTGTACAAATAGTATGTTTTAAGACCCAGTGTGCATTATAATGCACACCCTGATGCGCAACATCCGCTTTATATAGAAGTGCAATTTTTTTATTGTGCAATAAACTATCTGCAGACATTCCAAAAATGTGCTTTTCTCGCCCCTGTGTGGCCACACATTCCACCAGGTCTGAGGAGGATATGACATACTAAAGGAAGAGCAGTACCATAAACTAGTTTCCCCTGTACCATTGATTAACGCATATGTTTCTCTTATATCGTGAATATAGAAGAACGAATGTGCAGGAATACGACGGTTGCGAATGCTTTCAATTTGCTGCATGCCCAAAAATAAGCACAGACCATCACCGAACCTGAAAATAGGGGTGCACGTGCACCTAAACTATGCGGACGCATTCCTATCACACAACGCATTGTCCCTCTGACGGCCCGTTTTTTCCGATAACGTCTTGAACCCTGTGTTGAAACATATCGGGCACCGTGTCGGTGCTGTCGTACTCTGGAAAAAATATATAAATGTTATCTTCACTGGGGATCGTTTTATCGTGGCCGGTATGCACGCTGAACGGGCAGTTACGGCGCGCGCGTTAACTGGTGCGGCCGCGGTCAGACACATGTGCGTCCCAGTAGTCCGGCGGTTGGACGCACGCGGGAGGCCCACCCAAACCAAACCGGTTTAGATGGGCTACTCCCACGTCCGGCAGCCACACCGGTTCTCGAAGTGGGAGACGCGTGCGCAGACGCGTGCGCAGACGCGTCTTTTTCCGCTCATGTGAAGGTCCGGGAATGTGAGAGGATAACACTTTATACCAGGCATTAACAAGAAAAGCTGTTATATCGAAGCGTTATAGCACGTCGCCATATCCCGTATATAGACCGTTATATAGCACTTTGCTTGCAGCTACATCGTTTCAAGCATGCACTCGCGGCATGCGTGAGGCGCAAGTAAATTGCCAGAATGACAAGATAAGCTCACTTCGACCTTTTCATATGGCAGGAGGGAATGAAGAACGTATACTCAGGGCTCCGCCTCGCACCTTACCTATGCTTCAATAAAGCTCGCTGTATCCTGCCAATCGTAAGCTCTGTTTTGCAAGACCAACACATGCGGAGAATGTATGTTTGAACACACTGTGTGCGCTTACTCATATGTTCTCGGGATTTTTCCGTCCCGCGGTGTAAACAGAAAATCGCGCTTCACCTTTTTTGTCGGTGCTGAAGTTTAGGGCTCCATAACCATTACGCGAGCTTGCAAGCACTGGAGGCGGGCACGTGCCCGAGCTGAGTAGAGAGGCGCATGGAGTCAAAGGAAAGCGCCACATTTCATTGGCGCCCTCAAAGAAGGTTGGGGTAATCACAGGGCGTGTTAGCCATGGTTGTCTAGCATTTTTTACTGTTAATTGAAACCGGCCGTCTGTTTATTTTTCGCAAATTTCTTCACTCCTTCCCATTGTCTTTCTTCCGCGCGGTTAAAGTTCAGTATAGCTAATATATACACATTCGCACGCTGGTCTGGGGGTCGATAGTATTCAACTCGGTATTGTTTTCGGTCTTATGCCGAAATGCACTGCACGCCACTTCAGAGTGTGTGTTTCTGACTCATGATTCTGCACTCGACAGTCGGTCGGTGCAACCGAGTACGCGTTCATTGTATCTCCGCCTGACTCACACAAACCGCGGCGCTGCTCTATCGATGCCAAGTTGCACGCACGCACTACACGTTGCGTTATTTCTGTTTGTAATTGGTTAAAAAATTTTGCCCCGAGCCTCTGAGAGCAGTGTGCATTTTGTACGATTTGTCCGCAAGTAACGTAAGAAAACTAGGGGATGTCTTGGAAGACGTCTAATTTTAAGGATTTTTTTAGAGTGCCTGCCACATTTTGCTTCGTTTAATTGTCAGCACAAAGGCAGGCTTGACGCCACCAGGCGATGCAGTGTTTGATATTGAATAATGTACTTCACCGAAAGACACGTGCAGTGATTTCTGAAGCTCTACCATCAAGGATGTAATCAATCGCTATCACTGGCGTTAGCGCTATATAAATTCAGATGTAGAAGCATTGCATAGGGACATCCTTGAGCATCCTCAACACCTGGTGACCTTATAAGTCCAGTTCGGCGTTGCCAGCGGCCTGGCGAGCGTGATTTAGTGGGCGTCTACCTCCCTCCCTATTCGGGCCTCTTCGCCCACCAGCAACCTTCGGTCCTCCCCTTTATAATTTAAAGAATTTATCATCACCATTATCTGTTTATCGGTAGCGTCAAGTCGATAATGTTGCGACAGTAGGCAATCGATAATACCGATTGTAACAGTCCGGTAATAGTCGACTATCAGTAGCAGTATATCGATCGAGAGTTTCATGGCAGTACTGTGTACTGTCGACAGCCTGCCGATAGTGTGTCGATACTCGACTATATATATTAGCACTGTCGATATTTAGTTCGATTCTCAGTCGCCCGCTGCGGTGGCTCCGTGTCTAAAGCGTTGTGCTGCTGAGCTCAAGGACGCGGATTCGATTCCCAGCTGCGGCGGCCGCTTTTCTGGTACTAGATGAAAAAGGCGACAACGCCCGTGTGTCGAGGTTTCGTCGCACGGTAAGATCCCCAGGTGGTCCAAATTCATCCGGAGTCCTCCACCACGGCGCGCCCCATAGGCCAGTTGCAGCTTTGGCGCGTAATAACTCCAAATTTTGAACCTAGAAATTTGGTTTCAATTGTGAGTCATCGATAGTAGCGACAGAGTTTTAGCACTCCGTATGATCCGTCTGTTCCGTAATTACCGGGTTAACCGGGACCCTACTGCGCCTGCGCGCGCGGGATGGGTGAGGAGGCACGCCCCACCGTGACGAATGCGCGGACATGGCGAGGGCCGGCCCACGGAACTAATCCACCCTACCGCGACGAATGCACAAGTGCCCAGACGAGTCCCGGTCAACACGGTACGCACGTACAACACGGAGCATACGGAGTGCTAAGTCCTTCATCGCCACCGTTTTGTCGCGCAGGCCCGCGGACGAGGCGATGGACCCGGAGTACCTGCTGCCGCCTCCGCGGAAGAGTCAGCGGGCGGGCCGGCGGTCGGAGCGTGTGGGCGACCTGGGCGTGCGCTGGATGCAGACGCCGCACGCCGTGAGCGTGAGCCGCGGCATGAGCGGGCCCCAGCCGCTGCGTCCCTTCGACGATACCCGCGTGATGCAGGCCTACCGCCTGGCGCTCTGGCAGGACCGCGCACGCCGCTTCGGCATCCCGCTGGTACATGCCGCTTACGACAGGGCTCATCAAATAACGGCTATAGAATTAGTGGGCCCGTGATTGCAAAGATTCCGCCGGCGAACGGGGTAGCGATGCTGGTGGTGGTCAAATCTGTCGTAGTGATTTTGGTGGCGGTAGCATAAAAAGCAATGGCGTGCACGTGCGCGAAAATGGCAGCATCTCCACTCCGTGGATGATGGCGAGGGTGCGGAGTACTCGGACTCGAAACGACATCCAAATTGCGCCCCGAGTGACATCCGATTTGCGCCCCCACCGTCATTCGATTTGAGCCGTGAGTTGCACCTTGATTATTCACTAACTGAAACTGCAACTCACGGCTCGAATCGAATTTCGCTTGATTTTCGCTTGATGGTGGTGTGCGCCCGGACACTGGGAGGTCCTAGGTACTCAGCACCGTTACAGGCGAGGGAGTAAGCCGTTTGACTCTCGGGTACTAACTGACGATCGTAGCCCAATGGGTTAGACGACTGACACTAACTCTGTCTGGTCTACCGGACACCCGCTCGAATCCCGCCGGTGCCTGTGTGATTTTTTGCGATTGCAAATGCTATGTGCACGGATGCGGACGGACATTGTGCGGACCTAAGGTACTCCGCATCTAAAAGAGTCGGTGGGATTGACCATGATATGGGCCTCTTTTATTGGCCATTTCGGACTGCTCGTAAGTGCTCCAAAGCAGCTCCGTATTTTATTTTCCCATGGAATTTCCGTTGCGAGAGCAATTTCGGGCTGCCCAGGAACTACTCGATGCACCTCTGGGCACGTGGATAAAAGCGACCAAATGTACTGCAGGCCACGCGCGGAAGGAGACAGCGCTGCCGCTGTGCTGGTCGATGATGATGACGCTACTACCTCAACTACCACACGGAGAGCTGCAGCTCTCCGTGTGGGGATCACTAGTTCGGTACCATCCCCAATAATTACATTTAGAAAAGCTATAGGAGCAATAATACTAACAAGATATAGAAAGCCGTCACAGGACCCCCCACAGGCGTTTAATAAGTCTGTCTACGCACATGTGGTCTCCCCAAAACTTTCAGGACGTGAACGACCCCACGGTGCAGCAGTCCCTCCACGCGGTGCAGGCCTTCGACTTCCAGGCGGCCAGCAGGGAGGGCGTCGACCCCGATCCCGACGAGCGCTCACCCCAACTGCCAGACGACTAACGGCGCCCGCCGCTCTCTCCTTCCTCGAGCAGTTTTGTGCCCTACTTATATTTTACCTCTGTTCTGAATTGTATCCCTACTCATGTTCAGTAGTGCGCAGGTACTGTTCTGTTTTCGTTTCTTTCTTCCATGTACCCATATCTGAGTGCGAATGCCGGTTTTCGTTTTTACTTTTATACGTTATTCAAGTTGTATTCTGTGTCGGTTTTCTAGTGCTTTCGTTTTCTTCACGTTTTTTTACGCATTTTCAAGCCGGGCGAAACTGCAGGTGGACTGCTGTTCTCTTTTGTTGGAAGCCACGGTATGTCGACTCAACGGCGTCGCGGAGAAAAACGCACATCGCTGCGCACATGTGACGCCGGCGCGGCACGCATGCAAATGCATATGAAAATAAAGCTGCGCCTGTTGTAGAGATGAAATGATGTTCTGTTCATGATTATTTGCATTTGTCCGTGTGTGCGTGCGTGTGTTGAAAGCAAAGCAAGAATTATTTCTCAGTACTTCTACCCAACTTTTGTCGGCCCTCGAATCTTGTTCACGACTCGCATTTCATTGTCGATTTCTCTAAATGCTATCACTCATTGGCGTAGCCACTGGGGGGGGGGGGTATTTATAGATATTTCCTTCTCTTCCTTTTGAACAAACGTGTATAAAATGTGCTATATATAATGACATTATGGCGGGTGCACCAATCCCGCCCCCCGAAATAAATTTCTGTCTACTCCACTACTACCACTGATATCTGTAGATTGATGTTCTGTCAAGTGAAGTGTTGTTTCGTCATGGATGCGTGGAGACAGACTTAGAGAGAGAGAGATATATATATATATATATATATATATATAGAGAGAGAGAGAGAGAGAGAAATAACGCTTGATTGGAGAGTTTAACTCCAACCTAAACAGGGGCTAAAGTTTAGAGTACTCGAAAGTTCGGAGTAATTAAAAGGTACAATGGTTGTTTTAATAAACCACAAGGTTAGTACACTAAAATGGCAACGGCTAAAAGATCACATGCGCGCTCAGGACACTACTTGGTATGCATAGGAAGAAAGACGCAGGTAAGATATTTCTTCCGTCTGCAGCTGTATCTTCAAGCAGCAGTTACCAATTGTGCCTCTTTCACCAAAGCCCGTTGTCACCCCATAAAAAATCCGGCTAAGGGCGGAAAACTACAACAAAAACACTCGCCGGGAGTACTAGCAGCTTGCGACGACATGAGCGTCGCAGCCGAAAATATTTACACCACGTTACACTTGAACGTGACTTGGCACATTCGTGTGCTTATTTCACGCACTAAGCTTTCTTACACCCTTTTTGGCCGAAAAGGGTGTAAGAATCTTGTCCCATGGCGAACGCATTTAAAAGGTGTTTTGGCGAAAAAAAAGGTGTACGGATGAAAAAAGGGTGTTCGAGTGAACACCCTAAAAAAGGGTGTAAGGTTGTTCAACACCCTAAAATAAGGCTGTGGCCAGGGCAGCTGTTTACACGGGTGGACTGAACATTTTCTACAAAAAGGGGGGGGGGTTGTACCTCACGATGTTTAAAGCAATATGAATTGGCATAATTTATTACCAGTGAAGCTGTTTAAGCTTAAGCTAGTTTCGGTGGCGTTAACAAAAAAATACAAAGAAAAAGAACTGCGACACCTGTAAAGGGTGCACCACCGCATATAGGGTATTATAACAGTGAAGCCGGCTTTCGAGCTTGTTAGAGTGTGAGCACAAGGGGCGTATGCGAATGCGCACCTCTTACTATACCATTTCAAAGGTTACTAGTCTTTACTGGATCCTAAAAGGCAAAAAAAATTGGCGCCGCTTGCAATAGTGGTGCAAGGCTGGAGAAACAGCATAGCTCGGGGTCCACGTAGCTTGTCTCCCCCTTGGATCCCCTGGCAGTGGGGGGAGGGGGGGGGGCACACTGCAACAGCCTTGTAAAATCCAGTTAAACTTGGCGTCACCCCTCAGCGGTCATCCTAGCTTAGCAAGAACATTGCAAAGCTTAGCAAACACAACAAAACTTTGCAATACCGGAAGAAACTAGGTCGACCCCCAGCTCCGCTGTTCTTTTTTTGCAACTGAACACCTATTTCACACCGTTTCAACACCCTACAGAAAGCCAAGCGTGTTGCAGTCGGTAAGCACCCTTTTCGCCACACGACTATAGTCTTTTTAATTTTGAAGGTTCAAATTGGTGTTTCACATGCCAAAGCTAAACTTGGGTCATGAGGTGCACCGCATATGGAAACGAGCGATCATTGCCGACGAACAATTATTTTTTAAGTGCGAATGCACTTCTTAAGCGACCCTGAATCACGCGTCCACCGCCGTCCGTCCGTCCGCACCACATACCCACTTAGGGCTATACGCCTCGAGCGCGGCCTGTAGGGGCGCCACTGAAATCCCCCTAGCGGCCCGTTTCGAAAGCAGGCGCGGGAGTTCCCGGCCCGCTCCCCCCTGTAGACGCTGCTTTTGGGGCTCGTTCAAGACAGCGATTTACCGTTTGTCCGCGTTAGAAATACCGAATGACGTGGAGCAGGCACTCTGTTTGCAAGCGTGCTGTGTTCACGATAAACGTTTATGACGCGATCTTAGTGAGATCTATATGAGCGCCGGGCATGTGTCACAGGCCGGCGTACCGAAGCCAGCATTTGCATGCAGCTGATTGCAATTCCGCTGTCCTGAAATTTAGTGGCAGTGTCTCCGTAAGCAGTGTTTCTTCCGATGGCCATGTTGCGGCCACGCACACTATGATGTAAATCGACTTTGTGCACCTACAAAATCCAGCGGAGCACTCATACCTGACAGCACGCAAGTTACGCCTGCCAATATCACATATCAGATATTGATCAGTACCATGAACAAGCCAATTTCACAAACATTGTACCAAAGAAGTACGACTGATAATGCAAAATTACACTCCGGAGTCAGCACACGATGACAAATTTAATGCTGGGTCGTCTTCTCCCGAGGTGAGCGCTCGCAAAGATTCATCTGTTACATTTATCCTCCACGAGAAGCGCGAAGATGGGCTTATAGATTAATCCGCGTCCGTCACCAAACTCTTCTTCGAAACATCGTCATATGACACAGGGAGACTACAGAATCTAGCATAAACCGAAATCAGAGACCCTTATCAGATACGACACTCTTCCAACCAACGAGCCCGTGTGTACGAGATTTCGGCGCAAGCTAAGGATCTCCAGGTGTTCAAAATTAATCCGGAGCCCTCCACTACGGCGTACCTCATCACCTCCATTGCGTCGAAGCGTTAAACCCTGCAATCAATCAATCAAGTCTCCCAACAGCACTTGTATCGCTTGTGCACTGCCTACCCTGTATTCTTCAAAAAATGCGTCCGCCGAGTGCTCCTGCAGCCGTTCGTTGAAGGCGAAAAACAAACGAAAAGTGAACACGCAGCTTGTGTGTATGATTACTAAAACGTTCATTCGTTGATTTCGCTCCGCATTTGTAAGCAACGATAGTTGAGCGTCCTCCTCCTCACCCCCCCCCCCCCCCCCCCCCCATGCCTAGCGAAATATCAGTGCATTTCGCATCTATAGTTGGTCTGGTGAATACTACCTTGCTCAAACAAACGTCTTTAGCATTTCAGAAGCTGCACTCGGTTTTTTTTTTATTCCCGTACGACTATTCTATTTATTCCCGACTTGCAGACCATTCATTTTCCCGTGGTTTCATTAACATATACCTCGGTTCTTACTATAAGGCATGAGTGGGCACATATCTGACAATGCACAGCCTTTGAGTGTACTTACCATTTTCGCGTGGCTTATATTCCCATAAAAGGCACACGTTTTTGTCAGCTATTGGGTTATCACATGCCCGAAACATATTTTTCTACGACGTACATATTCGAAGCAAAGCCGCATTTGTTGTCTGCGCTGCAAAACGAACCAACCTCTGACAGCAGTGCCAATATCAGGTCTAAACGAGGCGACAATAAATAGAATTCACTTGTGCTGACGTGTTCGAAGGTGACAGCAGTGATATGCTGCTGCCCGTCGCCGACGCCCGCAAGAGCGGCCAAGAAGCGCGCAGAACCGCCTCCCCGGGTAGCTCTTGTTGGCGTCAGAGCGCTCTACCAAGACGCGGCTGTTTCTTTTAAGTGCCCTAAACGTGCAGTTAACTTACAGACGTCACCATAACAAGTTGTTTAGTGCGCGTAAAGGCAAAGAGAAGCGAAAGAGTACCAAAACACTGCATGACCACCTATCAGCCACGCAGCGATAATCCCGCAAACGCCGCGGAGAAGCGGCGGCAGGCGGTGCAGCGATCGCGAATCTCGAGGCGTATTGGCCAAGAAGAGTTCCTAATTTCTTTAACACATACCCACTTAGGGCGATTGGCCAAGAAGAATTCTTTCGCATCACCCGTGCATTCCCACTTCCCCATCGACGACTGCTGCTTCGCCAGGAGCGGAAGTCGGGGCGAGTACTGCGGCGTCTACCTCGTCGGTCACGTCTACGCGAACCTCGTGTCGCACGCCGTGTCCACCTCGCCGGTCAGGGACGAGTCGCCGTACAGTGCCGTCTACACCGACGCGTACTCGGGCGACGGAATCGTGGTCGTCACCCTCTACCTCGCGCCAAACATCTCGCGCGACGACGTCGTCGAATACGTGCACGCGGCGATGGAGAGTGTGGCCAGGCGCGTAAAGCCCTCGGACCCGGTCGTGGTTGTTGGGGGCTTTAACGTGGACGTGCGAAAGGGCGGCGTGTGGTTGATGGAATAGATGCTCGCCAACCACTCCATGACGTGCCTACCGCTAGAGGCTCCCACCACCATCAACGGCAGCTACATCGACCTGGCCTTTGCGAGGAACTGTCTGATACGCGCGGTCTTGAAACAACTCTTGACCGTACATTTCAGTGACCACAAGGCGGTCATAATGACCGTCAACTACAACGACAACACCAACAAGTGCTGAATAAAGAATACTGTCGTTTCACTTTACTTGCGTGTGTGTGTGATCTCCTCGAACATACACTTTAATTCACCAAGATTTCCAGAGAACGACTAACGGGGTGTGTGAATCCCCACTTGATCACGCGGGGGTGTTAAATGCAACTAACGGGCGAATGCCAACACAGTTCAACATAACTCCCCCTCATAGCATCACCCGTGCATCCTTCGGGGAAATGCGGGTGTTTTTTTCTTGTGTTCGAAAATTTCTTGCGAGTAGAGAAGTATGTGAGGGGATGTCTTGTTCTTTACAGTGCTTTTATTCATCCAAGCATGGCCTTATTCAATGAACAGCTGAACACTTTTTCCACACCCTTTCAACACCCTAAGAAAAACCAAGGGTGTTGAAGTTGATCAACACCTTTTTTCACACAAAAGGGGTGTAGAGCTAGGAAAAGGGTTGTGAGATTCAAGAAGAATGATGTAAAGGCCTTCTAACACCGTTTTTCCATTTATGCTACACCCTTTTTGGCTAAAAGGGTGTAAAAAAGTTTAGTGTGCACACTTAACATCTCCGCAGCTCACAGCTTGAGCGCCACTCTGACTAAGAAGGCTGAGCTCATTTCGAAGGTCCAGGATAGATCCGCCACCATCCCCATGAGGACCGGTGGCGGCGCAAGCGCTCTCCGCAAGTTTGCGGTAGAGGAGGGGGGAAACAGTATGCTGTAAGGAGGAGAGTGTCGCGAAATTGTGAGGGGGAGGGCGGTCCGCCGTGGCGGCGCGCGAGTGCTCTCCGAAAGTGTGCACGCGTTCCCGCACGCGTCTAACCTGCTAGATATTTTGACGCGCCGCGTTGGAAACCAGATTGCTCGGACGGACATGTGCCCGTCCGTACATGTGTCTCGAGTAGTGACACAAAATTTCAAAGCTTAGATAACTACGTACAATGCTTCCTTTTTATCAGGAGATATCTCTCAGCAAGCTTCAACAGTTACCATTCAGTATAACATATTTTAAATCCATTTTAATCTTTGCCCGCACTTTCTCGAGAAAGCCCAGAGTGGGCCAGCATGACATCATCTGCTCCTTGCCCCAAACTGCCGATGTCGGGGACCCCGTGACGTAACCGACGCGCCTGCTGCGGTTGGCGCGCGCTGCTACGCTGCGTGTATCACGTAAAGGTTTTGGGCGGTGACGTCACGAGCACCCTCCTGTCATGGCGGCCGCTCGGCGTTCGTTCCGTCGAAATCGAAACTGACACGAATAAACGACGCCGGAAAGGATTGTTCACGCTGCCATCAGCCGTCTAATGTGCTATTCAATGATTAGTGGGTTAATAGGCACCCATAGCAGCGAAAAAATTAGCAGTGGCTTAGCTCGGCTATGCTAGGATATACGTAGCGCGTGAGCTAAGGTTCAGCTGGTTATTCTTAGCTTTCCTGGTTGTCTAGGACTCAGTTTGATTATCATGCTTACTGCTGCTTCAATGACACACACACACGGTGTACGCATTATGTGACACATGTATATTTATCAAGCGGCTCCGGCGCAGCGTCACCAATCGCCCCAGAGCTAAGCTGGCTCCACAGGCGCACGCCGGTGTTGCTGCGACGCACGAGTCATCGGTTCCACACCCGGCCACCTCTCGCATGATCATCAAGTGGATCGGGCCACCACGTGCGGAACGGAGGCCGGCGAAGACGCTGGGCGCGTGGGGTGTGTGAGAGACTCCGGGCAGCGAGCAACGTTCTGTGCACCGTGTGACGTCACTGCTCCTCGCGCATGCGCAGCACGGCTCTCCAGGAGCCACCCGAAACTGCTCAACCTCGGCCAGTGTAGCTCACGCTACAAAAACGTAACACCAAAATTTCGTGTCAGTACTCCTTTAAGACGCGGGTCGCTGTCTCTTCCTGAGAAGCACTTCGCGCCGCCGACGCTGAGGCTCATCATTGCTGCCGTCTAGAGAATCCACGAGTGAGTGCTGCCTCAGCGCACTGCTGCTGAGACCAAATATCGCATTAGGGAGTATCGTAATCACCAGCCTTTTTTTCGCACAAAATTATCGAATGAAGAGAGGTACAACTTCACGCCGCAAATCATTGATGTGGGTCTGACTTGTCATGACTTTTAAACTTTTCTTTGTTGCCGAATCACGTACCGTGCATTTCACGTAAATCTGTTGAAATAGCAATTCTTGTGTGGCTAATTTTCACGAAGAAAATAACATTACTTTCCCACAGCAGAATACTTGTCCGCTGTGTTTACTGCAAGTCGAAAATTTCTCAGTAAAATATGCTGTAAAATAAATACGAATTGAGCCTATAGGGGCCCAAAAGACAGTATTTGCTGCCTAGAAATGCCTAAATGGCACTTTTCAGTATAACGCCTCGAGCTTCGCGATCGCTGCGCCGCCTGCCGTCGCTTCTCCGCGGCATTTACGGGATTAGCGCTGCGTGGCTAATAGGTGGTCATGCAGTGTTTTGGTTCTCTTTCGCTTCTCTTTGCCCTTCCGCGTACTAAACAACTTCTTATGGTGACGTCTGTAAGCAAATTGCACGTTTAGGGCACTTAAAAAAAGCAGCTGCGTCTTTGTAGAGCGCTCGAACCCCAACAAGAGCTACCAGGGGAGGCGGAATTCTGCGCGCTTCTTGGCCGCTCTTGCGGGTGTCGGCGACGGCAGCAGCATATCACCAATGGAACCCTCAAATTCGTCAGCACAAGTGAATTCTATTTATTGTCGCCTCGTTTAGACCTGATATTGGCGCTATAGAGGTTGGTTCGTTTTGCAGCGCAGAACAAATGCGGCTTTGCTTCGAATGTGTACGTCGTAGAAGAATATGTTTCGGAGATGGACAATAACTTGTGCCTTTTCTGGGAATATAAGCCACGCGAAAATGTTAAGTACACTCAAAGGCTGCGCATTGTTAAGTATGTGCCCACTCACGCCTTATATAACCAAGGTATAAGTTAATGAAACCACGGAAAAATGAATGGTCTGCAAGTCAGGAATAAAAAGAATAGTCGTACGGGAATGAAAAAAAAAAATACAGTGCAGCTTCGGAAATGCTAAACACGTATTTATCAGACCAACTAGATGCGAAATGCACTGATATTTCTCAAGGCACGGGGGGGACCTCAACAATCGTTGCTTACAAATGCGGAGCGAAATCAACGAATGAACGTTTTAGTAATCCCATACACAAGCTGCGCGTTCACTTTCCGTTTATTTCTCGCCTTCAACAACGGCTGATCACTCGGCGGACGCATTTTTTGAAGAATACAGGGTAGGCAGTTCGCAAGCGATACGAGATATCGTTGGAAGAGTTGATTGATTGATTGTAAGGTTAATTTAACGCGCCGACGCAACGGAAGCGATGAGGCGCGCCGGGAGGGCTCCGGATTAATTTGGACCACCTGGAGATCCTTTAACGTGCGCTGAAATTTCGTACACACAGGCTCGTTGGAAGAGTGTGGTATCTGATAAGGCCTTCTGATTTCCGTTTATGCTAGATTCTGCAATCTCCCTAGGTCGCGCTTCTCGTGGAATGTAACAGATGGATCTTTGCGAGCGCTCACCTCGCGAAAAGACGACCCATGCATTAAATTTGTCGTCGTGTGCTGACTCCCGAGTATAATTTCGCATTATCCATCGTTCCTTCATAGAATGATTGTGAAATTTGAGCCGCAAAGTGTTGGGTGATTACTTACCATTACCTCATAGTAGCCCATATTTGCGGTGGTGCGTTGGTAAACACTTTATAAACTGGTATACACTCTGCTTTCACGCTTCATTCAGTGGTTGGCATGGCGCAGCCAAACAGTCTATCATTTAACGTTTATTTCTCTCTCTCTATCACGTTTTGGAATAAACACTTGCGTGCAAAACGAAACCAGAAGTAAGCCCTCTCATTGCCTGGGCAACGCCATCGCCATCGCTTTCTACAACAACGCAGAAACAAGATGGAAGGCCAGCCGATCTTCAACTGACCGTCACATGTGCGGAAATATTGCTGACAGCGTTGTCTTTGCCTAAGGAAGGCTCTTCAGAATGCCAGGATCTATCGAGATCCCGTTGCGCGACACCGACGAGGTACGGCTTCTTCTTTCGCCAACTTTTACGCTATTCTTTCGCGCTTCAGTGAACGGCCCTGTCGGCGTCCCAGCAAAGTAGCGCACCGCATTCTTTTCCCGTTCTTGTTGCTGATCTTGGTCGGTCACTTTCCAGGTGATCGAGCTCGACGTGGATCAGCTTCCTGATGGAGAAGAAGTCCTGGGCATCCTACGACAGGAGCAGGCCCAACTGCACCTATGGGTCAACCTTGCGGTAGGTCTCAACCAGTTTGTGATCGTTCTGCGACTCAGATGACACACGGAGCGCTGCAATTTTATTGCAGCTTGCGAGCATTGCATTGCGCCAGTCGGTCACCGATCTGCCTAAATGGCAAGGATCTGGAAAGAGGAGGGGAAAATAAGGACAATCAAAATCACAATCTAAATCAAAACCCTTGCGCCGATTCATGCGTATGTTCACGCATTAGTATGCGCATTGTGCTGGCGGGCGCATTTTCATCTCATCTAGCTACATGTGCCCGGATTAGCACGTATACAGATGCACAGATGGAAACAGCAGTGCCTGATAAACTGTCATTCATGGTGGATTCCTAATCATACTGCAGCGTAAAGATCAGCGTATCGGAACAGAGTTTGAAGGCTCGTGTTTTCCAAACGAAGTATTGCTTATCACTAACCTAACTACTTTAAAGCGCTAACCACATGTAGCGATTTTCAAGTGATTTGGGGACGACGCAACTAGCGACGAACTACTTTTCGCCGGGGACCAAATCGCGCAACGGATCGCTCGGTTCTGGGTCGCCAGAAAAAGTTGATCACCTCCCGGAAGGGGCCTCAGCGACTATCCAGAAGAAGAGCCAAAGTATCTATAAACGTTGAGGAGATCCGTCCTCTCCCTAAACCACAACTTCCGGCTTAAGGAGAGAACGAGCGGTGGCACAGTGCATCCTAGAGAAGTACGATCCTCTGCTTACTGAAGTCCGTTTATTTACCGTTTTTGTGACAAATGCACCCATAAAAAAAAACCTTGCGGCTGGGTGTACTTCGATAATCGTATTGGGTGCTGTGCGGCAATATTGGGATCGCGTTTCAAAGTCGTTGACGCAAACGCTTTCATGTGGTTACCTCATCGAGCGATTGTGGATCCCCGTATCATCACTCATTGCGTCGCTCGCAAAAATTGCTCCGTATGGTTACTGCTTAACAATGGCATTTGGGATGAATCGATGGCTCGTGTGCACATTTTATTCTCATCGCTGATGCCTTTCACATCATTTGCCACGCGATTTTGGTTATGTCACTCATTTCTGAGCGATACTTAGTTGCTAAAGACATGTTCCAAGTGCTAAGATATTAAAAACAATAACATTCCTAATTATTCCTGATATTCTGTGCATGCTAGACCTTACACACTAAAGTCACTCAACTGAAATTTACAAAACACTGATCGGAGATACGGAGCTGCTGAAAACAAGTTGCTCTTTTCACTTATTTATTTTTCACATGCCAAGTTACTCCATTCTAACCCTTTTGTCCCTGGTGTTTTCAATGGAGGGCACACTGCAAAATTTCCCTGGCACATCAACAACAAAACCAAAGTAGCTGGTTGTTTAGGTAATGCTTGTTAAGGAATGCCTCTTGTGATAGACACCACCATCTTTGTTTTTTCCTGGAGCCAAACTCCAGAAATACGAAGGCATTACAGTGAAGATAACGCTGACATCACGCAAGTAAAGTAACTGAGGTCCTAGTTCGACGACAAGTCTGTGAATCTGAACATTTCAGGAGTCAGCTTTATTTTTTGTTTGTCGGCTCAGGGTTACATACGATTTGTAAAAACCTTCAACCATTTTTTTCCCTCGAAATTTAATTTTTAGTTTGCTGATGATCTAATTTAGATGGCATGTATGTAAGCCAGTAAATACTTGCACTACAAAGTCATGGGGTCCTTCAGTTTGAGAAAGTACACAGAAAAAAAAAATTGGCCAGCGACTACGATACTCCCTAATACGATATTTGGGCGCAGCAGCAGTGCACTGAGGCAGCACTCGCTCGTGGGTTCTCTCGATGGCAGCGATTAGGAGCCTCTGCATTGTGGCGTGAAGTGAGTCTTAGGAAGCGAACGCACATCATCGTCACGCGCTTGCCCCCCTCACGTTTTCCCCGAGCGTCGTGCCGTCGAGCGCCTCGTGCGGGCACAGCATACTGCCCCCTCCCCTCCCCCACCTTGCACTTTCGGAGAGCTCTGGCTCGCGCCGCCACGGCGAACCGCCCTCCCCTCCCAATTTCGCGACACTCTCCTCCTTTGCTTTCTTTCACTTGTCGGTACAGCCATCGTTCGCTCGGTCACGACGACAGCGACGTGGCGCAGCCCACGAACAGGTAATAAAGGGCTGCGCCCAAAAACATGCGTTGTTTGAAGGGCTGACAGCATTGTGGAAAGACTGTGACTGACTCATTGATGAGTAGGCATACAAATTTCAGTAGACTACTGGTGGACGTAATAGGGTTCTGGATAACGCATCGTTACTGGCACTGCAGTTTTGTTACTTACAAAGAATAATTATTTCGGGAATTGTGACATCTGACTGAGCAGCTTCTATTGAGATTAAAATGTGGACCACTGTTCAGCTGGAAAAAATTGAGTTCCTGTTCTCCTCTTCACCTGGTATATTACGAATGTGATGATTACTGTGGACTGAATTTTAATTGCTTTTGTTTTGCTATGAATCAAGGTGTGAAAATAGGTAGTTTGTGCAGCCAGCTTAGTCATAATTTCAGGGAGCCAAAAGCGTTGTATATTTGAGATGCTTACCTCAAACATTTTCACAAAAGTAGGGAGGGAGCCATCGTCTTTTAAAATGGTATGTGCAGGCCATCTGTATCAACAGTGCTCTTGGTGCACTTGTTATATCTACTCTTCTGAAATTTGCATGTCATACATTCTTTTCTCAATGCTGTTTAAAACAGAGCGATTTAATATTTGAAAATAAATGAATTAACCTCCTGCTGCCATTACTAGGTCAGCCATGGTGAGATGCCGTATTTTTCTTCTCAAGGGGTTGTTTAACCCACAAACGAATGGCTTAAAAGTGGATTTTCTTGTTAATATTTTGAAAGGGTAGGAGGTTAATACAGTTGTTGCTGAGGTCGCGGGTTCGATTCCTGGTCGCGGCAGCCGCTTTTCTGATGGAGGCGAAAAGGAAAAATGCCCGTGTGTACGAGATTTCGGCGCATGTTTAAAGATCTCCAGGCGGTCAAAATTAATCCGGAGCCCTCCACTACGGCGCACCTCATCGCCTGCGTTGCGTCGGCGCGTTAAACCCTACAATGAATGAATGAATGAATGAATGAATAAATGAGGTTAATACAGTTGTCTAACATGTCAGCAATGATAAAAAAACAACAGGATTTCAACACTTAATGCAAAAAATGTGAGCATTGGTCCCCTGATAATAAAATTTGTTTGTTAGGGGGCCCGTGTTTGTGGCACTTATTTCAGATGACATATCAAACATTCCACTGTGGCTAATTGTCCAAATCGTAGGCCACGGAAGCAGCAACTAGCCCCATTCATGTGTTCAGTCAATCAACTACTACCGAGTGGTACAGCAAATGAGCCAGACATGTGCCTGGCTTTTCTTGCAATAATTGCCCCCCCTCCCAATTGCAGCTGGAGTACTACCGGCAGGGAAAGGTGGACGACTTTGTGCGGCTGCTGGAGGCTGGCCGCACGGAGGCCCGCCTCGACTACCGGGACTTTGAGCAGGACCAGATGACGTGCCTGGACACCCTGGCTGCCTACTATGTGCAGAAGGCCAGCAAGGAGAAGAACAAGGACCGCAAGCATGAGCTCTTCACCAAGGCCACCCTGCTCTACACCACGGCCGACAAGATCATCATGTACACACAGGTACGGGGGGCGACCAAGCCATCGCACTCGGCTCACTTCCCAGACTTTTGATCTGGGTTGAGCAAACCGGGTTTCATTTGAAAGGTTAGAAATGCGGGAAGTCAGTCAGGTGAGAAAGATGAAGTCCTAGCCAAAAGGTTTTATAGTGATAGAGGCACCTTCAGGCAAATTTGAAATGTGGTCTAGGTATCTGCAAGCTGGAAGGCTTTATTTTTATGTCTGTTGTTGTTTTGGGTTGCAGGACTGCTATTCTTGAAGCCCTTTACGAACACCTTAAAGAAACCATGCAGACCAAATATAAGTTGGTTTTATTCCGAAGATTTGGTGTTTTATAGTGCCCCAGGGCTTCTCTGGCACCAAACGATGCCTTATTCGTTTAGAAATAAAACAATTTAAGCTATAATTTTGATTGTCCTGCTGAATCGTGTGCTTTGTAACATCTGCAATGCTGTATCCAGCGAATGTACTGAAGCGAACGTAAGTATGCGGGCTAGGGCTGCAGCGAGCGGCAGAACACCGTGTTTGATGTCAGTCCTCCTAGATGGAACCACCATACTGCTCGGGACTGCTGTCTACCCTCGCTTTTTTTTTTCTTTTTTTTTCTTTTTTTATTTGTGTTGGGAAATGTTTGTTGCTCTTTATAGCACTCGTTTTGTGAAACATTGGGTATGCTCGACAAACAGAGCCACAGAAGATGCTCATGCTGGTTGGCCAGTGTAAGCTTAACAAGCTATAACCGGCATGGTGCCCGTAGTACACACTGGTGCTTCTGCGTTTACTTGTTTGTTCGTAACTTCCATTGTTTTACTGTACCATTCTTACTGCTGTGAAAAGAACGTGTATTAAATGTAAGCACAACAGCTCATTCTGCAAGCTTATGACCCCTGTTTAATTTGCGTTGAATCGCACAGCTGTCCAATCTCCAATTGCCAATCACCAAATGACAGAGTCTAATTACACCGCTGTCTGTAATAAGTCATAGGTTCAGTGTGGGAAATGAGCTAGTGGGTTGCGTGGCCGTTCTCTTTTTTCCTTATTATGTAGCTTATTTGAGTGAAGGGTGCATTGAAAGTGGTGTTAGTGTTATTCTAAAGAGGCAATCTTTCGAATGAACCAAATTTGCAGTTTGTCTGCATGGCCCTTTTAACAACTTCTTTTCGTTCACTTGATAGCATACCTGAACTGTGTGTATCAAAAAGGCATCTGTAGACCTTTATGCTAAAAGCAGAATGCCTTATGCCACAATAGCTTGTGCAGAGAACTGACATAAAGTAAAACTAAATAAAAAACATTTCTTGGAAGCTCGCAGTTACAAATATGGCTGTAGGTATGACTTAAGGCCCTAGAAACGAGGGGAAAAAAATTCGCCTTATTCCCTCGCACTAGTTATATCTCTTCTGGGCATGTATAGCAAAAAATTGAACGCATTTATAAATTGAATTTGCACAGTTTAGTGTGGCGCAGTGTTGCTGTGGGCAGGTACTGCCCCTTTTAAACATTACACATTTTTATTGTATTTATGTGTGAAACACTTGTTTCTGCTTTCTTATACATTCGATCATCTTCTTCTCTAGTGATGTGATGTTTCTCCATCTTGACTTTTTCCAAAATTTTCAGTCTGTTTCATTCCATAAGTGCAATTAATTGAATTTGGGGCATGAACGGCTCCTTTGTTGCTTGTGACAAACTTGGGTAGGTTTACATGTGTGGGTGCTACCCTCATCTTCCTTCAGAACCACTTGCTCGGAAGAGCCTACTTCTGCCTCCTGGAGGGCGACAAAATGGACCAGGCTGATGCGCAGTTCAACTTCGTGCTCAACCAGGTCAGTGCCCAGTTTTGCTGTTTTAGCAACACGTTGCTGCAAGGCAAGGAGAGAGAGAGAGGGTGGTGTGTGCCACTGTTAATTGTTCCTGTTCCCATGCTCTCCCAGTCCCCCAACAACATCCCTTCCCTCCTGGGCAAGGCTTGCATTGCGTTCAACAAGAAGGACTACAGGGGAGCCCTGGCTTTCTACAAGAAGGCCCTGCGTACAAATCCCAACTGTCCGGCTGAGGTAGGTGGAATTGCAGCCTTGGGATTACAGTCTCGAGTTTGTAAATCCTGTGTTTTGCTCGGTTTCTGTGAGTTGTCCCGTTTTCAGAATAGAAAGCCTGTGGAAGCCAGCAGTGATTCCTTTGATAGGGAACAGGATGTGTGGCTGCTTTGTGTGAGAGGACTGCTGTTCAGGCGTTCTGGTCGTATGGAATAGAGTTGTGGCCACTGCAGCACTGCCTGTCAGAATAGGCACACACACCATCCTTTTTTCAGGCATATATATGCCCTTGACCCTTCTTGCAAGAAGCAGACACTTAAAATGGGGCAGCTTTACTGGATACAGATCTTTGCCAGCGGTGCACTTTATTTCCTCCAAGTAACATGCATATGCATTCTCTCTTTGCTGTGTAAAACAGGATTTACAGAAAAAAAAAAAGAAAAACTGCATCCTTCTTGTTGATTGTACAGCATGGAAAAACCTAGGATGGAGCTTTTTATTCACAAACACTAGCACTCTTTTGCCATGCTTCGCATAATTTGTTTTTGTATGTCTTAAGAGGACCTGCACGTGTCTGCAGTCCGAAATACTTTAGCTCCAATGACTGTGTTTCAATAAACTCTTGCAAACAGACTCAGGAAGTCATGCTAGGGGGAGAAGTGGATCAGTACAGCCCCCTACCCCCGAAGTTTTCTCTCTGTTCAGCCTTTTTTCAGCCCATGCTTTTTGCACACATTATCTATAAATTTGAATGTAAAGACGAGAACAAGAGAAGAAAACAAAGATAAGATATTGTTTGTGTACAGATTATCTTTTGTAAATTTTTTTACCAGTGGGGTATAACACCCCCTTGAAAAATATTTCTGGCTACGCCACTGGGGGTGGGGGTCAATTTTTGGGGGGGAGTGGTGGCGCTACTTGCAGGGAGGGTTAAAGGGCTTGATATTGGGGAGTTGGTGCATGATGCTTGGCGGTAACTACGGAGCAAGAAAACGAGGACAAAAGAAGAAGAAGAAGAAGCACTGTGTTGTTGTACGTGTTTCTTCTTCTGTCGTCCTGTCGCTCCATAGTTACAAGCAGCAAGAGTGCTTCTTGCCAGCTCATTAAGGAAAAATGCACCGGGAACAATTGCTCGGAACTGGCCCGGCCGATCATATCTCTTCCCTGCACGTGCGCGCGTGCAGGTGCGGCTGGGCATGGGCCACTGCCTGTACCGGCTGGGCAAGCAGGAGAAGGCGCGGGCGGCCTTTGAGCGGGCCCTGGCGCTGGACGGCCAGTGCGTGGGCGCCCTGTCGGGGCTGGCCGTGCTGCAGCTGAACCGGCGGGGGCCCGAGGCGACCCGGGCAGGCGTGCAGATGCTGTCGCGCGCCTACGCCGTGGACCCGGCCTGCCCCGTGGTGCTCAACCAGCTGGCCAACCACTTCTTCTTCAAGAAGGACTACGGCAAGGTGCAGCACCTGGCCCTGCACGCCTTCCACAACACCGAGAACGAGGCCATGCGCGCCGAGAGCTGCTACCAGCTCGCCCGCTCCTTCCACGTCCAGGAGGACTACGACCAGGCCTTCCAGTACTACTACCAGGTACGCTCCGTCGCCGCCCCTGTGCATGTGGGACGACGGTGTTGACGGCTACCCTTCCTCCTCTTCCCCCCGCTCTCGTCGTCAAGGCCACCCAGTTTGCGCCGCCCTCGTTCGTGCTGCCCCACTTTGGCCTGGGCCAGATGTACATCTTCCGGGGGGACGTCGACAATGCGGCCCAGTGCTTCGAGAAGGTCCTCAAGGCCCAGCCGGGCAACTACGAGACCATGAAGATCCTGGGCTCGCTGTACGCCAACTCGTCCAGCCAGTCCAAGCGAGACCAGGCAAAGACGCACCTCAAGAAGGCAGGTTCCTCGCTTGCGCACTTGTTGTCAAATTGGGGTGCTCAGCACCCTAGACATGCTGCTGTTAGTCCATGCAGATGGTGCAGGCGGTAAATGGGAGGGGCAGTTTTGGTGTGACTTCAGCTTTCCACCTGAATGGGTTCGATGGAACCTGAAGATTGTACAGCGCACATTTTTTGGGCAAGGACATAGGAAAGAAGTGCACAACACAAGCGCTTGTGTTGCTGGCTACTTCCCACCACCAACCCACTAGTCACCATATAGCCCAACATGGTACCTTATTTGATATAGCCCTGGCAAAAAGTGCACAGTCAGCCCAGTGTTATCTGTGTTTTTTATAAATGGTTAGAAAAAAAATGTTTGGTGAAGTAATGTCGATAGCATGATCTCAATTCATTTTGATTGGTTGACGGAATTTTCGTCAACCAATTTTGTCAACCAATTTTTCCTGCTGTCCTCTTTCTTTTGTGTGCGTACATGTGTGTGTGTGTGTGTTACTTCAGACAGTTAGGATGTCAATGATATTGCATGAGCTTGTTACTCCAAAAGCTGGATGGAATCTGTATAGGGTCCAGGGTCGGCCCAGTCCTGAGTGACGTCCTCTTGAGAGCATTGTTTACCAAACACTAATAGTATTGTTGCGTCCCTTGACAGCAAAATTTTACCGGTACGTTGATGATTACCTTGTTCTCTTTGATACGAATGCCTATGACCCTATGTCTGTGTATTTCTTGTTTCTCTTTGAGCAGAATGGCCTTGGCCTAAAATTTACCATTGAGAACAACAAGGAAGCCTGTATTTATTTCTTGGATCTGAAATTGAAATTCTTGCCAGACCATGTTTGCTGGATGTATGCTCCATGGTCGTCGAACCTTTGCTAAAGTACAGCTCAGGGCATACCAAGTTAGTGAAAAATGCCCTGGTCCTTTCCTGCTTTTTTTTTTGCCGGTGACCAAGTTGGGCCCTGATCTGATGGAAGCAAGCTTCACTGGTCAGGTGCAGAAACTAAGAGACGCTGGCTTTCTGCTGGACATACTCTCACTGGGCTGCCAAAAGTTGGTTCAGAACATTAAGAAAGGTGGTAGAACTGAGCGTGCATCCACTGAAAAAAGAGCACAAGAAAATTGCTGTGCTGCCTTACATACATGGCCTCACTCATAGCTTGAAAAAGGTTGCATCTCGCTATGGTGTACAGGTTTTAATTTTCGCCTGCAACAAGTTGGGCTGATCGTGCGCAAAAGTCAATCACTGCGTAAACAAAAAACGCATTGTTTCCACCATAGAGTTTCATACAAATAACTAGAGGGGAAAAAATACTGGCGCTAGTGTCAACGCGAACATGGCAGCGACGCTTACGCTTCAGTGGGAATGATGGGTAGTTCTGGAACCGGATTGCGTCGGATCGAAATGAGCCTCTGGCTGCGCAAATTGTGTTTTTTGACAAAAAAAAACTCTTATTGCCCGGTTCTCCATTTGTAAATTACATGACAAACAAGAAAGTTAGTGACCAAAAACTGGTTTTGTATGAAATAAAACGGCACTGTTTAAATAAACAGCAGATGCGGAGTCGAGGAGGATTGGGAGCAGGTTTGCCATTTTTAGCGTTTCTGTCAACCAAGATTTTTTTCAGAACCTGCAACATAAAATCCTAAACGGTGCTTTACTGTGTGGCAACTCCTGTCAAACGCAGGTGACAGAGCAGTTCCCTGAGGATGTCGAGGCTTGGATCGAGCTCGCTCAGATCTTGGAGCAAAGTGATGTCCAGGGCGCCCTGTCAGCCTATGGAACAGCCACCCGTTTGCTTCAAGACAAGGCAAGCTCCATTGGCCTCTTGTTGCCATTGTTGGCGTGCCAAGCATTTTGTCTGATATGACTTCAAGTGTGGGGCTACCATGCTAGTCAGCTTTATTAACTTAAAATCGCAATAACCTTGTAAATTTAAGACAGCTGTAGTATTTTTCAGGTAGATTCCTCAGGTCTTGTACAGTGGTAATGCAGAAAATAAATCGGGTGGTGAATTTTTGGTTTTTAATTCTTGCGTTCTTTCTTAAGCTGAACTGAAAAGATAGTGAAGAAAAAAGGACTTCAGTCATAAGAAAGCCACTCTTGTTAAATAACTTGCTGATAAAACAAGTTATATTTACTCAGTGAAGTACACCTTGGGGCCTTTCCTAGGCAGACTCTCTACCACACAAAGGAGGTTTGCGTTACTCCACAATTTGTTAAATATTAGTTAATTGTCTTGCCTTTTGAAGTGGCCCGTATATATTTTGCAATGTATTTGTTGCTACGAATACGTTGTTTCATTACTGCTCAGGGAAATTCCAGTTCAATGGGCAGGGAAAACCTGTGGAAGCCGGGGAATTTTGAAGAAATTAAAGCCGTTCCACTCGATGTGAAAGCTGTCGGAAGTGCAGAGCAGTGATTCGCCATAATGGGCTGTATTGCCGTTATCTGCGCACTGCTGCCACCCAATGCAACTCAAATTTCCCACCTCGCAGTGCTCGCGCACTTCCTGCCTAAAACCGCGCCAGCGGGAGTTCTGTTCTTTTTGTGCTTGCTGTTCCTCCCGCATGTGCCGGCGTTGCACTGCCACTTTTTTTCGCTTACTATCGTAAAAACCAACCCAATGAGCGTTCTTAATTACATGAACACGGGCGCTGCCGGTTAATTACGTATATTTTGCCTCAAATGTACCTAGTTTTCTTTGCGCTAAACAACGGAGAGATGTATGACAAGCACCAATGGTTCACGAGTTTCGAATGCTTATGACTATATAAACCGCTTGGCTTTTGAAGCCTCTGGGTTACGCCGCAACGACAGCCGCTACAATGGAACGGCTCGTGGCTCTACTTGGGTCTAGTGAGCGAGCTACGACGACAGGCCGAGTCCCTGAAGTGCTCTGCACTTAAAAGTAATTTGCTAGGCACTTTGCCTACTGGCTTGTACTGTGTAAGTGCGTCTGCCCTTTTTGAGAGCCTGTTTTTCTCTTCCTAATGTGGCGTGACGTGAATCTGCAGGTGAAGGCGGACGTGCCGCCGGAGATCCTGAACAATGTGGGGGCATTGCACTTCCGGATGGGGAACCTGCAGGAGGCGAGGCGCTTCTACGAGGCCTCGCTCGAGCGCAGTCGCAACGAGTCCAACAACGACGAGCACTACTACGGCTCCATCTCTGTCACGACCACCTACAACCTGGCCCGCCTGTATGAGGCCCTCAGCCTCTTTGACAGGGCCGAACAGGCCTACAAGAACATCTTGCGAGAGCACCCCAACTATGTTGACTGTGAGTGCAGCCGTCAGATTTTTCTGCCGCCTTGTTGCAGGGAGGGACGAGGTGTTGCACTAAGATACCCTTTGTGGGTTAAGCATAAAATGTATGAACACTAAAATATCTTGTCAGTAGGGCTGGCCTTTCTTAAGATTTTGCAGTAGAAGTCAGTTGAAATACCCTTCGAAATTGTGAAGTGTGAGTGCCCACTGCCGTAACTCAATGGCTAATGCGTTGTGCTACTTACTGTGCGGGAGGTGGCAGGCTCAGTTTCAGACTGCATTGGCTGTTTTTCCTGGTGGACGCAAAAAACTGAAAACAGCGGTGCGAACAGGATCTCAGCACACAATTTTGCTACCACGTCAAAGGTGTCAAGCCACCAAAGATCTCGAGGCGGTCAAAATTAGTCTCTACCCTTTACTGTCTACGCTGCTCTGGCATCTCATATTCCTTTGAACCTAATGTCTTTTGATTCAGTGTGCAGGTCGTGCATATTTTAGTGGAAAGATGTTTTTAAGTGGAATTCAGTTCAAATGAGCATCAAGCCATATGATCGTCATGGAGGCCATTCAAGGCTTTTAAAAAAGTGCTTTCGAAACGCAAATGTTTGCACCTTTGTCCACAATGCCTTCATGCATTTTTCAGAAACTGTATACTAATGGTTTATACCCTTCGGGCAACAAAGCAAGTACAGTCAAACCTGGATATAATGAAGCTGAATTTTTAGTTACATGCAGGTTTTAAGTTAAGGCTCGCTTAAATGAACCGGAAACAAAATCAAAATGCTAGACATAGTGACAGCGAACTCATCCTTCAATGATTTATTTCACAGTGACGAACTGAGTGATTTCCGTCCGCTGCTTTCCTACGAGCTTAGTCAGTGCATGGCACTCCAAAGAAGTGATGTCACTTGCCCCCATATTCACAAATGTAACGGAAGTATCACTTTTGCTTTTGACTCTTTCGGGTGCCTTAACTCTTTCGGGACCGCTCCTATAGGCCATCGATCACATATGATCGATGGTTTCGCGAGCCTGCAGAATAAAACTTTTCGCTCGATGGAACACCTAGCGACATCTAGGAGATAGTTTAAAAACTAGAGTTTTCTCTTTTGTGAAGTTTCTTTTTTTATCGCCAGGCGGCAACGCATCAGATATTTTATTCTGGCGGGCGGTGGTTCCGAATGTAAACATACTCACGCGCGAGCGCGATAAGAGATCCGCGTCGTCTCGTCTCGCATATCTTCGCCTTCCACTGTGGATTTTGACGATGAGAGTGGCAGTGAAGAGTCGAAATGCGACTTTAGAGATCGCATTTCAGCTCGAGTGAGGATTCGGGTGTCGATCAGCCTGGAACATGAATCGCGCTCAAAGGTGGGTGTTGGTTTCGGTTTCAATTGGCTCTGGAATAGGTATGTGCGCTCGAAATATGTTCTGGCTGGTTTATATCTGTTTGCTAGGGTGTTAACTACCTATGGTGGTGATCTCCTGCCACCAACGCAGAAACGGATCAAGTTTTCGCTGAGACGAGACCCCGGCGTGTACCTGGGCAACGACGTAGCCATGGCCCTACTGCCAAAGAAATCACACACAAAACAAAAAACCAGTTACACCTAGCTGCATCAAACTTTCGTGATGAATAAACAAAGCATTGTGTGAGATTTTGTATATCCTGAAATAATTTTATTCTTTTTTAATATTCTTAGATTTACGCTATTTTCTATCTTTTTCTGTAGTTTTTTTGCGAAGTTCTTACTTTCTGATTTTTTCATGGTGCTATCGTCAGTGTTGAAGTAAAACACGGTGTTGTGTGTCAAAGAACATATAATTAGCTGCATTTTGGTATATGCTAAAGCAGGATGGTATCTTTGCTTCATGTAATCAATTTTTTTTACCGAGACCTCCCTTTTTCATCGCTTTTTCTGGCGGTCCCGAAAGAGTTAAGCGTTTCAAGGACCAAACTTATAGTGAAAGGATAAGTTGATGCTCTTTCTTGGACTCAAAATTGGTGAGAGGGTACTAGCTGAGATACTGTAGCAGGCGGCGACATTCTTTTCTCGCCGGTGGAGATAGCATTTAAAATTGGGAAGTCGTCTTGGAAAGGCAAAACCTTTCGTCTTCTGGCAGCAGAAATAATCACCAATGAACAGACGTCACAGATGGCTGTGGAGACGGGCAACTACATCGCCAGCAGGCAGGCCTAGCACCTAACCGACACCGTACTCACACGTGGAAATGCACGGTAGTTCGCAGTGAGGGCGGAAGTCTCTAAATTGGTGCCTTTCTCCAGCCGATTTCTCGGAAAACGTTACAAAAAAGAAATGGCTCATCGGTGTAGCAAATTCGTTGCATCAAGGTTAACTGTCACAACTACTTCGTTACATAGAGGTCACAAACACATGGGTTTCAATGGGGCTGGCACTGGGGAATTAAAAAACTTCGTTAAATCCAGGAATTCATTACATAGAAGTTCATTACATGCAGGTGGTTTAACTGTAACAAACATGGCAGCGAACTTTACAATAAACTTCTGGTAGTGAGCCGCCTCTATTGTTCTGACGTTTATTGATATTATGCTCCCCATCCCAGCAGTGTAGAAAGCAAAAATTTTGCAAGCAGCTCGCAACCTGTACCTGACCAACCCACCAAATTACTTTAAATTTGTATTTTAATTATGGGCGGTGGTTTCACTGTGAGAAGTTATGTGTGATTTCATGAGTCCTACGGTAGGAAAGCGGAACATGACAGCAGCAGCATTTCTGCAACATGGCAAGGGAATGTTAGGACTTCCGCATTGAAATTGTACAATAGCTTGGTGGGTTCCGAACACCATTTGAAGCCTGTCATTTGAGTTGAGCGGCATTCATTTTTTTAATGCATTTGAAATGCCAGCGGAACATGCGTTCTGAGGCCCAGGTGAGGCCCAAAAAGCTCCAAATTTAATTTTATTTTGGATTCGCTGGCAACAGATATGTTTGTTGCTGCCCTGGCTTTCTTTTCCCCTTCTTTCCTTAGCAGCTGGTTTTCAAATACCTCAATTTCACTCTCTGTAACCCAGCATAACCTAGCTTTATCGTTCATGTCCCTATGGTCTCTCAAGTTTATTTGTGAGCTCAACTGGATTGTGCTTCTTTTGTACCTTCTTGACGCAAGGTGTAACAAATGTGCCAACTTTACTCTTCTGAGGCCTAACTGGGAGTTTACAGTAAATCCTTTGTGTGTTGCTTACCCCCCCCCCCCTTTCCCAATGGGTGGCAGGCTACCTTCGCCTTGGCTGCATGGCCAGAGACCGAGGACAGATCTATGAGGCTTCTGATTGGTTCAAGGAAGCCCTTCAAGTAAACCAGGTAAGAAGGAGAGGCTTGCAACGGTTACGTCCTGGGTTGCCACGAAACTATGGGCAGCTATTACAGCACGTGGGCGCTCTTCTCCTCGCAGGAGCACCCCGACTCGTGGTCCCTGATCGGGAACCTGCACTTGGGCAAGCAGGAGTGGGGACCAGGCCAGAAAAAGTTTGAGCGCATCCTGAAGGGCTCCCCGGGAGACGCCTACTCGCTGGTGGCCCTGGGCAACGTGTGGCTGCAGACGCTGCACCAGCCCATTCGGGACCGGGACAAAGAGCGGCGGCACCAGGACCGTGCCCTGGCCATGTACAAGCAGGTGCTCCGCCTCGACCCCCGCAATATCTGGGCTGCCAACGGAGTCGGTGGGTGCTCCTTGCTCATGGGAGGGGGCTGTGTTCATGGAGGGAATTGAAGCGAATCCGTCTGGTGTCGTAGTTTTTACGTTTTGGGATTGATTAGTGAAGAAGCTTTGTTAGCATAAAACGGTGCGGGTAGCAAGGGCATGATGAAGAGCAAACAACACGAGCGGTGACTGTCAACTGAGGTATTTATTGTGAAGACGACAATACAGTTAAACCTCAGTGTAATGAAGTCTGTAAAATTCGTAATTTACTTCGTTACATTGAAATTCGCAGTTATAATGAAGTGTTCATCCTATAAAGCGTTTCCTGAAAAAGAAAACGTGGCGTGCATACACGGCCGGCGCACCACTGTTTCTGTTTCTATCGGTGCTGAATCGTCTACGCGGGCATCAGCGTGAACCGCATGGAGCGTTTTCTTCCTGCAAAAACGTGCCCCACAAGCCACAGGCGCACTGACGCAGCCACGGAGACCACCCGCACGATGCGGGTAGCTCCAGCGACCGCTTCTAACCGCTTGCTGAAACGCAACTCGAGGGGCATGCGAGAAAAAAAGCGGATAACGTGGGCGAAATTTTCACTGTAAAACGTCATACGCGCCGCTTACGAGAGTGCCCATCAAATATCCTCCGCGGACTTCTACACCTGCCATATTTTTATTACGGTTCATACTAATCGTTTCCCAAAACTTAAGCTATGACTTGGCAAACATGGTCACGTAAGCGACCGTGCCGCTTGTGTCAGTTGGTCATTCGAGTCCAGCGCGTCCGACGGCTGTGCTAGCTCTGTCAGCCGACTAAGTGCTGCACTAACTGCTTTGGTGTTAACGTGTTCGTTCGTAACTTTAATTGTTCCTCCCACAATTTTTACTGCTATAAAAGGAATGTGTTCTACATTTAAGCACAAATAGCTCGCTCGACAAGCTTATGAGCCCTGCCTAATTTACGTTTGCTTTTGCCGGCCTCGGCCAATCGCACCGCAGGGCTTATGACATCATAGGTTCTGTTGCGGGAAATGAGCTAGTGGGTCGCATGGCCATTCCCTTTTTTCCTAATTATGTAGCTTATTTGAGTGAAGTTTACGTTAAAAGTGGTGTCAGTATGATTCTAACGGGGCAATCTTTTGAATGAACCAAACTTGTGTTTTGTCCGCATGGCCCCTTTAAAAACCTCACAGGCACCATGTGAATTCGTACCTAATGAACTGGTGGTATCTTTTTTTTTCCCTCTTGACAGGTGCTGTGCTTGCTCACAAGGGCTACATCTCGGAGTCACGTGACATCTTTGCCCAAGTCCGTGAAGCCACTGCAGACTTTTGCGATGTGTGGCTCAACATCGCACACATTTATGTGGAGCAGAAGCAGTATGTTGCTGCCATCCAGATGGTATGCACCACACTTGTTTTGAGTTCTTTTTTTTGTTGTTGTTACAATATTTTTTAAGTCTCTTGTGTTTCGTTCCTCACAATTGTCTAGTATTTCTGTAATATTTAACTTGAGGGCATCACGTGGATGTGTTTGTCTTTCTAAATATAGTTTATAGTAGATACGAATGAATGGCGGGAATGGCAGATTTTGGCAGAATGGCAAACTCTAGGGGATGGCAGATTTTGTTTTGCAGTCAGTGTAATTGCCAGCCACTAGGGCAGCTTCTGTAACTATTCTGTGCTAATACACACACTCCTTCTGACGCGCGCTGTTGCAAGTAGTCCGGTTGCCCTTGTATTTGGTCCTTGTGCCGCACTGTTGTTGTTTGCTGGAACAGCGCTGTGTACATGTCGAATTTCCTGCCATTTCCTTGTCCCTTCCCCTTCTGCTGCCCTGCAGTACGAGAACTGCCTGCGCAAGTTCTACCGGCACCACCAGGTGGACATCCTGATCTACCTGGGCCGGGCCCTGTTCCGCTGCAACCGGCTGCGCGAGTGCAAGCGTGTTCTGCTGAGGGCACGACGGGTGGCGCCCCAAGACACCCTGCTCCTGTACAACATTGCCCTGGTGCTGCAGAAACTGGCCGCCCAGTGCCTGCGTGACGACAAATCCTCCCTGGCCACTGTGCTCTCGGCTGTCCATGAGCTCGGCCTGGCTCACAGGTTTGGTTGGGCTGAAACTGCATCAATCCCTCCCCCTTTTTAGGGGAGAGGGTTTGCAAAGAGAATGCTTCGCAGTTTTTTGAGAGAGCTTTGAAGGGAATTGCTTAACCCTTTGCGGTCCAAAACTTTTACCCACTTTCCGGTCGTTCTGGTCCGAAACTATTTCACTAGTTTGAGGCACCACGGAAGAAAACGACAACTGTGGGAAATTAACTTGGCGGTTGTTTATTTCGTCAGTTCCTCTTTGTCCCCAAGTTATTTAGCGATACTTGGGCAGTGTGTGGAAGCGTTCAAAGCACTCTCCTGGGTGCAGTCCGGGATTATTTCTGCAGGTTTTGCAGAAGAACACTGTTTCCCTCCTGCCCCCTTTTGTTTTCCGGTCACTGCAAACAGCGCAGTCCTTGCTGCTTCGGCCAGGGATCTTGTAGATGAAATGGGGCTTTCCATCCAGCCTTTGTTCGCAATCCAATCTTGCAGATGGGCCCCGCTTCCCAGCGCGAGCCCTTACGTCACCAATCAGCTGCTCTATCAGGTTCCTCCGGTACTGGAGGTGTCGCTGCTCTTTCTCTCCCTGCTTCAGGAGCTGCAGTCTCATCAAAATGAAGCTGTTCACTATCGAAACTTCCAGAAGCCAAAAAAAAAGCTTCCTCCACCATTTCATTGACTTCCGGGAAAATGCATAACTTGCACAGTAATGATCGGCCCTGTCCACTGCACCCATGTTTTCAGTGTAGTCGCATATCACCACAGGCTTCTTCAGTGTCAGTGTTTTTCCTCCAGCTATCTTCCTTGTCACTTCTTTCGTAGACGCATTGTGGGCTCAGCTTAGCATTGTCACTTGACGCTTATCCCGCCAGGCAAGTGCCATGTACGAGTTTCCTCTGCGATAAACCGTCACTTCACCTTTTTTCATCTTTTTTTTGAGCTGCTGCGGCATTTGTTTTCGATTTGTCATCACAGTCCCAGTTAGCAAAATACTGTGCGAAAGTAACTCTTCCGCAAGCATTGGGGACGTATAAAATCTATCCGTATACAGATGATAGCCACTGCCCGGTGTAGCTTGCTCCACTTTCTCTAGCAGGTGGAGCACAATCCTGCATGTGAAGAGAAGCTCGGGACGGCAGAGGCTATCAGTTGTTGTGCTGCCGTAGTATGGTTCAAAGGCCGAAATGTAGCCTGTTTGGCAGTCAGCCAGTGCATAAACGCGCATGCCCCATTTTGTTGGCTTCTGGGGATTGTAGCACTTGAATGAGACTCGGCCTTTGAAGCCGACAGTACTTTCATCTACGCAAATTTTGGGGCCGGCGTTGAAATGCTCTCTGCATTTAGCATCTATGTAGGTCACAACATCCCTGATCTTGCTTCCACGAGTTGGTGGACCTGAAGAGGTATGTGGGCTTGGTGCAACGTGCAGCATCCAAAATATTTGAAGAAATCTTTTTCGTTGGAAAACGTGTGGGAAAAAAGGCATCTTCTTGAGGAGGTCGTTGCTAAAGTATTCCTTCAGCTCCGGTTTGGGGTTCAAGGCCATGTTTACTATAACCCCTAGGAAGGCTTTGAATTCTTCCACGCGCACATCTTCCCAGTCCTTCCAAATCGAGTACTGCTGAAGAACACCGGCACTCGAGATTTTATCACGGGCGTAGCGGTTTGTTTCGCGCACTGTTTGCTCAATCAGCTGGTCGGTGAAGAACAACTGAAAGTAGTCCAACTCGCACTTTACATTGGAAGAGCTTACTTGAGATCCCGGGTTCGGGACAGTGAAGGGAAGAGGGTCAAAATCTGGTAAATTATCCAAGTAGGCTGTCCAGTCGGTTCCACGTGGTCCTGTGTTGTTCTGGTTGTTGCCACCGTCTCTACCATCCTCGTCTTCTTCCTCGCTGGCTTCTCTAGAATCACTTTCTTCGGTATCCGATGGAGCCACATAGTTGTCTTCGTCACTAAAATCGTCTTCGCTTTCGCTAAAAGCTTCAGAATTACCGCCGTAGAAGGCACTCGGTGAGAAGGCGGCCATTTCGCTGCAAGCGGCGCCGAATCTGAGCTGCGCGCCCCTCGAACAATCGAAGAGTTCAACCGCGTAAGCTGCGCCATCTGGTGAAAAAAAACAAAGCTGAAATCAAGGCAGTTCTTGCCTTTTATAAGAGGTGGCGCCACATGCACAGTAAAAAAAAAATGCGCGCGCAATTCAACCAGGAGAAAGCGTGTCGGGAAGTGCCCGACAGCGGACCGGTGCGGCCGTGTTGTGTTGTCGGGCGGGGCCCGACAATGGACCGCAAAGGGTGCGGAAAAATTTTTTCACCTGACACAGAGTCGCGGTTAGATGCAGTAACATCTCGTGTTTTGAACATCAGGGCAGTGGGGAAAACCGCAATTCCTCTATCATGCACATTTGTAACACGATATCAAGACCCACTAAGTTGTGACCACCTGGTCTTCCATTTTTCTATGCATCAAACTTGACTATATGGAAATTGCATTAAAAAATTGGTATGGTTATTATTCTGACACGACAGTCTCTATTCTGACGCAACATTAAAATACCTGTGGTGGCCATGTACCTGGCTAATAAAAGTAAACTGAATTAGAGCAGAGTTCCGTTTTGTCTCTGTGTCCCCTTTATCGACTGCTTGTTTTGTGTTTGCATCGGCCCAGGTACTTCCAGTATCTCAGCGTCCACGGAGATCGAATGAAGTATGACCTCGCCCAGGCTGCTGTCGAGTCCAGGTGAGGGCAGTGGCAGTTGGAGCCAGTGATCAACTTGCCGAGGGTGAAAATAACAAAGTGGACTATGAACGGAGTGTTAGACCGACCGGGTTCCAGTAAATTTTACTGTGTGCTGCACTAGTTTAATAAGGTTCGATGTTGGGCCAGCTGGTCGATCATAGTTAAGAAAATGTACAGCGCAACAAAAGACGAGGGTCAGTAAGGATGCACAAGGGCAAAGTCCAAGCCATTTTATGCTTCTGCACATTCGAAGTATTTGGTACCTGCATGTGACTGGAACAGATCTAATTGTTCGAACGTTGCAGTTTAGACACTTGCCTCTCTTCTTCTGTGCCGTCATGTAGAAATGTGTACAATTCATTGACACACGGCGGGACTGCCATGCTTCTACCTGGGCTGCAGGCAGTGCCAGGACTTGCTGAGCCAGGCGCAGTACCACGTTGCCCGTGCCCGCCGCATGGACGAAGAGGAGAGGGAGATCCGCCGCAAGCAGGAGGAGGAGAGGGAGGCCCTGCGCCGCAAGATCTCAGAGGAGCAGGTGGGTGCTGGGGGGCATTCTTACCGTGGGAAAAACCTGGGTGATGGCATGTAATCCTACAAGCTCATCAACCGAAACTTATTGTGGCTGTGCCGTATTCAGACTTGTGCCAAAACAATGGAGTCGTTTACTCAGTAATTTTGTTGTTTAGTGTTCGGCACATTTGCTCAATGAGGAGGGATTGGCTTGGCTTGTCTTCTGTCTTGACGCGTGTTGTGGGGGCTTGCTGCAGAGGCTGCTGGAGGAGCAGAAACTGGAGCAGGAGCGAGCCATGATCATGAAGCGGCAGGAGTTTGTCGAGAAGAGCAAGGCCAAGCTGCAGTTCGTGGACACGGGTGACGACAAGCCTTCCAAGAAGTCCAAGGTGCGTGCTTTCTTCCCTCTTTTCACCCTTTGCGTGAGCCTTGGATTTTTCTTATTCTGCATTTTTCTACCCCCGCCCTCCCTCTCTGAATGTATGTATGCATGGATGCATGCATGTACAGTTGAGCCTCATTGTAACAAGCATTGACATATCAAATTATCAGATATAACTAACAAAATCCGAAATTTGGTTGTTCATGGTGAATTTTCAGAGCATTTGGGCTTTTTTGTGATAAAACCAAGATCAGCATATCTTAAGCCGCTTTGGTTATAGTATAATGAATAAATTTTGCTTAATGCATGGCTGAAAGGGGTGTCCACACTAGTGTGTAGGATCTGAGCCTGTCTAAAAGCAGTTTTCACATCTAGCACTCAACCTGCACATCTTCAAAAGCACACGGTTAGCGCTTATTTGTGAGCCAACGGTGGTAATGGTGAGCTCTGCCAATGCCACCTATTGGCCCACCGCAAAGCATGATGGTTGGTAGCTGCAACAGGACAGCATCAAAAGTGATCATCTTTGGACATTTCATGCCAAGCGAAGTTGCATGTGCAATAAGTATGAGCATAACCTAAAATCAAAATAAGGAACAGAGTTCTGCCATATAAGGATCGTTATCTAACCTGAGGTAGTGCTAGCGCATGTGCGTCTGTTTGAAGGTCAGGGTCTAAAATGCAGAGGGCAACACATTGATGAACGGTGTGGTAACAGGCCCAGTACGAGGGATATGGAAGGTTTTCTGAGATTAAAACACTCTCGCCAGTCGAGCAACGTAGTTTGTGTTGTGTAGGTAACAGCTTGTGATGGCTTTTTATTCTGAAAAAATTGGCTAGTAAATGTTTCATGCTGCACTTGTCCGCTGTAGTATTGTTCATCCTCCCCATTTTGGAACTTGTGCTATGCCATTGTCCCTTTTTCCGCGTTCATTTGCTTTTGCTTGAGATCACGCGCGCAGGCTTCAGATGCTTTTGAGCCTTCAGACACATGCAAATATATCTTGGTGCTAAAAAGATTGGCTAGTAAATGTTTCATACTGCACTTTGCCATGGCATCAAAGAAACTTGCATATAATACGCACCAATAATTGAAAACTCTTGAGAGAAAAGTAAAGGCAAAGCAAAGCCATGCCTCATCTCTTGCGCTGTTGCTGATTGCGGGGACATGCAGATGCATACGTAAAAACAACTGCGCAGTGAGCTGTGCGCCACAACTCTGCCACACTCCACCACTGCGAGGCGCAGCGTGTGCTGACATCACCTACCCTTTTTCTTGTCCGTTGTAGTATTGTTCACTCTACCCATTTTGGAACTTGGGCTATACCACTGTCCTTTTTCCGCGTTCATTTGCCTTTGCTTGAGATCATGCGTGCAGTCTTCAGATGCTTTTGAGGCTTCAGACACATGCAAATATATCTAGGGGCTAGTCCTCTTAGTGCTGTGCACTGAATGAGGGACTCTCTGTAGGGATGGATGGGCGCACGTGTGTGTGTGTGTCGTTGTATGCACCTATTATTTACATCAAAATTTTATGTTAGCTGTCGTTGGAAAATTTTTAGGAAGCAGGAATTAGGTGTTAAGCATCTAGTGCTGGTCACACTATTAGGCTGCTTCTGAGGGATTTGTCGCCTGCGTGTGTGTGGGTGTGTGTGTGTCAGTCCTGTGTGTGCACGTGTCACCAAAGTTGGAAGCACAACCTCGAAATGTTCTTTATGCAACTTCGAATGGAAAGTTGGATGAAGAATGCATGAAGAATGAGCCCTGATCTTGCTACTTGTGTCACATCGCTAATGTAAGGGGTGGCATCGTGACCTACGTACTCCTTGTGTTGGTGACAAGCAGGATGAATTATCCCTATTGTTTTCATTATATATGTTCATCTGCCACATTATATATGTTATTATGTTTGCGCAATAACTCCATATAGTGCACCCAGTAATGCATAGCTGTATTGACCAGTAGGATCTAAAGGCTCCTACCAACTTTCTTGTTAAATATTTTTATATGAGTTCATCATATACAGGTGTTGGGGTCTGAGGGGACATCTCTGCGTGCCCTTTTCCTTCTCCGGTGGAACTTGCGAGCCATGCCTGTGATTTACTCCTAAATTTTAAAACATACAGTGTAGACCGCTTATAACGTATGTCGCAGGAGCTGCAAAAATCCGCACTATAAGCGGTACCGCACTATAACCAAAACATGCGCGAATCCAACCAAACCGCAACCTAGCTCTCAAGTCAGCCTTTATTTATTATCACTCATAGCGCGGCACTTAAAAGCGAAGGCCTGGTGTTTATATCGCATTTTTTTATCACATCAGCTTACACATTGCAAGCGCGGTCTTACAAACAGCGAGCACGGCTCCAACTTCTGTTGTGTTTGTGTTTTGGAGGATTGTGGCTGCGTTTTTAGCGTCTATGAAGAGATACCGCGGTACGTGATAAAAACGCCAACGGAAGTTTTTTTTTTTTTATTACCCCACCTTGTATTCACGATGCCGAAGGCAGCTGCTTATCAGCGCAACGTACTCAGCTTCGTGCGGATCACTTGTTTGGAAAGAAAAGAGCGGTGGCTTATCTGCACAACATTCTAAAGCGTGAACCGCATGGAGCGATTTCTTCTCGCGAAAACATGCAGTGCCCGTCGCAGGCGCAGTGACGCCGGCCCAGTTACAACTGGTGTGGTGTGCGGCCAGTGCGGCGCAGTAAGAGGCGGCAACATGGCGTCGGCTGTGGCCGTGAAGTGGTGCGGGCAGCTCCAGCGACCGCTTCTAACTGCTCGCTGAAATGCCGCACGAGGCGCAAGCGAGGATGCTCACGAAAGAAAAGTGCTGATAATACTGGCTAAAAGAGGAATATAAACTGCCATCCACGTTGCTTGTGAAAGCGCCCATCAAAAAACACTGCGGTGGTAGGCCTAAACATCTCTGGCGCGGCCAGCCGGCTGGTCGGAGCGTTTCGGATCTCCCGCCATTAAGGTGCGCGTCTCCCCATTGGTGCAAGTCGTCAGGCTCCTCCCACTGCCATGCACTGCCACGCGAAGAAGCCACCGCGAGCGCAAAATCGTCGACACGAGCGTGAAAAAAACGCATGCGCAACGCCGTTTTCGCCCGAATCGTGTGCGAAAATGGGCCATGCGGTTAACGTTTAATGGAAACAACTTGCCGCGCGCGGACGGGGACGGGGGTTGCTATCTTCCGAGGTGCGTCAAGCAAGGTCATTTGTGGTTATCACGTACGCGTGAACTAAAGGGTGCCTATTCTTTTGTTGTGTGTCGAAGTTGGAGGAGAGCAAGAGGTGTGCACTGCGTCAGATGGCCGATTTCATCCCTTTTTTTTTCTTTTGCTACCATAAAACGATGTCCCAGCTGCGCCGGTCGATCAGCAGCCCCGCCAGAAAACCGCAGTGTAAACGGTATTGTGCTTCGGCCAACCGCATTTTAAGCGGTATGCTTATGCATTGAGTTCTATGGGAGGTGAACCGGTGGTCACAAAAACCTGCGTTATATCCGGTCCCGCACTATAAGCGGTTACGTTATAAATGGTCTACACTGTATTGACAACATTTGAGCCTTTGAGTCCATTTGCTGTTGTGCCGTCAAGCGATTCCTTAGGATCAACTTTAACGCAGTTGATCAAATGACAGTAGCAGAACGATTCATCTACCTCCTGTTCTAATTAACCACTGAAAGGATGGCAGTGACCTTGAACTGGGGTTGCATTTTGGCAAGTGAATATGTTTGTGCGTTGCCTGTCACTGCAGTGGGCTGTGTGCGCACCTGTTTTGTAAAGCGGACTCGCTGGCTGCGCTTTGCAGGGGCGCAAGAGTCAGGACTACGTCAGCGACAGCAGCGACGAAGGTGGCGAAGGCGGTGAGAATGGGGAGGTCAAGGAGAAGAAGAAACGCAAGAAGCAGCACGCTGGTTCCGACGGGGAAGAGAGGCCTCGCAAGAAGAAGAAGAAGGAGTGCGTTCTGCAACTTTTAACTTTTCCCCACCCATTTCTCTTCTTGCCTTTCTCTTTTTTGGTTTGTTGTCATGACAGCCTCATTGCAACGATTGCTGTACTGCCTGTCTGCGGCCACCTTAGCAGTCACTAAAGATGCAACTTTGCCGATTTTTCAATGACAAGCGCAGCTCACGAAATTGCCACATCCGGTTTGAAGGGAACAGTTTCGGGTGAATTGCTTAGAACGGTGGCGCTGTGCCACGCAGGCGTGCGAGCCGCAGAGACGGTGCGGAGAAGGAGGGCGGGGGCCGTGGCCGCAAGGGAGCCAAAAGCAGCAAGAAGGCCGCGGCCGCCGCGGCGGCCGCCAAGGACTCGGGCATGTCGTCCAAGCAGCGGCTGCGCATTGTCTCCAAGGCTACCATCTCCTCCAGCGAGGACTCCGACTCGGACAAAGGGGGCAAGTCCAGGTGGGCATGCTACTCGAGAAGAAAAAACAACCACTGTGTCTCGTGTTTGTTTGATGGATTGATTGAAATTGTAGTCTGTGTGGCCCCCAAGTAATTCATACTGTATTCTGTTCAGTGCTGTGGAGAAATGGGTTCAAAAAGACACCACTGACGTTGGCGGGGCATTTTAGCGGTGCAGCTGATTCCAAGCATTCCTTGCACTGACACTTGGCAAATTCCAATGCTTGATCCTATGCGGATCCCGAAATCTCATCTTGGCTTTGTCCATTTGTAGTTATCCCCCCACCCCAAGGCTGAGTGAGCGCTTGGTGCTCTTGGCAAACGAAATGTTGACACAAACAGGCCATGTCCCTAAAACAAAAAAGAACAAACAAAATAGTAATGCATTTGGAGAAATTGAATGTGGTTTTGCTTGCAGTATAAGATAAAGGGCCTTCAGAAATGTTTATCATACAGGCGCTAGGAATAGTATTTCCAGATTCAGCGTTTAAACCTTTGTGGCTAAGCTAAAGGAAAGATGTTCTTCAGTCATAACTTCGCTGTCTCCACAGTAAAGGCAGGCAGGGTAATTTAATGCCACGAACTTTTTAAAAGGGCTGCTAAGCATTTTGTATTATATGCTCCAATTAAAATGAACCGGTGCTGAGGTAAGGTGAAGCTGCAGGTTTGATGCATAAGAGAACGAGAACACATGCGAAGCTGAGCTGGCTCCCACCATATTCAAGTGCACGTGTGTATTTTACATATTGGGAACTATCATTTCTCCTTGTAGATTTCCCCTAAACCATTTTGTCTTTTTTCTTTACTACTGTGCGTACTGTTGGCTATTTTTCTTACTTTTGCGTGCGAAGCAGATTTGGCAGTAATTAAATTACAGGAATTAAATTACTTTTTGCTGTAATGAGTAATATAATGAATTACTTTTGAGTATTGGTAATTTGGTAATGTAATAAATTACTTCAGGCCAGTAATTTCATGGAAAAAACTTATTACTTTCAAACTTACTTTTGACTACGAAATAGCCTCTCCGCTTCTCTTACGGTATAAAAAGTTGACCAAGAAAAGTTGACCAAGTAGAGTTCAAATCCCCAGAGAGCCTCTGGGCATTGGATGAAAAAGTTCATCATGTTCAACACAATCCTGCCCTCATCCACACCAGCGGAGTACCTACGTACAATTTATTTACAGTGCTATACATTGGTATGTTAGACATCTTTATTACGTATCAGAAGGAGCTGCGATTCAAAGTGGGCGTCGGAAAAAAGGTGTCCCCGTTTGTACGACAGTGTCTTTGTCGTACAAACGGGGACGCCTTTCCGATGCCCACTTTGAATCGCATCTCCTTCTGTGATGTAATAAAGATATTTTGAATAGTAATAGTAATGCAATGTCATGACTCCCAGTCATGCGTAATTCCTTAATTACTTTTTAGAAGTGATTTTGCCATCTCTGGTGCGAAGTGCCCCGATCGGTTGTCTTTCAGTGGCAGTGAGGACGGCGGGGGCAAGAGCAAGAAACGCAAGCGCATCTCGTCGGGGAGCGAGGCTGGAGATTCCGACGCCGGAAAGGGGAAGAAGCGCCAGATTATGTCCTCGGACTCGGAGAACGAGAAGGAGCCTTCCAACAAGGGGTGAGGTCATTAATGAGTTCGCCTGAGGCAGCTAGCTCTACGAGGGGAAATTTGTGTGCAACATCAGTGACTACAATTGGACATGTGGTGCGTAGTTATGCACATGTCGCACTTTTTGAAGCTTCACCACTTAGGCAACTCATGGAGATAAAGGTACTGCATCATGAGGAGGCTGCAAATTTAATGTGCTGTTTGTCGAGTGCACAAATTCATGCACTGTGTGGAAGGAAGTGATGTTCTTTCGTGAACGAACACCACGTTTGCATAAGGGGGTATTAGTGCACTGTTCAGTTTGCATGCTTGTTTACAAACAAGGGGTGACAAATGCCTGTAGGAAGGATGCATGGATTAGCTGGTTGCTGTTCTCAATCCTGCAAGTGGACGTAGCTGTTCTGATGAATCATGGCATGACAATTAGGTAGTAATTTGCTATGGTACATTTGTTTCAAGCAGCAAGGGGGATGGCCTTCCTGACTGTGATTTCTTCATATTTATAGGTCTCCTGCCAGCAGCCCCAGGCGTTCAAGATCAAGATCAGCATCCGGGTCCCGATCTCCATCCAACAAGTCGGCACGGTCCCGCTCAGGATCAAAGTCACCATCCCGGTCCCGATCACGGTCAAAGTCTGGCTCCCCGGCCAATTCCCGTTCTGGCTCTCGCTCTAAGTCTCGTTCTAGGTCAAAGTCTGGCTCCCGATCTAAATCTGGATCAAGGTCAAAGTCACGATCCAGGTCCAAATCCGGGTCCAGATCGAGGTCACCGTCAAAGTCTCCATCACGGTCAAGATCTGGCTCACGATCTCGATCAGGCTCTAGGTCGAAGTCACGTTCGCGGTCGGGATCTAGGTCAAAATCGGGGTCACCAGCCCGTTCAGCCTCCAAGTCGCCATCACGGTCACGGTCTAGGTCCAAGTCTGCTTCACGGTCCCGCTCCAGGTCCAAGTCTGGATCAAGGTCGCGGTCAAGGTCAAAGTCTGGCTCACGTTCAAGATCAGCCTCTGGCTCACGTTCTCGCTCTGGCTCACCGCCCGGCTCTAAGCAGGGAAGCCCCCCCGGCTCTCCTGCTCGGTCAGGCTCGGAAAGCGAGTGACTGCATTCCCCAAAAAAGGCTGGAATGTTTTCCCTTTTTCGCCCACCTCATCAATTTCAGAATCCACTTTTGCAACACTGCATGCATATTGCAGACAGTAAATAAACATTGTGCCACTCATGTGACTTCTCTTTCGTTTAACATCACATCTGTGCTTATAATCTGCATTATGTAAAAGGCAAGTATTCGAGGTGACTTGCAAATCTTTTATTCCTTATTTAGAAGGTTGTTAAGGGTGGACATAGCTCTTAAAACAATTTCTTTTAATTTTTAAGTAAACTGTGAAACTTGCCAGTCTTGGTGCTTTTTTTCCACTGATTTCTAGTATGCCATTTTTTTAGTCAGTCAATTAGTTCCCAAGATAATTAAAGATAATTAGTCATTTTTGGAGGAACAATGGACAAAACAGTGTTAGTTATAAAACTGTAATCTTTATATTTTCCAATACTATGAACCCTGGTGAGTGCATTAAGAAAATCATTTGTTTGATGCACCACTTGGAACTAATTTTACAGCTCATTAAACTTTGGTGTTTATGGGCATTCAAAATGGTTCCTAGCCACTGGTTCTTCCAAAGTTTAATGAGCAGTAGTGAGCTGTAAAATTAGTTTCAAGCAGTGCATCAAAACACCAATTTTCTTATTGCATTCACCAGGGTACATAGTTTTGGAATATTGAAAAATATAAAATGACTATTGGAAGATAAAATTGGAAGATAAGATGACCCCTTATGACTAACACTGTTTTGTCTATGGTTCCTCCAAAAATGACAAATTATCTCTAATTGTCTTAAGAACTAATTGACTGACAAAAAAAAATAATGGAATATTTGAAATCAGTGGGAAAAAAGCACCAAGACTGGCAAATTTCTCCGAGCTTGCTTTAAAATTAGAAGGAGCTGTTTTAAGAGCAGTGTCCCCCTTTAAATTGCAGGTATTTGCATCCTTTGAAGCAGTGATGCCCTGCAGTGCTGACAGTATTGCCAGCAGGAGAATGGAGGGGAAAAACACTGGCGGCCTGTGGGGCAGAAAAGCTTAAAATTGGGAAGGAATGTTTCTATTGCAACACTCGTACCAGTGCATTGATCTCTGGGGCTCGGGCGGAATGCCTAAGAACATGGACCTACGAGGATGGCGGCAGGCAACAGAGAGACACCTGGGTTTGCTGCGGCAGTGATCAGGGAAACAATAGGTCGTATTGTGCAGGTCTGCAGAGACGTACAGCTGGCACGGGATGGTGGGAGCACGCTGTTAACTGAGGCTCTGGTGTTCGAGCTGAAGTGTTTGAGGCCAACTGCACTCAAATTTCACCTCGACCAAATTTATTTTTAATGTGTAGTACATACCACCAAATCGGCTGGGACACGGGTGGTAGCCCTGTGATACGACTCGTTAATCAGTGAGAAGTGTTTTAAAAAGCTCCGCCGCAGACCACGCTGCACCTGCTGGTGGATCACGTAAACAGCCATGACGCGCCTGTGACGCTCCGGCCGACGGGGGCTTCTTCCTCTGGCCAGCCACGCAGCTGGAGAACCGGTTGAGCTCTGCTGCACACGCTTCATCCATTTGCTGCCCCGTGCATGCGTAGAGTTTGTGCGCAGGCTTGCTCCCGAGCTGCAGTGCTGACCGTCCGGCCACTTGCTGGCCGGCTGAAACGCCACCTCAATGGCTGCGCTCTCCTCCATTTTGGTTTCAAAATCGCCGATTTTTTGCTGATTTCTTGCGGCGTCCACGCACGCGTATTTCAGCTGTTGTAGTTTGCGTTTTACTTTCTTTTTCAGCAGACAATACGGAAACAGTGTTTTCAAGAGGTCGAAATTTTGAGTGCAGTTGAGGCAGCTGTATACTGGTGGTGGAAGAAAAGTAGGGAAGAGAATACAGCACAGGAGGAGTAAATAGGTAAAATTTAGAAATGCTTAGGGAGGGTGTGAAGGGAGGAAAACAAGCAGGGTTGATAGAATGTGCCAGGGATAGATGAAAATTTTAAAAGCTGTGGAAAGGAGGTTAAGAGAGAGAGACTGCAAGTTGGCGTAGTTTGTTGGGGATATAACAAATAACTTCGATAAACCAGAAATGATGGTTTATAATTGGAACATCTGCCATGGCCACTGACATCTACACGAGCGAAAATCATTGTTTTTACTACAACTATTTTTGGTATTCAACAGAATAGATTGAGAAATGCGACTTTACAAATGAAAGATCAGTTTGCCCTCCAAATGTTGTAAAAGACTCTTTTATTGTTGCAATACTGCTTTGGCCGCAGCGAGATGTAGAATGCAAACGTGTCGTCCACTTAAAAGTACTAGAACTAAAAGTAAGCATCACGTGAAGTAGCTTTGCATGGCGTACCGAAAATTCATATGCCTTGATTTTGCTTGACATCGCCTGTGCGAGCAGCCATTGCGGCAGGATTCAGACAGTGTATGAGTCGGGAAAAAAATCTCTCTGCCCCAATTTGTGCATCTGATTTGTCACGCACCAAGGAGGCTCTGAAGGGCTCAATTGCCCTATGTGTACCTGTGCGGCCTCATGTCATACACACAGATGCCGCAGAGTACAGCATCGAAAGGCTTACATGGTAGCACTCCACTTGACCAATGCCGCACCGTTTTCCAACTAAGGTGGAAGAGATATGCTTGTCAACCATAACCTACTCCCACCAAAACTGTCCAAAATCTTGCATGGAGCTACGTCTCCTCAAATGCACTCAAAATTCTCGAGCAAAATACATCTGGTAACTTGGTGGAACTTATTTGGGCCCCTGCCCACGAAGGGCTGAAGGGGACAGGCTGCACGCATGGCATCCCGAGAGCTTACACACCGGGCCGACATCAACCTTTTCCCCCACCACAGCATCAGATCCACCAAAGACAAGCTCATTACTTTCGGTGGCATCGCAGGCCACTGTCGTCTCACCCACCTTCACGACCTCCCAAACTCGGTACATCTTTTCCACGACACAGTGGGCGGTGGTGGAAATTCCACCCACTGTTCTGCTTCACCACCCACTGCCTTTGGTAGGCCACCCACCACTCCCACTGACCCACCCGTCTGAAATGTGAACCCGCCGCGGTGGCTCAGTGGCTAAGGCGTTGCGCTGCTGAGCACGAGGTCGCGGGTTCGATTCCCGGCCGCGGCGGCCGCTTTTCTGATGGAGGTGAAAAGCAAAAACGTCCGCGTGTACGAGATTTCGGCGCACGTTAAAGGCCAACTGCACTCAAATTTCACCTCGGCCAAATTTATTTTTAATGCGTAGTAAGTACCCCCAAATAAGCTGGGACACAAGTGGTAGCCCCGTGAAACGCCTCGTTAATCAATCAGAAGCGTTTAAAAAAGCTCCGCCGCAGACCACTCTGCACCTGCCGGCGGATCGCGTAAACAGGCATGACGCGCCTCTGACGTTCCAGCCGACGGTGGCTTTTTCCTCTGGCCAGCCACGCAGCGGGAGAACCGGTCGAGCTCTGCTGCCCCGTGCGCGCGTAGAGCTTGCGCGCAGACATTCTCCCGAACTGGTGACCGTCCGGCCGCTCGCTGGACGGCTGCAACGTCATTGCAATGGCCGCGCTCTCCTCGGTTTCGGTTTCAAAATCGCTGATTTTTGCTGGCCGCTTGCGGCGTCCACGTGCGTATTTCAGCTGTTGTATTTTGCATGTTGCTTTCTTTTTAAGCAGACTATACGGAAATAGGGCTTTCAAGAAGTCGAAATTTTGAGTGCAGTTGGCCTTTAAAGATCCCCAGGTGGTCAAAATTAATCCGGAGCCCTCCACTACGGCGAGCCTCATCGCCTGCGTTGCGTCGGCGCGTTAAACCGTACAATCAATCAATCAAATCAATCTTAAATGTGGGCCTGAGGATCTAGGAACAGCCGCTGTGCGAAAGCAGCGCCAGTGGCAGCTGGCCGCATCGATCCCTCCACCTGGTTACATGAAAAGGAGCCTGAGCAAGTGGCTTTGAACAGTGGCGTAGCCGGGGGGGGGGGGGGGGGGGGGGGGGCTGACCGGGCTTCAGCCCCCCCCGAAATTTTTCCGGCCGTCGCCGGTCTGCCTGTATGCCTGGTACGTCGCCTGCGAACAAAGCTGCATATCCTTTGAAAGTGCCACTAGTAGAAGCATTCACGACTCAATGTCTTCCCTACGCAAGGGTGTTTACACAAAACCACGGCCGGTGGTGTTGGCCGGACTCGACCAAGTAACCACGGACGTCCGTGGGACGTCCGAAATACAGCCGGACATCCAAGGCCCAGTTTGGACGGCCACTGTACGTCCATTTTTGGACGTACATTTTCGGACGTACAGTGGACATCCAGAAACGGATGTACAAGTCCTAATGACATCCGCCAACGGACGTAAAAAAGTTACTATGAACCGTCAAATAATGGCCTAAATCGAATATCAAAGCAAAAACAAAAAAGCCACTGTGCTTTTCAATTAAAAAGATTTTGTACATCAACACCCTGGCTTGTAGGTTTCAAGTTTCATCTGAATATTTCTAATATTAAGCTTAATTTTTTAATTGTTTTGAAGCACTTCACCAACTCCAACGACGATCTCTTTGGGGAAGGGTATATAAGAAGTGAGAACCGCTACGAAACGTGAAGCAAGTTCACTGTGTTCATATATGCCGTCTGCCCGGTAGTGCGCTAGCCTTGCGCGTTGTACTGTACTGCTCGTTGTAAGAACATTAGCTTGTCGTTATGTGATTCCGTAAATTTTTACTCAACATCCAAAATACAGCCGATTTCGGACGTCCGACTGGACGTACGGAAGTGTTAAAACCGGACGTCCAACGGACGTACATGGTACGTCCATCGGCCCTGAAACGGACGTCATACGGACGTCCGCTACAGCCGGAATGGACGTACGGCGGACGGCCGACGGACGTCCGGTGGTTGCTTGGGCGACTCTTTTTCGCGCTGAACCGCTGAGGGATGATTGCGGAGGGGGGCAGCCCTGAAAGCCACGGCGCCTTCAGGTAAGCTCAGCGCACGGGACGACACAGGCATGCGTTGTGTCCCTTTGTGCGAGACATGTGGCAACACAGAGAATAATAGGCCGGCTGAGTACTTCTCAGCAGAGGAGATTGACTCGGCCGGGGAAGCAAGGATTGGTCCGCACTAGGCTCGCGGGAAAAAAAAAAGAGGGACCGCCGGTCATTGATGGTTTAAGACTGGTACGATGCAGGCCCGTAAGGGAACAGACGATCTTTGTATGTTAAGCAGAACAACGTGCACGCGGCGGTGGCTGACCACGGCCGCTCCATCTCCTAGAAAAGGGGAGATCAAGCGGCCGTGGGCACGTGCACATTCAAGACTCGTGTAAGGTAACTGAAGAATGCGATGGGGCTACGTAATGGATGAAACATGCAGTTTAGCTGGATGAATGTCGTGCGCGGGCAAAGGGCCTTTGCGAATGAGACACACAGCAAGGTACGCCCCTCTTCCTCGCGTCAGCCCTTCATTCTTCCTTTTTCACGTTTCTGCGAGCCCGGGAGGGTTTTGTTGGAGTGGGCTCAGACTGCGCGCACTGAGTGTCCCCTTCCGACGGCGATGTTGCGACAATCAATTTCACCCCTGCGATTAGGCAGCTTTGTTCGGAAGTATTCTCCCCTAACCTAGGAAACTGGAGAACAGCGGTTCGACAAAAAAAAAATTCCCCCGCATTTCCCCGAGGGGGAGAATGTGAAAGTGCGAATGCACGGTTGTCGGCCCGCTTGCGGCGCTTGCGCTCGGCCCCCGCAGCCCACCGCCTCGCTGCCTTCTCTTCCATCTCTTCCATCGGGTTTGTAGTATCACGTGTACACCACGCAGTTATCAAGCCGCTATAACGCCGCTGAGTCGCCAACGCACGCCGCTGACGACGTAGTTTGAATGCGTTAAAGATATAATGCGCGTCTAACACTGATATCACCGTCGCGGGCGTGGCTTGGTCGGTAGCGCGTCGCGCTGCGGCCCGCAAAGTCCTCGGATCGAAACCTGGCGCCGGATGCTGTTTTTTCTTTAAAGAGCACTGCGGACGCCGCCGCCGACGCCGGCGGTGGATGGTTTGGCGTCGCTTATAAAGATTCGCTCTTAAAAGGCGCGCTGCAGCTCCCCGAGCCAGTCCCAGACTTTATCCTAAATGTGAAGGCACCGCGGTCACCAGCCCTGCCACAGGCAGACGGCGTCGCGAGAGTAACAACGATCAGGTGGCCATATTCTACCTCGATCACAACTAAAGCCCCTCCATTGTGTCCACGGCCGCTTTTTCTCTGGACGGCGGCTGCCCAGAGCAGTGTATATTAAGGGCCTGAAACACAACGGCAATATGTCGCGAGGATAGAAGCGCCCCTGGTTTTGAGAAGCTCATGTTCCAAGTGCCAACACCCAAAAGAGGCCTCGAATTGTAAGTCATTTCCTTCCAGTGATTAATCCTTCCATGATCACTGATGTCTTTTGACGATGGAGGTTGCATTGTACGTTAAGTTGTGCAGTGCAGATCAGTTATGCATTCTCTGATATTTAAATAATAATTTCTTTATATTTATACGATGCCCCAGTATCTTGCGTCTGCGAGCTAAAATTGTGTATTTCGTTTTATTCCGAATGCAGTATTTGCGTTTGAATTGGTTGTTAAAAGCGCCCACGGTGGAGCGGATAGGTGATTTTTAATGAGGGAAAACGTAAATTCAACTCCTGTAACGCCTAAATATTTTATTATGCACGAAGTTGGAGAGGGTTACTCAGAGTGTATCGGGACAGCGTGAGTATCAGTACATGAAGAGTGAAAAATATATTTGTTCTGGCTGCAGTTTTAATAGTTTGCTTTTACTGGAACGAAACTCCATGTGATGTAGCCGCTGTTGCATTGTGTGCGCGTTATCGGGACTTTTGTTACCGCGTTTATTATCTACGCGTGCATCGACTGCTACACCAAATTTTAAACCCATAGCAGCGTGCGTGCACAGCGCAAGCGAAGGACCTTCGTACTGGTGGCGAAGAAACGAACGTGCCTTTCTGGTAGAATTTTCCTTTAACTCTTCCTGGCCTTCTTTGAAGTTCTGTGGACGCAGGAGTATCGTTCTTTCAAGGCTCAATCGGTCGTGCAAGACAACATAATTTCCTAATTAAATAAACGGGCTACAGACAGCAGGCCCCCTCAAGAGCACCAGCACACCTCTGCCCTCCTCCTCCGCTCACCTCCCCCCCCCCCCCCCGCACACACACATACGGGTGCGCGCTGTTGTCTTTCTTCCTGAATCCACAACTGCTACTTATACATTCTAAAATGTGGCATGAAGGACATTTCGAGCAATCGTCAGCATTTCCTAAGTAACCGAAATGACCGAGGAATTATCACGGTAAACAACTTTGCAACTTTTAGCCAATCTATCCTGTCGTATAGCCTGAAACCATGCTTGAGTTTCAACATCACGCTCGCTGTCAACCAAGGAAATAGTTTAACTATGTCATTACTGTCTGCTTCATGCTGAAGCATGGTAGTCTTTGGTCTTTCTGTATACGGGGCCATGCCAATGCGCATGGTTTCTTGGTGCACTCCGGAAAACAAAATGCTGACTTGTTTCGCGCATCGCACCACGCCCGAAGGTCATGCTGGCTCTGCACAGCTGCCCAATCCTCCGCTTTCTGGTGGGCCAAGGAGATTCCCAACATAATTTCCATTTCCCGCGTCTCTAACAAAAACTACAAAACTCATGTGCGCCCTATACATTCCAGAGCCACCCATGCTTATGCACTGATATTTTTTTATCGTTTAGCTTTAAAACCGGCAGTGTGTACTCGGCTGAAAAATGGCAGTGCACGCGTCAGCTAAAAAAGTATGTCCTTTCATTAAAGTTTGAAACCAAAATGGTAGGACCGCATTATAACTCTTTCCTCAGATCTCACGACAAAATTCAAAACAGCAATATTTTGCTCAGATTGCACAGAACACGCCTAACCGCAAGAGTACGGTCAGGCATCGTCGTCTTTGCGTTCCTATTTTTTCTTGCTAAATATAAAGTTCGATACAGCATCGAATGGTGAACTTTGCAGTGACTTGCTCTACCTCATCTAGGAGTGGTAGCTAAATGGGGTGGCTGCTCCAGAAAAGTTACTGGATAGTACACGCCTTCAGGCAGACTATAGGGCATTTATGCACGAAGCATTGAAAACTTGACAGGTAATAATGCAACTATTTCAGAACACCAAGCTCATTACAGCAGACTCTACATTTAGGCTGTGCCGAAATGTAAACCAGATCCATTATGTTACAAAGCACAAGCTTCTCATGTCCGCCCGGAGACCTGATAGAAGCTACGAAATGGCCTGTGTTGAGACTCAAAACAGAAGCGCAAATTTAAACTGGCATGACTTAACAAATACCAATGGCTGAATTATTACGCTTTGGTGTGGACTAATCTTGCCATGTTCATGTAATTTTCGTGCTTAACAGCGCTGTTATTGCGCATGATGTCTGTGTGTTTAGGGTTGATATTTGTTAAAATTATTGCTAGAGATATAACGCTTCTTGTATGTATAATTCATAGCCTCTCATTTTTTAAAGATAAGATCTGCGCTACAGATAACGCAAGTGCATAGAATCGATGTATACTGCACAGAATGAGCTCCATTGGCCTGACACTGGCCGCTACTGTGCAGGCGTACGCAAAATATTTTATTTTGCATTTTGGACAAGGACAACTAAATAAAAAAAAATCTAATTCTTACGGCCTACGTCATTTTATTGCGGTTGTCACACCTATCATACTCCACACGTTGAGATAAAGCAAGTAATTGCATGAAACTATGGCCGTTTAATGCAATGCCTGCACAAGGTTCCTGTGCGTGCAATGTACGTCCCGTATCACGGGCGCAGATTTGCACCACGCGGTCTGCGGATTTCCGCCCAGTTTACAACTTCAGCTGGCACTAATACAATCATAATCAACACCAATATCATGAGAGAACCTTAAAGAGCCTTTTAAAGACAAAATACAACCTTGTTCAATTGAATAGCAACTAGCCTTTGGTAACTCGCACAGCTCCATTCCAATCACAGGCGTTTTTTAAACCGAAGCAATGCAACAAATCTCAAAATTTTTTAAATTTAGCGCTGCAGTGAAGTGATATCGGCAGGAGCGGTATATATATAGGCTAGCACTAACGCGTAGTTATGAGTGTGTTAACTGCACGTTAGAATTCAAATGATAAGATCAATGGAGGCCCGTCTACAATCGCGCAATCATGTTCCTTGGCGGTGACTTAAGTCGTTGGGCACCAATCGTACCAACAAGATCCTGAACTGTCATAGTGAAATCGCCGCCGGAAAGTGGGCGGGGATTCGCCATTGCTTCAAACGTTTAATTTAATATTTTGATTATTCCTTTGAAGATTGCGATAAAACTGGTATCATTGATATCGGGACAAGGCAGACTTTTGAATGAACCAAACATGTATTTTATCTTCATAGCCTTTAAGGGCGCTTGCAAACTACCGCACATTTTTTGTTCGGGGGGGTGGGGGGAGGAGGGGGGGGGGACGAGAACAATCTTAGCCCCCCCCGAACAAAAATCCTGGCTACGCGCCTGGCTTTGAAGTCTCGCATTGCGTGCAAATCTTTGAGTCATTGCTGCTTTCTTATTTTTTCACTGCGCTGCTGCACCACAATATTCAGTATTTGACCGGAGGTGTTCGATTTTTGTGATGAAACTTTGAAATTCCTAAATACCCCCCCCCCCCCACCTCCTATGTTCTCAATATGGCCACCTCAGGATACTTTCTGGGGAGAACCCTGATCATGTACAAACATTGAAACTGCTTCAAATACTAGCTTTCCTAACCAGATCCCTTATCCATCATTTTCATCCTTCCAAATTCATCTGTTCTCCTAAATATCCCCCGTGTGGTGCGTGTGATAGAGTACCATGCAATAATTATTGTACACATGTATTCATACTATAATTATTCGATGAAACTGTGTGGCATGCACAGCTCACACATTCAACGTGGGAATGCCAAATAGATATTTCAGCCCGAAATACCAGCAGAAAGCAGTGGGAGGAGGCCCTGGGCAGATCGTCACCCAAGAGGACAAACTGCCTTAGCTGCCACCAGTGGCCACTCCCATCTCCCTAACCATGCCCCCACCTGAAGTTCCTACGATGGAGGGTCTTCACCCCCACCCACTGGCGGATCCAGAGGGGGGGTCCGGATGTCCTGACCCCCCCCCCCCCCTTCCTTAATTTTAGAATTTATAATTTCGATTTCCGAAATTTTGGTGAATAAAAAAGGCTGCTATATCCTCCCACTCCTTATCACAACCATCATGATCATCATCGCTGATAGAGGCTGACACCCCCCTCAGAAAAAACCTGGATCCGCCCCTGCCCTCACCCATAGAGTTTGTTGAGAAACTATATGCGCCCACCCACCCCAAACACTCGCACACTCTACTTTCCACTTCCCTAGAATTGGGAGAGTGGGTAGACCAGTTCCCGGCTTGAGGACCAGGAACACCTGCTGGTCAAGCGGGCCCGAGCAGTGGCGATAGCCCGTGGCCTTCTGAAATAAAAAAATTCCCCCGCATTTCCCCGAGGGGGAGAATGTGAAAGTGCGAATGCACGGTTGTCGGCCCGCTTGCGGCGCTTGCGCTCGGCCCCCGCAGCCCACCGCCTCGCCGCCTTCTCTTCCATTTCTTCCATCGGGTTTGTAGTATCACGTGTACACCACGCAGTTATCAAGCCGCTATAACGCCGCTGAGTCGCCAACGCACGCCGCTGACGACGTAGTTTGAATGCGTTAAAGATATAAGGCGCGTTCTGACACCGATATCAGCGTCGCGTCCGTGGCTTGGTCGGTAGAGCGTCGCGCTGCGGCCGCAAAGACCTCGGATCGAAACCTGGCGCCGGATGCTGTTTCTTTTATAATATAGAGGAGCACTGCGGACGCCGCCGACGCCGCCGCCGCCGGCGGTGGATGGTTTGGGGTCGCTTATAAAGTGCATTCGCACTTAAAACTGTCAACCAACGTTTTCTTTTTCATCGGCTTGAATAAGTGTTTGGTCGATTTGGTTGTATCTGTGCACCTCCAATACAGGAATGCTCCACATGCAAAAACAAATCCATTTTTTCCATGCTACATGGAGCGATCACGACTCGCTCGCGAATCCCTCGAGAAAGTGTGCTTGACTCTATAGTTTTCAATGAAACTCCCGCGGCAGCTAAAAAGTTCATAACCGGAACGGACAGGTTATCATGGTTTGGAAATTTTCACACAAAAGTTACCAATACACCAACGCCAAATTTTGGCATCAAAAATGCGTCAAAAAGCACATGCAACATGGTGTTTTGCAGTGTGTTTTCTTGTGACATTTATGCGCTTTTTTTAATTTTCGGTGTTCAACTGGTTTGAGTGGGTGTAGCCCGAAAGAACCCATTCCCGCTTGACCCGTCCCGTGTGCGCCCGTTCCCGAAACGACCTTCCCGTCTGGGCGCTTCCTGTTTCAGCCCGTTCCCCAAATGCCCTTCCCGTTACAACCCGCTCCCAAAGCGCCCTTCTCATCTGAACCCGCATCGTTGCGACCCATTTGAATTTCTGAAAATATGCGTTACCGTCTTCGAAACTGTTCCCCAAATGTGCTTACAAGCAACCGGTCATGCACTAAAAACTTGTATGCACCAAATTTTCCGGAATCGACCGATATTTCCGGCTGATAAGTTTCCGAATGCCTTAGGCCGATACTGCCCTCTTGACACAAAATTTGTAGCGGCGAAAGTGTACTATAAAGATACCCAATATCTTGAGTAATGCACGCATTGGATTTTTCTGCAGTTGGTTTTCGTACGTGCGGCTGAAGTTTATTTATCAGCCGCTCTTATGCTCATTGTTTGGAGCGTAGCTTTGTCTTAGGGTTCGAGAGATCTATATATATAAAACATGTCCATAGGAGAGACTTTAAAAAAGACCTGGCTGGCGATCCGTCATTTCCGTGCGTCGCCTCAGGGCTTTCTTTGCTACCCGAGTCCGCTCTGCGTTTGACGGACACCGCTCGTGCGCGCAGCATCAGTCGGCCCCTGTGGCTCTGCTTTCCTGCCGGCGTGCCGCTCGTCGAGCTGAGCCCACGCACTCGCGTCGCCTCCTGCCGCCGGAGTCACGAGCTCTTTCACCCGCTTTTCAAGCTGGGCCTGCTTTTCTCGAGCTTCGTCCAGTTCGGCCACCGTGCGCACCAACTGGGCGGTCTTCGCCTGCCCCGCCTTGTCAAGCTCGGCCACTCGCGCCTCGAGAGCCACCCGCGTTTCCCTTTCTTCCCTGAGGTACCCCTCCAGCTCTCCACCCTCGCATTCAGCTGCTTCTCGAGGCGTTCGAAGCCTTGTCTTGCCCGCTCGCAAGGCCTACATTCGAAGGGCGCCTTCTTAGCGTCAGCCACGCACTCGAACGCCGTCTCCCCCAAGTAGAACCAGCGCAGGCACTCTTGGCACTGCACCTGGTCCTCGTCCCCAGTGCCCATTCTCGTCCTCGGGGCCATTGTTCGGTCAACCCCTAGGCCTAAGTCGCCCGTCACACAAAGCCCGCTACTTCGCTAGAATTGTTTTTCCCCACTTGATCACTAACGCACCCGTCGCGTCGCCACCGTTCGGTCACACTCGTTGCTCCCACCCTCCTGTCACTGCGCTAATACAAAAAAGACAAAAACAAAGCAAAAAAAAAACAACTAACTACTAGCTACCACGTGGTTTTACCACTTGTTACATTTAGGTTCCCGCTTACTCACGCTAACTGCACATTTTCCTGTTCACCTATATTAATTAAGCGATTCCTACTTCTACAACATTATCTCTCACAAGCAAAAAATGAGAACATCCCCCTCGCGAGGGGCACGATCAAATGCAGAGCATTTCCGCTCTTCTCTTTGCCGATGAAGTCGATGGTGAAACGTGAAACGTGCCGTGAACCCCCTGCCGCGGCTATGACGCAACGTGGAGCGGCTATGACGCAACGTGGCGCGGCTATGACGCAACACAATCCACTTTAATCCAATCCAAGCCAATCCAATCCAATCGAATCCAATCCAATGCCCCTCGCGAGAGAGTGTTATAGCGCCGAAATCGCGCCACCACACGAACGCGTGATGTTGACGTCACGATCACGCCACAGATGTTAGCGACCGGAGCGCGCGCGAACGACATATGTGGTTTAAGCGCGAACCGACCGCGGCGAGAGAGCGCGATGCGAGCGCATCAGCAGCTTTTTGACGTAGTTTGAATGAGTCAAGGATATAAGGCGCGTTCGTAGCCTCCCATTCTGTGTCGGCTTTGTGGCGCAGTGGGTAGAGCACCATGTACACTACGTTCCGCCCGCAGGGTCGAGCGATCGAAGCCAGGCGCCGGATAGTATTTTTTTTATATAGTGTAGGGGGAGGGGTGCGGACAACGACGGTGCAGACTACGACTACGGACGTCAACGCGGGTGACATCGTGAGTTACTGAAATGCTCTGCATTTAAGTGTCGGCTTTGTGGCGCAGTGTGTAGAGCACCATGTACGTTGCGTTCCGCCCGCAGGGTCGAGGTATCGAAACCAGGCGCCGGATAGTATTTTTTTATATAGTGTAGGGGGAGGGGTGCGGACAACGACGGTGCGGACTACGACTACGGACGTCAAGGGGGGTGACATCGTGAATTACTGAAATGCTCTGCATTTAAAAGGACCGAAAAACAACAAAAACACCGTTTTCGTCTTCCGGGCCGTCACCTCCGTGCTGCTGCTCGTGCTGACCGGGGCACGCACCGGGGCAAGCAGACGACGGCTAAGCGACGTGCAGCCGTCGAAATTCGAACTATTCAGACCCAAAAATTGTGTGCGCTTTGTTTATGTGTTTATTTCTGTTGTCTAACAGTAAAACAATCACAGATAGCCTTGATTTAGGTATAAAATACACCGGGAATAGTTTCTACCAAGAATAACCTTTGTTTCAGAGAGTAATTCTTTTTTTCTCCTGAGCCAGTTTTCAATGAGGACGACTTTTTCTTTTTCCTGTGAGAATCATGCATTCTTCGGAATGAAACACATAGAAACGACTTCATAATCAGATGGTTATACTGTCAGCCGCTCATATTAGTAATCATGGGTATAAACATCTGCAATATAACGAACTATTTTTTCTAACCATGGAGAGTCAGGTAGCGGCCACGCAACGCTTGTGGGCGGAGCTGCACTCTTACCCTGTCATCGACTATAGTCTTAATGTCTTCTCGCTGAACGTCTGAAAGGCCCTTGGAGGTAGTATTCCCGCGACAATTTTAAGTTTCTGTAGTAAAGAAAATTTAGGCTTATTATGCAAAATTTAGGCCTATTATGCAAATTGAGTATGCTAGAGTGACGGGAATAAACAGAATCAATAAAACGCAAAGCTAAGTTTATAATTTATATAAAGTTTATAACAAAAATTGTAAAGTTTATAACAAAGCTAAGCCAGATGTGGCATATGTATCTAGATACATAGGGTTGCTTTATTTTTATACATCTTTTTATCTGTAATAGTTTTCATCTGTTTCTTTTCGACATTGATGTATACTTGCGCTATTATAACGATTAAATGTGTTAGTCCATCAAATACGATTTCTTTCAAAGTGAGGGTGTTGTGCAATTTTTTATTTGTGCTTCGCGGCGCTTTTCTGGGCTTTTTGATTGTATAATATCTTGATTTGTTAATTTAAAAGATTTGTTTGTTAGTTTAACAGGTTTGTTTATTAATTTGTTAATTGTTAATTTGTTTGTTAGGCTTTGTTAATTTAAAAGATTTGTTAATTGGTATGACGAATTGTAACCAAATGTCGTCATCTCTAGATTCTAAAAGCGAAGCCCAGGTTTGAAAAGCAGTCAAGGACTCTGGATGTACTGAGCATGCAATCGCAGCGGCTGTGAACAAACGGAAATAGATGAAAAACAATATGAAAATGTTTTTTATAACTTTTCATAAACTGGGTACGTTATCCCGGGAACGGGCTAAATAGGAAAATACGAAACGGGAAGGTTCTTTCGCCCCGGGTTGAAATGGGAAGGAACAAACGGGAAGGTTGAAATGATAATGGGTTCAAACGGGAACGGGCCAAGTGGGAAAGGGCGAAACGGGAAGGTCGTTTTGCGCCGGGTTGAAACAGGACGGAACAAGCGGGAAGGGTGAAATGGGAATGGGTTCAAACGGGAACCTCCCGTTTGAGTAGGGTCAGAACGCATTAGACTTGGCGAAAGACATTGTAGGAGTGAGTTTGTTGTATCGCCTCGTGCAACCCATCATGTCATCCTTTGCTTTCTGCATCCATGTAGAGCGACACTTTCCTTCCGCAGTATGTTGGTGGTGATGAGGACTAGCAAGGCGTCTTTCCTGTCATTGTGGGTGGGCCTGTGTGAGCCATGACCCGCTATCACTTCAAGAGTTCGCGCTGGCCACTACCGTCTGTTGCGTGAGGCGCCAGACAATAATGTCCTGAAGAAAAACGTTGCTTTTGTGCGCCTGGCGTTAGTTGAAGCAGTTCGTGTTCCGCACTTACGTATGGGAAATTAACGATTGTGTTAGGCCTTTGCTTTGGCGTAAAACTCTGAAGAGTTCGATGAGCATGCAGTTGTCAAGGTTGAAGCACTTTTCAATGACGACGCCAATACCAGCACCGAGTAGCCAGACACTTCTGCTGACTTCAGCAGCGTGATAATAGATAAAGATGCCCTACAAGGCATAATCACTCACCTTACTGTGACATTTGACTCTGCAGAAAAAGTTATGAAAGAAAAATTTTCATCGAAAATAATGTACATACCGCCGAAATGTTCCACACTAACGTTCAAATCTAGAGACAAAAGGAAAACTTCACAGGTCAAGGGAGTGAGATCAGTCGTGCTGAAAAGGCTTGCGGTGTATGAATGCAGTGATATCACGTCCATCACATTGGTAAGCGTAACGGCATGCCTGATTTGCTGTAAGAAATAAAGTGAGCATTAGGTAACCTGCACTTGCAGTGAAAAGCGCCGTATTGGGACGTTGCACTTCTTTCACAAACATAAAAAAGACACTGAAAATTACACACTGGTGGTCTACCCAGTGAATGCAAGCACGTCTTGTAGAAGTCTCAAACTTATCTTGTGTAGCTGTCCAAGACATCTTGATCTGCACATTAGGACAGCTACCACACTTCTATACGACATCTTGGCAAGACCTCCAAGATGTCTACGCAACACCTGATCAAGATTTTTATAGACATTGCCAAGACGGGAGATAGCCATCCTGTAGCTCGGCTAACGCGACGCTATGCCTGAGCTACAAGACGTCTTGAAAGATATTCTTGATGATATCTCAGAGACTGCTAAAAATTCCAACAAGACGCGTCGAATACTAAACACCTCATAGCTACCTGGATTGAAAGCAACAAAACGTTTATTCTCCGTTTTGACGACGTTCTTAAAAATCTTGAATAGCAATCTACGAGACGACTTCTAAGCATGCCAGATAGAGACATAATGTCTTGTGAAGATGTTTTCTAGTAGTTGTGGAGACATAAAGGAAAACCTCTCACAGCAGTTTACGCCAGCGTCATTGTAGTCATCTTGCTATCATCTTATTAAGATGTCATCAAGATGACTCTTCTAGCTCTCTTCCTGTTTTACGCCCAGGGGTATATAGAAATGCGGTTATCAGAATAAGAGTGCACATATATAACTGATTTCATCTAAAACAACTTTGATATTTCATGGATGGGACAGTATAACCACATTTTACTGCATTTCGTGTGGCCTGACAAATTTGACTGAGCTAAAGCGTCTAGACACACCTTAATGCAGCAATAAGCACACTGAGCAACTTTTGCAAGACTAGCAATTTTATTATTCAAAATAAACATGACAAGTCAAAATAGAATAAAAGGTGACCAAAAGATGTGGGAGTAAATAAAAACTTGATATGCATAAAAGGCAAAAATTAGAAACAACCCGTCCTATTTGGCTGCCATAGCAATTAAAACATGCTTATAAAAAATGACTAGATACTGAATGCCTTTCAGCCTTTCAATGTTATAGCGGAAAAAAAGTCAACTGCAAGAACTAAAAAGAATGATCATAAAAAATAAGGGACAGAAAATATATCAAAACATGTGCATTACAGTGAAAACCTATTTAAAGTGGCCGAGTCTTGATGATGTATGAAGTGCTGGAAATCCAGGTAGGCTGATCCAATGACGGAGGGTTTGCTCAAGTGACGACGAAATGAGGAAATAACTTCAGACAATACATCAACAATTATTAACGAGCGGGTACCCGGAGAAGTTTATTAACAATGTTGAAGATGTGTCCTCAATCCCAGGCCACCCCAGGGCAAGTCATTTCGAAGACGCGTTGGCATACATTCCTGGGGTCAGCGAAGCAAAGTCGTATCTTTGCAAGGTATGACCTTTGCGTTGCGTGCATGCCGTCATACAAGCTGAGGAATCAGCTTGTGAACGTGACAGATTGCTTGGACAGCAAGAGATATCCCGGTGTTGTCTACAAGATACCATGTGCAGACTGCAGCTGCAGTTACATCGACGAAACTGGCAACTTCATCAGGAGATAAAGGAACATCAAAGGGACGCAGGCAAGAACAGGAAAGTGCCGAACACGCTGGCCGAGCACGCCAATATGCATGGTCATTCCATCGATTGGGGAAGGAAGAGAATTCAACCACGAGACTACTTTTGGAATCCGTGTTTATTCAAACGACCGAGGATACTATCAATACGACAGATGGCAATCTGCCTGCAAGCTACAGATTATGTCACATTTTAGAATTATAAGCGAGTTACCGCTCTCGTCGGCTTAGTGTGATCAAGGAACGCGTACGGGTAGAGTGTACTAGAAGTTTTAGAGTGGCCCGAGCGGCGGCGCTGCTGTCCTCATAAATTACTAAGGTAGCGCCATCTTTAGATCTCGCCGCCTTTCGCCCTCGCCCGCGCTCCTCTCTTACTTCGTTTTTTGCCATTTTCTTTTTCGCCGGCGAACGCCGCGCGCCATTGGCCAAGGGAAAAGTCACGTGGTTTTGTTTTTTTTGCTCCGCCGCCGGGTCGCCTCTCCGATGCCTCGCCGGCTGGGACATTGCGCAACGCCGCCGCTGCGACGCCATTGCTGGCTTCCGAGCCACCGTCGCCACCGTGCTTCAGTTCCAGCTTTATCGTAGGCGCCAGCTAATATCAAAGTAAGAATTAGCTGCTCGTTTCGAAAAAATGTCGCACCGGTGTCGTTTTAGGTTGCTTCTCGGTGTCGATGTGTTGTGCCTTAGGCAGCGCGAATATCGTCAGGCAGGGCACAAGACTTCGTTATTCCGTCCGGGAAACGCGACGCAGAAAGGAGAAAAGTTTGGTTGCATAGATTTGAACGGGCATACTTCAGGCCGACGCTACCATCACTCTTTTGCGAGGTAAGTTTCTGAATTCTTGTTCTTGCTCTGTTAAATTCTGCGCGAGCTTGAGCGGTCACTTACGAAGAAATGCGTATTCCCTTCGCGACCGTCGTCCACGCTTTGTTCTGAGTAGGCATTGCGCGCAGCGCCGAGTTCGTCCCGTCGTAAGCTTTGGTTTGTATAAGAGGCCGTGTATTTGTCATGTGCGCGCTTAACTTCCAGCATCAATATCAGCGGCGTAGCATGTTCAGTCAGTTGTCGTAAGGTTTTCTGACGCGAGAATTGTTCACCTGAATTCATGCTTGTTTTGGCCGACGGCAGCTTGCGTCTGACCATGTATCGTGTGCGTTCCGAGTGCGTGTACGCTCTTTTTGGCGTGAAGTCATGTTTTGTGTGTTAGCTACCCGGGTGGTATTATAATCCCGTTGTTATGACATCGGAGTGATTTGCTGCGTAATATGGGCTTGGTCGGTGCGGCGCAAATTGAGGCTGTTGCGAGAAAAAAAAATTGCGGCTAGGTAAAACAATTTAAGGTCAGCTAATATAGTGACCGCGCCGTTGACGTACGTTTGATGCGCAATTTCTGTTATCGCTTTATTAAATTCGCGCACGTTTGAATGAGCACTTCAAATGCATATTCGCACCGTAACGGCTGTACGCCCTTTCTTCCGTGTATGCACAGAGGAACGTTAATTACGACTTACGTTTGCATTACACGCGATGCCGTACATTTGCAGTGTGCGCGCTTACTTCATCTTAGTAGTCAATGGCGCAGCGTATCCAGTCATTGCGATTTGAACCAAAACACACTGGGCGACTATATTATTTTCAGCAGATGTATTTTTGTCCAGCAAAGCGCTTGCTAAACGGGTTTAGTGTAGCGAGTTGAGCGGACGCGGCACTGAGCAGATGCGCGAACACGAATTTGACCATGCTACGGTAGAACAGTCACTAACTCCCTTCTGCAATGCATTATTGCCTATATTTGCGGAGTGTTTGTGGCGCATCTCAAACTCGGTGGCGACATTTTTTTTCCCTTCTCAATAGGATTATTTCACGGATCAATTTGAGCAACGGATATTGGAGAAGCTTGGCGTTAAAAAAACTAAACCCAAATGCCACTCCCAACATTTTTTCTCACGGGAAGCCACGTCAGCAGCACAAGCCACCTGCACGACGTCATTACGGACGTTTGTTCCAATAAAATATCTATTTGCTGGCACCAATTCATTTTTGTGATTTATTGTTTTCTCTTGATAATCATCGTGACATTGGTCCTCTTTCGAATTTCTTTCGGGTGTATCCCTGTGTTAGTGCAATGTACAAATCTGCCAGAATATATCCCAGCACAAAACAATTCTGTCCAGGCGCCTCCATTAATAACGGCTGTAAACGACCGCGCCCGGTGAAAAAACGTATTGCATGATTAATTAACTCTAGACGGGGCTCTAGAAATCCTCTAGAAGTTAACGGGGCTCTAGAAATCCTATAAATGCTACCAAAGAGCGATTTCGGCGTGAAAACAAGAGCAAACTGCAGCGAGCGCCCTGAAGCGTAGCGAGGGCGTCTGCTCTCAAGTGGCCAACAAATATGGCGGCCCCGCCGCGGAGTTAAAGGGACGGCGGCGCCGCGGGTGAGGGGAGAGAAAAAAGAGGAGGGCAGCGGAGAAGGAGGGAGCAGTTGGCGCTACCTTAGTTCTTTCAGGGACCTTACATCCACTGAACAGCCGCCGCTGCGAGCAGCGCAAATCTTGCCGCGCGCAGGCTAGGAGCTGGGGCCGGGAAGTGAGAGAGAGAAGTGATTTGGTGGAAGAAACGAAAGGAAAGTGCAATAATATCCCCAGTGCACTTTCATTTCCTTTCTTCCACCAAATCACTTCTCTCGCTCTCTTCCCGGCCCCAGCTCCTAGCCTGCGCGCGGCAAGATTTGCGCTGCTCGCTGCGGTGTTTAGCGCCTGGGCAGGTGATGAGGTTTAACGCGCTGACGCTACACAGGCGATGAGGTGCGCCGTTGTGGAGGGTTAAAGGGGCACTGACTCAAAATTTTGAAGGCGAGATAACTTCGGAGATAGATTGGTGGGAACACATATACATCATCTGCAAAATATCAGCGGCGAACACAGCCTAGAACATATTTAAAACGCAACCGAGCAGCCAGGAGAGGCCCACGCGCAATCGACATCCCGAGGATATTAATTAAATAAAGAACATCCAAACACGTCACGAGTTTATGTTTGCCGCTTCCGCACTGCCGGCGTTTTTCGCCGGCTCACCCGGCTCGCCGCTCCAATCGGAGGGCCGGAGGGCGGAGCTTGTGCTCTCGAGAACGAACGACCTGATCGTTGGCGGCGGAGGCGCCGTGATTTCGTTAGCTCATCGGGCAGCTGGCCGCGACCAAAGTTCTACAGCGATTCCAGGCATTACTGTTCATTACCATTGGATGCGAAAACGCGCCGGAGGCACGAAAAGGCCACTGAGCTAGCCGCACGGTCGCTGTGCAGGCGGCGGCCACGGCCGCGAAGTGGCCCAGGCCGGCGCAGGTAGCTCGAGTGATAGCTCCGCTGCACGAAATTGTCCCCAAGTCCCGACCATGCTGGCTTGCATGAGAAAGGAGTTAATGATGCGATGGCGGGTTGCATTAAAAATTGTCATCTGCACCGCTTACGAGAGCGGCACTCGAATATCTGCCGCAGTGCTAAGCCGAACACATCTGTAGGCAGACCTGTAGGCAGACCGGCCGGCTCATCCCAGCGCGCGTCTTGCCACCCACCGTCTCGAGCGTCGCGCGTCGTTCTTTAGCCGCGGTAGCATTTGCACTCGCAGCGGCTGTGTCACATCCACGGTCGCTTTTTAATTAAGCGCCTCACGAGATCAGTACGTGGGGGCATTCGCAGAAACTGCCGTCGATGCGGATTCGACAGTGGTACGGCGGCTGTGCTCTGTGATATCCCTCCGACTGTCACGTGGTCAGCTTTGTTCACACAAAATCCATCGTTTCGCGGCACTCGCTGAAACCGAAACTGCGACTGGCCGCATTGAAAATGCCTCTAATTAAACAACCGTTGCACGCTGAAGCAAATGAGGTTTCTACAGGTTATAACTCTACAGGTTATACAGGTCACTAGCTACTTATCGCAACAAAAAAAAACAAGATGCAAAATTTTTGTGTCAGTGCCCCTTTAAGGATTAATTTGGACCACCCGAAAATCTCTAGCCTGCTTTTCTTTTGCATCAGAAAAGGGGCCGCCGTGGCAGAAAATTGAATCCATGCCTTTGGGCAGCTAATTTAGAGAGTAAACGCCGTACGTTGTAATTCTGCTTGTGAAAATTTTATACTAGTACGACCCAACATAAAATTATCGACGCCTTCCACCCAACAATACTTTCACATTTCCTGATGCGTATTTTGAAAACCCTCTTGATATACAGCTCTCGTTAACTCAAAGTCGTAAAATTGTCTGAAAATTTTAAGATATGTGGAATGCCGAAAATTTGTGGCCAGGTCACTGACATAACAGCTGGTGCTCCTTAGCTCCACTGCAAATGGGTGCTTTCCTAATAAAGGGAAAATAATTCGCGGGGAAAACAATTTTTAATATTGCAAAAAAAAAGAACTAAGTGGTCCTCACCTTTTTTGCGTTCGCATCTGCATCCCAAAAAAGCGTTCTCAAGCTGCTCAATGCATCACATCGGTTGTTGGTCGCCGCCGTTACTTTCTATCTTGTTGTGAAGCAGACGTTGCATGTTTGGTGTTTCTTCCGTTGTAAGCACTTCTGGAGGCTCCTCGTCATCCGCATGATCAGCTTCGTTGTCCACATGTACCTATCAAGTGTACCGGAATCTTGGAAGAACGCGAACATCATCCTAATCCATAAGAAAGGCGACATGAAGCACTTGAAAAATTACAGGCCGATCAGCTTACTGTCAGTCGTCTACAAGGTACTTACCAAGGTAATCGCTAACAGAATTTCTGCAACCTTAGATTTCAGTCAACCTAAAGAACAAGTAGGGTTTCGTAAAGGTTATTCAACAATGGACCATATTCACACGATCAATCAGGTGATAGAGAAGTGCGCTGATTGTACTGAACCCCTATATATAGCCTGCATAGATTATGAGACAGCATTTGACTCGGTCGAAACCCTAGCAGTTATTCAGGCATTACGGAACCAGGGGGTACATGAGCATTATGTAAGAATACTAGAGGATATCTACAACGGGTCCACAGCTACCATCATCCTCCATATGGAGAGCAGTAAAATACCTATAAGGAAGGGTGTCAGACAAGGAGACACAATCTCTCCAATGTTATTCACAGCATGTTTACAAGAAGTATTCAGAAGGTTGGATTGGGAACAGGTGAGAGTAAGGGTTAATGGAGAATACTTCAGTAACCTCAGATTTGCTGATGACGTTGCTTTGCTAAGTAACTCGGGGGACGAATTGCAAAGCATGCTTTCCCCACTGGGCAAAATTAATATGCAGAAAACTAAAGTAATGATTAATAACCTCGGGACAGCACATCGGTTTGAGATAGGTGGCGAGTCAGTGGAAGTGGTAAGCGAATATATCTACTTAGGCCAAGTTGTGACCCCAGATCCCAACCATGAGGCAGAGATAATTAGAAGGATAAGAATGGGGTGGGGTGCATATGGCAGACATTCTCAGATAATGAATAGCAGCCTACCATTGTCGCTGAAGAAGAAAGTGAAGATGACAGCTGCATCTTACCGGTACTCACCTACGGGGCAGAAACCTGGAGGCTCACTAAGAGGGTTCAACTTAAATTGAGAACGACTCAGCGTGCAATGGAGCGGAAAATGATGGGTGTAACATTAAGGGACAAGAAGAGAGCGGAGTGGGTCAGGGAACAAACACGTGTTAAGGACATATTAGTAGAGATTAAGAAAAAGAAATGGACGTGGGCAGGGCATGTAATGCGAAGGCAAGATAACCGCTGGTCATTAAGGGTAACAGAGTGGATCCCTAGAGAAGGCAAGCGTTGCAGGGGGCGGCAGAAAGTTAGATGGGCAGATGAGATCAAGAAGTTAGCGGGGATAAATCGGTCACAGTTGGCACAGGACCGAGGTAATTGGAGAATAATGGGAGAGGCCTTTGCTCTGCAGTGGGCGTAGATAGGCTGATGATGATGATGATGACCTATCTCAAAACGATGTAAGCGACAGACGGCATTCCGGTAACGGGGAGATCGGTTTTGCACAGCGCGTACTTCTGTTTCCTTGATTCGACTCCTTTCTTAGCCAAGTTACGCTGTTGAGCTCAAGGACGCGGCTTCGATTCCCGGCTGCGGCGGCCCCTTTTCTGATGGAGGAGGAAAGCGGAACCCCCTTGTGCTCGAGATTTCGGCGCAAGTTAAAGATGTTCACGTGGTCGAAAAAATTATCCTGGAGCCCTCCACAACAGAGCGGCTCCTCGTCTGTGTAGTCAATCAATCAATCAATCAATCAATCAATCAATCAATCAATCAATCAATCAATCAATCAATCAATCAATCAATCAATCAATCAATCAATCAATCACTCAATCAATCAATCAATCAATCAATCAATCAATCAATCAATCACTGAACCAGGTTAAAGGTGGTACGAAAAATAGCTTGTGTTCGGGGAATAGTTGCCAAAAAACAAGGTTTTGGGGACAACTGGCCTAAGATAACCCTTTAGTTAAAATAATTTTTCGCTTGCGTGTGTCATTTTCTGCTGGGTCAGGCGACAGCATGCATTAACACCACGCTTATCCTTAATTATTACAAGTGAACCACTGCTCACGGCTATAATAACGGCTCACGTAAATTACACCACAATAAAAAAATCTTCTGAAAAGTCATCATTCCAGGCCTCATATTTTTTTCATTTCATTTGTGTGAACAAATTATGTCCATCTAGCAGCATAACATAGGATCATAAAGCAATCATGAACGCGTTCATATTTGGCCATTTCACGCAGAATATTTTTATTGGGGAAGTTGTCGTACCGAAAATGTATCTTCAATTACTTAATTTACAATCCGCTACGAATACTGCATGGAAGGATCGATAAAACCGTAATTTTTTAGTTGTTTTCGATCGGAAAGCGCAAAATTACCGGAAAATGCGCCGCAGCCTTTATTTCTCATTTCGCCACCCACACTCCACTGCACCTACAGTGTCAGTCGGACGTCGCTCAGAACAAGCTTCAAGCGCTCTGCGCGTACAGCAGCAGCGTTTCCTGGCCGCCGACAATACGGCCGGGCGCGCGGCCGTGCGCGCTGCCAGCCGCCACTTTCAGTTGTCGTTGACTACAGCGCCGCCGCTATTTTCTGCGCGAAAGGAGCACTGATCCGGGCCGCCGGTCGGGCCGCCGGTCGGGCCACTCTAAAACTTCTAGTACACTCTAGTACGGGTACAGTGCCTAGAATATACTGGCCAGTATATTCCAGGCACTATAGTACGGGTCCCGAAACTGTACCGAAACGTCTGTGTTTTCACCTTGACTTGGTCAGCGACCGCATCTTCGTCCTCATAAAATAAACTGAGTACATTACGTAGTACATCTGTAGATTTAACCCGAAAAAACACAAATTGCCTACTGATAAAATAAACTGTGCATTACTTAATACATCTGAATATTTAACATAAAAAACAAATATTTCAGAATGGTTTTACATAAAAGTCAGATTTGTCCCCGATTAGGAGTTTGAAAAATAGCAGCTGATTTTTACCAGCCAATTTTAACAGAATATTTCAGATCGGTAAATCTTGAGCGTGGATGTGACCTTTACGAGGCATGCCATGTGTGTTATTTACGCCCATACTCAGTAATTACAAATAGCAGACGACGCTCAATGCGCCAAGCTGGAAGTCAAGCTGGAAGTGAAAGTCCGTTCCTTCGTGCCATTTTTTCATGCCTGCATGCAGTTTGGCGTATCGAGGAGTATATTGCAGCTACATGCTCCCACAAAGACGGGGTGTGCAACCGATCCAGGAATGCTGCGGCGCTGGCTTTTAGGGGGGGGGGGGGGTGCTTTCTAAGATTTACTTCAAAAACCACATTGTAACGGACGACGCTTCCGTAACTTCATTAGCCATGGTTGAAACGTGTTTAATTTCACAGAAATGCTCTTACTACAGCCATCGGGAATCGTTTACAGAATAAATACCACATGATAGTAGAACGTTATTGTTTGTCGTGGAAAAGCATTGCTCTACAAGGATTGCAATAGTTTCTGGCTAGTTGGTCAATGGTTTTTCAAAAACCAATTCCTGCGTGGCTGAAGGACGCGAGACAGGGGGTTGCCGGAAACCTGTACTCAGTTTCACAACTGAATGCTGCGGTCGAGTTTTACAAGCTGTCACCTACGCTTGAAAGGGCATGCTCTCCTCCGTCCAACGACGATGATGGTTTATATTAACGCTTTCTCGTGTGGGTTTCCTTGATTGCCTTCTGGATTTAAACTTTGACTAGGTGAGCTTTGAATTTGACCAGCACGCTGTTTGGTCTTTTGATCACAGGGTCTTTGACTTTGACCATTTCCCATTCGATTTCGCACGAAGGAAGCCTCGCGTTCGACGGAAGGCTGGATGATTTTGCTGTTTAATTTTGAAATTCCGTGCACCCCTCTCCAAATCCAAACTATTTCCAGCGTGTCGGAAATGTGTCTGTGTTGGAGGGCTGGCTGATGCATCCATTGAAGCAACTTAATCGCGCGTTTTTGGTGTCTTCACAAGGCATTACACGACTTTTTTGGTACTCTGTAAAGAATGCTTAAGCATTAAAAAACACAGGCTGACGTTAACACTGCCACATTATTTAACTATCGGTACCAGCTTTTATTCCGCGCAAATGGTAAAACGGAGGGGAGGAGGGATGGTTTGTAGCTTGGGCGATTAAATAACTTTGGCTCCTGATAAAATTACCACTACAAATGTGGGAGTTCCATTTCGGTTCTCAGGCCCCCATGCTGTCACAGTGTCGCTCACCGAAACCGGAGGCACAAACCTCACGGTTACAGAAAGAAAGTGTAAACTACCGCGACATTCCCACGGCTGTACGGTAACCGATCTTGTACGCAAGCGCCTTTCTCTTCAAAGCACACGTATCGAGGTATCCCAGCGTTAAGGCTGGCGTGGAAACCGTAGTCATTGAAACCAGTGAAGATAATTTAAAGCTGTAGAAATGACTACCAATATTAATAGTTTCGTGCAAAGCCATTCGCAGAGCGCTGCAAAAAGCGCTCATGTCAATGTAGCCCATTCCCAAACTTAGAAGCGTCAAATGAGTTTGCGCAGCCGTTAGTGCATTTAGGAAGAAATGAATACTAATAATAGTAGTTTTATTCATACTCAGAATGGGTGGAGCCAAGCGTAGAAAGCTGCAAAAAGCACTCATGTCATTGTAGCCGATACTCAACTTTAGAAGCGCCTGACAAGTTTACGTAGCCGTTACTGCATCTAAGAACCCAACGCATCTGTCCAGACTTCGTTTCACCGCACATATCCGCTCACAACACCACATTCAAAGCACCGAAGCACACACGGCAAAAACAACAGGAGGCTGTGTAGTTCAATGCACCGGCTCATTCCACTAACGAGGGGAGCGCCGAGTGGTGGCGCCACCCTTCCAGCTGCCCGGTCCCTATAGGCTAGCCTGGCTTACGCACACCCCTGCACACCCTTCTCTCAGCAAGAAAGAGGAGCGCTACTGCCGTCTCCTGCAAACGAGCACCTTTCCCCATCCTACCAAGCTGCACTTTATCTGGCCTACGCAACACGACCCGCAGTGTCTATTCTGCAAATCACCCTGCACTCTATACCACATGGTGTGGGAGTGCCAGCTTAAAGGAGTACTGACACGAAATTTTTATGCTACGTTTTTTTCGCTGCTATGCGTGCCTACCAGCCCACTAATCATAGAATTACAGATTAGGCGGTCGAGCGCAGCGTAAACATTCATTTACGGCGTCGTTTATTCGTGCCAGTTTCGGTTTCGACAAAAAAACGCCGAGCGGCCGCCATGACAGCATGTATCACATGGCGTCACCATTCTTGCCGTATCGCTGCCTCTCTGGAAGCGCGCGCGAGCGAGCGCACGCGCGCGCCCAGACCGGCCGAGGTCTTCGCCGTCCCCACAGGCCCTGGCAGCATGACGTCAGTCCCAAAACCATGACGTGTACACACGCCCGAGCAGCGCGCGCCAACCACAGCCAGCGCGTCGGCTTCGTCACGGGAGCCCCGACGTCGACAGTTTGGGGCACGTAGCAGATGATGTCACGTCGACCCGCTCTGGCCTTTCTCGTGCGGGCGAAGATTAAAATGGATTTTAAATATGTTTCGCTTAACGGTTGCTGTTGAAACTTGCTGGGAGATATCTCCTGATAAAAAGAAAGCGTTTTACATAGTTATCTCAGCTTTGAAATTTCGTGTCAGTACTCCTTTAACCCCTCACTTTCCGCCATTTCTAACCCCTCGGTTGAGCAGTGGGAGGAAGAACTGGCCAGCGCGAGCGTCGAAGATCAGCTTCGGCTGATCCACCGGACTGAGACGGCTCGACACTGAGGAAATCGACCGTTTAGCTCGAGCTAAACGGTCGATTTCCTCAGTGATCCTTTCCACAGGAATGGATCACACAGGATCCTTTCCACAAGGATCCTTTTCACAGGAAAAGATCCTTTCCTTTAATAAAGTACGGTAACCGATCTTGTACGCAAGCGCCTTTGTCTTCAAAGCACACGTATCGAGGTATCCCAGCGTTAAGGCTGGCGTGGAAACCGTAGTCATTGAAACCAGTGAAGATAATTTGAAGTTTACTCTCTCTCTCTCTCCCATAGATCTCAAATTATCCCGGTCCTGTGCTAACTGCGACCAATTTATTCCCGCAAATTTCTTGATCTCATCTGCCCACCTAACTTTCTGCCGCCCCCTGCCACGCTTGCCTTCTCTAGGGCTCCACTCTGCCCAGAGATTATCTTGCCTTCACATTACATGCCCTGCCCACACCTATTTCTTCTTAATTTCTACTAATATGTCCATATTAGTAGACTGCATATCAGTAAGGTATGCAGTACGCGAAAGTAAAAACACCATGAAGGGGCTTGAGGTAAGCGCACCCGCCGAATGGGTGGTTTGGCGGCAAGATATGCATGGGGAGGGCCCTGGAGCCTTGGTGAATGTAGCGCACAGCAAAGGACGCCGCGCCGCCGTGCAACAGCCCTTTGCGCTGCAGTGACACCCCTTTATCCCATCTCTTCCATGTCTTTGTCGAAACCGCAAGAGTGTTGTGTGTAGTACGTTGTATAGGTGTGCAGTCCTGGCGGTTCGCGCAAGGCGTGTTAGCTGTCCGAAGTGGGGAGGAACGGGATGGGTCCACGTAAAATGCGCATGAGGGGACTTAGGTCAACGCATCCAGCGGCATGCGTAATACGGCGGCAAGAAGGGTCCGTACGTGAGCTGGGCTTTGAGCTTGAGAGAATGGAGTGGACAGCAAAGGATGCCTCGGCTACGTTCAACAGTTCAACAGAACCTGCCAATGCAAGCTACAGTTGTTGCACTGTGTCACCCCTTCTTCACCTATCTCCCACGTTGTGTCGAACCGGCAAGAGCGGTGTGTGTGTGTGCGTGTGTGTATGTGCGCGTGTGTGTTTGTGTATGTGTGTGTGTGTGTGTGTGTGTGTGTGTGTGTGTGGTGGTGGTGCTGCTGCTGCTGCAGAAAGGGGATCTAGCACTTTTCTGATTGGGCAGCATCGTTTGTGGACACTTCCTGACGTAGAGAACGACGAAAGGACGGGTAGAAAGAAAGGCCGGGCTGCGGCTCGCCGAGTGTGACTTTTAAACACGTTATAAACATGCCAGCTCAGCTAGTGTGAAGCTGCCCTAGTCTTTTCGCTCAAAATTTACGGCAGTGACCAGCCCATAGCTGCTACTGGACCGACAGAAAGCACTCGCTATGGTATGTACCGTTATTTGCAATTATTGTTAGTTTGGTAGGCGTGCACGTTTACTCTTGATAAATAGAAAATTCGTCACTCATACACTGTAAACTCCGTTAGGGCGGTTTGTGAACTACATCAGTCAGAAATAAGAAGCAGTTCGTAACAAAAACATTTTTTCCACATGGTATAGAAAAAATAGAGCTCTTTCTCTAGAGCGGTACTTTGATTTTAAAAGCTTAAAATTATTGAAGTACATAAAAAAAATTCGCTTCAGCTCCCCCACTGAAAATATAGTTCCGGTGTCGCTGGTCACTGGCACTCCAAGGCTGCAAAACGGTAGCGCAAAGGCAGAGAAGGTATTGAGAACGCTATCAGATATCCTTCAGCGGATCGCTCTTTTCCCTTCCTTCAGTTTAGTCGCTTGCTACAGTTTTACCTCATAATATTTAACTCTCGGATAAATACAAAATATGCATGGGGCAACTATTTGCTAACGTAAGCGCGAAATGTCAATCTTACGCTTGTTGCGACCGGGCGGGGGCACCCGATCCGTTCTCCGTGGCCTCCAACATACGATGGGTAGCGTGTATGATGCGAGCGGCCAGCCGGTGTTGCAGCCGTGAAGAAGTCCAGAGCACTAGGATAACGTAACTGTTTACTTCATAGCGAGAGGTGAGCCGAAGCCAAAAAAACATACAATGCCCCGACGGGCGAGGTTACAATACAGGACTCGAGCAGAGCGACCGCATGGATTCGCTGCTCAGGCAGGAATGAATTTCAACGTTTGTGCTGCTTCTATTTGTACCCAAAAAACGCCCCCAAGAGTAATACGCCACGAACATCACAGACACACACACACTCTTTCCATAGTTCGTGAGTCATTCATGGGTTCGCCCCTCGTGGCGTCCGAGAGAGGGGAGAGAGTGTCCTTGAAAGGTGCCGGGGTCGCGCTATCGAAGGTTTGATCGCGCCGATAGCGAAACGTCTGAGCCGGGGAGGTCAAGGCGGGACTCACCGACGCGCAGGTGCCTGAAGGGTGTGGCGAACGTCATGAAGCATGCCTGGGCGTGCCGCTGGCAGCCGCCGGAGGCGCGTTGCAAAGCGAGGTGACTGACCCGGCATGGCGAGACACGAAAGTACGATTCACCGACACGCGGGCGCACGTGGTCGATTCCCACGTGGTGGCTGATGCGGGAAAATACGGCGGCGTTGGCCGATTCGTAACACGCTAGAAACAACATAACAGCGCAATACATGCCCAAAGAAAGGCGTTTTTTAGCATTTAGGTTGTCAGCACCCAAAAAACTCCTCAGGTGTTTTGTGTGCAACTAAATTTTCTAATTGGTTAGGAGGGAGAGCACCGCGAAATTTGAAAATGCCCAGGACCCCAAAAATATCGAGGTTTGTCCGACCGACTCGATATTCTCCGGTTCACTAACCATTTCCGGACCCGGTTCGGAACGGTTCCTTCGATTCGTTCCGGCTATAATTCATTTCCAAAATGGCGGAAAAAATACGGGTTCGTTTCTGGTTTTCGGTTCGACACCCTGCTTCTGACGCGAATGCGCGAGTCCGCGCGAGGAGACGTATTTGTCAACTTTGTGCCGCCGTCGCTGCCCCCGGCGGTCTAGATTGCGGCATCATCAGCACGTCGGGAATGCGTTGTACAGTGAAAGCTCGTTAATTCCAACTCAGAAGAGCAGACAGCCTGTGAAGACGAAGCACCCGTGCAGTTACGCGCTGAAGAGAACACAGCCAGATGCAATGCCGCCCGTCTCTTCTTCAGTTTTGAAGAAAATGAAGAGAAGCTCTTCTTTCTCACTCACACTCACTCCTTACAGTAAGAAGTGCTGGCTGTCGCCTTTAAGGACAAAGGGCAGACTGCAATCCCGGATATTTTCAGCCATTATATACTTGTTGACATGTCCTGCAGCTGTCTGTGGTAGTGGAATGTTGTCCTTCATCACTTCCGTTAGTTGCGGTTCGAATTAACGAACTTTTACTGAAGTAGGGGAGGTACTTCAATTGGTTTTGTTGGCCCTATTATAAAACTCTCCACTGAATCTGGTTGATAAACATTGAATACGAGAAAAAAATAGATGAAAACACACTTTCGACTGTCCAGCTTTTTCTTTTCCTTTATGAATTCATTCAAAGTTGTTGCCCACTGATTTAAGATATTGTGCTAGAAAAAATAAGGCGGTATCTCGCTAGAAACTCTTCAAAAGTGTCACCCCAATCACCATCGCCACGATCATCATCATCATCTACGCCGACTTGTCTCCACCACCTCATCTGGCACTGCCCCAAGTTTTCTCGATTTCGTACATTCACTCCCCCACACCACGACACCTCTACCTACATCGACCCAACATCCCTCTCACACGACACACTCTTCGAAATCGCCATTTATGCCACAAAGAGCGGCCTAGTACGGGCAATATAGCAGTGGTCTGCACGACTCCTGAAGAGAACCCTTGAAGCCGGCATTATAAGAACAGTGCTCCGTCCTCCCTTCCCTTCCCCCCCCCTCCCACCCCCACCTGGCCTTTGGCCATCCTATCTAATAAAGTTTGCAACAACAACAACAACCGTCTTTTTTTCTTCTTCCAGTCCGTTTGTTGTCTAGAAGGCGACATCTAGTTAGACAACAAATTTTTCACATTTTACTTTTGTTCAGAATGCGTCTTGCCTGAGACTTGCCTTTATATAAGTGGAGGTACAATATTGCGTCTCTCTGCTTCATTGGCTCCAGTGATCCTGACGAAGCGCTGCTACTGCTGCCCCAATAATCGGGTTGGGTGCGGTCTTCTTGTTTCCGTCGCCCCTCCTAGTCTGAACGCCTGCTTGCTTGCCTGATTCGCTGTTCGGATGTATTTAAAGGGACCCTGCAACACTCTCGATAAACGCTTTCGATCTTTCCTTTGCGTCTGGAAGCACTGCGAAAGCTATAGAGTTATCGCCAGCACAGCGGCACTGCATGCACTCGTCGCACCAGGTACGCCTTCCGTTTCTGCTTTGTTCCTGTGGGTTTATTTTTAAAGTTGCTATCGAAAAGCGTTCATTGCTGCAGCTGAAGGAAAACCGGCGAACAGCCGCTACATAGCCTCAGTGACGTAATTCGGGCCGTCGAAGAACGTCCATACCGGGAAAGGGAAAAAAAATCTCATGAGCGAGTTTCCAAGTTATCTGATGTGCATAGAGTAGTAATTTTTGGCTGAGGTACTTTGCGACTCCCTAATCTAAGTACTGAGTGTGTTGGTTGACTGCGTTCTGCAATCATTTAAGGTTTCAAAAAGTGTTAAAAAAAGTGTTTCAGGGTCCCTTTAATGCGATCTTTTTCATCGCTCGAGCGTTAGCGCAGCGCAATTTTGTGATACGGTTCCCCGCTTTGACTGCTCTCCGCTTTCCATTTACGCCACGTTGCTGTTTACGTAACGTTACTGTGCTGCAGCAAACAGCGGAGTCATTTTTCTGTACGACCTTCTCTGAACTGGCCGCACTGAATAACCCTTGCGCTAGTTTTTACATCAAAGCTGTATACCTCTACCCCCCCCCCCCCCCCCCAACGGTTTCATCGCCGTGGGAAAAAACGGTCTCCGTGGGCAAAAACACGAATGCGCCAAGGCCTAAGACGCCGAGCGCATGCGTCAGGCTAATCAGGCATACAGCGTAGAGCTCAGAATTAGTTTCTGGAAACCAAACCGCATTATGAATGATAAGGCGCTTGTGAATAATGAGACCCCACCATGCGTCCCTGGAAAAGGTTATGTTTGCATATTATCTTTGAAGGCTATGCAGGACTAGTGTCATTAAATAGAGCAGCTCTTGCCTAAGACGCCGAACGCATGCGTCAGGCAGGACACAGAATTTGCCGCCGCTGAGCTCAGCACGCAAGTTATCAACGGCGGCCATTTTGTCGTTTATCGGTGTTGTGAGAGTGCCGCATCTACGGCCTCGCCGTTAACTTCGACCGGCTCGTTTGTTAACAACACTACCGGAGATTCAGCAAAACGGCATCTTTGGACACACTGAAATGCTGTTACACGCGTTATCTTTGATTCGCACTCAGAACGACGTCAGTCGTGCCGCAGAGCAGGGAGGACAAGCTAAGCCTACCAGAGTTGACCGACTAAAACACATAAGCAAGAAAATGGCGGCGGCCATGAACCGTCGCAGTGTAAGCAAATGTCACATAATGCGAACTAACCAATGATGCATGGCGGCGGAACGGAACAATAGGACAAAAGAGTGCCGATACTGTGTACGGTTATCTAGTGACACTAGTCGAGCGCAAGCGACAAGCCCGCAGAAACGACGAGAAACATTTCCTAGCCTCCCCCGTCACCATTGGTAGTGGTTTACAACAGCTTTGCTCAGCATCCACTTTCGCGGAGCGGGATGGCGACCATTTTTAACACGAAAGTGTTTTATTCCGGGTTTCACAAAGATTTTACTTACGTCATATCCATCACGGAAGTGACGCCATTACAACGAAGCAATCGGCCTGTAAAGGGTGCACCCCTGCACACAGGGTATTGCGGGGAAGCAACCTTTAGCACTAAAGAGCACGTTATACTTCGGGTTGTTCGTTTTCAGGTTTTATATTTTAACACGATAGTGTTTTATGCCGGGATAGACCAAGATTTCACTGACGTCATATCCGTCACGGAAATGACACCAGTACAACTTTGCCGAAGCGACCCGCCAGCACTACGTCGCTCGCCAAGCACATCCACAAGACAGCCGCCGACTCGCAAATCATGCTCAGCTGCAGACTTCGCTGCTCATTTCGCTTTCGTGTTTTAATGATTCCTATGACAGAGGAATCAACCACAGTTTTTTTTTATTCTTGTTGTGGGCCAATCTATCGCCGATGAGGCGGTTGTGCGCACGCGCGTGCACGAGCCGCGCGGCAGGCCGGGGGCAGAAGAGGAGGCCGAAGTTGTCTCGCGCACCGGGGGCCGCCGAAGCAGCAGCAGCCGACCACCGCTCGCCCCGCCATGGCCCAGGAGATCCAGGAGGAGCTTGGCAGGGTGCTGCGGGAGCGCGGAGTCGTCGGCGACACCTTCGACAACATCGAGAGGAAGACCAAAGTCAAGCGGGAGCAGGTCGTCTACGGTGAGCGTTCGTGCCTCTCGAGCTGCGCAGGCAGCCGTCATTACGGCCGCGCACCGAGCCCTGCGCGCGAGATTCGAAGCCTGCCTTTCGTACCGCTCGGCGCACTGTGCGCCGGTTTTCGCTGCGATAAAGACCGATGGCAGTGTTTTCTTAGGCGAAGCGTTTTTGGCTAGGGTTCCATGTACTTTCGTAGGTGCGAACAAAAACTCCCGAGGCTCCTCGTGGCTTTCGAAGCGCGAGGCGGCGGAAAACGAACGTCTTCTCGTGTTTCAAGCGGCTTACGATTTCGATGGTGATTACGCAGTTGTAGAACACGCCGGCATGTTCGTTCTCGCCAAAGGTGCTCGGGGTTTCCGCTCGTACTTGGCAAACGCCCCGAGTGGGTCGAAAAGGCGTTTCTTTCGTTTTGCGGCTGAACTTATAGGACGCGGGTTAAATCCTGGCCATGGCGGCCGCTTTTATGGTGGAGGCGAAAAACGAATTCAGGGTGCCCGTGTGTAGATTTCTGCCCACTTTCAAGATCCCCAGGTGGTATAAACTAACCCGTAGCCCAGCACACCGCATATCCCATTGGTTTATCACCAAAATTCTGCCTTTTAGGCTTTTCTCGCGAAACAGCGCCCCACACGCCGCGTTGTCCACTTGCTTCTCATGGAGTACAATATATTGTTTCTGCTATTCCCGCCTTGCCATCGAAACTTAACCTATAAGCTAGGTATGCCGTGCTAACTTTTGTTTTTCAATGCGCAGCATTCTTTACCGAGTAGCCCCACAGCCCGGACCGTGTAACGCCCTGCATTTCTACAATAAGGCAGGTTTGCTGAAAGTACCATCTGTAATCGTTATAGTATCGTAAATTAAGTTAATTGGTCGGACAGGATTTAGAAAAATTAAAACGTTTGGCTTTAGAGAACTCACACTGTAGACAAGTGGCAAAAGAATGCTACGGCTTAGCAGACAATGCTCTCAATTTCTGCAGAATTTTTTTATTAGGACATGTGTAGATGTCCGCGTTAATGCATGATTAAATACACAAGAACTTGACGATGGCCCTACAGTGTGAAAAACGCAATGTGAAAAACTTGTGCTATGGCAAATAAGGCGCGAATTCTCGCCGGCGGACGTGGCTGTCTTCTTCCCTCCGTTATGAAGAGAGCTCTAGGAATTGCAGGTGCCTATTGGGAAATACCAATTGGATTGTTGCCTACTTTCAGCCTTTCAACAAAGAGAGTCAATTTGTCGTATGCTTAGTGCTGAATTTGCTGAAGGGTTCCTTTCCTCCGTGAATTTGATTACAGCTGTGCCACGTTGCAGCAGCAGTCTGGCGGTGGAATCCCGGCCATTGGCTGTTTTCGCAATAGCTGGAAGTTGTCAAATGTGGGCTCGAGACATCATGCTCTGCAGAACTCTTCTCGTTTACCCCACATTCTCCCCAATGTTCTTGTAAGGCGAAAGCCTATAGGTACCCCACTCAGCGAAAAACCGTCGTTGTCCACTCAAGGAAAGCACAGTAAAGAAACTCATATGTTATCAGATGCGATTTGATCCTGGTTCTCCACAGTAGAAGCCTAATACGCTGCCACCGCGCTATCACCGCACGTTTCTAGCGGTGGAACAAAAGTCAACGCAGTGCGTGTCGTGTGAGAACATAGTCGAACAGCTGCATTCCAGCCAAGCAGAACTCTGGTAAGCTATGACTCGGCCATTTCTGTTCATCGCAGCAAATAAATTAAGTTGGTGTGGAGTATCATCGCCCGGCTCTGCAGCAAATAAGTTGGTGCCTTCAAAGCGCGTCACCAGAATTTGGTTCCCCGGGGAATGTTTTCGTCAACGCAGTGTCTAGTGTCCGACGGCACTCCAGCTCAGCGCCCCAGGCATGGCTAGAGCGCCGTCCGATAACATTCGAATATTTAAGACTCGGCATGTCACATTCCACAGCGTCTGCCACTGTGGTGAAGAGGCTCCGTCTTGGGTTACTGTTCCTGAAGTGGGTGGTTCGAGCCCGGGTCGCCGTGCCTTCATTTTTTTATATTTGTCAGTTTTATTATATTTAATAGCTTAGATTAGTATTTGGTGTCCTAAACAGTTTTGTCACTTCGTTTGTTTATGTTAGGTTAGTTAACGGTATTTTACCCTAATTGAGGCCAAGTAACGCCAAACGCGGCATTTTTTCACCGAAATGCCGATGGACGTCGCTTTAGTGATGTGCTTATAATACCGTCGGACGGCACTTTAGCCACAGCCTTTCGCCAATGACGCGCCAGAGGGGCACCTTGAAGCGTGCCCCCATTCTGTTGGCGTGGTGTGTTTAACCGCCGGAAAGCAACATTGAACCGCGTGGGCGGTAGGATTTGCCATTGAGTCACGTGCGCGTTGATAGATGTACCGTATTTACTCGATTCCGTTCTTCAACGCAGGCGTGGCGGCGCTGACCTGCATCCTGTTCATGCTGAAAATTCTGGGCGCTAAGACGTCCGTCTTTATCACGACGGTCTGGCCCATGCTTGGAAGGTGAGCAGGAAGCAGCTCTCCTCTGTTCCCGCTTCCTTAAAACCACTGATACTCAATCAATCAATCAATCAATCAATCAATCAATCAATCAATCAATCAATCAATCAATCAATCAATCAATCAATCAATCAATCAATCAATCAATCAATCAATCAATCAATCAATCAATCAATCAATCAATCAATCATTGGTTTATTTCAAGCATAGGTACATACGCGCGTAGTGCTTTCTATTCTTTCTTTTGGCGTGCAGTGAATGATACCCCCTTTTTTTTTGAGAAAGTGGCCACTATCACAAGAAATCTTTGCGGCATACATTGTTTTAAATGGTTACGAAGAGAAAGTAGTAAAGAGACTAAGACAATGTCATCGTAAATGTTCCGCAACATGTAAAACAACCATTCCGAATAGAACGAAGGCGCCCCGGTATTTTCGCCACACAAGCGTGTATTTACACTGAAAGCGCAACCTAGAATAGTTGGATCGGGGCCCTTGGTGTGAGCAGGCTCATACTTTTTTTTTTTTCAAACGGGTATCGCGTGTTTTCAAGCCGTCGTGCTTGGGCGTTCGCAGCATCCGGGCCATCGACCGTGCGGACGTGCTGGCGATGCAGAAGTGGACCGCCTACTGGATCGTGTACGCCCTGGTGAACGTGATCTTCCGGTTCGTGTTCGTGGGCATCTACAAGCACTTCCGGCGCATCTACTTCCTGCGACTGCTCTTCCTGGCCTGGTGCGCGGCGCCCATCCAGGCGAACGGCGCCAACGTCATCTTCCAGAAGGCCTTCGCCGGAAAGATCTTCAAGGAGGGCGGCGGCGCCATGCCCGGCGGTATGCCCCCCATGGGCGCGGCCCCGGCTGCCGGCGGTAAGAGGGAGCTCTCCGACAACAGCCGCAAGATGAAGAAGTGAAGGAACGGCGAGTGAGTGCCCTCCTACCCTGCGACGTCTCGTTGTTGAAGGCGGAAGAGACAGTTTATTTTACGGATGATATTTACATGGCGAAGTTTTGCCTCTCAACAGAGAGTACAGGTCTCGCCGGGGGAGGGAAGAGCAAAGGAGGAAGGGCAATGGATTATAAGAAGGGCAGTGAAAGGGCAATGGATTAATAGGAAGGGCTATGAAATAACAGGCCGTGATCAGGCTATGTGCAGACTTTATACGTACACGTTGTATAAAGTCTTCACATAGTCTGATATATACAGGCTATGTATATATACACACAGAGTATATACAGGCTATTTACACACACACACACACACACATACACACACACACACACACACACACACACACACACACACAAACACACACACACGCACGCGCACACACACACACACACACACACACACACACGCACGCGCGCACACGCACACACCATACCACACCACACCACCACTACACACCACCACACACCACACCACACAGACATCTTCACTACAGACCGACAGTCTGTCTGTCTGACACAAAAAGAAAAGAAAAAAAAGGAAATGGGTGGTTTTAGGCTTGAGCAGTTCAGGAGCGGGTGTTCAGGCCCGACTCATCGAGGTATGTGATGCGAGTCCAAAGTTCGACGAAAACTCGTCTGGCGAGGAAATATTGCCGGGACCAAGCTGACGCTCGCCAAAAAGGTAAAAGCAATAGGTAGAAACAAACTACTTTTCGCGGCCAGCACGGGTTCCTTGTTCACATATGAAACGAAATGCGGCTTGGCCGTATTTATAAATGCGGAGAACGTTGCAAAGCGCTTGCGTATGCTGTAGGCAAGGGCCCATGTGTCCGATTAAGAGCGTGCGGGGTTGATAGTATGTGGAAGTATTCTCGGAGTAGGTGCGTTGATATTTTCTCGGTGGCAATGATTCTGGCCGAGTCTCGAGCGATGACATGAACGGTTTCGTTGTGGTGTTCTGCCAAGGCGTTTAGCTGGTGCGGCCGTTAGCAACGTCGTTTTTGTGCTCCTTCAGTCGCCTCCTGAAGTTTCCTCTTTCGCCAATACTATATAAGCTTCGCAAGTTTGGCAAGGAATTTTATTGACCGCCCCAATCTTTCGCGTTCTAATGCATCGATTGTGTGTACAAGTTGCTGTCAGAGCTTGCTTGTAGGCACGTGTCAAACTGGGGACGTCGTTGTCACTGAAGATTCTTGATAGCATTTCACTTAACCCGACAGCGTAAGGAATGGCGTCGCGCTTCCGCTCCTTCCTCAGTGAAGTGGGTGGGTTTGCCGATCTGCGTTGCTGAGCGCTTAGGATTCGGCTGGGGTGGCCATTGCTTGCAAGCTCCTCTCTTCTTCGACCCTAGAGCTCCGCACCTGTGCAGAAGAGCACGGGCGTTGCGCGCGCGTGAAGAGTGCCGAGGCCACAGAGCGCTTGTGTCCGACGTGTGCGCAGAGGTGAAGTCCGGGTATTGACCGTGGACCGTCGTCACGAAGCCGGTATTCTTGCGCTGTACATCAACATCGAGAATAGCGATGCGGCCGGCAACCTCCTCTTCCATCACGGAACTGAATCGTTGGCTGGATGAAGTTTAGGTGTTGCAACAGTGCTGGCGGGTGTCTAGATTTAGGCGCACGTTGAAGATCTCCAGGTGGTCAAAATTATTCCGGAGCCTTCCAGAACGGCGCGCCACGCATACCCCAGGTGCAGCTTCGGCACGTTAAACCCAACAATCATCCCGAAACTTCACACGCACGTCGCCATTTTTCCGAGGACGCGCTCTCGCGTGGTCGCTTTCTGCGAAGCCTTCCTTAAAACGGGGGCTCTGGGTCTTCCGTTCAATTTCGATTCTTCTGATTTAATGAACAGCAACCCTTCTGGCGCCTACATGTACGACCATGTGTTCTACGAATGTTAGATGATGCAGTGCCCTTTATATATGGAGCGGGAAAGAACTTCATTAAGAAGAGTGTTTAGCCGGCGCACAATATCGCCTTCACGCAACCGTCCGGGGAGATGGGGAATAGGAGAGACTGCACGACGTAACACGGAAGTGTAGGCGAATATTATTGGCAGATGGGCGATTCCGCGCAAGTGTGAAGAAATGGGAGCTTTTGCAAGACACTTCCGGGCACGGTTACTTTGTGGGGCTGCCTGGCCAGTGGCAGGTGGATGCAGCTTTCCGTTCTCTCACGTGTTTTTGAACCACCGTTTGTGTGTACAAAGCGTGCTGGTGTTGGAAATGGGACACTAAATGGCACTGCTTGCGCGCTTACAGGTCGCCCGGGCGCCAGACTGCAATGCCGCCACTCAACTGGGCTCAAGAAATTCCAGCATTTTTCTCGACGGGCAGGGCATCCCGGATTGGAGAATAAAATTCCCACCTGCGAGCGCTGTTCGCTAGTGCAGGAGGTTCCTGGTACTTCGATAGTGTTACGTGGCGGCAGGACGGGTGACAGGAATCGTGCCAGATCTACTTGCACGAATGTTTATGCCATCGTCGTTTGTAGGGGATGCCCGCCACTTTTTATTCTCATTACACTGCCCCCTCGTTGAAGGGGACCGTCCTGGTCATGGCCACAGTAGGTTGGAAAGTCATACAATGGTGAAGTCCTTACCACCATGGCTGATGGTGAGCTGGATAAACAGCGGCCCCGGAACAGCGATTTCCGCCGACTCAACAAAGCACCGTCCATATATCCCTCAAATGGATACGCATCGAAGAGCGTTGGTAGATTTCCATGGCGCTACGCGCCACTGTACCCTTTTACAGCGAATCTGTATGTCTAGTTACCCCAGTTCTGGCGCGCGTGTGGAACAAGAACTTGAGGCGCGCGCCCTCTTCAGCGGTCGCAGCTTAGCATAGCTCTGACCAAGCGCGACAAAAAAAAAAAGAAAACGTGGTTACGGCTATGTATCGTGCGCTCCATAGTTTCATACTAATTTATACTAGAAAGCAATCAGGCGCCGCTGTCTAGGGGAGCCGCGCTTCAGCGATCGTTCCATCATGTACCGAGCAGGCACGTGGCATGGCTCGTAAACAGGCTGGAGAGTTGCCTGTGGCTGCAAAGAAGCAACAATATTGCTGCAAAAGGTTATTCAAATTTGTGGTATTATAAAATTGAAGCAGAAAAAAGATTTGTCAGGAATTTAGAAGCTTCATGCACGATGAACGAGAAAAACGTTTGGCTTCGGGACAAAAAAGGAAGCCTTGTGGCTAACCAAGCCAAGTATCATCGGCGTCGCTAGCTGCAATGGCGGTGCACGCCTACGATGGCCCGCTACTGCAGCGCCAGATTTCCCTCCAGCATATATTGGTATGACTATATGGTGCGCCCAGCTCAGCGAGGTGAGGATGATGTGGCTATCCCCTTTGTATCAGGTGGGCGCAAGTTGCCTACCCCAGCCGTCGCTTCAAACAATTACAGGAAGGAGATAATTGGAAGGATAGGCATGGCATAGGACAGGCTCTCTGCGTGGGTCACGGGGCGCCCTATGAGTCAGCTGTCCCCGTGTGCAGCACTGCTGTCTCTGAGCCCAAGTTGCCGGACCCGCCACCCCCATTGGCGCAGCCTCTCCTTGGACGTCACCAACGTGGATCTGGAGGCCCACCGCTTGTTTTAGACGACCGTGTAATCGACCGCTAGCGCCATCTCGCGGATGCATGCAAGGCGGCGACGGCGGTAGCCATAGGGTTGATACTAGCCACTGTAGTTGATACTACTGACTCGGCGATAGCCATTGGCGGTGAGCGCGACCACGGGCGGCGCTGCGTCGTATTTGTCGTCTGATTCACTCGGGCTCGCTCTCCCTGCTGTTCTTTGCGCTTTGTTGACTTTTGATGGTTTTCGGCACCCGATTTCGCGTATGCGCAACTGTTTATCATAATAAAACATTTAAAATCTCATACAGTGGCTCATGGTGTGATTTAAAGTATAGTTTTTGATTACGCTCTGGAAGAAGCGTCGCCGATGCCGCCCCATTCCTGCGAAGCCGGTCTTGTGCGGAGCGCGAAGAGTCCGAGCTGGGCGTCAGCTTCTGTATTTAAGCAGTCTTCCGAACAACGGGAGTAGCCAGGGTCTAATAACCGACAACAGCAAAAATGCAAGACCAAAACAAATTCCGGGTCTTCGGGGCTGTCGGTTCTGGCAGAAGGCATTACGAGTCCCGGTAATCGTAAGGTAAAACAGTTCTTGCAACCTTGCCGAACGCTCGAAAGTATTGTATATCATCACTTTACATTGTCATAGCGTGAAAGTAAGCCAACATGCACGGGGCGCAAAAATATAGGTTGAGCTGTGTATAGGCGCATGCTGGTTGTATACCAGGCTTCTAGCCAGTATGGCGGCTTATTGAGCAACACGAGTAACGTGTACGGTTAAAATACTAGCAGTTTGTTCAGACCGGGAGGGATATTTATGGTACATTTCCCACAGCCATATATCTTCCCAATGTTCAGATATGCGTTATAGTAAAACTGCACTTACAGGAGGAGGAAGAGGAGGAGAAAACTTTAACAGTGAAATCAAAATGTTTAGTGGGCGGACTCTTCACTCCAGGACAAGAGCGTAAGAGTAATTTTCTTCAATTCACGGAACGTCATCCGGAATAGGCGATGATTTGTTCCTTACGCCTGAAGGGGTCGGAAAACAAGAACTGTTTGGACATATTCATCGGCTTTGATTTTAGTCATACTGAAACCGGCACGTATACTGTTTATTGCGTTCGTTAGCGAGTATATCAAGCCTACAACACCGTAATCATGTCGTAACTATTCGGGTTGAGGTTCAGTTCGTTACGATAACTATGGTTGCGATAGAAATTCGGTACAGAAACGTCGCCTTCGAGTACTCTGGACAGCGTTGTATGCGCCGTTTCGGGGTGGCGTAGCCCCAACCTTCGCATATTGCATTTCCATGTGAATAAACAACGCACGCTTCGGATATGCACCTTCTTGTACGCAACTATAACGGAAGCCAATTTATGAAGAAGGTACTCTATGCCTTACAGCCTTAAGAATATATCCATATGAACTTTGTGAGCCTCCGATTTGTGACAGCGCAGAAAAAAAAAAAATTCCCCCGCATTTCCCCGAGGGGGAGAATGTGAAAGTGCCAATGCACGGTTGTCGGCCCGCTTGCGGCGCTTGCGCTCGGCCCCCGCAGCCCACCGCCTCGCCGCCTTCTCTTCCATCTCTTCCATCGGGTTTGTAGTATCACGTGTACACCACGCAGTTATCAAGCCGCTATAACGCCGCTGAGTCGCCAACGCACGCCGCTGACGACGTAGTTTGAATGCGTTAAAGATATAAAGCGCGTCACTAACACTGATATCAGCGTCGTGTCCGTGGCTTGGTCGGTAGAGCGTCGCGCTGCGGCCGCAAAGTCCTCGGAACGAAACCTGGCGCCGGACGCTGTTTCTTTTTTAAATATAGAGGAGCACTGCGGACGCCGACGCCGCCGACGCCGCCGACGCCGCCGCCGCCGCCGCCGGCGGTGGATGGTTTGGGGTCGCTTATAAAGTGCATTCGCACTTAAAAAATGCGTTGGGCACATAAAAACATTTATCTGATATTAATCAACATCGAAAGAAATAGGAGACAGTTGTTTTATTTCCAGCTGCGCGATGGGCGTGTAGTGTTGTGCCAGAGCACCCTGCCCAAATTCGTTACACGGTGCAACACGCCGACAGCGGGGCGAATTCACGCCTCGACCAAACCAGACGAAACCGCTCGCGGCCGACAGGCCCTGACTTGCACCGCCGTAGAGTAGCAGCTCCCTTTTGCGTCGCGGCGGCTCGGCCGAATCATGCATCGGGTGAACGACCGGCAACCGACATGCAGCCACACGCCTGGAGGCGGCTTCGCGGAGACGGCGTGGGCGTCGCCCTCCCTTTCCCAATCGTGGCAGCTCGGTTGACTCAACCAACCGCTTTGCTTCCATTCGTCGGATTTCAAACTTCGGCCAGCGAGAGTCGTGATTGGAGTGATTCAAACTTCTCGGGGCCACAACGGACCCGCCCGGAAGCACTTATCACCGGCTTTCCTCGGCGCCATTCTTCGGCGGCACTTTTCGGAGGCACCGAGTGGAGAGGTGGTGTCGCCTTTGTGCGAGCCCTGTAACGTTTGCTTACCCTTGTACATACTGTATATAAATGTTGCTTCAACTTTTCGTCGGCTCGAGAATTTCATCGCTCTGCTCTGCGCCGCGTCGATAGCGGACTGAGCAAGACAACGCCGCTAAACCGGTGACTGCGCTGGGATGGCCAGTCACAACAGTGGTGGCAGCGTTGGAATGGCCCAGTCCCAACAGCGGTGAGAGCGTCGGGATGGCTGATTCCCAACATCGGTGACAAGCTGGGATGCGAGTCACAACATTGGTGACTGCGGTGGGATGCCCAGTCGCCACAGTAGACACCCGCTGCTTGGTGCGTATCATTAGACGGTTCAGCCTTCATAAGAGCATCTCAAAAATACTTTAGGGAAGCCTACGCATTTTGAATACTTATCGAGGATCTCTGATTACTGAACCTCGCAAATAAGTTAAAACGAATGAGTAACAGACGATCTTCTGGCCGTTGGCCTTAAAGGAGTACTAACACCAAATTTTGACGCCTAAAAAGGATATAATTGGCTGCATTAGTTTGTACAGATGCCTCACAGAAATTTTTGCAGCGATCCGAGGCCGGAATCACATCTAAAATCGATTTTGATTGTTCCGGCCGCGAGCTTCCACAAATCGGCAGAACTAGCGAAATCGCTTTCGGCGTGACGAAACATCGGCCGGCGTGTCTGGCCGGTTCAGGGTGACGTCATATAGTCGTTTTCGGAACCGGAAACGACTATATCCCGCAAACAGTTGCGGCAATACTTCGTAAACTTGTAGTTTCCATCACTGTTACAATCATTGCTGGTGTTTTGTATTTATGTGCTATTGCTGTTGTTTCGTGTCTTCCTGTGTCTATATATAGAACTGTCTTTTTGTGTTAATTTGTACGAATTGAGAATTTTGAAACCATAATTCTTGTATAACTTTTCGAATTCAGCTTATTGTGAACTACGTACGAAGGATGTACTCTTTCAATTGTTTTCGTTATGAGTGATTTTTTTTCCTTTCTTGAACCCTGCCAAGTGAGGGTTTCCGGGCCACTGTCAAGCTGTCTTTTAGCAGCTTTTAGCCCGGATGACCTTCCAGTTTCTTCTGGAAAAAATAAAGATTATATATCTATTTATTATATCCTGCACTGCTGTTGTCGGTGGTATTCGTTTGGGCAGCAGACGTACGGGTGTAGCTGTGTGAGCAATGCTTGTAAACTTTGCGCACTTTGCGTGTTCGACGTCTTTGCTCTTCAGTTCGTGGCCGGCGCATGGTGTTCCCTTGCACTGGTGCCGAAAACCGCGCACCGTGGCGACGCGGCGGTGCGCGTCGCCGAGCTCGCCCAAGTTGTGCTATGGCAAGCTCGCGCAATGCGAAGTACCGCTCGTGGAAGCCTGTCCGAGCAAATCGACGACGACGCCAAGCTGCATTATTTTCCACGCGACGACATGCAGCGCTAAACGTGGACTGAGTTCGTGCGCGGCGGCGGCCGCAAGAACTGTCGCCCAAGCCAGCGGGTTCGGCGTTGCTCGGTCAGCTTGGGTGTTGCGAACTTCAGGCTTAGTATCGTGGCGAATATTTGATCGCCGGTATCTACAACTGCGAATGACCATCCCTTAAACAACTTTTCATTACACTATCATCCCCTTTTTCGCCTACTGAGCTTTATTTTGGCGATAATTGCCGTTTCAGCGATCGGTGACCAAGACATCTGCCGTGGCCTGTTTTGATTCTAGCGCGCAGGTGGCGCCATCTTTCGGCCGCTCGCCGCACCGCGGTGCCGGCAGTGCTGGGTCGGAGCGCCGAACCATTAGAGCTCTATGCGCCGAACCTCCGCTTCCGGTCAGCGTAGGCTTACCATCGCGGCAAATATCTGAACGCCGCTTTTAAATTCAGCGCTGATAACAACCCCTAGCACAATTTTTCACCACACTAACATCTACTTTCTCGCATGTAGAACTTCTTCTTCGCGATCAGATTGATTATAAGAGTGGCGACAAGCTGTTGCTATCACTGTCTGCGCCGCTTCGAGCCGCAGTGATATTAAAAAACGGAGGACGACGGCGAAGACATCGCCGGCCTAATCGCCTGGCCAAATAAAGTTGCTCTGTCTGTCGGGTGGCAGCGACTCATCCGAGTCTGACGATTCAGACGACATGTCGACTGCTCGGGCGAGTGCGGACCATGTGCAATCGTAGCAGACGATGCGGCAAACGTCCCTGACGTCACGGGTGAGACCGTGACGTCAGACTGGCCCGCTTGCAGGCTGGCCTTCGAACGGCCATTTTCCCGCGCGGCGACCGAATTTGAAACTAGTTGCAATAAATGTGCTATAATTAATTCTGTGTTGGCGGCTGACGGCTTTCGGTTCGATTTTCGTAATTACTGGGCCAATATGTATTCTTTACAGCATAAAAACTGAAAGCGAGAAATTTAGTGTCAGTACTCCTTTAAGAAATATTTTGTCTCCTCATGTGCTTCAAACTTGTGCGGGATACAGCCCGAAAATATGCAGAAGTGTCAAAAGCTGCAAAAATAACTGAACTACTCGAAATATGCTCTTTAATGCGCCAAAGCGCCGCAGCGTGCGTTTACTATCACAGGCACTGCTGCCCCTCACAAGTGGACGACAGCGGCGCAAGTGTAGCAGACGACAGCGACGCCAGTCCCTAAGCTGACGTCAGAGCCAGGGGGCGCCACTGAAACATCTCACCGCCAATAGGAGCCGACCGGAGGTAGTCACTTCACGCTGTTGCCACGTCGACATGCGCCTGTTATGCGCCCGAAGCCACGCACAGAACATTACGTTGTTGGCGGATGACACAGGTGGGTAGAGATTGTTATAAAAGAGGAAAGCAAGGAGGAGAACAGATGTTGAGAATGGGTGGGGGGCAGGCCCCCAGGGACCCCCTCTGAATCCGCCACAGGTTTCTATTAACCTATAGTGGTTCAAGAAAACGTCAAGGAAAGAGGCCAGTCTGCATCACTATTGTTATGACTATTGCACCTTAGGTCACGGCCTCCGCGATCGGCTGCCGGCGGCGCGCCGATCGCGGAGGCCGTGCTTAGGTACAGTTAGTTGTGGCAATGACCGCTCTAAGTAGTGGTGCACCAATCGGTTTTGTAAGCCACCTTGCGTATTTTAGAACCAGAGTGGGCGAAGAAGCAGATTGTGACCTGCATTTTTCAGGTGCTGGCATAAGTGGCACGCCTGTGAAATTGGCGGGGCCCTTAATACTGAGGCTTCCTGCATTTTCCTGTGCATAACTTGTTCGTGCAAAGCTTGATGCATAGTAGAAAGAGGGGGTAACATGGGTATGCGTTGGCCAAATGTTCAGCACGGCGCCATGCTTTTAAATGTAGCGTCCTCAACAGGTGGCCAAAACAGTACTCATTGTACTCACTTACCTCAAACTACATGTACTGGTTGACATCGCAAGACCTCAGAGCGAAGCGGAAAGTCTAGCTCTGGTGATCTAGCACATACCAAACAGTTGCTGCTGTTAAACTAGCGAAGTGCTGCATGCTTACAGAGTTGCAAACATCTGCAGTGGGGCATTTTTAGTTTGAGTAGCCAAACCGTCTATGCAAAGCACTTAAAAACTTGCGCCACACTTACTCCACGGAGTGAAACTTCAGCAGAACTTTCTTTTTTTATATGCAATGAGGGTTGTGCCTTCTAGTTAATAGTAGGCTGCATCTTTGCCATCTTTTTCTTTGGATACCTGTATGCCAATGCTCATAATTGTCACATTCCATACAACGTCACATTACAATCGCTATGCACATTATTCCATGTTAGTGTGCAGCGTTGCGGTAACTTGCCTATGCACTGAAGCATATTTTGTGTTTGGGATACTGGGAAAGGGTGAGGTGGCCCTGAAAATATACGTTTTCTCAGGTCTGACAATTTATGTATTTTTGTGCAGCCCAAAAAATGTTGCTTCAACAGTCATAGATAAAGACTTCTCACAGGCATCCTTTACACTAATTCGAAATTGCCAAGTGAAATTCGTTGTTACGTTGTAAGGTTTTTCAAGAGGTTTGTTCCTCTGCCAGCCGTGCCTTGTACAAAGTTGTGAGAACATTACTTATTATAGCGTGGACGCGCTAATAGTGGCACTTTTTGTGATATTTTCGCTTTACAAATTCACCCAGTGCGAGTCTCTTGCGACGGGTGTAAAATATTTATAACACAGATGAAGGTTTACAGAATAGAACCTTTTATACTCATTGAGCGTGTTGTCTCCAGGCAATATGTTTACGAAATGTGTTATCCAAGGCACACACATCCAGCACTGCAGGTATAAGTGAAAGTAAAAAAAATTCATGAAATAAAAAAATACCATCGTATGAAATACAATGCCGAAAGTTGATTGATTGTAGGGTTTAACGCGCAGACGCAACGCAGACGATGAGGCGCGCCGTAGTGGAGGGCACCGGATTAATTTTGACCACCTGGGGATCTTTATCGTGCGCCGAAATCTCGTACACACGGGCGTTTTTGCTCTTCGCCTCCATCAGAAAAGCGGCCGCCGCGGCCGGGAATCGAACCCGCGACCTCGTGCTCAGCAGCGCAACGCCTTAGCCACTGAGCCACCGCGGCGGGTCACAATGCCGAAAGTTTAAGAACTGTCCAAACCGCTGTTCCTGCGCTTTGTGGAGCTCTGCAAAAATCCCCCCACCTCAGGCGTTCGGGGTTGCGCGGCGTTTTCGACTTCCACCGTAGGTCACGGGAGAACACCGCTAGGTGTCACAAGTGCCTCATGTTCTTCCCACCTTTTACCCTCTTACAGCGGAAATTTCGTTCCCAGCAAACATGTCTCATTACCTTTTGACGCCGCTAACAAGCTCTTTACGAACATACCACCCTGAAAACCGCAGTATTTCGGCCACAAATAAGCTTTCCATCGAACACTGCTTTTTAGTATTGAATACTTGCAATACTTTGAACAATGAACACTTTGCATTGAATACTGTTTTAGACATTACTGTTTTAGGCCCCTTTCGCGCTGTCTGTTTTTCTTTTTATTTATTTTTTCTTCAAATCATGTGATAAAAATGCCACAGTGCCTTTTCTGGTGTTCGTTACCATGGCTCTCTTTCTTCGACCTCTTTTTTACTTGTATTATTTTGTATAATTTCAACTGCAATGACGCTGCTGTGTCGTGTGCAGCGACCCTATACGGGCCCAGTTAGGCGATAACATGTGTCACCTTTCACTCATGAGCCGCTACATGGTGCTGTACGGTTGTTGTTAAATAAATACATAAATAAAAATAACCGAGCGTCCCCAAGAACTAGGCCTCAGTGTGGTTTCGGCTACGCCTAGGCGCGCTCTATTGGTGGTAATCCCGATTATGTGAATCCAGCTGCTTCGGGACTGGAAGGAAATGACCGAAGATGTGCGTACGACGGGGGTATGCAGTTCCATCGGATGGCAGCGTAGGTAAACCGCCGAACCGAGCAACAGCAACACAAGTTCGAAATGAGCCCCGGAAACCACGACCCCGTTTTCAGCACCCCGACCACACAAGTGAGAGCCTATCTCTAGGAACAACTACAAAGTTTTTGTTACACAACAAAAAAGTACTCGACTACAAAAATGAAGGAAGCGTGCACTCTGACGCGTAAGACTTGAAGGTTGCGAAGCTGTACGCAACCGTCACCACCATCACTAAGTCCAGAATTGCGGCCGATTTGCTTCTTCTTATTCGCTGCCGCAACGACATTATCTCCGTAATTGTTGCTATTAGTGTGACGTACTTCCATTTCTTGAAAGTGATAATCATTTACATCACCTACCTTGGAGGTGCGTACGCTATGATGTGTCTTTCTCGTTCCGAGCAAGTGTTGCCACGATATATATATATATATTTTTTTTTGGGGGGGGGGGGGGGGATCTTGGCCCATCTCCCCAAGTGGGTATGCTTGTCTTGACAAACGTGCGCAAGGGATGCTGGGCGGTCGTCGCGAGGCACGCACGCACGAGCGCTCAGCATTTTCTTGGTTTTGTTCATTGCTGGGCGGTCGCCGCGAGACCCGGGCGCTCACGTGCCCGCGCTCGGCAATTTCTTGGTATTTTTAACTGCGGACACGAAAATGACGATCGCTGTTTAAAAATTGTTCCTCAAAAGATTTATTTTCCAGGAACATTTTAAATCTTGGTGCAATACAAAGACGAAAAAAAAAAATGTCCCTGTTGTTGCTTTGGTCGTCAAGAGCGACAAGGAGCCATGTTTTGAGCCAAACCAAGTAAGAATAGAACACAGTCAGTTGTTACGGCGCTTAAGCGACTGTAGTATTTATTAGCCTGCAACTCTATCTGTGCGACCTCCGAACTGCCGACAGGCTGTCTGAATGCTAGAGGTATAACTTTGGCTTTTGTATATATGCCATGAGGTTTCTTATCAAACAGATATATCACACCGTGCGAGGGTGTGATGTCTTGTTTTCATTAAAAATTAAAATTACTAATATATTATGGCTGCAATAAATATATCTTATTGCCCCTAATTTATTATTCAACACTCGGTTGGTACCTCGTTCAACGGCTATACTGAGCCCAGAAGCGACCTTATTCCAGAAGCGACCTTATGAGAGAGAGAGAGAGAGAGGGTTTAGGGTGCGCCATTTCCTGTGAGCTTTGGTCGACCTAACCTTTAGCGGGTATACACTTCTAGGACGTGATCATCGTCATCTTGGTGACAGTGGTGCAAAGATGAAGAGGCGCACCGAAGCGCGAGCTCAGGATCGAGACAAGGGCTTGGACGGCCCGGCCCGTTCCTGCACGCCCTAGCGGCTTGGGAGCGGCCGTGAAGGGCGCCGACGCGGACGCGTCCAGCCCCGCCGACGTCGGCCACGGGCCTCCTCCGGCAACTCTGCTCAGCGCTGAGCTGCTGCGATGGCGTCCGATGACAGCCTCGACGAGCTGCTGGAGCTCACGAGGGACGGCCGTGGGGGCCACCTGGACATCGCTGGTGAGTGGACGAGCGCAGTGCCGTCTAAGCCCGCATTCACACAGCCGTTTTTCACCCCGTCACGTCACCGTCTTCCGTCACGGGCTTTTTTGGCCGATTGCTCGCCGAAAACGGTGCGACGGTGACGAGAGGCCGAGCTCCACGTTTCCGTTCCGTCAAAGTGACGGGACCACGCTCCGTGGTAAATCAGCCAATCAGAAAACAAATGTTTACGGCTAAATTTAGCGAAAAGTGAGCACAAGCCATTTTATTTACTTTTCAGATTAAGCACGCTCAATTCTAGGCTAAACCATATACTGGGCAGACGACCATGTATTCTAACGGCCAGTACGAACGCTACTCTGTCACGTCTCCATCGCGGTTTCTTGACGTGACGGTGCCGTGACGGAGAAGGTGGTGGCTGTGCTAAAGCGGCAACCACATGGAGCGTTTTGCTCGCGTCTGGCGTCCATTGGCGACTCTTAGCGGCGAAGCGAAACAGACGATGGAGAGTGCCAAATTCAAAAAAAAAAAATAAAAATAAAGAGCCAATATGACCAATTAGGCAGTTTTTAGCTAACAAAGCAATCTGGCAGATGTTGGTGGGGTAAATTGTGCTCTCAAACGTTTTTCGCGTCGCCACCAGGAGACGCCGACGGCCTCCAGACGCGAGCAAAACGCTCCATGTGGGTAAAAACCCATAGTGAGAAACTCTATGTAAAAACCGACCCAACGAGCGTTCCTAACTAAATGAACGCAACGGCTGCCGGTCATATGCACAGATTTTGCCTGAAATGTGCCTGCAGTTTTGTTTGCGCTAAATAACGGGGAGAGGTATGACAAGCGCCAGCGGTTCACGAGGTTCGAACGGTTTGGTCTATTTAAACCGCGTGGTTTTAGAAGCCTCAGCGTGACTCCCTGACCCCGGTACAGAAGGCTATACCTGGGTCATGATTGACAATCCAGCGCGCGAAAACACGGCACAAAAAAGAGCGAGAGTTAGACAGGACAGCGCTGCAGCGTCTAACTCTCGTTCTTTTTTGTGCCGTGTTTTCGCGCACTGGATTGTCAATCACGAACATTCACCAACTCGCCCAAATCACAGTCCTCTTATACCTGGGTCCTTTATCTCGCTGCGCGACGCCTGTTTCCGGCAGTCGCATCGACCGTTAGCGAGCCAAGACGTCAAGACGAGCCCATAAAGTGCTCTGCACTTGAAACAAATACGCGCACTGCATAATCTTTGTCCGAAGCGTGGTGTCCTAGCGTTGTTCATGTAGGAAGGGGGTGTTGTGCCTTTTTCGAGTGTTAATTATGGGTCACAGGCTGAATTGGTGAGAGGGTGAGCATTGTGTCTGAACCAGGGATGTTTTTTGCATGTGGTTTGGAAAGCCAACTTTCTCAGTGCGGTTTCTTTCTTAGCCCACTGTGCCCATCGAATGAATTCGAGCAACTGGGTTCAGTCCTCGGTATCGCCTGATGCAGAGAAGACCAACGTAAAACTGTCGATTAGGGTAGTAGGGACCAGGGGCCGGACGCGTGCAGTGTTTGTGCCTTATTTTACACCACATTATTTGGCTCGTATACGTTTTGATGGTTCGGGTACGCGCTTATATTGTGATGTAGTGGTTTTTCCTAAAGCAAAAACATGACTAGCGCCATCTATGTCTCTTTCATCAATTCCAGCCTTTTTTTGTTAAATCTACTGCTTCTGGTGGAACGGCTAAATTATGCCTAATTTGCTTAGTGCGCAGGCAGCCTTGGGCAGAGTTAAGTCCGAACAAAGGTATAGTGTCTGGAATCCCGGCAACCATGAGAATTATTGTCAGAAATTTCTCACGGCAGTCGCCTCTGATTGGATACACACGCCACTTGCAGATTCTCTGTGACAAACATTCCCTAAAAAACTCGTTCCTACAGCTGCGCCTGTGGCGCTGTGATATAGCACTTGTTTTTAAACGAAAGGGCTAAGCATAAAGTCCGATTCTGGGGAAGTTGTTTTTTTTTTTTTTAGCGTTCGGAATGTTTGAAGTTTTGTTTTGTTAAGGCTTTTTTTTTCATTATGGTGGTGAGTGGGGTGGAATAGGTTTTATATAAGTTGTGTTCTGTGTCGTTGGGCTGGGTTAGGTTAAGTTTGTTGCAGTAGGGTTGGATTTGGGCAGGTTATGATACGTTCGGTTAGGTTAAATTCGGTAGCGTAGTTTATGTTTGGGACGGGATATTATTAAGCAAATTTTAGGCCAGCCAGCTGTTATCAAAACTGCCGTGAGAATTTTCCGGAGGTAATTCTCACGGCTGCCGTGAGATTAGATGCAGCCCAACAAAAATACGCGAAGAAAAATAATGCCGCTTTTTTAAAATAAAAATTCAGGCCGTATTCGACACGAAAAAAAAAAATCCGCTTCCAAACGCTGTATCAGAGAGGAAAAATAAAAAAGAACAAAAACAAAAGATAGACAAAAATTTCCGCATCGCGCTGCCGCGAGTGGCCCGACAAAAAAATTGTAAAGCTTCGGCTTTGGTCTTGTCAGATGCACATCAGTATTTTTTCCAAGGACTCATGTCCGCTCATACACATCTATAGTATACGTACGTTTGCCATGGAGGACTTATTATTAAATCGCCTTTTTATTAGTGCCCCATATGGTTTATGTATATACCTTTGGAGTGCAACGTGGCGCGCATCGAACTGAGTGTAATATTCCCTTCTGTACCAAATGTCCCGCTGCTTACGCTGTATTTACCCCATTTCCTTTTATACTGCCCTGCGGCTTAGCTATCGAGCTTCTATGCCTCCAATTCCCTTTCGATTCAAGGCGAAGAACAGTGGGAAGAACAGTGCCGTCTGGTCGCCCAGGCGGTCGACATGCTCGGGCTGTATAGTTTCAGCCGAGTAAAAGTATTTACTACTACTACCGTGGGGGTTTCAAAAGTCCAAGAAGCGAGCATGTCTGGTGTCCTTCTATAGGTCTTTGTTGTTTCGCTGTTGTTTGCCATGCAGTACTTTGTGCTACTTTACGGCTTATACATTGCTCAGGGCTGTCCGAAGGGGATGTACTGATGATCTGTTTACTCTCAGCGGCATAGACCATTTTAACAGAGAGGCTGTTTAGCAATTCGTTGATTACGGCGTTTCACAAAACTCGGTATAACAGTGTAGAGAAAATAATTCACCGGCGCCGGCAGGATTTAAACCTGTGTCTGGTAGATCAACAGATTTAGAGTCCGTCGTCTTACCCACTCGGCTACGACTGTGAATCAGTACACGATTGTCAAACGGCTTACTCACTCGGCGGTGACTGTGGGGAGAGGAATCACGCCACCTGGTCGACGCAGAACACGTGATAGGGTACACGTTGCACCTGCGGGCGATTTGCTTCTTCTTCGCCGTTATAGCAACAATGATGGAGTAAACGAGGTCGTTGCGGCAGTTAAGAAGAAGCGAATCGACTGCAATCGTGGACTTAAACCGTCGTGATGGTCGTGAAGGTTAATGGCTTCAGTGCCTTCAAGTCTTAACGCCTTAGTGTGAGCTTCCTTCATTTTGTAAGTCGAGTGCTTGTTCTTTGTGTAACAAACACTTGTGGTCTTAGTTTTTTGGGTCATATTTCGAACTTGTGTTGCTGTTGCTCGGCTCGGCGGTTTACCTACGCTGCCATCCGATGGAACTGCATACCCCCGTCGTACGCACATCTTCGGTCGTTTCCTTCCAGTCCCGAAGCAGCTGTATTCACATAATCGGGATTAGCATCAATAGAGCGCGCCTAGGCGTAGCCGAAACCACACTGAGGCCTAGTTCTCGGGGACGCTCGGTTGTTTTTATTTATGTATTTATTTAACAACACAGTACAGCACCATGCAGCGGCTCATGGGCGAAAGGCGGCGCATGTGATCGCCTGACTGGGCCCGTAGGTTCGCTGCATACGACACACAGCCACATCATTGCAGTTCACATTATACAAAATAATACAAGTAAAAAAGAGCTCGAAGAAGGAAAGCATGGTAACAAACACCAAAAAAGGCGCTGTGGCATTTCTATTGCATGATTAAAAAAAAACAATAAAAACAAAAGACATCGCGAAAGGGGCCTAAAAACAGTATTGTCTAAAACAGTATTGAATGTAAAATATTCACAAAGTATTCAATACTAAAAAAACAGTCTTCAAAGGAAAGCCTATTTGTGGCCGAGAAACTACGGTTTTTCGGGTAATAAGACAAAGAGAATAAGACATGTTTGCTGGGACCGAAATTTCCGCTCTCAGAGGGCAAAAGGTGGGAAGAACATGAGGGGCACATGTGACACCTAGCGGTGTTCTCCCGCAACCTACGGTGGATATCGAAAACGCCGCGCAACCCCGAACGCCTGAGGTGGAGGGATTTTTGTAGAGCACGACAAAGCGCTGCAGGAACAGTGGTTTGAATAGTTCTTAAATATTCGGCATTGCACTGTGCTGAAAAGCATCACCGCCTGTGAAAACCAGTGTATATGTCCTGTTTAATTATGCGCAATCCGTAGCGTTCTCCGCATGTGCCCGGATTGTTTTGATGCAAAATGATTGGTATGGCGAAAATTTATCAATGTTGCGGAGAGGGGGGGGGGGGGGGGGGTTGTCGTCTTTTTTCGCATATTAGAGTCGCGCTCAGCGCTTATGAGGGTTTTTCAGAAAACTCGATCACTTGGTTCGTATGCGATAGGTGGCCTTGGTTCAAAGGTCAGGCATAGTTAAGGCGGCTTTTCTTGCGAGGTAGGTGCTTCGCATTGCTTTTGACAGGTAGCGCAGGAAGCATTATGGCAGACAGCACAGACCGTCATACATAGACGCCGCCGCGTAGCTGGCATCAAAAGCTTAAAGGGGCACTAACACAAAAATTTTGCATCTTGTTATTTTTTTTTTGTTGTTGTTGCGATAAGTAGCTAGTGGCCTACTTATCACCTGTAGAAACCTCATTTGCTTCAGCGTGCGACGGTTGTTTAATTAGAGGCATTTTCGATGCGGCCAGTCACAGTTTCGGTTTCAGCGGGTGCCGCGAAACAATGGATTTTGTGTGAACAAAGCTGACCACGTTACCGTCGGACGGATATCAGAGCAGAGCTGCCGTAGCGCTGTCTAATCCGCGTCGCCGGCACTTTCTGCGAGTGGCCCCACGTACTGATCTCGTAAGCCGCTTGACGCAGGCGCTGCGAGTGCAAATGCTGCCGCGGCTAGAGAACGACGCGCGACGCTCGAGACAGTGGGTGGCAAGAAGCGCGCTGGAAGCAGCCGGCCGGTCTGCGTATACAGGTCCGCCTACAGATGTGTTCGGCTTAGCACTGCGGCGGATATTCGATTGCCGCTCTCGTAAGCGGTGCAGATGACAATTTTTAATGCAACCCGCCATCGCATCATTAACTCCTTTCTCATATAAGCTGCCATGGTTGGGACTTGGGTCGAATTTCGTGCAGCGGTAACAAGCTATCACTCGAGCTACCTCCGCCGGCCTGCGCCACTTCGCGGCCGTGGCCACCGCCTGCACAGCGACAGTGCGGCTCGCCCAGTGGACTTTTCGTGTCTCCGGCGCGTTTTCGCGTCCAATGTAAATAAAAAGTAATAAAATAGAGTGCCTGGAATCGCTGTAGAACTTTTGTCGCGGCCAGCTGCCCGATGAGCCGGCGAAATCACGGTGCCTCCGCCGCCAACGATCGGGTCGTTCGTTCTTGAGAGCAGAAGCTCCGCTCCTCTGCCCTCCGATTGGAGCGGTGAGCCGGCGAAAAACGCCGGCAGTGCGGAAGCGGCAAACACAAACTCTTGACGTGTTTGGATGTTGTTTATTTACAAAATATCCAGGGAATTTCGATTGCGTGAGGTCCTCTGCTGGCTGCTCGGTTGCGTTTCGCGCAATTTAAAATTGATTTTAAATATGTTATAGGCTGTATTCTGCGCTGATATTTTGCAGATGATGTGTGTTCACACCTATCTCCGTAGTTCACACCAATCTATCTCCGAAGTTATCTCGCCTTCAAAATTTTGTGTCAGTAAACTTTTAAGGTTGGCTTCTCGAACGGCTGGCGAACGCTTATCTGAAGCAGTGCGCGTAAGATTTAGCGCCACATTCCGAAATAATGCATTAGATTGTCTGCGTTCATTTCTACATGTGGTGGCTGCGCCGTCCATCTGTCCATACGTCCATCCTGCCGTCCGCCTGTCCTTGAACGCTACATCGGTGAAAAAACGACGACGTTGCAGGTTCATTTTACGTTACCATGGTAACGTAAAATGTTACTTGTTAACATGGTAACTTCATGGTAAACGTACCATAGTAACGTCATTTTACGTTACAATGGTAACGTAAAACGTTATCATGGTAAACGTACCATGGTAAACGTGCCATGGTAACGTCATTTTACGTTACCATGATAACGTAACGCAGCTTTAGGGAAATGCATTGCCCTAAAGCTGCAACAAAGTAACACTGCTAACGTGACTTCAGTAGATTCCCACAATCCCACGTGTTAAGGTGTATTGAAAATTTTTTTGAAGTTACTTAGCTCTTGTACCGTAATATGTTGTATATTTCCCTGTTAGTTCGTGCCACCTGTATTGTTTCCTTTTTTGGTCACGTTTTCGTATTGTACCACCCCGACTCCTGCCTTGGCTATTCTTAGCCTGCAGTATTTTCTAAATAAAATAAATAAATCTGAAAGCGCACCATGTATTTCGTTCGATCCCAGGTCACGAGTGCGACGATTCTTCCTGGGGTCGAGCAGAGGTCGTGCCCACCCAGAAACTGCCCTCGGAAGGTGACGGGCGGGTGCAGCATTTCGGGAGGTCAAGTCCTGCTGCTGTGCATAATCTGGTCAGCTCGCCGTGTATCTCCGATCCACCGCACGAACGTCCCACAAGCAGTGAAATGGCTTCAGACAGAAGTCACAGGCGCCACCACATGAAAAAGCATCACGCAGTCAAGGAGAGCAGCGAAAGCGAAGACAGTGAAGTTTCACCTAAAAATAGCAGCAGGTCTCCGGGTGTGTCTACAGACTCAAGAAAGAAAAAGTCTGCCACGATGCTTTCAGTCTTTGGTGTACCGTCCCTGCCTGCAACCGAAGCAAGACGTCGAGCCTTGAACTCGGTTTCGAACCGCAATATCCATCAGAGGCCCATGGACGCAGCTGCCATAGGTGAACCCGCAGGTGTCTTGGAAGGAGAGGTCATCCGGAAGAGCCGTAGAGAGCGAACAGAAAGTACAGAAGGGGCTCCGCGTCAGAGGATTGAAGACGAGCAACGCGTACACCATAGGGTTCATGAAGAAAGAGCGCAGGATAGTAATCAGGCCCGAAACGCGGAGAAACTTACCTCGGGGTCGGTGGGGGCAGTCGGCCGTGTCACGGGCGACATAGGCTTCTCTGACGCGAAGGAGGCTGCACTAAGCGCTGGGGACCCACTACGCACAACAGTTGCCGCCTATGTCGTGGAAGATGACGCCAAGAAAAAGAAAAAGAAAAAGAGGAAGAAGAAAAAGAAAAGCAAGAAGAAAAGGAAGAAGAAGAAGAAGTCTAAAAGGAAGAAGAAGAAGAAAAAGTCAAAGAAGAAGAAGAAGAAGAGAAAGAAGAAAAAGTCTAAGAAGAAGAAGAAAAAGAAAAAGAAGAAGAAATCCCAAAGCCCCGATAGTACTGCCACATCAGCGGCCTCATCTAGCCCCACGGTGTCGCAAGCTCCACCAACATCTCAGACGTCCCTGCCCGCCACGAAGGTAGGCCTGGCTTCTACACCAAGCACGAGGTCGACCCAGACGGACGACTTGCTGAGGAGCATGCGAAGCCGCATCCAGCGCGAGGCCTACCTTCCTCCGCCGAACGAAGGGCCGCGGCACAGCAGGCGCCACCGCCGACGCTCCAGTTCCGAAGGTTCAGGCAGCAGCAGCGGAAGCGTTAAGAAATACCGCATCGTCACACACGTGGTCCTTGGAAATGCCGCCAGCTCAGGCAGCAGTGGTTCGCAGAAAAGCTGCCAGATGGCCCCGCTGCCCCAAATGCCCCCTCAGAATGTTCGGTCCAGGTCTTGGTCCAGACAGATGATGCGCCAGCCGGAACCTCCTCCCGAGGTTTGGGACAGGCCAGTGAAGCGGACTTCTTCCCTATGCACCAACTGCGGGGGACCGATTACGCCTCCCGTTGCAGCACAGAGGCCTGTCATCATCAAAACCCCGTTGATTCTTTCTCGGCGATCGTCAAGGCGATGTGTGCGAGACGACGATTACGATGACGAGCCACGGCGTCGATCGCGGTCGGACGAGAGAAGGCGACGTCGGTCGGGCTCTAGGCGCTCGTCGCACTCTTCCCGGTCATCGAGGAACAGGTGCCACTGCTCGCGCTCGTCTTCGGGAAGCCCGGCGTCCGGGTCGCGACGCTCGAGCAGACGGCGCCGCCGCAGGCGGCGGCGTTACCGCCGCGACAAGCTGCTGCCCTGCCGAATGGATCGCGAGATTACGGGGAGGCTCGGCTCCTCTATGCTTAAAGTCCCGCCACTGGACATGTACAGTCCTATGTTATTCGGTCGGCCGCCCCAAGCACGTTCTTTTGAGCGCGTTCCGCCCCGCTATGGACCGCCTGTAATGGGCGACATTCCGTGTGCGCCACTCCCTCCCACCGAAGGCGCTCCTCCCGTTTCTTTGGCGATTACAACTAACATGCTGCCGCCAACAATGCCCTTGCCTCCCGCTCTTCCACCGCCGATGCCACCCCTCCGGCCACAATTAATGCCGCCACCTATGTTACCAAGCATGGGGCCATCTCCTACAGCAGGCTTGTCGCCGTTTTTGCCGCAGCTTCGGGCGCACTCTTCGTTCACGGTGCAGCCGGCTCTCGGAGTGCCTCAGATGATGCAGCAGTCGCAGACCAGGCGGCCACCCACTAAACAGCGCTCGGTCACAATTGAGGTAGGAAAGGGGCCCGAGCTGCCGTCCCCCACAACTAACATGCTGCCGCCAACAATGACCTCACCTCGCGCTATTCCACCGCTGATGCCACCACTCCGGCCACAATTAATGCCGCCACCCGTCCCGCCACATATGTTACCAAGCATGGGGCCGTCTCCTACAGCAGGCTTGTCACCGTTTTTGCCGGAGCTGAGACCGCACTCTTCGCACACCCGGCAGCCACCCACGAAACAGCGCTCGCTCACAATTGAAGTAGGGAAGGAGCCAAAGCTTCCGGCCCCCACAGCGGCCGTACCGACATCTTACCAGGCGTCTGCGCCCCTCCTGGGAAAACAGCAAACTGGCCCGCCTAGAGCTGAGACCACCACGAACAGCAGCGACAGCATTAAGCTTCTTTACTCTTTCAAGCGGGAACCCTCGAGCTTCTCGTCAACGGGGTCTACGTACAGCGGTGCCGCGGTTGGCCCTCCGGTGAAGCGGCCCGACAGCAGCTCATGGAGGGCACCGTACAATTTTGTGCAGCGTAGTTTTAACCAAGGTGGCCTAGCGATCAGCGTGATCTTCGTCTTGGGCATCGTCGCCTGTGTTTTGGCCCTGATTAGCCAGTCCGCCTCCGGCCGAGAGGGGAGGGGTCGCGAGGTGATCGACGAAGAGGGAGACGAGGGGACACTGATGCACGGCCCGTGGTTGTTCAACCTGTCGGGGGCCGCATCAGCACTTGTCATGCGTGCCTACAAGCTCTGCCACTCGTCGGACTGTAAGAGCGAAGCCACACGGCTGTCCAACGTGCTAGCCTCAGAGCCGTGTGACAGTTTTTACGACTACGTCTGCAAGCGACGATGGGCGCTCACCCCTATAACCTTGCGCAGCGCGGACGAGCTCACGTTGAATGACATCCAGGACAACGTGTGGAGACATATCGAGCTGTTCAAAACCAAAAGGAACGCCGCCACTGCTGCCTGGACAAGCTGCGTGAATACGGCAGCCATCAACGAGCTTGGTTCGACTCCATTCCAAGAAGTCCTCAATTCGTCCGGCTTGTCGGGCTGGCCATTCGAAAAGGCGCCGGTTGCTCTGAACCCCTGGCGGGCCGCGGGCCGCCTAATGCGGCTGCTCACACTGGCCTCACTGCTCAGCTTGAGTGTGGAGCCTGGCCCCCGCCCGTCTCTGACCATCATGTTGGGGCCTGCGGAGGCACCACTGAGCCTTCGCGACTTCAGGGACAACTCCACCACCACCAGCTTCCTCAAGAGAGTCGAAAGATCAATTAGTTTTCTTTCCCCTGATGGAAACAAGACAGCGAAAAAAGCGATGGAAGTGCTCAATTTTGTGCTCAGACTTGCAAGCATAAACTCCGGCAAGCAAACTGCGCCCGCATTTGCCGCTAAGGCGCCCTTCACCACGTTTCTTGACGCTGCACTCGGCGACCTCATTGATTTGAAGAACAAAAATGTCCACGCAAAGTTGCAATCGCCCAAGTATGGAAGCGAAGTGAGTCAGATGATGGCTGTTGTGCCTCTGCGGTCCGCTCTCAACTACCTGGGTTACTACGCAGTCGATCACCTTTGGGCGTTCTCCCCAACGAGCGTGGGCGATGTCGTTCCACCCCTTCAACGGCAAAGAATATGTCTCCAGATGACTGAGAGGGCGGTGCCACGCCAAATTCTCGAAATCGGGTACAAGGTGTACAAAACCCGTCTCAACCTGACCCACCTGCGCAGGCAAGCCAATGAAACGAAACGGCGTCTCGAGGAGAGCATCCGTTCTCTTTCTTGGATGGACCACCAGATGAAGCTTAAGGTGATCGAGAGGGTGCAGAGGACCACAGTGGAATTCGCTTTCCCGTCCGAGCTCCTCCTTCCAGGCTCGATGCCCGGCGTGCCACCTCCTCTGCCATCGCGCACTACAGGCGCCCTGAGCCTTTACCAGCGGTGCGTGGAAAATGAATTCGTGTCCTCCGTAAAGCGCATTATAAACGGCGACGACGTACGGCAACCTCGCAGCCTCTTCTCTCAGCGCATCGAGCTCAGTCCGGACGGAGTGCTGCACGTGCCGCTGGTGGCTGTCAACCCTAGCACGAGTGCGAAGGCCACATCGGGTTACGTGTCCCTCCTTCGCGATACGCGCCTTAACGTTCGACTAGCCAGGGCACTGATGGAAGCAGCGCTCGGACGGACCAGCGACGACAGGTCCGTGTGGTCACCCCTTGCGCGTGCCCGCTACCGCGGCAAGCAGGCTTGTTTTCTGGCGCGCTTTCCGACGCTTCTCGACCCCTTGGAGGGATTGGAAGTCCACAAACCCGCCGAGGCGGTCGCGAAAGACGTACTAGAACACGTGGCCGTGGCCTTGGCACACCTAGAGTTCCGGCAGGCTGTGCAGCCCTTGCGTGGAAACATGACGGACTACCGCCTCGCCGACGCCCAGAACTTGTCCTCAGAGCAGTTGTTCTTCATCTCGTACGCCGAGTCGGCGTGCGAGGCCTACGACGACGAGTCGGCGTTCCGGCACTTCTTGCTGCGGAAGGAGAGTCCTGCCCGGCAGCGCGTCGACCTGGCCCTGGCTCATGATCCCACTTTTCACCACGCTTTCCACTGTCCCCGTGGGTCCGCTATGAGGCCACGCCACAGCTGCAGCTTCTGGTGAAGCACACTGTTTTGCGTCATCGGAAGCGGTTCTGTGAAACGTACTATAGTTAACCTATAGTAAGATCAATCTGGTCGTTGAGGGCGTCATCACCGTCCACAAACCTCACTGAATAAATTATAAACAGTCAGCGTCCTTGTCGGCGTCATCTGTAAGGATATGACAGGAAGCTACATGTAAACGAATGTAAAGGATTGCAATTCTCGCCATCGTCTTCGTCCATGCGGGAAAAGTCAGCCGTACTGCGGGACAGTTAGAGGTGGGGAAACTCGAACGCTTGGAAACGTTCAGATGAGACGCACGGAAAATGATTGTGTCCGAGCACTATACCCATGCGGTCCCGCATACAAGTTCACTAAAGCAATTTGACGGGCTATTTGGTCAGACATAATGGGGAAAAATTGCGTTAAAAAGGACAGGATGAACAGAAAGAAGCACCATAAGCACACAAACTCAATGCTGTTAAACAAGAATTCAAGGCCTCAATAGCCAGATTATTGGTTTGAGGGGTGAAAATGTTTGAAATGCTGTCAACTGTCCAGCATAAATACTAGTAAAAAGTCATCGACTTATCGAAATACCTTTTTTTTCTCGAACTGTTACCAACCGGCTGTTTTCTGTATAATCTCAATCACGAAAGCGCTAAGTACAGGGGCGAAGCCAAAGTGGATACGGAAGCACTCACCCGCGCGGTGGCTCAGTGGCTAAGGCGTTGTGCTAGAGACCAGCGCCGCGGTTCGTTGCTCTTCAGATGGATGCGAAAACGCCCGTGTGTCATTTCCGCGCCAGGTCCGCACAAGGAAAAGTCGTTGGGAATTGCCGAAAGCAGCCAAAAACGTCGCCACCTTAAAGTGCATGTTTGAAAAGGGGCCAGAAAAGTCGCATTTTCGGCAAGGCGATGCTAGTAAGTACTTTTTGATTACGTTGGCGGAAAAAATGCTGAAATTTTGAGAAGTAGAAAATGGCATCACAAATTTTATTCCTTTGCGGTAGAGCGGGAAAGCGACAGCGGCTGACTACTGCCTCCAAAAAAGCTAGAGAAATTTTATTGAAATGAAAAATAAAAACACAGGTCCGTATGATGGTATTAGTTCTGGTCAGCTATTCTGTGTGTGGGAAGGGGAAGGGGAAGAAAGATCGTGGATAGCGGATGAGAGAGATTAAGATGGCGGAAAAATGAAAAAAATTTCCCCGCATTTCCCCGAGGGGAAGAATGTGAAAGTGCGAATGCAGGAGTTGAATTTGCGCGGTTCGGTAATGTTCGCGAAAGAGAGATCACACACACACACACAACTACAAAGAAAGAAAGATGCATTTATTCACAGACACCTATTTGTGTTGTCGTTGTACTTGATTGCTAGAGCGGATCTCAGCTTTGAAATTTCGTGTCAGTACTCCTTTAAGCGGGTGCATTAGCCCTTCTCACGCCCGATTCCTGGCCAATCCCCCACGTGGGTATGTGCCATGTCAGCGGCCAGGCAGCGCGCGCCCATCTCCCCCCGTTGCCAAGGAAGACGAGGAGATTCCTGGCAAATCCCCCACGTGGGTATGTGCCGTTACAGCGGCCAGGCAGCGCGCGCCCATCTCCCCCCGTTGCCAAGGAAGACGAGGAGCGCGCGCACCCGCAGCTGTTGCTATGTGGACGGACGGCGGTCAACGGAATTCAGGGTCGCTTATAAAGTGCATTCGCACTTAAAAAATTACACCATCTTCCCCCGTAGGGGAACCCTGAGGCTTGGGGTCGATTCAAGTGCCCATTAGTTTTCAGTTCGTCGTTTCCGTGAGGTTGAGGTGCGTAGCTACGGTTATATTTACCGTTTGGTTTCCATGGTAACTACCACACTTTTCACTTACCGGAACTACGAAATGTGAAATTGCGTTGACCCCATGGCTGTTTCGCATACTACTCAGGATTCCCCTACAGGAAGATGGTGGAATTTTATTGGAGGGGGTGGGGGGTGTTAGAGTGGAGAGGCATTAAAGAGAGAGAGAGAGAGAGAGAGAGAGAGAGAGAGAGAGAGAGAAAGAGGTTGTACGTGGTATGGGTTTGTCTTTATTAAGGCATTATCATCATCATGTTCAACGTAGGTGACGTCGAGCTGTGGCTGGTGTTCCGCTTTGATTATGAATGCTTTATGGTCTGTGAAATGTAAAGTCAAGGGCTGTTGTAGTGGATGAACCCTAAAGTTGCTGAAGATGAGGTCGATTCACGTTCCCGGGATGGTTGTGGGCTGCTGGTAATCACGGCCCGCCGAGACTCGCCGACGCACGCCGCTGCCGACGACGATGAAACGTCGAAGGCGCGCGAAGCGTGCTCGTTTCGTGCCGGCCCAGGAAGACACCGGCAACACTGTCGCTCCAGGAGCCATTGAGGGGGAAGACACCACCGTGCGCTCAGCAAGCCGAGCATGCGCACTGGGGGTGTGGACGGCGCAACAACGACAACGACAAGGGAGGGGCATAGCCCCGACCATGAGATGCTTCGCATCTAAAAAAATTACACCATCTTCTCGTAGGGGAACCCTGAGTAGTATGCGAAGCAGCCATAGGGTTGACTGAAGTTCCCATTAGTTTTCAGTTCGTCGTTTCCGTTGACGTTCATGCCTTCGTTGTATCAGTTGCTTCTTGATGTAGTTTGAATGAGTGAAGGACATAAGGCGCGTTCGTAGCACATGCTCCTCTCTCGGTTTGTAGTGCAGTGGGAAGAGCGCCACGTACCTCCCATTGCGGCCAGAGAGTCGTGGGATCGAAACCGGGAGCCGCCTAACTATTTCTTTTTATACTGGACTGCGCTGACGTCAGCCCAAACGCTGACGGGGCTGAAGAGACGCGCATGCGCAGTAGAGTGCGGACGGCGGACAACGACAACGGAGGGAGGGACACCGCCCCGAGCATGAGATGCTTCGCATCTAAAATGGAAGAATGAAAGAAAAGGGGTTAAGTTATCAGGACGGACCTCAACTACAATATCGCTGCCAGGCCACTGCTGAGCAGAGATGAGCGCACTGCTTTGAATGCCTTGTGGGGACGCTGCGCATGTTGTCAAGGGCCCAGCATTACTTCCTCAGACACAAACCTACAGTCCAAATGGGCGAATGATGTGGCAAAAAAGCTAGAATATTGTCACGAAGCCAAAGATGACGCGGATGGCCTGAAGGAAAAACGTGCTTATTGGAGCGAACTCGTGCTCCCCTAACAACTCAAGAAATACACAGGCGGCGAAGCAGCAGTCAACAAAGTGACATGCGCAGGCGAGTGTCGGCGAATCGAATGCCGCGGCGCCTGCTGTGCTGGCGTTTATCTTTCGGCGCGGGTGTTTCTCGAACCGTCGAATTATATCGAGAACACTGTAGATAAAAGAAGACTCTTCTAGGCTAGTGGCGTTATGGCGAAACATTCTCCCTATCAAATGAGATAATCCGTGCGGCATAAAAAAAAGAATGCAACATGCGCTTCACGCGGGGCACAGATAACACAACTTGGCGCAGCCATGCGGTAATACCGAAGTCATAAATAAACAAGTACAATGCATGGTTCACGGGAATATGCAGGTTTCGGTAAATCATCCAAAGAATATGAATGACTTTAAAGGGGTCCTGAAATACCTTCCGCCGATGCATGGATGTACATGTAACCAAATAAGACAATGTATTAGCAATCTCCTCCCGCAAGAATTTTGTCAAAGCGATGAATATTAGCTGAGAAATCGTAAATCAAAAACCGCGCATTATCGTCACGCCGCGTTTCCTCCTCTTTTCAACTGTTGACCGCGCGCGAGCACTCCCTCCCATGATGCTGCGCTAGTCAGCGGTGACGTACTTCCGCATTACGCTCCTCCGACTGCCGTCTGCTACGGGCAAGTTTTGTTGACACCATGAATTCCGCACTCCGCTCAAGGATGGATAAGCGAACGAAAAATCTGGCCGCATGTGTGCGGTGGCCTGGCCTTGCCCTTTCGCGGTGTGCGTTGCTGCAGTGCAGCACGTGACTTTTAATCGGCGGCGAACTCGCAGCCGCTGGGGAGGATCTTGCGCTCGGTCCCTTTCATGCACCGCGCACAGTTTATCTAAAAAGCGCCGTATCAGATGTGGCCCCGCTGGTGCCGGGTCTTATTTTGCGGCGGTGGTAATTCCTGCCGGCGGCATGTGAAAAAGTCATTTTAAACCGATACAGAACCCGTAAACAAAACGCTTTAATCATGGGACCAGTTCAGCTTGGGGCGACGCGTGGTGGAGAGCGGCAACGTTGGCAAAACATGCTCCGGCGCGGCTCTGAGCTTTCTAGCGCTGGAGCGAGCGCCTTTCTTTGACGATCTCAAACATCGGTTGCCTTGGCAACAAGGCACAAACCGCCCCAGAGGTCAGTTACGGTTGCGTGATCCCGGTTCAGCTCGGGGCCCCACCTCGCGACATGTGGGCACTGCAGACGTACCACTCACTCTCATTAGGAAGTGTGAGATGCGTTTGGCATTACAGGAGGCGATGGTGTGTGTGTTGTGGACGCCTTTGTTTCGCGATGAAATGCGACGTTGTGCTTCTGCGGCTGGATAGTGCTTCCCGTGGTCTGGATTATCTTTCTCGAGCGACGTACGACTCAACCTCACATGGGGTATGTGCAGTGTGCGTGGCTAAAAGCCATCTCGGCTTGCGCGCCAGAGTTAAGTGACTTGCTGTTCGTCCCCGCAAACCGCGCGCGAGGTGAGTGCCGAATTTACGGACGGGCAGGAGGAGGCAACCCATCGTCTGTCAATCGCGGTTCAGACTTGCAACGCATGTTGTGACGTTGTGTTCGTTCGAAACGCATCTCTGGATTGTTTTGAAGTGGAAAAAATGTATCCGTCAAACCCGGGCATTCGGCTCAGGGCGTTCTCTGCGATTGCACGAAAGAAGTGCCACGGGGCTTCAACGCTTTCTTTATGGAACGTACTCCGGTAAGAGAATATCCATGTCGTGTTATGGCCGTGTTGCATTCAATACGAACGGTTAAGCGTTTGTTTACACTTGTTTCGTTTGTCGTAAAATGTCCAAGCACTCCGGCACTACGCTGGCAGATCAGCCGGCGAGTCGACGCTGAGCAGACGACTCATCTCTTTGCCGGAAGTGCGTGAAAAAGCCGCCCAATAGCAGGATGTCTAGCTCATGACGAACATCTGGGAATCGATGATGTAGACATGTGAAGATGGCGGCGACCAAAAACACGAAGGAAAGGGTGAGAAAAAAAGCGACAAACTTTGCAACAAAAGTGTGAGCTTTCCGCTGCTCGTAAAAGAGTAATACTTGGCCCAGATGACCTTGACGACCCAATCTAACGATTGCGCTACTTCATTTGGTGTGCTCAAAATGCCTTTCAGGGCCCCTTTAAACGGGCATTCACTGCACACCATGTTTTACCACTTTCAGTGCCTCTTTACATTCCCGTGCCTGTTATACCTCGTTAGACACACTTCCAACCACTCTGCATGAAATATCAAGCTCCCGTAAACTACTGAAGCATTACACGTACTTTAAACCGACGGCGTTGCTTGAGAGAGAGAGAATAAACTTCTTTATTAGCAAAAAAAAAGAAAAAAAAATGTGGAGTGGTGTCCTCATTTCAGGACCCCATTCGTGGTGCCAGCTGCGACAGCCCTTTCAACCAACCGAAGCTGGTCTTCCGGACTGGAACTGGACAACACGCTCTCCCACTGCTCATAAGACGGTCGAGGAATTCTGTCCAACTTGGGGTTTTTCTGACAACCCCACACCATATGGTAGAGCGTGCCAGATTCGCCACAAAACTGACACAGAGGAGTACTGGGTCGGGTACATTAGGCGCAATTTCGTCAAGTGGGGAAACGTATTCGTCTGAAGCAGCCTAAGTATTCTTTCCTGGGCTTTCGTTAAGGATTCGTGGGCCGGGGGGTAAATCCTGCGCTCGAGCCTGTAATGCTGGCTGATCTCGTGGTAGGTGAGCAATGGGCTCGCAGCCTCTATCCCTCGTGGTGCCCGGAGGGATAGCTCTCGGGCAGTATTATGGGCGGTGTTGTTGCCCTGGAGGATCGAATGGGCTGGAGTCCAGAGTATTTTGACTCGTCGGTGAAGCGGACGTTGAAGAAGAATATTTAAGGCACATTTGGATATTCTTCCATGCAGGTAATTTCGGCATGCCTGTTGGGAGTCTGTGACAACTGTATCTGCGGTGGTCTGAGAGATGGCCAGGGCAATGGCAGCCTCTTCTGCTTGGTCAGTGGTCGTGCAGGGTAGGGTAATGCTGGTAATATGCGACGTTGCGGTTGTCACAACAGCAGTCATCGATCCCCTTCTGGCGTAGTCAGCCTCATCAGTATAGACCGTGCTGGCCCTGTTGTCATTGACCCTTCCGATTGCACGAGCTCTTGCCTCTCTTCTGCCTGCATGATGTACTGGATGCATGTTGCGCGGTATTGGCGCTACTGCAATCTTCTCTCGCAGTTCGATTGGCATATCCCGATACTGTACCTCTTCAGGGGACGTCATTCCTAGTCTGCCTAGGAGGCTTCTCCCAGTAATACTTGACCCCAATCTTTGTCGCTGGTTTGATAGATGAGCCTCGATGATTTCAGCCACTGTGTTGTGAATACCCAGTTTAAAAGTTTTTCATTCGAGGTGCTTACTGGGAGGCCCAGAGCCTGCTTATATGCCTTTCTGATTAATGCGTCCAATTTAGCTGTTTCAGTCTTATTGAGTATGGCATATGGAAGGGTGTAAGCCAGTCGGGAAATCACAAAGGCCTCAACGAGCCGAAGTGTGTCCGCCTCTTTCATGCCCGTAGACTTTGTCGTTATTCTTCGGAGCATATGTGTCACTTGTTTGGTAGTGCGCTTGAGCCGGCTGATAAGAACTGTGTTCCTGCTGTCCGCCTGGAAGAACATTCCCAAGATCTTGATCTGACGGGAAGGCCTGATGGTATGGCCATCCAAGATGATCTCGATGCTTGGGGCTTGCCGCCTTCCCCTGTGCACCATGAGGAGCTCTGATTTTTGCGGTGAGCAAGCGAGGCCACAGCTCTTCGCGTATTCATTTACTACGTCGACGGCAAGTTGTAAGCGGTCCTGCATTTCCCCCACCGAGCCCTTTCCAGTCCACACCGTTATATCGTCGGCGTACAAGCCATGGTGCAGATCTGGTATGACCCCTAGTTTAGCGGGGAGGCCAATAAGGGCGATATTGAACAGTAGGGGTGACAGAACCGCTCCTTGTGGCGTACCCCTCCCCCCGAGGTCGATGGGGTCCGACGCAATGTCTCCGATCTTGATAACTGCTTTCCGTCCTGACAGAAAGTCTCGGACATAGTTGTAAGTCCGGTTCCCACAGTCTAGACCATTGAGGTTTACTAAGATAGCCTGGTGGGTGACATTATCAAATGCCCCCTTTAGGTCGAGGGCCAGTATGGCTTTTGGCGTGTGGCTGTTGGCTTGCATCATGATATCTTCTTTCAGTTGTAAGAGGATATCATGAGTTGAAAGATGCGGCCTAAAGCCAAACATGGTTGATGGCAGTTTTCCGGTGCTTTCTAGGTATTTCTGCAACCTCGTGAGGACAATGTGTTCCATGAGCTTCCCCACGCAAGAAGTCAAAGAGATGGGACGGAGGTTTTCACTGTGTGGTTCCTTGCCAGGTTTGGGAATGAATCGGCACTTCTGCGGTCTTCCATTCCGGTGGGAGGGTTCCGCTCTTCCAGCAGGTGTTCATGTATGCGGTGAGAGCAGTCACCGAGGAAGGCTCGAGGTTTGCTAGCGCTTTATTGGTAATCTCATCTCGTCCCGGAGTGGTGTTGCGTCTAAGCTTTACCATTGCATCTTCCACCTCGCATAGCTGTATGTCCCTGTCCAAATCAGGATTTGGCCTTCCCGTGTAGTCTGAGATAGGCGTAACAGGGGATGGTGGCAAGTATTTGTCCTGCAATTTCTTTAGTAGCTCTGACTACGTCCCGGGAAATGAGTGCAGAACCGTCGTTATTGTGCGGCGAGATTGGCCTTTGCTGTTGGCCGGGTCTATCAAATATCTCAGCAGCCTCCACGTCTTTGAGCTTGAAGCTTTGGTGCTATTCATACGGCATTAGGCACTGGATACTAAAAAGAGCAATTTCGGTTCGTGCCGATAAGTAGCGCTGTGGTGGTGTGCTTGAGTGACTGATTCGTTGGAACCTATTCTGGACTTCGCTCCATCCCCACCATCTGCCAAAAAGTTTGTTCTGTGCTGTTTGTTCAGTTTATCTCGACGGCTGAAAGGTCATATAGGATCCTCTTTGTGGAAAGTAATGCATCGGAAGGGCTCCGAAGTATGTAAGATCACCAATGCTCAAAACAACCAGAAAGTCGCCAAATCGCCACACTGAAATTTCCGCCGCCACGAGTCTCAAGAAGTCGCCAGTTTGGCGACAAATTGCGAGACCTGGCAACCCTGTCTTCCTCCGACATCTTCGAGAGCAGACAATGTCGGTTTCCCGCCTCTCGTTTTTTGCCGGGCGGCACCTTGTGGAGAGCCTAGGCGAAGCCGGAGAGTGCAAAACTTCGTGGCCAAAACTGCACGCATACGTCACTGTGACGACACTTCTTGTCCAAACAAGAAGTTCTCGGTAGTCTTGGGCAGTAACTAGTTGCTAGTAACGCGTTACCGGTAACTAGTTACTTTTTACGGTAACTTATAACTGTAACTAGTTACTTCTGAGATAGAAGAACTTGTAACTGTACTACTTTTACTTTTTTACGCAGTAACTGTAGCAGGAAATACCGTTACAGTTAGCTTTGTTTATTTATAAAAGTTTTCCAACAGCACCACTTGTTAAAGGGACGGAAAACCGATTTTTGTGGCGTATATGTTCTCTAGCACATATGAAAGCCAGCGTTTTATATAGCCCGGTAACCACAAGCAATTTCTAAACAAACTGGCGGAAATAATTTTAATTTGGCAGCAAACACACATAAAGGAACAGGAAAGCCTGAGATTCAAACTTTTTTAGCTGGGGACAAGTTTTTAAATATCGTTTTTTTTTTATTTCGCATACAGACAAAAGTATGTTGCCGAGCTACTCTGTCATGTTTGCCAGCATTATTATTAGGAGGGACACATACGGCTCGTAGATCTAAAAATTTCGATTTAAAAAGTTCTAGAGCGTTATCAGCAAAACCGTTTCTCGTCAAGGTGCTTTAAGTGATGCCCTTTCATTTGGGATAGAGAATATATACTCGACAAAAATCGGTTGTCTGTTCCTTTAAAGGCCGACGCACAGTTCGCGCTTTTCCCTCATTCAGACTTTCTTCTTTCCCATATCCTCAGCACTTTTCATTTTTCCACAACAAGGCTACCCTCGCAGCTTAGGAAAGATAGTCAGCAAGACGATTATTTCCCCTGCAGAAAACCGAGGTGAAACTTTCCCTTCGTCCTGAGTGCAGCGGAAACAAGAAAAAGAAAGAAACTGAAAATTGGTCCTCCCAAAAGAGGGATACTCTCGGATGCTAACTTTAAAAAACAACTCAACCAAAGTTGCGATGAGTTTTGCCAATAAATTCCCCGAAGCGTGCCCCAACGAAACAGTGGGTGCAACAAAATGAGGCGTACGTAACGATTGTTGGTGTTGTACTTGAGTGTGCCCCCTTTTAGGTTCCCTTCGTCGAGGATTCTACCTCGTGAAATTTTAACTACCCACATGCATCCATACGCTTCTCTTAAACAAACTGTATGATTTGGTTAGTGATCTAACCTTAGTGTCATACGTTGTAACGGAAAAGTAACGACGTTACTTTTTCACAGTAACTAACTGTAACAAATTACTTTTGTAACTAATGAGTTACTTTTCTGGGTCAGGTAACTGTAACTGTTACTTTTTATCAGTAACGTACCCATGACTGGTTCTCGGCATGGTGGCTAGCCGCACAAGCACATCGGGCCAGAAGGCACGGCACCCTGACTGGCCGGTTAAAATAACGTCACACAGGAGAAAACCGGATGTGACGTTGCATAAGATTTTTTTTTAGTTAAGGTTCATTGTGGCGGCCTGGGGTTAGTGAACATTCAGGCACACGTGTTGCTCTTGTCTCGAAAATTTTCATTGTACGGTATTTTAGTCTGCGCAGTAGTCGTACATACCCACAGCTAAATCTAAACGTCTAAGTCCGGTGGCAATCTTCATACTTGTCAACATTGTTGAACAATTGATTGATTGATTGTGGGGTTTAACGCGCCGACGCAACGAAGGCGATGAGGCGTGCCGTAGTGGAGGGCTCCGGATTAATTCTGACCACCTGGGGATCTTTATCGTGCGCCGATATCTCGTACACACGGGCGTTTTTGCTTTTCGCCTCCATCAGAAAAGCGGCCGCCGCGGCCGGGAAACACTGTTGAACAAGAACAAAACATGGCCGCAAATGTGAGGCAGAAAATCAATACATGTGATATTTGCAGTGTTCCTTTATTAAAAAAAATTATAAACACTTGGTTTTTCCAATATCAAATGAAATACTACAACAACTGCAGAAAATTGTCGCCTGATGTCGCGCACGCGGAATGTTAAGAAATGAAACGGCAACTGAAACGAAAGGTTCCACTAGATAGGTTCCACCGGCGTTGGTTGTGCACGTTCTGCTTGGAATGCACGTAAAGCAGGCCAACGTGGTTCTATAAACATTGTAGTAGGGTGCCTCGAATCACGCGCGTCTTCGCCGTACGGCAGCGCTGGCAACGAGACACCCGGCCTGGAGCAGTAGAACGCGGTAAATTTAAATTGACTTGAGCAAACCTCTAGCGTGTTATCTTGGGAGGAACGAGACGGGTGAGGAACCGCATGAGAGGTGAGCGGGAAAGAGAAGGGAGGTGTTTACATGGCAGGGGCGCCAGTCGACTATCGTCTTTCATCGACATTTGCAACGAAAGGAGCAGAAACACGGCCATTTTTTGACTGCGCCTGGAAGGAGCAGAAAATTACAGAACTTTTCCCATGTTTTTCGTGTACTGCCGCAAAATATTATAGGATATGTGAATACCGGCAGAAATAAACTAAAGGAATGCATGTTCTGCTTTGTGTGAAATTTGACCCGTCAACTGCAGTAGCAGCATTAGAGATCGTTTACATGCGACAGTGATTGCGCGAATTCTGTGCTGCTTCTCATCTGAACCGATGAAAATTGGGCTTTATTGGGCCTTTCAGGCTGGTGATACACTACAAACTCGAATTGAGACCAATATTTCGCACGCTAGTACGATCATAACGTGGTGGGCTTTGGACCCGTCCTGATGTTGTGAAGAAAAAAAACTGTGAAAGCCAAGGCATCCCGTGTGGGTGTATCTAGCAGGGTGAAACATGTATCACATTGCGTTGCATCAATGCTTGAAACGCGCAGCTGCCACTTACGGAGCGTACCACGCTAACAGGGTAGGCCTAATAGAAATCTGAAACGGAACAAGACATGAAACAAAACAGTCGTTACTTTTACACATTAATAACGTTTACTCGATGAAATAACGAATATACATCACCTCATATCTACATTTAAATGCATTCAGCGCTACTCATGGACTCCTCGTACGATAGTAAACGACACTGAGCCAGCGACATCCAGCGACGCCTACGGCAGATACGTGTAACACTGGGTCAGTCACGGCGCGCCAGCGCGTTCGTTACTGGGGCGCGCTCCCTTCTCGCCGCACCCGATAGTAGCCCATTTTATGCTTAAAATAAATTGCGCTCTTCTACATTAAAAGCGCGAACATAGTTGTAAATTGCCTGTCCAAACCGGACAGCCACCATACGTCTCGGACCAATCCATTCTGACACTTTTCCCACTCCCGCGAAAGGAACACCACAAGGATCTGTAATCTGGGGCGGTATTCTCGACACTGTCCCTTTTGAAAACGTCCCTTTTGCGTCCCTTTCATCGTGGCGTACTTCCGGTTAAGCAGTGGGCCTTTGATTCAAATACCGCAACGGTTCTTGCGAACGCATTTTAAAGAACTGAAACCGTATCAGAGTCTCTTCTATGTGTTCATTGTTCGCGAGCGAACCGAGAATAAGGCTACGAAAAATCGTCTGCTCCAAATCGTCTGCTCCGAGTAGACACGGCTCATAGCTCCGCCGTGCTTGCATGCGTCACACCCGGGTGTTCGCTTTTAGCCAATCAGGGCTAGCTCAAAAGGGACAATTTCGAAAGGGACACAAAAGTGACAAAACACGGGAATACCGCCCCTGATTGATTGATTGTGGGGGTATAACGCGCCGACGCAACGCAGGCGATGAGGCGCGCCGTAGTGGAGGGCTCCGGATTAATTTTGACCACCTGGGGATCTTTAACGTGCGCCGAAAAAATGGTCCCGGAAAAAATGGTCCTGGAAAAAATGGTCCCGGAAGAAATGGTCCCGGAAAAAATGGTCCCAAATCCAAGGTAGGAAAAAATGGTCCCGGAAAAATTGGTCCCGAAGCCAAGGCACGAAAAAGTCTTGTTCGAGTAAAGCCGGTTAATCGAACCAAGAACGTTTGTCTTGCTAAAATGAACGAGGTATTAAAGAAAAATATACTAATGTTCAGTTTATAAAAATACCTGGAAAAAATTGAAGACGGCACCAATCTAAAAATGCAAGCGCTGCGCTAGATTGTTGTCTATAACCCATGTTAAGCGAAAATAAAAATATAACGGCTGTTTCAAACAAGCAAGCACACGATAATTCGGACGCCGAAATGTTCGCGCACGGAGGTGTCCGTGCAGCGAAACGGTATTCATACACCGATATGTACGTACACCGAAATATCCGTACACCGAAATGTCTGCACCGAAACGTCCTGCATCGATATGCCTAGCACCGAAATGTCCTAGACCCGGGACGACGCTGTGTGCTTCTTTGATGGAGCTCCCACAGCTTCTTGTGCAATTTTCACCGATACTGACGAAACCTCGCAGCGTAGAGCTTCTATGACCTTCCAGACACTGAGATGGCTGTGTTCGACTTAGCTACTAAACCGACGGTTCCAGGCCTCGCAGTTGCTTGTGCGGTTTTAATCCAATTACTTGCATTAAAATGTTTAATCCATGCTCAGCCCTACCATCCATCCATCCATCCATCCATCCATCCATCCATCCATCCATCCATCCATCCATCCATCCATCAAAACGTCCGTCCGTCCGTCTGTCTGTCTACCCAATTTTCTTTGTTAGATTTTAGCCTCCAAAGGCGTTAATTTCGGCCCCTTATAGGAATGTTAAAACATTCCATCTCTTTCTCAAACCTTTAGCTCAAACGCAAAGGGACAAAATCAAACTGCAACAAAGTTCAGATCGGACTAACTTGAAGGGAAACACGTTGGCTGGGCCATGGGACCATTTTTTCCTAGATGGTCACTGGGACCATTTTTTCCGGAACCATTTTTTCCGGAACCATTTTCTCCGGGACCATTTTTCCGGGACCATTTTTTCCGGCACCATTTTTTCCGTTTCCGCTCAGCAGCACAACGCCTTAGCCACTGAGCCACCATGGCGGGTGGATCTGTAATCTCCCCTCTGCTATTTAATATCGCCCTTTTTGAACTGCCAGCCAAACCCTACAACATTCCTGACCTGCACCATGCCTTGTACGCCGATGACCTAACAATATGGACGGCAACCGGCTCCTCTAGACAACAGCAAGACAACCTGCAACAAGCTATCAACGACACGCTCGAACCAGGCACGTACCCAGGATTTTTTTTCGGGGGGGGGGGCAACCCAAGGTAACTTTTCTATGCAAATTAGGGGAGAGGGCGAGGGTACCCGCCGTTACTAGTTAAACACGTTGAACGCCAAGCGTTTACCATAAATGCGCCTAAACCTGCATACAGAAATGAAATTAAGTGTATCCGCCCTTGTGATGCAGGCGAAAAGCGAAAACACTCGTATGTTCGAGATTTCTGCGCATGTTAAAGATCCCTACGCGAAGTTTGCAAAATTAAAAAAAGAACGGCAGTAATTAAAATATTTACGGGAATAAATACGCGTACTGCACAGTAACTATACGTTTCCGGAGCATCCCACACGTTATACGCAATCGAAGTCGGCAGAAACGAAAGTGCATTAGGCACTCGAGAGTTCAGATCTCCGTAGCAAACCTCTTGCGCTTCCATATTTTTCTCCAAACAAAATCTGTGGCTACTAGTTATGAAGGAAGGAAACAAAATGCTAAGTAAATCGGGGATGTCATACGCCTAATTCCGTGTGTAATTACCCTAAATAGCCTCCGAGTTCGACGTTTAACCGTCTGCCATTCAAAGCACCAATGATTCAGGCTTGGGAAATTGCAGTATCGAGACGCACTGGACTGCAGTAAATGTAGATAAAAAAACGGTGGCAAGCGCCAGCGCGTGAGCGTTACCTCTGGCTGTTTTGTAAAGAACCTTGTTATATCCAGGGATGCGCCTTGCCGCTTCCTCGGCGTCGTAGCGTTGCTTGTCCTGAAAGGCGGGAATGAGCTTCTCATCTGTCCTCTCGTTCGGCCCGTTGGTGAAGTAAACTCGTTGCTCTCTACCGACACCTTGACGATACTCCGACATCGCGAGACTAAGCTATCATATGTACCCGGGGTTTTATAACCTCTCTAATACAAATATACACAGTTCGCAGTCCAATTTTAAAGCCGAAATTGCTCTCGGCCAAAAGTCTGGTTGGTGTCCGTCGAGATGTCCGGCCCGGGTTCATTTTCACCGATCGCCCGCTGCACACCCGTCTCTCTCATGTTGGTCATTGGCCACCTTGACTCCATGCCCTTCCCCGCTGAAGCCCGGTGTTCTCGAGTTCTGTTCATAGGAATGCAGCTCGGGGTCCGTAAACCCACCAGTAAAGTTTGGTTCATCATTGAGGTGGGTAGTGTCGTCGTGGAGGATGGTGAAGAACCCGATGATGAGACGAGGCAAGTAGATGATGAAGAAAAAGTCTGTTTACACTTATTTACAGGAGACGACGAAGCATGAACATAAGCTAACACAAGACAATGAAAACTGCATTACAATTAAAAGGTGCCGCAGCGCACAAAAACGGTATTGCGGCATGATCCCTGATGGCGGCCCGGGAGCCAAAATGGGTGACGAACCGCCGCGCGGTTGGCGAGAAATTCGCGGGGCTCTGGCGCCCAAAAACTGCCACGAGAGCAAGTCTTGATGCGACCGCTCTTGGTCGCAGCTCCGGACAAACTAAGCAAAATTGCACATGCAGTCGCAAGCGAAGCAGCCTCCACACAGCAACACACGTACCAATTAGGATTTTGACCCTCGCTCCCCCCTGTCCGCCGCCCCAGAAAGTCGGGAGGAAACGAGCCTTCCCAAAAGCCGCGTAGAAGGTCGCCGGCAAGGCCGTCTCAAAGGGCTGCCACTCCACCGACGGCTTGGGGGACACGGCAAAGCGACGAGAAGGGAGGAGGGTCATCGCCCCGACGGGGTCCACCGGCGCTGGCATCACTACACCGCCGTTGTGCATAGCAGCCATTAACCAACAATGGCTGTCAATCAACAGTGCCGCTGTCACTGCCTTTAGTTGTCCAAAGCAAAGCCGCCGGTGTGGTGTCTCTTGCCGCCGTACAACTGCGATGCGCGCCTTCACTTTGTCACCCTGCCGTCGCCGGGCTTGGTAACGCTGTTGCGCTTCCTTTTTGAGCGATCCTTCTTGTCCAGACGGACGCGCCGACTGTGGCGCAAGGCTTTTGTACTCCCACGGTAGCTTTCCCTAAGCGGGCGTAATGTTAACCGCGCCGGACAGTGGGGTCAAGCATACCCTCGCGCCACTCCGCTCGTCGCCATCCGGTTCCAAGCCCTTCTGTCGCCTTGGCTTGCTCGGCGGCCGCGGACGCTGCACACGTGCGCGAGCCGGACGTTGGAAGGCCTTCCGTAGAGAAACCCTACAGAGGGTTTCTCTGCGGCAAGAAGACTTCTTACCCTTCTTACCGACAAAAGCAAAAGCAGCATTTCCACGAAAACTAGTGAAAAACGCGCTGTGAGTTCGGCTCAGGGAAGGAATTCGTTGAGCCACAAACACCAGGCATGGGCGATAGTATCGGCCGACAGCACGGCGCGCTAGGATGGAGGAATTTGTTGAATGTTTAAAGACAAAAATTTTCTTCCCCACCAAAACATATGCGACCCGAGCCGCTGAAACCGCCACCCTGGCTAAACAGTAGTAGTAGTAGTAGTGGTTTGATGGAAAAGGAAAAGAAATGGACTGGGGATATTATTGAGCCCAGCTGGGGGCTCACCGGCATACAACCCAGTCCGGGGGGTGGGGAATATAGAAGGGGATGAATAGGATAGGGTAGAGAAAAAAGGAGATAGGTAAAGAGAAAAGTTTAGGCGCCGCGAGGAAAAGAAGCGTTGCCACAGTCACTGGGGGCCACCGAACAGAGTACACATCACAAACACAGGTCCTGGCGTCATGCTGCGTCCGGGAGAAGTTCTCGAAGGGAGCGGTGGAGCGTAGAGGCGAGGCTGTGCTGCGATGAGTCGTGCGCGGTGGTCCGAAGTGAGGGGAGCTTGCTGGGTGATGTTCGTGGTAGTACAGCGGTTACTGGCGAGCGGGAGCAGGCGCTCGACGGCCCCACGCAGCAGAGCGCTTGACGCCCGAACGAAACACCCATGGCTCGCGACGCGTGGCCGGCATAATCGCGATACCGCCCCGGCCCCGCAGGAGCGAACGAAAAACACGTCCGCACCCCACGACGACCGAGGCTAAACGGCACCCTGGCTACACAGGCGACAAGTACTGCTGTCGAGAGAACGGAAGCACCGATTGCAGACGAACAGGGTAAAGGGGGTGCAGCGAATAGGCCTCCTGCGCTGCCCAGGGGGCGCTGCGCAAGCGGCTGCGATAGCGGAGGAGGCAGCGGAGGTGACGGCGCGGAAGACGAAAACGATAGATAGATTGAAGTGGATGAACACCTTCCTACACCCGACAAGCACCTTCTCAACCTGTGGGACACCCGTAGCCAGCTGCATCGAGTTTACCTTGACAGGGGGAAGCGGCATGTCGACCTTGTCAAGGTGCGCAATAAGACCGCACAAGCGCGCCGTTACGCCAAAATGCTCTCTCGGGAGCGATGGCACAACCACTGCGCCTCGTTCAATGAACGGACTGGCGGGCGGAAGCTCTGGCAAACTTACAAGGCCATGTCAGGCAACCGCAAGACTGGAAACACCGTCAAAAACGTCAGGCTGGCGACCGGCGACTCGGCGTCCGACTTCGAAAAAAAGGCAGCAGAGACGCTCTTCCCGCAGCCATCAGTGCCACCAGACCCCAGAATTTATCAACGCACAGCACCTACTTCCGACAAAGATGTTGAGTCGCCTTTCACAATGCAAGAATTAGGGTAGCATTTCGGCTGGCGTACCCGCAAATTTTCCCGCCATTTTTTTGTGGGGCTACCATGGTTGCCAGACCAGAAATGCCCTCCCCGCTAAAAGAGCGGCTGCAGGTGGTCGCAAATTATGTTCGCAGATCTGTCAGTCCGCTCTGGTTACAAAGCCCTGCGCGCTCGCGCCGCGGGCTCTGGCTCGGGGCCGGGTGCGGATCTGTCAGTCCACTCTGGTTGCAAACCCTTGCTCGCTCCCGCCACGGCTCGGGCTCTGGCCCGGGTTCGCTCTTTTTTTTTTGCTTCGTCCCTAGGGGAGGTACTACAAACGTATGGGGCCCGTAAAGGCCGCGGGAAATTGCGGGAAAATTGGGTGAGATTGCGGGAAAACCCAGGCCAGAGCCCGAGCCGCGGAGCGAGCGAGCAGGGGTTTGCAACCAGAACGGAATGACATATCCGCGGCCTTTACGGGCCCCAATACGTTTGTAGTACCTCCCCTGGGGACAAAGCGAAAAAAAAACGAACCCGGGCCCGAGCCAGAGCCCGCGGCGCGAGCGCGCAGGGGTTTGCAACGAGAGCGGACTGACAGATCCGCGACCATAAACTGGCGACAACCTGCAGCCGCTCTTTTAGCGGGGAGGGCATTCGTGGTCTGGCAACCATGGTAGCAACCTGGCAGATGCTGCGCAACCTTAAAGAACACGGGAAAATGCAGCTACTTGAAGAAATTAACAAGGTTTGGTTGTCAGGCGAAATTCCCGCTGAATGGAAGCACTCCGTGGTGAGCCCCATTCCCAAACCAGGGAAGCCAGCCGTCAGCATCAGTAACTTGAGGCCCATCTCGCTTACCTCAACACTCAGCAAGCTCTTGGAGCGGATGGTTCTCACCCGGCTTAACTACCACCTTGAAGAGGCACAGAAAGAACCCTACTTCGACCCGGGCCAGACAGGATTCCGTCCAGGCCTCTGCACACAAGACAGCATTTTCTTGCTCCGCCGTTGTCTTCAAAAGCGGAGAGGAAGAAAAAGGGTTCCTGGCATACTGGTAGCCGTCGACCTGCGGAAGGCGTTCGATACCGTAGCGCACGAGGCAGTAATCTCCGCACTCGAAGACACGAAGCCAGGAGCCCGCATCCTCAACATCGTCAGGTCATTCCTGGAGGGACGCACCTTTGAGATTCGGAGTGACATTAGGAACCCTAGGATTTACAGCAGCAGCATTGGCGTTCCCCAGGGGGCCATACTGTCGCCCACGCTATTTAACCTGGTGATGCGAGGGCTAGCTACACGCCTGCGGCGAATTCATGGTGTGCGCCTCACCATGTACGCCGACGATGTGACGCTGTGGACGGAGCCTGGTGACCCTCTCAGAACAACAGAAGACGCAGCCAACGCTATACAAGACGCCCTCAATACTTTAGCCGATTACTTGAAGACTACGGGAATGGAAGTGTCTCCGGAAAAAACAAAATATATTCTCCTGGGCGGCTCCACGGTTGAAAACGAAAAGGTCAAGCTCTGCCTCGCCGGCCAGACACTCGAGAGAGCTCCAGACCGGCACATCAAGATTCTTGGCATCCCGATACATGAAAGCGGAGGTGCGGCAACGTGGCTACGGCAGCTAGAGCCTAAGTGGAAACAGCTTCTGCATCTTGTAAGACGCATAGCCCACAAATCCGGAGGAGCCAGCACACGCACAGCTCGTACCCTCACAATGGCAATACTAACGTCCAAAGCTTGCTACGGAGCTGTGTGTTTTGACCTGACAAAATCGCAATACGACAAGCTGGAAATACTACACCGGGAGTGTCTTCGGGTGATAACGGGCCTGCCCCGCCATGCCCGGGTCGAGGAGCTGCACCGCTACTCTCGCATCCCGCCGCTCAGAGACATCATCGCAGAACGCAAGGCAGGACACGATCGCCGCCGTCTCTACACGCCAGCGGGCCAGTCGCTCCTAGAGCTGGACGGGGAACAGCTGGGTGAACAGATAGAAGTGCTCCGCGCGATCGCTCCCTGGGACGACGTCCAGGTTCGTGTCACGAAGCCAGTCACGCGCCGACGCACGAAAGGGGATCACACGGCCCAACGAACCGCCCTTGCTGAGAGGGCTGACTTCCAGGACAACGCCATCTTCACGGACGCCGCCTGGGACCCAGACACCTTCCGGGGAGCGGTCGCTGCCGTCCGAGGACAGCAGCGGGATGCGCAGGCGTTTCAATACTGCCAAGAGCAACCTGTGAGGTCACTTGAACTGCAGGCCATCCTTTATGCACTAGAGAAGTTGACTGAATGTGCAAGGACCAGCCCACTTTCTGTGCGAGGACAAACCTTCACAATTTTTACCGACTCTTTGGACGCCCTCAAAAATCTGACGAAGACACCTAGAGCCGGCACTTTGGCGCACAACGTGAAAGTCGCTTGCGCAACCCTTCACGAGCTCTACGGCGTGATGGTGCGGGTGGACTGGGTCCCGGGGCATGCGGGCAGCATCGGAAACGGCGCCGCCCATGACGCGGCGAGCGAGCTGTTACGTTTCCGCTCGTCCCCCCTTGACACAGTCCCTCAGGCTTCGCTGCTCTTTCACCCGGACGAGGAACGCGAGCGGATGAAGGTGCAAGCCAAACGAGAACTGAGGGCGAAGGTGCCGCACAATCCCCACCCACTTCCCAAAGGGCTTCCGCGCGGTGCTGAAGTGCTAATACACAAGGCTAGGACAGGTGCTGCACTTACGGAAGATGTTCTGGCCAAGTGGCGAGCACACACTGCATCCAAAAGAGCTCGTGGCGGTGACCCACAAGTGGACATCACCGATCAGAACGAGGAGGGCGACCAGGCAGCCACTGCGACGTGCTGCACGTGCAGTACCGATGCCTCTCCAACGTTAAGGCACCTACTGTGGGACTGCCCCGGCCTTTCGCCGCTGAGGAACAGGCACAAGGGCGCCGGCGTTACATTATTGGAAGAATGGACAACCCCGCCCCCTCACTTGGACGCCGCGAGCACGATCCTTTCTTTGTGGGAGTTCGTGCGAGCGGCAGACCTGACCGGACGACTCTGACGGCCGCCCCACTCCCTTTCCCTTCTCCCCTCTTCCCCAACTAGGCTACCAAGCCCCCCGTATCGTTAATAAAGTTTCATTCATTCATAAGTTTTTTATTTTTTTCGTTCCTTTGTTTGTGATAATGTTGCAGAAGTAGGACTCGACTTAAGTAATAGAGGTTAGCAGGTAAAAGAGCAGTTAGCGTGAGTTAACAGTAATATAAATGTAACAAGTAGTAAAGCCACGTGGTAGCAGTTAGTCCTTTTTTTTCTGGGTGTGTTTTGGCGCAGCGATAGGGATGTTTTGAGGATTAGGAGCAACGTGGGTGACAGCACAGGGGCGACGCGACAGATTTTTTGGTGTTCGAGTGGAGGAAAAAAAAAACAATTTTAAGCGGGCTTATTAAATTTGTTTGTGTGACGGGGTGACTTAGGCCTAGGGGTTGGCCGAACGATGGCCCCGAGGACTATAGGGACGAAGACCAAGTGCAGTGCCAAGAGTGCCTGCGCTGGTGCTACTTGGGAGAGACCGAGTTTGAGCATGTGGCCGACGCTAAGAAGGCGCCCTTCGAATGTAGGCCTTGCGAACGAACAAGGCAAGGCTTCGAGCGCCTCGAGAAGCAGTGTAATGCTAAGGTGGAGGAGCTGGAGGGGTACCTAAGGGAGGAGAGAGAAGCGCGGATGGCTCTCGAGGCGCGGGTTGCCGAGCTTGACAAGGCGGGGCAGGCGAAGACCGCCCAGTTGGTGCGCACGATGGCCGAGCTGGGCGAAGCGCGAGAAAGCAGGGTTCGTACAGGCTTGAAAAGCAAAAAATCCAAGGGTTTTCAAGGACTTTCAAGGACCAGAAAACCCATTTTCAAGGTCCCCATATAACGTTTTATATGCGATTTTTTATAATTTTCCAACACAATGCAAAAGTTTTTTATTGCACAATACCTAAGCACATTAGTGCACATTTAGATAGTTGCTAACGGGTTCGTAAATGCTTCCCCAGCTTTATTTTTTATTTCATGGCTCGTATTTAGAGGTTTTTCTTTTTCCTTTGTGTTTGCTGAGGCTGTTTGATTTTAAAACTTAGTTAATGTTGCCTGCATCTCCTCCTTTGTCAGCAAGAGTATCAGCTAAAATTAAATCCGCAAGTGTTGCTGCAAGGCAGGATGAACAATGTACACGTCCACCATTTGCACGAAAAAGCAAACGCAGATGGAGCGTATGAGGCACAGGAAACACGCAAGGAGCATGCGTCCACAGACTATATGGAAGATGCAAGATAGAGAACAGAAGCTGGCTTTCATTGGATTGTATCGTGACATGGATTGGATTGACAAGTGTCTGCTCCCACCAAACTTGTAATTTCACGCAATACACTGAAACTTGATTGTTACGATGTTTCTTTACATTTGTTAGCACCTAAAATCCCCGACAAACACTTTGAATTCTTGTGAAAAGACAGGGCCATTGATTCTCTCCGGAAAAATCAAGGGTTTTCAAAGACCATTTAAAAATTCCAGGACTTTCCAGGCCTTGAAATTGACACTTCTAAATTCAAGGGTTTTCAAGGTTTTCAAGGACCTGTGCGAACCCTGGAAAGGCAGGCCCAGTTGGAAAAGCGGGTAGAAGAGCTCGTCACTCCGGCGGTAGGAGACGACGTGAGTGCGCGGCATCAGCACGATGAGCCGCACGCCGGCAAGATCGCAGAGCCACAGGGAGCGACTGATGCTGCGCGCAAGAGCGGTGTCCGTCAACGCCGAGCGGACTCGGGTCGCAAAGAAAGCACCGAGGCTTCGCCGGAAAGTGGTGGATCGCCAGCCAGGTCGTTTGCTGCCGTGGTCAACCACAGTAGCCGCCGAACACCTGCAAAAGGGCCGGTTAAAGGCGAGAGGAGGCGCCAAGTTATAGTTGTCGGCGACTCCAACATGGCCAGGGTGGGAGAGGTGATTAAGGGGAGGGTGGGAGACGACGAACGCGTGAAGGTGAGTAAGCTTCCCGGAAAAAGAGTCGGGGAAGTAATGCAACAGGCAAAGGGGCAACTGTGGGATAGAATGGAGGACCGCAGCTTGGTAGTGATAATGGGGGGTGTGAACGATGTGTTGCAGGGATGCGGGGGAGGGTTCGCAAAGCAGATTGCGAAGGGGGTCACCGAGCTGAGGGCGGTCTCGGAGGATGTGCAGATTGCGGTTTGCACGGTGCCGGAGGTGCAGAAACAAGGGGCCCACGTAGAAAGGGCGGTGATTGCGGCAAACAGGGAGCTTTGGACCCTGGGTAAAACGATGAAGTTTGAGGTGGTCAACCTGAACCGGGACCTGGTCCGTGCAGGCCGCAACGGGGCGTGTTCGACGGCATACACTTCAGTGGCCGTCTAGCTGAGCCTGTAGGGCACCGACTGGCAGCCCGCGCAGTGGCTTTTTTAAGGGGGCCCCGAACGTTCAAGAAGAAGGCGGACTGAGTGGAGGCGGTATCGAAGGGCAGGAGGGAGGGGGCACTGATGCACGGCGGCGGAAACGTAAAACAAAGAAAAGGAAAATAAACCGTGGAACTAAAATTAGTTACATAAGCATGCAAGGCGGCCGCAATCAGGAAAAATGGATTGAGATACAAACCCAACTCGAGAAAAAAGAAATTGACGTGTACGCCCTGACTGAAACCCACCTGAGAGATATGGAGGAGCCACCAGTGATGGATGACTACGTATGGGTAAGGTGCAACAGGGCAGCGGGAGAGAGGAAAGGTGGGGGCGTGGGCATGTTGATTAGGCGAGGAGGGAATTGGCAAAGGGAGAATCAGGGCTGTAAGGAGCACTTATGGGTTTGTGGAACGGTGGGTGGAAAAAAGACACGGTTGGGAGTGGCATATCTGTGGACAGGGAATGACGCCAGAGAACAAAATAAAGAGTTGGTGGACTGCCTCAGGAAGGACATAAAGAAATTTAAAGAATCCGGCGAGGTGATATTAGTAGGCGACTTAAATGCCCACATTGAGGATCTAGATGGATATACGGACTATAACGGCTCAATGGTTCTAGATATGTGTGAAGAACAGCAACTAGTAATAGTTAACCGGGAGCATAAATGCGACGGGCAGATAACGTGGCAAAGCAGCAATAGACAGTCTTGCATAGACTACGGCCTGGTCTCGGAGCACACGTACGAGCGCTTGAACCAAATGACGATAGATGAAGAAGGAGAAAACAGCCTGGGCAGCGACCACAGGCGTATAATCCTGAAATTTGACAGTGGAGGGGTTAGGCAGGAAACACCGGAGGTTGGGCTCCCGAAATTGAGCGAAAAGCAGGTAGCAGACATTGTCAATAGCATCGAAAGAGAATTAGAGGCCGAGCCCACGAAGGTGTGGGAATATGACGAGGTTGTGAGTTGTATACAGAAGGAAATATACAAAGTAAGGAAACAAAACCGCTGGAGGGGTAAAAGGAAACCACGAAGCTGGTGGGACAAGGAAATTAAACTGGCTATTGAAGAGCGACAACGGGCTTCTAGATTGCACAGAAAGGCAAAACAAATGGGATATCAGGATGAAGAGGTGCAGCTACGGTGGAGCCGGTACCGAGAAAAGAAATTTGAGGTGCAAAAACTAGTACAAGCAAAGATTAAAACTGCGAGTGAGAAATGGGTATCAGGTATACTTAAGAAGGATAAGAGCGCCCCCCAAAAATTCTGGAATCATTTAAAAGCATTGGGAACAACGACTAAAGAGGCGCAGACTCAGATACAGGACGGGGACGGTAACGTTCTTCTGGGGGACAGCGCATTAAAATACCTTCATGGAGTCATAGCAAATACTTTCGGCCAAACACGCGAGATATCGGCTACCCGGACACATGTGGCCAATAGAAGAGCGACAGATAAAGAATTTAATATCGAATTTTTGAACTGGAAAAAGGCAGAACACAGTGTTCCCAAAAGTACGGCAACAGGACCGGATGGTATCCCAATAGAGATTATCAACCATTTGGGACCAGCGGGAAAGACGCACTTGTATAGAGCCATCGAGCGCGCTATAAAATCCGAGAGGATTCCCACGCAATGGCGCGAAAGCAGAATGAGTTTGATCTATAAAGGCAAGGGAGAGAAGGACAAGGCGAGCTCTTACAGGCCGATTACAGTCACGTCAGTGCTCTATAGATTAGCTATACAAGCCATCAAAGTCGAGTTGTTGAAGTGGGTGGAAAGTAACGGTATTTTAGGGGAACTGCGAAATGGATTTAGGCCGGGTCGACGCCTAGAAGACAATATTTTCGTAATAACCCAGACCATCGAAATTTCGGCAGCGCAGGGCAGACCAACATGGCTACTGTTTCTGGACATCAAGGGAGCTTATGACAACGTGGATAGGGGATTGCTGTGGCATATACTGAAAGAAGAGGGGATTGGGTCAGATTTTGTGGGGCTGCTAAGGGCAATATATGAGGATAACAGGGCGCATATTACATGGGAAGGGCGTACAGGCACAGAGCCTGTATACATTCGAAGAGGTTTAAAGCAGGGGTGCCCCCTTTCGCCATCGCTGTTCACACTGTACATTAGAGGAATGGAAAGACGATTGGAGGAGAGTGGATTAGGCTTGGACTTGTCGTACCGAAGCAATGGAGAGTTGGTGGAGCAACGGATTCCGGGATTGATGTACGCGGACGATATAGTGTTGCTGGCAGATAATGCGGAAGACCTTCAAAAACTGGCCGACATTTGTGGTGATGAGGCAACGTACCTAGGACTACATTTTAACCCACAGAAATCTGCAGTCATGGTGTTCAACGAGGAAGCTCATACAGCACCAATAAGAATTCAACAGGAGGCCATACCATTAGTAAATAAGTATAAATACTTGGGGATCTGGCTTAATGAAGGAAAAGGCTACCTGAATGCCCATGAAGAACACCTCAAACTGAAAGGGAGGCGAAATGCAGCAGTAATGAAACATAGAGCACTTTGGGGTTACAATAAGTACGAGGTAGTGCGAGGCATCTGGAAAGGGGTAATGGTGCCGGCGCTCACGTTCTCTAATGCAGTATTATGCTTAAAGTCCGATATCCTGTCGGGACTGGAGGTTAACCAAAAGGCAGTCGGCAGATTAGCACTGGGAGCTCACAGTAAGACTACAAATGAGGCGGTACAAGGCGATATGGGTTGGGCTTCATTTGAGGCGAGGGAAGCGCAAAGTAAGATACGTTTTGAGGAGCGGCTGAGACATTTAGATGAGAAGAACTGGGCAGCCAGAGTGCACAGGTACCTGTACCTTAAAAGTGTGGACACCCAATGGCGGAAGAGGACGCGAAAGCTGGCGACTAAATATACCTTGACCGCGGCAAATAAACAAGGGGGGGCAGTTAAAAAGCAAGTGAAGGAAACAGAGACGCTCATGTGGAAAGAGAGGATGGATAAGAAGGCGTCGCTGGGAATCTACAAAGCAAGCAAAAAAGAGATCCGGAAAGAGAACTTTTATGACACCAATAAAGGTAGTGCGTTGCTCTTTGAGGCGCGGGCTGGCTGCTTGAGAACTCGAACTTACATGAGCAAATATTCGTCCCAGGATGAGACATGTGTTGTATGTGGCAGGGATAAAGAAACAATCGACCACATAGTAATAGGATGCCAAAAGAATCAGCCGGATAGAATTGGGGGGAAAGTCCTACTTCCTGAGGCACTGGGCTTCGCAATAGATGGAAACATTAACTGGTCAGCAGTAGGTATTACTAAGCAGCGGCTAGAGTATTGGTGGAAAAAAAGCAGGGAAGTCGATAAAATAACAGCCCAGCCAGGGGTAGCGGCAGGGCAGAATTAAAAAGAAATCCGAGTTGAGAGACTAAATTTAAATTCAAACTACTAAGATAGGCTAGATGGCGCACGCTATCACCCCGATTCAAAGGGGAGGCCTTTAATCATCATCATCATCACCGGGCAGTACTTCCGGTGCTTCCGGGTAGTACAAAGCTGCGCGGGTCCCATAGGATCCCGTGTTGACAGAAGCAAAATGAGCTCGATGCTCCCGATTGTTTTGCGACATAGACACCAGCCCATCCCCGACGAGTCCGATATCTTCTGGCGAACAACTTGGAATAAGGGGAAAAAGCTTTGCAGCGCTAAACACGTTTACAGCGCCGACAAAAGTGCTGGGACCGTGACGGCGTCTGCTACTCGCAGGTTCACCGATCGATGGTCGTACGAAGTGAAATTTTAAGTAAAATTTCTAGTTTTAAACTAATACTTTAGGTGACAAAGACTTCTCAAAAAAAGCCGATCAAAAAAGAAGAGTGACGCAATCGGCGATGATCGCGCTTTAAAAAGCCAGCCAGTCCGGCGGACCGCAGGCTCGCCTGCTGCGGTGCGCCGCTCTTTCGCGTACCTGCACACTATGCGTGCACTTTCATTAAACAGTGGTCGTTTGCGTCGCCGATACGAATACATGGTGCAGCATTAGCTTGCCGTTTAGTTGCGTGTCTCGGTGACAAAATGCCGCGACCGTCAGAAGCGTGAAATCTGTTTTGCGATTACGAAATTAGTGGCCGTAAAACAAAGTGGTCGGGCGAACTAAGAGGCCGCTCGCCTTCCTTGTTTGCACTCACTTTACTTAATTACGCTCTTGCAGCATACATTCCCAGTTCGCACTTAATAGCCTAAAATGAGGGATGAGGGTCAGCAACGGCCGAGTTCCATGCAGCCGACACGGCGGAGGGCTGGACGGCAAACCAAGAAGGGGGGGAGGGGGGCTTTGAATGCACAGAGAAAAAATTCAGCGAATTTCTAATAATATTTGACAATAATCTCCTCCAGTTGACAATAATTCAACTGGAGGACGCCACTTCTCTGTTCTTGATCGCTGTCTCACTCCATTCGAAGTCAAAAAACTGGCGTGTCGGCGTTCAGATTCGACGACCCCTGCACTAGAAAACCAACACAGTCAGTGATGATCGTATATAAATATTCGGGGCCCGCGCCGTGTATGCGGCTGTGTTATGTTATGCTGTGTTATGTGTTGTTATAGAAGTACACACCTTTGCAGGCAGCGGGCGTGTGATTTGGTGCGTGTTTTGAGTCCTAAATTTAATAGCGCTTAATTTGTTTATTTAATTGGCGCAATTGCCCCACGTACTCGCTAGTATATATGTACCCTGCCGTTCGTAAATCGCGCGGCGTAAAACGTTACGCAAGAATCATTTAGTTTGCGAAAATACGAAACAAAATTTCCCCTCGTTCCAAGGGCGGTGCCAGGCCAGCATTGTCAGCTGAGTCGGCTGCGCAATTCTTGCGTTCGCTTGCATCCTCCCAATGAAGCAACCTTTTGCAGTTACCTCAGGATGTAAGATGAGCAGCGTTCCGTGTTTATGCTACTCGTGAACTTTCCTTTGTCGACCGCACGCAAGAAGAAAAATCTGTAACTGTCGTCAAACAGTTAAACCACCCGACCTGGCGATACTGTCCCACGCCGCGACCACCGCGACAGCTCGCTCAAAAGAAAGCCGACAAATCGGCTTCTTTTAGCGGATATTGTTTTGTTTAGCCTCTGCAATTACTTTAAGGGCTATGATATGTCATGATATCAAATAGCTAAAGAAACATTTAGGAACGTCAACGCCTAAAGAGTGCACATATTGTCGTCTACATTAAATACGGCGGCTACCCTGTGATAATTGCGTTTGAGCGTCCTCGTTGTGAACAAATATGCTGCGCAGTGCGCACTTATGCGAATTTACAGCCTGCCAACCAACCTTATAACCACCTGCTATTTCACAGCAGCGCGTAATCCGCTCACTTACTCTGCTTTTAAAATGCAGTAACCAATGCAGTAAATATCGCTTCGTACTCGAAAAAAAAAAAAAAAGAGAGAGAGAAGAATCTACGAGGAAATGCAAAGCCTTCAAAGCAACCTTCACAGTGTGCCGGCCTTCGCCTCGGCAAGAAGGCGATATTATTCCATCAGCACCGTCTTATTTGGAGGCTTCTACCTTCTACAACAATTCTTTCTGCCGTCGTTGCAGTATTTAGTAGGTATGCGGGCTAATAAAGTCATGCTAGACGCCTTTGCGAAGGCACGTTCGAGGGCGATGAAGGCGGTCGGCGCGGCCCCCTCACCGACCCAGAGTCGTGGTCTGCGCTGCGGTCTCCCGGCAAACTCGAGTGTCCGGTGCCGTTTCCTTACCACCAGCGCCGCCGAAAAACTGCAGCACTACAATCTCGGCGTCCTAGTTGCGTGGTGCACGTTCCTCTCGTGTTGAAGCATGTTTTTTCGACGCAAGAACACGCATACAGAGCAGCAAAGACTATTTTCATGGCTGGAAGCAGTTGCATTCGACGTTCGCGCTATTTCACACACAAAAAAGACAACAGAAAACGCACAAAACACCAACATAACTTTACGTCACATTCGTTTGTAAACCGACCAATCATCTTAGCTTAAATTGACCAATCAGGGTGCCGTGCCTTACTGCACACCCACGTTTTTGTGCCCTGTTCTTGTTTTTATGCTTTTTATTTATTTTTCTTGCTTTGGCTAGCATTAAAACAACTTTGCTAACTGTGTCGTGGCATTAATAGGTTGCGTAACTTGTGTAACTGTAATAAAACACGAGTTTTTTCCCATCATCATCATTATTATAGTGTCTTTGGCTAGTTACGTTGGTCACGTTACGAATCCAGTTCATAGCCGGTCGTAGTTCAAACTGTTCAAACGGTGTGCGTAGTCTGTGTCACCGCTGGCATAGGACCCGCAGTTTTGTCTCATTTTGTTGGGCTTTGGAGGGGGGCTTTAAGTGAGGTCATTTTTCTAATTTTAGTGCCACGTGCGCTTTCCGCCTGTCAGCAGCTCGTCAAGGTACGGCGATAGAGAAAGGTACGGCCCCTCCCCCTCCTCAAACGAACAACGGTAGTCGCTGGGTGCGTCGGCGTACCGCGCGTGCGGTGAGTTATGGGCCAGAACTTTTTGACGTCGTTTGCCTTCTGAAGTAATGCCTTAGACCGTGCCGACCGTCGAAAAGAAACCACCCCACCATGGAAATGGCCAACGACTACTCGATTATATCCAACCGGTCCAACTGCGGTTCGACGCTAAGTGTCAACGTCAACGGTTAGTCCTCAATGGTGTTCGTGCCTTACGAATGATGCTCATTTCGTTGTCGTTGTTTCAGAATCGTACAGCAGTCGGGGATGCCCCAGAACTAGGATTTGTCTTCTGGGCTCGCTCAAAGACAACACGGAAGTCGTCAAAGCCGCGAAGGTGACGTTTCTTGGCCTCGCTTTCCCGTAAAAAGCCCTGGGTGCAGTGTACCCGGCCGTCGCCATTCAAAAGCTGTATGCACGCGAAAAAAAAAGGAAAAAGTGGTTTTACGGAACACAACTCCCGTGCACGCTGACTTGCAACCGCCCGACAAGCACGTGTTAGGGAATCGCCTAACCGTGGAGAGGTGTATAGATGAAAACATATAAAAAGCTGGCAACTCCCCGCCGCGACGTTGACGAGGCGTTGCGCTTCTAAGAACAAGATCGCGGCCTGGTTTACTGGCTGAAATGGTACAACTTGCGAATTCTCTGCTACGGCGCCGCTCGTGTGACAAAACGATTTATTTATTTTCTTTGCTGCGGCAAATTGCCAAATGCTGAGCGGCATTCAGGGAGAAGGTCGGCCGTTCCAAACAGATCGTTTTGCGGCACGAGCGGTGCCGCAGCTGTGAATTTCCCGGTAAATTCGTACCATGTCGAACGGGGCTCGTGTTAAAGATTCCCAGTCCATAGCTTACCGCCGTGGTACACTTGCTTTGGCACGTAAAACTCCAGTGTTGCTTGGATTTATAAAACCTGTCAGGCGGACCAAAAACTGCGCAATACCCACTCCTTGGGCAGTGTTCGAGGGTGCTTCCTAGTGTATATTCCGAACTGAACAACATGCTGAGCTTCTGTTTGTGGACACAAGTTCAGCACACTCAGAATATTTGTCTGTCAAAGTTTTAGATATCATCGATGCAACCGGCAGCAGAAAAAATACGTTGTTTTAAAATTTTTTCTTCTCATGAAAGTAGTAATCTGAGCCCAGCCTCTTCAGTGCATAGTGAAAGCTAACACAGGAAGTTGATTTTGACTCGTGTATTGGGTGTGCTTCATCGCATAGGAATGAATGAACTAGTCCAATTGTTTATTCATACGCATTGTTATAACAATATTTGAGCAGACTAAGCTATTTTGTTGGAGGCATTTAAATTCTTGCTCTCTCAAATGAATACATGGGACTCCCAAGAAACCCATAGAAAGACTAAAGGCTGAATAACTTGTTGTTTACTGATAGATCACACCTTCCATAGCTTATGCTTGAGTTTGTCTTTTTGGGTTTTATATTTTTTTAAATCGGGCGCTATTTTTCAGATTGATAACTGTGGATAAATCGGGTTTGAAATCGTTCCAAAATTTGGGCTTTCTCGGGTTAAATCTACAGATGTACTTTGTGATACTCAGTTTGTTTTATCACGAGGCATTATGAGCTTCGTAGCTTTAGTGTGTTATAATTGGTGTTTGGTTCAAGCTGGTAATCGGGTGGACATCGAGCTTTTCTAGCAAATACTCTCGGAAATTCGGTGTTTCTTTGGAAATGAATCGGTAACGGTGACAGTAAATAACATTGACAGTTTCAAAGAAATGAAGCCTTTTATTCGTGAAAAGCTGGTCACCGTTTTTTTTTTTTTTTACACATCCTCCTTCACATACATTGTCATCTGCACGTGCAAAATGTCGGTCTTCATTTGAGACCTGTCCAATTGTTGAACGTATCTCAGCTGGGAGAAGGTTCTCTCAACATCACAGCTTCCGTTCGCTAGGCACAACGGTTTCGGTGCAGCATTTGCCCACCCGGGGTTGCGAGGAGCAGAGTCATGCCAATACTTAATGTGTTCGACAGCTGTGTTTATGGGGCTTGCTTCCAGCAAGTACTGCGTAAGAAGGTGGACCGTCAGCCCACAATTGTGCAGATCGCTATTTTGAAAAGGTTTATTCGGGGTGAAGTGGGGTTTAACCCAATCCTCCTGAAACATGTTCGAGATGTAAAAATCAGGTTCATTCGGGCTTTACTCGCAAAAGAGCAACCCTACTTATGCTTAATCTTATTATAATTTTATCATGATCTGCCTAGTTTCATCACAATTTAGTCATGTATTGCCTGCACAAGAAAGCAAAAGCAATTGTCCGTCTTGCTAACTTCCTCTAAACAAGTATCTGCTATATTTGACAGCTGTTTGGCCTCGTACAAAACTATGGCTGTGCACTGGCTACAGAAGAGAGACCATACAGAAAGGAGGTGAACTTTTGTGTATGAATTGTTTGCTGTTGAATGTTCATGGCATGAGCCCAACCAACTGTCTTCACTTGAAACATGAATGTGGCTGTGTGCTGCGGAACTGCAGTTGGGCAGTGTGAGTGGTGAGGCGTAGCACATAATGTGGCCAGGTCTGTGGAAGCTGAAATGTCGTCCTTGCTGCAGTGTCACGGCTTGCCGGTCGTGTTCAGCGAGACCGGGGCTGAATACCTGAGTGACCGGGGGACGGTGTTTGTCCTGGAACAGTTCGAGGGCCCGCTCTTTGATCAGCTGAGGCGGCGTTTCCTCATTCTCAGCCCCATCGTGCTTATCCAGTGCGCTGAGCGAAACATGGTGAGTGAGGCTGCCGCTGCGGCTCTTATTATCTTTGTGGACTACACCTTGCGATATGAGCTCGTTTCACGCGCTATCGTGTGTCAACCTGCGCTAACGAATCCTGTTTATGCGATTGCTTCCGTTAGCATTGTTTGTGGCAGAATTCATCGTTTCTGTGGCAGCACATTGGTGCAGCTTGCGCAGTTGATAGTAATGGCGGTTTACAGCAGTTTGGGGACAGCTGGCAAGAGAAAGGCGAAGCACAATGTTCGGGTAGACAAGAAACAAGAGTATCTAAGGAACTGGGTGAACTACGGTTCATGAAGACAAAATGCTAGTTTGGTTCATTCAAGAGATCGTCTCGTTAAAATACCACTGACACTGCTTTTAACGGAAACTTCACTCAAATAAGCTGTATAATAAGGAAAGCACGGAATAGGCATGCAAAACCCCAGCTACTTTTCCGCACTTTGCTTATGATGTATTACGGGGCAGCTCATTGCGATTGGCTGAGGTTGACAATCCAACGCAAATTAAACGGGGATTGTAAATTTGCAGAAGGAGCTATTTGCGCTTAAATTTAATGCATATCCTTTTTATAGCAGCGAGAATGATGGGGCGAACACTGGAAGTTACAAACAAACACGTAAACATAAAAGCATCAGTGCATACTGTGCGTTCTATGGCAGCCATAGCTGCACAGCCATCAGGCATGTTGAGCTTGTCTGACACTATACTGGTGAACTGGCATAAGTGACGTCGTATTCCGTGTCTGTTTGTCAAACACGCCCAATGTTTTAATTACTATCAAGCGTAACAAAAGTAAGCCAAGTACAAATTCGGTCACAAACAAAGCGAGTGTTGACAGCGGTCCTGAGCAGTATTGGGGTGCCACTTCAAACGGAAACGGGGCAACGAAAGACATTTCACTGTTCACTGAAGCCTTAGTCAACATACTAATACAGTAAAAGCTGGTTAATTCGAACATACGGTTAATTCGATGTGACTTCCTGGTCTCGGCAAAGCCCTGTAAATTTCAATGGGGGAAAACTACCGATAATTTGAACGCATCTGTATCCAGAACGGTTAATTCAAACTGGGATCCCCTGATTTCCATCGCTCCTCGCAGAATAAGTCTGCCCAGAGTGATTACAATGCGTTGCAGATCCAAACCAAACAAAATTTACTATAGACGCAAAACAACGAAGCAGAAAAACAACAGTGTAGCGTGCGCGTTGCGCTGCTGCGACAGCTTATATTGCTTCCACAGCGGGCACTGCGCCGCTGGCACCAGCACTCAGGTGCATGCCGTTGCAGGTTTTCTTTGTGCCGCGGTCGCTGGTCTGGGCCTGCGATCACATGGCGTGCCCCCCTTCCCCCAAAAAGACGTGTAGTAGCGCCTAATTCGCGATAACGAGTCCAAAGGTGGCTTTTTTATGTTCTGCCCGCACAGTGTGGTGCGATGTTATTCTGGCGCCCACCCGCTAATTCGAACTCCGCTTAAAGGGGTCCTGAAATACCTTCCGCCGATGCATGGATGTACGTGTAACCAAATAAGACAATGTATTAGCAATCTCCTCCCGCAAGAATTTTGTTAAAGCGATGAGTATTAGCTGAGAAATCGTAAATCAAAAACCGCGCATTATCGTCGCGCCGCGTTTCCTCCTCTTTTCAACTGTTGACGGCGCGCGAGCACTCCCTCCCATGATGCTGCGCTAGTCAGCGGTGACGTACTTCCGCATTACGCTCCTCCGACTGCCGTCTGCTACGGGCAAGTTTTGTTGACACCATGAATTCCGCACTCCGCTCAAGGATGGATAAGCGAACGAAAAATCTGGCCGCATGTGTGCGGTGGCCTGGCCTTGCCCTTTCGCGGTGTGCGTTGCTGCAGTGCAGCACGTGACTTTTAATCGGCGGCGAACTCGCAGCCGCTGGGGAGGATCTTGCGCTCGGTCCCTTTCATGCACCGCGCTACAGTGCTAGCCACTGTAACCGCGCACTGTTTATCCAAAAAGCGCCGTATCAGATGTGTCCCCGCTGGTGCCGGGTCTTATTTTGCGGTGGTGGTAATTCCTGCCGGCGCCATGTGAAAAAGACAGTTTAAATCGATACAGAACCCGTGCACAAAACGCTTCAATCATGTGACCAGTACAGCTTGGGGCGACGCGTGGTGGAGAGCGGCAACGTTGGCAAAACATGCTCCGGCGCGGCTCTGAGCTTTCTAGCGCTGGAGCGAGCGCCTTTCTTTGACGATCTCAAACATCGGTTGCCTTGGCAACAAGGCACAAACCGCCCCAGAGGTCAGTTACGGTGCGTGATCCCGGTTCAGCTCGGGTCCCCACCTCGCGACATGTGGGCACTGCAGACGTACCACTCACTCTCATTAGGAAGTGTGAGATGCGTTTGGCATTACAGGAGGCGATGGTGTGTGTGTTGTGGACGCCTTTGTTTCGCGATGAAATGCGACGTTGTGCTTCTGCGGGTGGATAGTGCTTCCCATGGTCTGGATTATCTTTCTCGAGCGACGTACGACTCGACCTCGCATGGGGTATGTGCAGTGTGCGTGGCTAAAAGCCATCTCGGCTTGCGCGCCAGAGTTAAGTGACTTGCTGTTCGTCCCCGCAAACCGCGCGCGAGGTGAGTGCCGAATTTACGACGGGCAGGAGGAGGCAACCCATCGTCTGTCAATCGCGGTTCAGACTTGCAACGCATGTTGTGACGTTGTGTTCGTTCGAAACGCATCTCTGGATTGTTTTGAAGTGGAAAAAAATGTATCCGTCAAAACCGGGCATTCGGCTCAGGGCGTTCTCTGCGATTGCACGAAAGAAGTGCCACGGGGCTTCAACGCTTTCTTCATGGAACGTACTCCGGTAAGAGAATATCCATGTCGTGTTATGTCCGTGTTGCATTCAATACGAACGGTTAAGCGTTTGTTTACACTTGTTTCGTTTGTCGTAAAATGTCCAAGCACTCCGGCACTACGCTGGCAGATCAGCCGGCGAGTCGACGCTGAGCAGACGACTCATCTCTTTGCCGGAAGTGCGTGAAAAAGCCGCCCAATAGCAGGATGTCTAGCTCATGACGAACATCGGGGAATCGATGATGTAGACATGTGAAGATGCCGGCGTCCAAAAACACGAAGGAAAGGGTGAGAAAAAAGCGACAAACTTTGCAACAAAAGTGTGAGCTTTCCGCTGCGCGTAAAATAGTAATACTTGGCCCAGATGACCTTGACGACCAAATCTAACGATTGCGCTACTTCATTTAGTGTGCTCAAAATGCCTTTCAGGGCCCCTTTAATGTTACTATTGCTCGGACGCTAATCAGGAAGCCAGTGTCCGGAAGCAAAGCTGGTTATTGCATGGGTGGAGCGGGGAACTAGATCTCGTGTATCTTTAGGTGCTTTACACCAAAGACCGCGTGTAAAGTAGGGTGCAGCTCCCGAGAGTGATCATTGTGCTAACACCATGCACGAATTGGGCAAACTGCTTTCTTCACCGGTACAATCAGTAGCGTCTTCACCAACGTTGTTGATAGTTTTCTAGAAATACGCCTCCGTTGCCCGATTGCAATATTTAATTATACTATGCGATCATAAGTTACTTTTGGTGTTTGCATACTGCGATATAACGTAGCAGGTACGGCAAAACGGGGGACGATTGCTAACAGTTTAAGAGAAAACAAAAATGAAACATTCTTTGTGGACTACCGCGACTTGGCAGCCGTTAAAGGGGTCCTGAAATACCTTCCGCCGATGCATGGATGTACATGTACCCAAATAAAGCAATGTATTTGCAATCTCCTCCCGCAAGAATTTTGTTAAAGCGATGAGTATTAGTTGAGAAATCGTAAATCAAAAACCGCGCATTATCGTCGCTCCGCGTTTCCTCCTCCTTTCGACTTACTCTCCGCTGTTGACGGTGCGCGAGCCTTGCCTCCCATGATGCTGCGCTCCGCAGCGGTGACGTACTTCCGCTATTGCGCTGCCCAGACTGTCGTCTGCTACGGGCAAGCTTTGTTGACACCATGAATCCCGCACTCCGATCAAGGCTGGAAAAGCGAACGAAAAGTCTGGCCGCATGTATGCGGCGGCCTGGCCTTGCCCTTTCGCGGTGTACGTTGCTGGCGGCACATGACTTTTTATCGGCGGCGAACTCGCAGCCGCACGGGGAGGGTCGTGCGCTCGTTCCCTTGATGCACCGCGCACTGTTTATCCAAAAAGCGCCGTATCAGATGTGGCCCCGCTGGTGCCGGGTCTTATTTTGCCGTGGTGGTAATTCCTGCCGGCGGCATGTGAAAAAGTCATATTAAACCAATACAGAACCCGTGCACAAAACGCTTCAATCATGTGACCAGTTTAGCTTGGGGCGACGCGTGGTGGAGAGCGGCAACGTTGGCAAAACATGCTCCTCCGCGGCTCTGAGCTTTCTAGCGCTGGACCGAGCGCCATTTCTTTGACAATCTCAAACATCGGTTGCCTTGGCAACAAGGCACAAACCGCTCTAGAAGTCAGTTACGGTTCCGCGATCCCGGTTCAGCTCGGGGCCCCACCTCGCGACATGTGGGCACTGCAGGCGTACCACTCACTCCCATTGGGAAGTGCGAGATGCGTTTGGCATTACAGGAGGCGATGGTGTGTGTGTTGTGGACGCCTTTGTTTCGCGATGAAATGCGACGTTGTGCTTCTGCGGGTGGATAGTGCTTCCCATGGTCTGGATTATCTTTCTCGAGCGACGTACGACTCAACCTCGCATGGGGTATGTGCAGTGTGCGTGGCTAAAAGCCATCTCGGCTTGGGCGCCAGGGTTAAGTGACTTGCTGTTCGTCCCCGCAAAGCGCGCGCGAGGTGAGTACCGAATTTACGACGGGCAGGAGGCAACCCATCCTCTGTCAATCGTGGTTCAGACTTTCAACGCATGTTGTGACGTTGTGTTCGTTAGAAACGCATCTTTGGATTGTTTTGAAGGTGAATAAAATGTATGCGTCAAACCCGGGCCTTCGGCTCAGGGCGTTCTCTGCGATTGCACGAAAGAAGTGCTACGGGGCTTCAACGCTTTATGGAACGTACTCAGGTAACAGAATATCCATGTTGTGTTATGGCCGTGTTGCATTCAATACAAACGGTTAAGCGTTTGTTTTACACTTGTTTCGTTTGTCGTAAAATGCCCAAGCACTCCGGCACTCTGCTGGCAGATCAGCCGGCGAGCCGACGCTGAGCAGACGACTGATCTCTTTGCCGGAAGTTGGTTAAAAAAGCCCCCCAATAGCAGGATATCTAGCTCATGACGAACATCTGGGAATCGATGATGTAGACATGTGAAGATGGCGGCGTCCAAAAACACGAAGGAAAGGGTGAGAAAAAAACGACAAACTTTGCAACAAAAGTGTGAGCTTTCCGCTGCGCGTAAAAGAGTAATACTTGGCACAGAGGACGTTGACGACCCAATCTAACGGTTGCGCTAGTTCATTTAGTGTGCTCAAAATGCCTTTCAGGGCCCCTTTAATTCGAACTCCGCTTAATTCGAACAGTTTTATCGTCCCCTTCGAGTTCGAATTAACAAGGTTTTACTCTATTTGTTTCAGTACCTGTTGTGGAACGTCATCACTGACGTCACAAAACACACAGTTTAGTGAGAGAATTGAACTTTTGGATTAAATTGTGTAATTTCTCGGTCAAGAAAGCATCCTTTGCTGCCGGACAAGCGCGGGGGGGAGAACTATAGGCTCCGGACAGCGAAGTTTGCCGCGCGAGCGCAGCGCCAGCCGCTACATACACGCGCAACTCTGGGTCGGTCCCGCCACGCCGACCGCCTTCAGCGCCAGTGAACGCAACTTAGCAAAAAACGTTTGTTATAACGGTATTTGCACGTATATGTACTAGATAGTGCAACAAAGTCATGCAAAGTGTTATACAGTCGGGGGAAGCCTTCAAATAAAACGGGGCACTGATAAAATGCTGTCGCCTCGCTGCCGAGCCGTAGGCTAGTACAACTGGGAAGCATGTGTTCAAGGCTTTGCATTCTCCCGCGGATTCTTCTTCTGTTTTTTTTTTTTCCGCAGATACCGAGCATGGTTACTGAATCTTGAAAGGCCCACATTAAGCGAGCGGATTACATGCTGCCGTGGTGTACGATCAGCTTGTTAGTAGGCTGGTTATAGGCGGTCAATACACATAATTGCGCTCTGGATTTGGTAACAAAGAGGGCCCCCAAGCACAGTTATAGCATTGTAGCTTTATCACCCAGCGGTTCTACTCTGCTTCATCTAATATTCTACGTGCTTATACCGCCGAATTAAATACATATAACCACATATGGGGCGCGGACACTTATAGGCGTTAATGTTCCCAAATGTTTCGCGAGCATTTGGATAGCATAAAATCACCGTCTCTTCTTGCAAAAGAAACAATGAAATTGTTGTCCAAGCCACTGAAAAGCAAAGAAAAATAGAGCTAAGACGTGCCGCAATCAAAGTTGGAACAATATGTACACGGGAAAAAAATTTTCGCGTTCGGGAAGGAGGAGGAGGAGGACAAACTTTATTTATCCCATCCGTTGAGATTGCGGTCACTCCGGACCAGTGAGGAGTGTACTCAGGGAACTAATTTTTTTCTCCCGTGACTTTTGTTGCAAAAGTGTTGACAGTAATAAAAGCGCTACTATTCCTTCCTAACGGAGGTCTCCTGCCGAACCCGTTGGCGTGGAGAAAAAAAAAAAAACCCCGAATATGAATATTCCGTAATTTATTCGATACGCCTATTAGATGTTCTGCTTACCCCTCCTCATCCCATCCCTGCCCAAAGGAATTTCTTGTGATAGCCTTCTCGTGATGAGTTTCTTTTTTGGGGGCGTGTTTACTTATATGCAACTAACGTACTGGGCTACAACTGGAAGCCCAAAAGTTTTTCGCGAAGCGGGCACTTATTAACGTCCGCACTTTCGCTATACCCCAACAAACGTGAATTTCATACTGTTACATGTATGGAGCATCACATTCGGATCAAAGACCTATATGTAACTCCCGTGTGGTCCAGTTAGTGGTTCTGCAGTCGCATGCAAGTGCACTCACATGGATGGAATACCCCGTGCGGAAACATCGCGCAACGTCTAATATATTTGCAGACAAAGCCTCCTCTTTTGTGGATTGAACAATATAAATTACGTTTTCTTTTGAAGCGAAACATGCTGATCTTGAGAAAGGTTTGCCCCGCAGGCAGGCTGTACAAGCGTTTCTCGTCTGAATCACGTCTATGAGGCCTTTATATGCCATCTCATAAGCGAGTTCAACCGAATAAATCCTTCTCCATTCATATGCACTATGTGGCAGGATTACTTTACAATCTCTTATTTCGTTTTAAGCCCAAAAGGGGTGACTAATATGCTTAAGCCGCGCTGCAAAAAGAGCGCCCCCGAGCCAGCAGCGTACCGGCTTGCGGGGACCGACCCAGTGTTGCGCATACTGCCGAAGGGGGCGCTGGGTGTCGCGGGCTCCGTGTCGCCCTCTGGGCGCTGTCCGGAGCCTATAAAACACTTCATTTTTTTAATAAAACCAACTTGTATTTTGTCTTCATGGTTCCTTTAAAGATGCAGGGTCGTAGTTTAATGGGTAACTCTGGTCTGAGCCACTAAAAGCAGGTAAGAAAGCCCTGTAAAAATGTGTTGCAGTATTGAAGGGAGTTGTAAACATGCCTTTACCTTACACTTAGGTTACTATGTGTAAGCCATGTTCAATATCTTCTTCTTCTTCTTCTTCTTTCTTTTTTTTTTTTTTTTTTTTTGCTGGTTTACAGTCATTACCGAGCGATAAATGGGCATTTGAAAGGTTGTATATCCTTACAGATTTTCTGGCACCGGTTACCGCAGTACACTGGCAAGTTTGAGGGGCTAAATTTTGGCGGATTGGCGGTGCTTTTAATGTATACAACTTGTGCATGAACGAACTTCATATTGCACATGAAAAATTAAGTGAAAGTCAAAACGTTGACTGCGCAGATAGCTTCAAAATGCACTGCAAGCTAATGTGGTGTCATTGCAAGAAGTTGATATGGTGGCCACAGGTGGCTGACGGTATTTTCTCTTTTGCCACCGATTACAAAGGAACTAATGCTCTAGACTTCCACTGAACAGTGAAATTGTGTATAAACAACACCTTTGCTTGGTAGGAGAATGTTGTTTTGTGTGCACATAAATGCTGCACTCATGTAATTACTGCTGTGTACGTTTTACTAGAACCTATTAACTAGTCATTTCTAGGAAGGCCAAGAATAACAACTCATTCATGTAGCTAGCACGTTGGCACGTTATTGTGGGAGTATTCCTTCTTCAAGCACTGCTGTTTCACCTGTCCTCCTGGAAGAGTGATCCAAAAGTTTGAGCTAGTGAATCCACTCACACCTTTATGTCAAAGGCATTAGCTGAGCAGGGGCTCAAATTTTGTCCCAGTTGGTGTGTTTTGAACAGAGGCAAACTACACAAGGGTCGTGTACTATCATGATACATTGAAATTCGAACAGAGCATGTGACTTTCAGTACATGCCGTGCATCCTGGCAACGAGCTGCGTATGCACAGTGAGAACAGGGTTCGCACAGGTCCTTGAAAACCTTGAAAACCCTTGAATTTAAAAGTGTCAATTTCAAGGGCTGGAAAGTCCTGGAATTTTTAAATGGTCCTTGAAAACCCTTGATTTTTCCGGAGAGAATCAATGGCCCTGTCTTTTTACAAAAATTTAAAGTGTTTGTCGTGGATTTTAGGTGTTAACAAATGTAAAAAAACATTGTAACAATCAAGTTTCAGTGTATTGCGCGAAATTACAAGTTTGGTAGATTTTCATTATTACGAGGCAACATTAGGAGCAGGCACTTGTCAATCCAATCTATATCACGATACAATCCAGTAAAAGCCAGCTTCTGTTTTCCATCTTGCATCTTCCAACTAGTCTATGGATGCTTGCTCATTGCATGTTTGCTGTTCCTCATACGCTCCATCTACGTTTGCTTTTACGTGAAAATGCTGGACGAGTACATAGTTCATCCTGCCTTGAAGTAACACTTGCTCGATTTAATTTCAGCTGATACTCTTGCTGACAAAGCAGGAGATGCACGCAGCATTAACTAAGTTTTGAAATCAAACAGTCTCAGCAAAATGCAAAGAAAAAGAAAAACCTCTGAATACCAGCCATGAAATAAAAAAATGAAGCTGGGGGAGCATTTACGAACCCGTTAGCACCTATCTAAATGTGCACTAATGTGCTTAGGTACTGTGCAATAAAAAGCTTTTTCATTGTGTTGGAAAAGCTATAAATAATCCCAGATAAAACATTAGATGGGGACCTTGAAAATGTGTTTTGTGGTCCTTGAAAGTCCTTGAAAACCCCTGAATTTTTGCTTTTGAAGTCTGTACGAACCCTGGAGAACATGCTTACGAGAGTTCGTGTCCAACCTTGGTACGGAAAGACCATTGTTTGGTGTGTGAGCATTTTGGGTTGTCTTCCCACTGCGTTGGGCGACCGCTCACGCGAGTGTTATCTAACTCCGTCGCTGCAATCAGTGAAAACAGCACACGCAGCTATATTCCTTTATTTCTTTTGTTTGGGCCGAGTGGCCAACAGATGACAGAAAAATGGTCTTTCCATAGCAAGCTGGTCAGGAACTCTCGTAACTCGATCCTACTGCGTATTTGCGGCTCATCGCCAGGATGTGCAGCATGTTCGGAAATCCATGTGCTCTTTGTTCGTATTTCACAATATGTCACGATAGTACGTGCAATATGAACTTTTAAAGAACCTTTAGTACAACAGTGTAGACCAGATATAGCGTATGTCACAGGAGCCGCGAAAATCCACACTATAAGCGGTACTACTCTATAAACAAGACATCTGCAAATCCAACCACGTTGTGATCTACCTCTTAATCATTCTTTGTTTCTCAGGAATGGTATTTATGTTACAAACATGAAAATAGGTACCACGATCCGTCAATTTGCAGTTAAAACAAATTCTAAACACCACGGGGCTAAGTTGTCTTCACTGGCTCGGTAATAGTTGCTAGAGATGAGAGCTGATTGTGGTGGCACGACTGTAAGAAACCTCCTCGGTATTGGCTGCTCAAATGGAGAGGCCTTTGTCAGGATGCCGTTGAGAGCTGTGAAATCGGTTGCAAGTGGACTAAGGGGCAAAACATGGCAATTTGGTCTGGTGCCTGCTTGTTGGAAGAGAACTGTGTAATATGCTGCTGCTGCTGTTGCTTTGTGCCCATGCAGCCATTCCCAGACAAAGGCCGGCCTGTGTACAACCTTTCCATGGACGGTGTGGTGGTCGTCTTTGCAGCCTTCAAGTCACGGACTGAGCTGGTAGGCCCACCTTGAGAATCTTTCATATTAATGATTGCGAATTGGTGCGCTTATGGTAAAAAGAAGTGCCGATGGCATAATCCACTTTGATGTCTATCAGCTGCAAAAATAGAGCACAAGGAAATTTGCAGGGAATTCTTGAGAAACCTGCGGGGAAAAAGGGCTAAAATTAGGGAATTTCTCATCCTAGAATTGGGAATTTTTCTACCGAGTACGGAACAACACTAGGCAGAAGTGTGAGGTGTTAAGGGTGTTTTTTTGTGTGCAGTGTGACTTGTTGCTGCTGTGCCACTACATGGGGGCCAGTGTACGGGACAAGTTCAGCCAGGGTGACGTGACGCACTGCGTGGCCGGCTCCATCAACAGTCCCAAGTATGAGGTACGGCACCCATCACTGCTGTGCAGAATTACAGCTGCGGTTTCGAGTTTGGGATGAGTCTCGGAAAGGCCTGCCTTTGTGTTCTCTGTAAATTTGTCCAAAAGAGTGGTTCTTGATTTGGCAGTCTGTGGGATGTGTATTGCCACGAACCATGCACTTCTGATTTGTTTACTTGTGTTTGTTACTAGTGTGTGGTCGGGCTTGGCTATGCTGTCTTGTGTTTCGTGTGAATCGCGTGTTTCCTTCTTCTTTTGCATGCCGCGTTGGCGAGCTCTCTTCCGGGTCTTCATTTTAGACTGTTCTTGTCTGGTAGACGATGTTCTCGATTTACTCCGATGTTTCTGGAAGTGAGACCGCAACAGATAAATGCATGAAGGGCAAACGCTGCAACATTCTATTTGCCGGCGCTCAACTGTGCGTGTCGCTTTATTGACCGCTTCGTTGTCTTTCGTTGAGTTCTTGTTTGTTGCGGAGCACATTCACTTCAATAGACTTTGCCTACTGAAAGAACCATGCGTCAGTTGTCCGTGGCTATGTTACAATGTATGGGGCGGTCACTTAGCTTTTTGGACTCGGGCCAAATTACTATAGAATTCAAAAGGCACCCTACCTAACGGATCCTTCTGCAGTTCACAATAAGCCTTTTTGTTAATGCACTGGAGTAGAAGTTAGAAACCATCAACACTGTGATACATTCAAACGAGCTTAGTAAGGAAGCAGCTGATGTGACTGGGGACGTGCACCGTCGTCTGCAGCTGTGCTTGGCCCTCGAAATCCCCATCATGAAGAAGGAATGGCTGCTGGAGGCATGGGCCCACCGTGATGAAAAAGACTTCTCTGCCACCTCTGAAGACATGGTGAGTGTGCAGCTCTCCGAATCGCTTCTTGCATTACAACGGTGGTTTGGGCTAGTTGGTGGTGCATACTGAAATTCGAAACAGCGCGAAAAGACGGGGCAAGGAAATCCTTGTGTCGTCATGGTTAGTCAGCGCCTTTTGTCGTCGTTTCCTTGTCCGGTCTTTTCGCGCTGTTTCGAATTTCAGTATGCTTCTTGCCTGCTTGGCGGCAGCATTCAGGGGGCTCTGTGATGTGCAACTCTTCGCCTCACACAGGTCTAGACCAGTCTCTTTAATTAAATAACTCAATGTCTCTGTGCGCATCAAGTTCTTCACCCTCACCTTCATCACGTCATCAACTGGCATAGCAAGTTGTGCATTTTAGCCTGGCTAATAGCCAGACTTCATTAAAAATCGTTCCCTCTCTCTCTCTCTCAGTAACAGTGGCCAATTGTTGTATTCAGGGGTTCCTCCCTCGCATAGAGCAATGCTCAAAGGACAGGGCGTCGTGGAAGGCCAATGCCTTTTAGCATCTCTGCCACTGTTGTCAATCTCTGACCTGCACTGGCACTCCAGCTCGGGCAGTGAAAAAGGTGTCTGGCTTTTGGGTGCACTCTGTGCAAATCGTTTGTCACGTCCTGCAGATGAAGCTGCGCCTGGAAGCCCTAAAGGGGCTGCAGCTGGCCTTCTTGGGCTTCCCTGAAGACGAACGGCAGCACATGGAGGAAGTCGCAGTCGCAAACGGTGAGTTCTTCTTTGGTGCTTTTTCTTTTAGCAAGAGCATAGTTTTTCACATCCTACTTGTGTACATGCATGCATCTTTTTTGCTCCCAGGCATGCAACATGTAGGTTATTACTTCTCAGTGGGAAAATGTACTTGTTCAGTGGAGCTTACAGTTGGCTTTTTGCGGGTCTCTGGCCCATATTTTTGGCCTGAGAAGTGCTGTGGTGGGGAGTGCTTTAAATGTTGCAACATTTGTACTACTGTTATAGTGGCCTTAGGGGAGGGAAAAGGGTATACTATGGGCCTTGCTGGGTGTGCTGTGGTCTGCAGGGGCTTCGGTGGTGGAGCCAACCAACCCTGGCTGCCGCTTCCTGGTGGTTGACGATTCCAACCCTGTGCCTCCCGTGGTGCCGTCGGACCTCACTGACAAGACTGTAGTGGTCAGATCTGAGGCAAGTGACACTGACAGGCATCGCATGGTCAAAGATTACCACCCTAAAATTGCTTGTGCACTAGTTGTGCGTAAGCTTTTTTTTTTCCCCAGCTTTATTGTTGTGCAGATCTTAATCATGAGCCCTGTGCAGGGCAAAGCAAATTTTTATACATTTGTAGTGATTGAACCCCATCTGCCCAGTGGTTGGTGTATTCCCCTCCTCTTCCTCCCTTCCCCCGCACAAAGGATTCAAACTCTACCTTCTAAATAAATTCATTCATTCAGTCATCCATATTTCCCATAGTTGGGCAGAGATGAACATGGCAGATGAAAGTTTCGTGCTGTTTGGTAAGAACATCGCAGTCCCTTAAAGCACTTTTGCAAAACTTGCTCAAAAACCCCCTGTGCTAGAAATAATGTTAGTGATGATGTTACTTACTTATTCACTGTTTCTATTGCAGTGGTTTTGGGCCAGCGTTCAGGTTGCTCGCTGCTTCAATCCAAAGGCCTACCTCTATGAACATGTAAGTCCATCCTCACAACCTTTTGTTTTATGTTGCGTATGCGAAGGAAGTTGGTACAAATCTTAGAGGAAGGTAGAACACATGGTGCATGTGGCCCCTGTCTTGTTTCCTTGGGCACAGTTGTAAGGGGTGTTTTTGCAGTGTTGTGATCCATTAAAGGGGTTGTGACACGTAATATAACTGCACATGGCAGACTAGGTTGTGACTGGAGGGATGCATGGCTTCAAACTGTCCTATTTTCAAAGTATTCCTGACATCAAAGGAATTGAGCTATACCGAGTGTCAGTGGTAGAGCCGTTACTGGTTATTTCCAGAGGTTTTTGTTACATTGAAAGCATTAGCGAGTGCTGATGGCGGACATGCTTGTAGCCCTAACTTCAGCCATCCCAATAGTGCCAGAGTCCTTTGATGCTTTTCTAGTCGCAAAACCCCGGCCGAAGATTGATATAGGGACAAAAAGCTTCTGCTAGGGGCACCACCATTCGTAAGGGGGCCATGAGCCACCGCAGTACTGGGATTATATGCCCATCGCTGCTGAAGTGTCGACACAATTATGTGCACCCTGTTCTTCCTCTTACCCTTTCTTTAACGTCATTGAGCGCATCAATGGCACTCCATACAACAAGCCGAAACGGGATCCAGTGTCGACGACGATTGAGCGCCTGAGAGCTGTACTTAGGACGAGTGCAAGCATACTGTTTACTTGTGAGTGCGGGCAGACCTTATAAATGGCAGCGCCTCTAAAAATGTTCTCAAGCTACATGTTCTCTGGAAGGGAACTACAGCAGCTTAGTTTGGAAGCCCTTTTATGATGCCACTTCTAACAGCTTACCTTCCCTTGCTGCCTACTCAGCACTCAATGGATCTGAAAAGTACAATCTCAATATACACGAGATACAACATAAATATAAATGGTTTAGCAAGTGGATAGCTTGTCCTAGTTTCCTTGAGTCTTACACTTTTGCTTGCCCGCACTCTCATCTTAGGAAGCTGCTTTTGGCACCGCTTGAGTCGTTCCCTTGGACTGCAAAGCTGCGCCCTCAGTGCCTGAAACTCAGAAAACGAGCACACTGCCTTTTCTGTTCGGCAAGCCTGATCTGCGTGCCTGCTATCGCTGGCTGCTGCATCTGTAAAACAATCCTGTAACTCTGTTCAGAGGCACCTCAATGCCGCCAACTGCTATAGCACAGGGTCATGCGACTGAAGGAACAAAGTGATGCCGCGATCACATCGGCGCAAGAGCTGATTGCCACATAACTTCTCCTGCCGAGCCGGTGTTCACATTCTGGCCTTCTACCTGGGCATCCAGGTGACGATTCACACTGCCTCTTCGCTGGTTGCCTTTGAATTGCTGGTTGTGAAGAACACAGTTTTGGGTTTATCAGGTACGTCGGGAGGCCTTCCAAAATCCCCGAAGCGGCATTGGTCCTTAGCATCGCTCTCTCTTGCTGTAGTGACAGGACGTCCTTGTTCACGATGTGCCTGCCCCACAGTTCTGATAATGTCGGAAGCATAGAAATGTTTTTCGCAAACATGCATATTCTTACAGTCAAAGCTAAAATAGCCCACTTCCTAAGGCCTCGCGAGATGTGAAAAAAGGTACACCCCCTTTTTCACGTCTCCCGAAGCTCGGCACTAGTCAGAAAACAGGCGAGCGACACTTTTTTGTTTGTGCTCCTGTATGCAAAGCAGTGGCCCGTCATAAGTTCCAGGCAGTACTCATCCCAAGCTTTATGTCGTCGACCTTGCACACGGTGCACTGGCACGTGAAGTTCTCGTGATATTAACGATAGAAACTTTGTTGCGAGGAATGAGGTGCGCAGCCCCCACACAGTGCCTTTGGGCTTCTGCCGCTGCCACTCGAGTGGCGTGCCCACTGGCAGCGACGGCCATTTTATGACAGCCTGCACTGCTTAGTGGCCGTTGTCAGCAGCATATCAAGCTCTCCCATAGAGTGACACAGAATTTTCATGACCAGAACAGTATTGAAGGACCCTGGTAGTGCCAAATGTGGTTCTTTGAGCTTACCCCATAAACGAGCATTGCAATATAATGTCACACAAATGCGACAGTCAGTGCTGGTGCCAGCTGCAAATGAAAGTGTGTGGGCATGAAAAATATTAAAAAAAAGTGTGCATAACTAGCATTGTCTTACAGGTTACGGTACGTGATGTTGAGCTGAAATGTACAAAGAGGAAGTTGACCTAAATTTTCCTGTGGTTAAGGGCAGGGAATGCAGTAAAGAGGTAAAAGAAAGCTGCTACTGTGCCTTTGAGCTGTGCTTCTTGGGTGCCACCAGCTGGCATGGTTGCGGTCTTCATCCGTAAGTTGCATTCGACTAGGCTCACTTTCGATGGAAATGGTCTTGCATCTCTGTCACGTCTTTGATATTCTAGAAAAGCATGAAGCGCAAGTACCTCTTGCGGTGGCTCAGTGGCTAAGACATTGTCCTGCTGGGCTGGTTTTCTGGGGGCGAGAAGTGTAAACACCTTTGTGTCAAGTTTTTAGCGCACATTGAAGGTCCCCGGGTGGCCAAAATTAATCCGGAGCCCTTTACTGTAGACAAAGCACAAGCACAAGCAAACCGTGCACTCAAACCTTAATGAAATTGCGCACAATTCGTGGACCGTCTGTGGATACAAATGCATGCTGTGCAGCCTGCTCTCTGTTGTTCTTCCCATGTGCCTGCACAGCAGACTGCCTGCGAGGTGCCGGCCACCCCAACGCGGGTGTCCCTGGGTGGCAGCAGTAGCAGCGGCAGAGGCATGCCCACCTCGGAGGGCAAGCGGCGCAAGCTGCACGAGAGCCTGGCCCGCCAGCTGGCGCAGGAGGCGGACCAGAGCCTGCACGTGGACCCCTTCTCCCCGGACAGCCCGAGGCACAAGCGGAGGGCCTCGGCGGCCGCTAACAAGTCCATCTCCATACTCGACATCAGCCTCTCTCCCGACAAGCGCTCCCAAGGTAACCCTGCCGATTCTTCTCAGCCCTGTAAGCTTTATTTTGAGCCTGGTGAAGTCCCACAAGTTAGCTGAGATGTAGCATTTCTTCATTTTCAGCTTCACATGTTTTCGGTCAGGATAAACCATTTTTGTGTCTCGGCATTTAGCCTCATCGTATCCCTTATAAGAACTTCTACTAGGCTTCAGTAAGGCCACTGCTATTAGTGGCTGTACTGCCAATAGCTTATGTAAGGAAACGCTGCTTTTTTTTTTTTTTGTAGCTAAACACAGAACTGCTAAATATTATAAAAGCCTGCTAAAACTCTGCAAAAGGGGTAAGCCAACCGGCAATTGTTGTGAGCACATTTTTCTTTTTCTATTCCCCCCCTCCCCCTCCCCCTTCCCTCATCGCTGCAGTGCTGGACGCCGTGGGTGAAGGCCAAGAAAACCGTCCGGAGCCGCCTGATCTGAGCCGTATGTCCAAGCGGCAGCAAGTCTGCCTCGAGTTGCTGCAGACAGAGACCAACTACGTAGCCATTCTGCATACCATCCTTACGGTAGGAGCAAGGAGCTTTTTTTCACAGCTATAGCTATCTAGGTGGCTCAATATAAAGTGTACTTTGCGTGTGTCTGTTGCTGGCTGTCTACCGTATTTTCCGGTGTATAAGTCACGGTTTTTTTCTGAAATTTTCGTTGGTGCGTCTTATCCACCGGTGCAACTTATGTATGGAATAAATCCGGTTCGCCGCGGCCGCGCGTGGCAAGCGCACGTTGAGACACAGCTCTATGGTCTAAATGAATCCGAAGCCCACCGCTATGGTGTTTCTCATAGCCCATATGTCGCTTCGGGACGTTAAACCAAAGAATTTGCAGCTTTTTCGAGTCAAAAGCAATGATAAGGGCCTGCGACAACCGCGCGCCACTTTCTGCCGTGCGCAGTGACTACAGTTTAGAATAAATTCAAAGTAATATCAAACTGGGTTGCAAAAATAAAATGCAGCTTATAAATTATTATAGAGGGTTACTCTGAAGGAGGTACACGTGCTGCTAATTTTTAAAATGACAGCTTGCTGATAAGTTTCGATTTTCGGGCCGATTCTGGGCGTGTCACTTCCTTCCGCCATGACACCTTTATTGCGCTGATTTACGACAGCACGCAAGAGATGTGCGACGTTTGGAGAGGTGGCCAAATGGGTCTCAGACTCTTGGGACTCCATTTCTACAAAAACAGTTGTAGCCGGGTTCATAAAGGCCAGAATGATCCGTTCCGCGAGTGGTGACGATGTTGGCGAAGAAGACATCAGTGATTTGGAGGACGACAGCGATGTGCTGGCGGAACTCCCACTTGAAGTTGCTGAATTGTTTGTTAGCGAGTCTGAGGAAGAAGACTTAGATGGTTTTGCCTAAACACTGTCCGTAAGTGCATGCCATCTGTGTGTATCAATAAACCATTTTTGAGAAGTTAGTTCTGTCTAGACTTTGGACGGTATATGCACGTGTCTAGCCCTCCTTACAGGGCGATGCGATGATAGGCGGCAGTCGCCGGAACCATGTACTTTCGCCGCTCTTTCTAACGATCTGATTCACTATGAGTTTACCTAATTAACAAGTGCGTCTTGTACACTGATGTGACTTGTATACGTTTTTTTTTTTTTTTTCAGGAAAACTTTCATTTTGAGGGGGGTACGACTCAACAAAGGTGCGACGTATAGACCGGAAAATACGGTATCTTTGGTATCACAACACATACCTTGGGATGCCCTGTATGAAAATATTGCCCTCGAGTATCGTCACAATCTCACAGCCACACAAGTCGTCACACAAAGTCAAATCGGCTTGACCTCTGAATTTGTTGCTAGTTGTAGATATTTTCCTTGTATAGGGAGAATGACTAAGTACCACTTGGCGCCACTTTTAAAGTGAACGAGAGCAGCTCTGGGTCTTGGGTCATCATCATCAACACCCGCCGTGGTGGCTCAGTGGCTATGGCGTTGCACTGCTGAGCACGAGGTTGCGGGTTCGATTCCTGGCCGCGGCGGCCGCTTTTCTGATGGAGGCAAAAAGCAAAAACGCGCGTGTGTTCGAGATTTTGGCGCACGTTAAAGATCCCCAGGTGGTCAAAATTAATCCGGAGCCCTCCACTATGGTGCGCCTCATCGCCTGCGTTGCGTCAGCGCGTTAAACCCTACAATAAATCATCATCAACAACAGCCTACTTAAATCTGCTGCAGGACAGGCCTCTCCCATTGTCCTCCAACTGCTCCTATCCTGAGCTGCCAGACTCCTCTTTGCGTCCAAATTTTCTTATTTTGTCCCTCCACTGAGTTAAAGGCCAATTGCAACGAAATTTTCGGTTCCTTAAGGGGGTACGCGGCTTTCAACTTCAGAAAAATGACCAAAACATCGTTTTTTTTGAAAGCCACACATGTGGCTTCTGTTTCCTATTCTGTGCGTCTGGAAAGTTTTTCCGCTGAAAAGCATCGCAAAGTTACATAAAAAAATAGTTTTGCCAGGTGCGGTGACAAACTATCAGCGCAAAAGGGCGAAAAAACGGCGATTTTCGGAGCGCTGTATCTCCGCCACGGTGCCACCGGGCGCGGCCATTTTGATATTGTTAGATCGGCCGAGCGTTCGTCCTTCCAGTTCCGCTCGTCTCTTTTATCTTTGTTCATTCACAAACGCACGAATGGCAGAAAAGAAACGACGCACAAACGAAGCTAGAAATAGATGCTAAAGTGCTATTCGTCCTCCGGTCGGGGCGCGCTAAGACGACCCTCCTGATTGGGTGTCGAGGCGCAATGCAAGATGGCGGCCGCCTGAACTGCGTAGCGTGGGCGGTTTGAGTTCATTTTCGCTGCTTCACTCAGCCAAGTTTCTGTTGAGTCTGTGGTATTCAACATGGACGTTATCGCGATGGGAAGGCCTGAGATCACGAGCCAGATTACGGGAAGTTGTGTGGCTCGAAAGGCGGAGGTCATTGAACGCTTCGTGGTGCGTGTGACTCTACCGTCGCCAGACCCTGGAGGGTGATGCGGTGTGCGCGCTTGCAATAGCGGTTCGTGAAGTGAACTTTTAGTCGGATTTACGATGTTTACATGCTTAGTTATTGCTGTGTCTTGATTGTGGGCTCGCTAGCCTTGGGAAAGAAACGGTCGACCCGTCAAACGCTGCGGCGCACACGGCATAGTCGACGCGCATTGGAGCATCATGTCTGTGCAACCGGTTACTATTGAACACCAGTAGTTGTAATTAATGCCTGCGACGTTAGATTTAATCTTAAAAGCGACCTGACAAGCCATATCAGGGATAATCAAAGTACGATATGTCGCGGTAAGCGTGCGCTGCGATGTGCGCGAGCCATATCGCTTTTCTTGCGCAACGTTTCCCGTGCATTTCTTATAATCATGTTAACAGGTTTGAGTGAGGAATATAGGAATAAAAATATGTTCTCTGCGTTAAAAATTTACCTTGCTGTTGCAGCATTTAACAGTGATTTTTTTATAAAAAATTATTGATACCATTGCATATGGCTTAGGGCATACTGACTGGGCTGCAAGAAATATTGGATGCCTTGAACGTCAAAAGTAGTGAAAAAAAAAAAAAAAAAAAAACCTTCCATCAAAGTTGGAGTTATGCGCAATATTATACCAAGCTTCAAAGTAGCTCATTTGCATCCTTGTGGTATGCAAACTTTGGCAATGAACACCTGCACGTATGAGTACTAAGTTGCTGTGCTAGGCAAAGTAATAACACATAAAAGAAGCCAGAAATTTTCAAACTTAAGTAAAAAAAAATGCTTCAGTTGTTGCCATGGGGACAACACTGCAAAGGGAGGTTGTCCAGTGCGATACAGCCAACCAGCTAACCTACTTTGCATTGCAAACCCATTGAAAGCCATCTCCCCCGCCGTTTGGTCTGCTAGCTGGGCTATGTACTCTTCACAGAGGAGCTGAAAATGATGTTTTGTGGAGAGAGAAAGGCTGTGAAAGGCAATCCAATTTCAAGGCAAGGCCTTCCAGAAGCCCCATGTTCAAAAGGGCATGAAAGGCTACAACTGTGACTACTTTTGATAAGTGAAACCTATGTTGCAACTTCGGAAGCCGTTTTCTCAAAAGTTTTTTGCCACCTGGGTCGCTGTTCCAAGGATTTCTTCCTGACCGCTTGGTCTATTTTGATTCCGTTTCTTGCATTACATTCCTTGATGAACAGTTCAGGTTGTGACACTCTTGGTTTTCCAGATTTGTTTATTGTGATTTTTTTATTCAAATAGTCGTTCACGGCCAGAGTAATTTAATAAATAAAAAAGTTATCCAAATATTACCTTGAAAGTTTTATGGTGTTATCACGGAAGCATTTCCAGTTGCTGTGCCAATTTTCATCAAAATTCACAAAGAAATAAAAAAGTTGATTTTGAAAGCCACGTCCCCCCTTAAGTGCACTATTTTTCGGTAGTATTGCCCTAAAGGTTGCTACCTGCAAAATTTGGAGGCCCAAATATGCGTCGCTGCATCGTAAACGAAGATCAAAAACGCTCTTTTCAAACCGAAAGTGGAAAAAAAGGGCGGCCATTACGGGCGGGCGGAAGTGACGTTACTCAGGAATCGTGTGGGTGCAGCGGGCAGATTTTCCCGCGGCTGCCTGTGAGAAGACGGCGCACATTCGATGTGTGTTGGGTTGTACGTGGCTTGAAACATTTAAAACATGCGCGGAAAGGGGTTGGGAAGTTCGTGCAACCATTATTGCTTCGCTGTGAACTGCTGAGACGCGCGTATAGTCCGGTAAAACGAAAACACAGGCATCGCGAGGCGTCGTGGGGAAGCTGGGAGCTAGGAAATGGGTACAGAAAAAGCAGTGTGGAGCGCTAGATGGGCGCTGGCACAGCCAATATGCCTTGTGCCGATCGAATGATCCTGTGTTTGTGAGAGAAAAAAAAAAAAAAAAAAAAGCTACCGCAGGAGGAAAGCATCGAAACATGCGGGCTAGCGTGTAAGAATTCGGTTTCAGCGCGTTATGAAAGTTCAAATACAGAATTTTATTATTTTTGTTTACACGGGCACTTTTGTTCCTGTTAGCAGGGTACCCGCGCCAAATCTTTAGACAGTGATGCCATGCAACGACGAAAGCACCCTAGTGTCTTCGGTGGCGTCGTGAAACAGTGACCTTTCCCGAGGCTGAATGCTACCAAATATGCCCCCTTCTTTGTTTTTTTTTCCAACTGGTGAGAGAAATGTTGCCCACACCACTTAGGGTTTATTTGTTTTTTGACGAAGTTTGTTTGAACGGAACGTGCGCCTCGTTCCGTACTTTTTCCCACCCCGACCGGCACGATTACAGTGACAGCAGCGTATCGCCTCATGTCGGCCGTACTCGCGCCACTCGCGCTCCCGAAGAGTCGACCGGCCGCGATCGTGCAGTGGGCCGCACAGCAATCTGCCGTACTCGTTCACGCCCCGACCGGCCGCGACAACAGCGTCATCATCTCGCGTCGGCCGTTCTGCGTTTTGCGCACTCGTAGAGACGCCCTACCGCGAACTGACGGGCCGTGAAATCCACCGTTGTCGTAAACTGCCCCAACACATGGCGAGAGGAACGAGTGGCGGCGCAGTATAAAGGGAACAACAGATTGAAGTTTTTGAAAGTGTAAGGCGGATGCGAATTGATAAGTGAATTATGTGAAGCAGCCAGAGGACGAAGCCTTTTGAGTATGGGGGGGCGGAAGCTCAATCGTTCAATTGGACATTAATGCTTTCGCATCCGTAGCCCTTTTGAAGCACTTAGGAGTACTCTGACTGTCCTTGGACTGTGTGTTAGTTGCAATGACACAACCCCTGTATTAATCGTCGGTGATTTTAATGTGAATGGGTCTGGACGAAAAAGAGAGCGGTTTGCGCTTTTTGTGTTGGATACATTTGGCTTACGATGCCCACATCAGGGCTAATTGACTACCCTGTGGCGTACACATGCATCAATTTGACATCGTCCGAGAATATCGCCAGTTGCGAGTGTGCCTATTAGGGTACGTCATAAAGACAACGAAGCCATTGCGAGCATTATTACCACGGTAAAAACTCGTTAATTCGAACTCGGTTAATTCGAACTGACGCCCTGGCCCGGCACAGCCCTGTATATTTTAATGAGGGAAGACTCCGGATAATTTGAACACGTTGGTATCTGGAATGGTTAATTCGAACTGGTATCTCCTGGTTTCCATTGCTCCTCACAGAAGTCGGCCCATAGTGGTACAATCTGTTGCAAATCCAAACCAAACCAAATTTATTACAGATGCAAAACAATGAAACAGAAAAGCAACAGCTACACTGCTGCGACAGCTTATTTTGCTTCCGCAGCGGGTGTCGTGCCACCGGTGCCAGTGCTCCGGCGCATGCCGTTGCAGGTTTTCTTTGTGCCGTGGTCGCTAGTCTGGACCTGTGATCACGTGGCTTGTGCAACAAGCTCCTGCGTGGTGTGCGTTTGTTGTCGTAATCCTGCTTTTGTTTGTGCCGCGGCGGGTAGCCAATTTCTTGTGTCACCTCTTTTGTGGCCGCGGCATTTTGTCATCGATGCCTCATCGACTGTACCAGCCATGGCGAGTCGGGAAAAATACTCGGCGAACTGAAGGAACACACCTAATTTGCGATAACGAGTCCAGAGGTGGCTTCTTTGTCTTCTGCCTGTGCAGTGTGGCACTGTGTCCATTCATTCTAACGTCCGCTAATTCGAACAATTTTATGGTCCCATTTTAATTTGAATTAATGAGATTTTACTGTATGAGTAACAACGAGTGATGTAATAAAGTCCTTGAAGCAAGTTTCCGCCCTCCCTGCCCCTTCCTTGCGCAGCTTTTCAAGGCCCCCCTGGAGGACCCCGGCAGTGGGCCGGGGGAGCCCCTGCTGGACTCTACTGAGGTGCGGCTCATCTTTGGCCACCTGCCGGCCATATACGAGGTGCACCGGAGCCTGCAGCAGCGGCTGCAGGGCATGCTGCGCGCCTGGTCGGAGGAGCACTCGGTGGGCGAGGCTGTGCTGGCACACCGTGAGGCCTTCGCCCGGGCCTACCCGCCTTTTGTGAACTCCTTCGAGCGCGCCAAGGAAACCCTGGCCCAGTGCGACCAGCAGCGGCCCAGGTTCCATGCCTTCCTCAAGGTACGTTGCTCCAAGTGGTGTCTGCTCGCTCTGTCCTCTGTCTGTCTGTATCAAAAGGGTGCGGATTGTTTCCCACCTGTCAGTTTTACCCAGTGCTCTTCGTATTTACAACAGACATTTGCCGGAAAAACAGTCAGCACTGGGCATAGAGATGGAATAATAGGAAGAATTCACCTGCCGAAAAGTAATGGACACTAACAAACTTCCACCCCCACCTGGTAAGAAGTCCGTGGCTCCACAGACTTTTAAAGGGGCCATGAAGACAAAAATGCAAGTTTGGTTCATTCAAAAGATTGCCTCATTTCAATAACACTGACACTGCTTTTAACACGTACTTCACCCAAATAAGCGGTATAAATTTAGAATGGGGATACGACACCCTAGCTACTTTTCCGCACTGAACTCGTGACCTATTATGGGCAGCTCATTGCTATTCACTGAGGCCGGCAAAATCACACTGAAATAAACAGGGATTATAAGCTTGCAGGACAAGCTGTTTGTGCTCGAATTTAGGTCACATTCATTTTATAGCAGTAAGAATGGTAGGGCAAACAAGGAAAGTTACAAAGGAACAGGTAAGCATAGAAACGCCAGTGCATGCGGCAAGCACTGAGCCGGCTGCAACTGCTCAGCAATTGAACGTGTTTGGCTTGTCTGATGCGGCACCGGCCAACTGGCATAAGTGGCATTGCCCCTTACCCGAGCCTGTTTGTCGAGGATACCCAATGTTTCACGAAACGATTACTATCAACCGTAACAAAAATAAGCGGGGTACAAATCCGGTCACAGAGGAAGCTCAGGCAGCAGTTCGGAGCTGTAAAATCATGCCATCTATGAATGCAGACGCTAAACAAGGCAACAAAAAGACGCTTTGCTGTCCACAGAAGCCTGGTGTCAACTTACTATAAGCACTTTAGGCATCTTCCCTGAATACACCATCGCCGATGTCACGAAACACACGATGCAGTGTGAGAATTAAGTCTAGCTTAAATTGTTCCATTTCTCGGTTAATAAAGCATTGTTTGCTGCCGGACGAGTGCTTGGGGCATTATGAAACACCAAATATATCGAATAAAACCAACTTGTATTGGGTCGTCATGGCCCCTTTAACTGCGTAATTGTGAAAATGAAGGAATTATATTTAACATTTCAATGTTTGGAGCATAACTAAGCTGAAAAATTATATTTCTAACGGCACTATGGCTATTACTCGGCAATTTTAGCAGCATTGTCTTCAAAACAATGAAAGAAGTAGCTGGGCACTTCTGTCCGGCGAACCATTAGGCATGTGCTTGTGGGACATTGGGAAGTGTCGCGGTGCAGTGTGATGAGGCGTGCATCCTCTCGTGTTCTTGCAGAGGTGCCAGACCAAGCCTGAGTGTGGCCGGCAGACCTTGGCTGAACTTCTGATCCGCCCCATCCAGAGGCTCGGAAGCATGATCCTCTTGCTCAAAGGTACGGCTTTATCTTGGTGGGGGCCAAGTAGCGTGTGCAATGCTTCCCTACTAGGGGCCTTCCGTGCTATTCGCACTTACGAGTTCACTCTTGTTCGCTGGTGCAGTGTTGTTGTATAGCTATGTGTGAAGGTCCAAGGCTGCCAAACTACTTGTTGATGTAGCCCTTGTAAGGGAATTAAAAAAACTGCTCAACTCAGTATGGCCATTAACGAGATGTAAACTTTCAGATGATTGTGGATAAATTCTTCCTGCCTTCCTTTTTGGCTGCGGGCAGATTCTTATCACAGTGTTGCTACATTATAGTAGTGCAAAGCCTTGCGTGTGCATCACTCTGTCTCCACCCCCCCCCTCCCCCCCCCTTTTTTTTTCTTTTTTTGCTTGCAGAGATCCAGAAACACACGGCCAAAAATGCAAAGGATTCTCAGCAACTGGGCGAAGCTATAGCGGCCCTGAACGAAGTCATGCTGTGAGTGATTTCCATTCTGAACGCCTATGGTAGCTTGCATGCTTTGGCATTACCTTTTGCCATACTGCTGTGCAAATGTGTTTTTGGAGCCATTTTTGTACAATGGGGTGACAAGAGAGAGAGAGAGAGAGAATAAACATTTATTGAGCATAAGTGCTGATGGCAGGGCACTCGCCCGGTGGAGGGCATCCTTATTCCGGGATACCCAGGCTGCGACTTGCCGTCCAGGCCCTCTTGACCAGTCCTTGCTGGTGTCCAAGGTCCGGATCGACCAGACGAGCCATCCACTGCTCAAAAGTTGGGTAGGGGATTGGGGGTAGGTTTGGAGTTTTTTGGCACTCCCATACCTGGTGGTACAGGGTGCCCGGCGTTGCACAGAAATTGCAAAGGGAGGGATACTGAGTCGGGTAGATGGAATGGAGGAGGGTGCTGTGGGGATAAGAATTCGTCTGCAATCGCCGAAGAGTGGTGGCTTCTTCTCTGCTTAATTGAGGATGAGGTGGTAGGAATACTCTTCTGCCGAGCCTATAATGTCCCAGGACGTCTGAGTACCGGAGAAGTGGGTCCAGAGCCTTTCTTAACCCTTTGAGGGTCATGGCCGTACATGTACGGCATCGGCACACACTTTCAAAGTGGTCAATGACGTACCTGTACGGCATTGCTCATATCTTTAAAAAGTGCGCCTTTTTCGTCAACTTGCTTGGCATTTGCTGCCATGCCACACTTCGGAAATACGTCAAATTTTTTTCTTGCGCCGATGGCTCTTCTTTTTATTTTTTTATAATTTACTTCAGTGGCGCGCCAGTTATCGCTTGCGCATCCGCTAACGAGGGGGCGCGCTGGGTATCGCCCACCGGGCGTCCGGGCGCCTCTCGCTTCTTGCGCCTGCCACAGACCAAGGTTGCCTGCGAAACTGATGAGGTTCTTTTCTCCTTTTTTGTGTGTATTTTATGGGCGGTGCATCGTCTATCGCCCCCGCATCCGGCCGTGCGCGCCTGGGCGCGCAGCGGCTAGTTTTGGTATAGTCCTCCGGGTGCTTCCTGCTTTTTGAGCCCGCGAAACTGATGTCTATATGATTTTGATTCACTCAAAAGGTGCCGGCTTGTTACTCTGTCATTTTTATTTAGAATTTTTCTTGTGTTACTCATGAATAAACCACATATATGTAACAACACAATTTTTTTGTCACTTTATGGTCTCTAAAAAAATTGCGATAATTTTTTCTCAAAATAGATTCGATTCGTCTGAAGAATTTAAATCAGCAATAAAAAAAAACCGACCCTGGGGGGTCGCATTTGGCAAAAAAATTCGACCCTCAAAGGGTTAAACCCACAGGTACAATTCGTGTGCCAACTATAATAAGACACTGAAAATGCCTTCAGAGAACTGTCACAGAAATGCCATCAATTCCTGCCACCTTTTTCTTTTTTTGAAACTGGACAAGATACAGCGCCGGTCATCTTCAGTACAGAAAGATAAAAAAGCTGATTCAGATATCGGCTGCAGCCTGTTAGCAAGCTGGCAACGCACATGCATTGCTTGGCCAGCGGAGAAGAAAGAAAGGCATTAAATTGGTCAGTGAGTGTTATTGGCGCAACACCGAAGTTTCGGGCGACGGTAGCAATGCATCTCTGTATTTCCTGCTGCGCAGTTCATTAACAGTAGCCCATGTTTTATCAGGTTTGTCCTAGAAATCCTGTACTTTGTCTTGAAATGCTTGTGCTTTTCTGTGCATATCAGGGCGTTTGCTCTGTTGCGGGGGCCTGTACAGCCATCTTAAATAAGCATTCTTTAGTGTGTGCCTACATCGCGCCCAAGCCAATTCACGCTCGCCAATGGCAGATAGGGCAGCAACATTAATTCAAGGACACCCAGCTTGTCTTTGTCTCACACAAATTGATTTTTTCAATGAATTCTGAATCATCTTAAATGCCTCCACAAGCTGGTGTACAGTTTGTCAACTGGGGATGTAGTCGGGAGGGAATTCCAGTCGTAATGCTCAACTGCTGAGTCAAATTGCTTTCTATCAATTATTTCGACTCTATCAGAGTGCAAGGGGACCACCACATATCCACGGCTGGAGAAAAAATACGACAACCAGTAAAAAAATGTCATTTTTTGCTTGACAATAAATGCTGCATAGTCATTCTGATACAGCCAGGCATTAATGTGGTCAAGACAGGAAGAAACAAGTTTGTCGTGCAGAAGTTCGTTGCGAGTAGGAAGATTATTCACGGCTTTGACACCGGTTTCCACCAGAGTGTTTAGATACTCTACCACAATCATTATCATCATCAGCCATAAATATGGGTGTTGACGAAAGTACGCACCCACTATGCGCACCAATAGCAACTTGCCGTTTTATTTGACAAACTACGTAAAGTTATCACGAACTGGAAAGCACTGTGCTGTCATTTTTCTACCCACTAGAACATTCTGGTCTTGAGTCTATGGAAGGCCCACCAGGCACTTCTATATTATAACCCTCAGCTTCATGCGAGGCCATTTCCCATTATGGAGGCAAATATAGCGAAGCGTTGTCTGGCAGCATAGTTGCCACACTCGCTCCATAGCACATTTGACACCCTTTTACTGCAGTAAACAGTTGTAGTTGAACAGGGCTAGTTTTTGCACTCAGCAAGTTACTTTACCCGATACGGGCAAACAGCCCTGTCAATGCCAGTGGTTGCGGCTGAAGGTCCTGTTGACTTTGCAGGAACATCAACGAAGGGAAGCGCAAGACTGAGAGCCAAATAGCCATGTTCGACATCTTCAATGACATTGAAAACTGCCCGGTGAGTGTGCCACAAGTCGTAGTATCCAGGAGGCTGTGGCTGTACTTAAAGGAGCCATGAAGAGAAAACACAAGTTTGGTTCATTCAAAAGATTGTCTCGTTAGAATCATACTGACACCACTTTTAACGTAAACTTCGCTCAAATAAGCTACATAATTAGGAAAAACGGGAATGGTCATGCGACCCACCAGCTCATTTCCCGCAACAGAACCTATGATGTCACATGAGCTAAGTTCTGCGATTGGCGGAGGCTGGCAGAAGCAGACGCAAATTAGGTAGAGCTTACAAACTAGACGAACGAGCGATTTGCGCTTAAATTTAGGGCACATTCTTTACAAAGCAATAAGAATGATGGGGCAAACAGTGGAAGTTACGAAAGCACATGTAAACATAGAAGTACTGATGCGTTCTGCTGTTCGTACTGCGCACAGCATGCTTGGTTTAGCTGCACAGCACTACGGGGCTTGGGGTTGTCTCAGACGACACTGGCCGATTGACGCAAGCAACGGTGTCTTACGTGACCCCATTTGTCAAGCGAGCACTGTTTCAGGGAACAAATATTTTCTCCCAGAACAAAAACAAGCCAAGTTTAAATGCGGGCAAAAACAAACCAAACGCTTGCCACGGTATGGTGGCGCCATCTAGGTTCGGGTAACGTAAAGAAACGCGGGAACAAACCAACACCGCTGTACAGGGTGGAGACAACCTTTGAACAGTCCCGTGCCGCCGCAATTGGGCCAAGGGGCTCAACGCGTTATTCTTTTCGTTTCCCACGAGACCTAGCAATGCGAAACAGACAATATGATTCAAACGTCTTCAGTAAACCGCGTTGCGGCGATAATTTTAGCGCGTTTTTGACACAATGACTTGCTTCGGCGGCGAGCGAGCAACCCAAAATGGCAGAGCCAGCGTATACGTGTCTCTACCCTGTACGGCGGATGCATGAATGAAGGGACTCTAGGCTGCAGGGCGGTCTGTTCCTGTGATGTCATTGCAGACCCTGAAGACAAACGATTTAGCGGGAAAATCAAAATTTTAACCTAAATTGTTTAATTTCTCAGTGAATAAAGCATCGTTTGTATCCGGACAAGCGCTGGGGGCACTATAAAACACGAAATCTTTCGAATAAAACCAACTTGCATTTTCTCTTCATGGCTCCTTTAACCCCTTGACCGTTTAGGATGACTGCAGTTTGTCTTTGCCGAACTGTTGTGGACGAGTGTAGCTCATCCACTCGCGATATTATTTCCTCTCGAGCGTTTTGAATGAGACATGCTTGTTTGCGGGCTATTTAGTGTGTCTCTTTGGGGGGGGGGGGGGGGGCATCACTGGGCAGGTTGCCCTTTTTTTGTAACAGCGGAGCTGTTGTACAAGCTGCAATTTCGGTGTTGCAAGAAAGAATACCGAGAAAATTCGGAGCGCTCACGAGCGCGTGCCTCGTGGCGATTGCAGAGTCCCTGGGTTGTGCAGTGGCTTTAGGGGGGAAAAGAAAAAGAAAGAAAGAAAACAAAAACCCTCCAGCGCTGTCGCCAAGCGCTACCATGCATGTTATGCTTGGCATGAAGAACACGACAATATCAGTGCATATGACGGATGACTACTACTAGCACAGTGCAAAGCAACGACGGATCGTGTAACTAAACAATTTCAAACTTATACAAAAGTGTCGTTATGTGTCCTTCAGTGCATACGTATAAAGAAATCCTGCATCTTCGCTATGGTTCGAGCCTTGTGCGACTTGGCGCAAGCTTGGCCAGTTGGGCTGGTGGAAGTCTACAGTGCTGAGGATGACTTTGCATCCACCACTTGCCGCGAAGAAAGACGACGACCTCTTCGATGCGTATGACGATGATTACTGGTACAGGGTGTCTACCAACCTGGAAAACCGGGAATTCTCAGGGATTTTTAAGTAGTCTAGAAAAACTCGGGGAAAACTCATGGAATTTGTGCTTCTATCTGGGAAGATTAGCTGTACTTTATAAAGGAAGCGAAATTCATGGTAATGCTGGCTCAAGTAACAGCAAGTCAAAAGTGGACAGCCCTCCGGAGCCATCGCTGATGGTGCCGTCTGAAGTCACTGGGTCCAGTGAGAACTAGCTTCATACAGATTGCAAGTTCCACCCCTCCTGACCCCCTGTACGTTCCCCTTGTGTTCTGGCATGTTTCCCCGACTCCTGAAAGGCGGGAGAAAATGTTGCACACCCTGATAGCTTGTGGCAATGTAAGGGAGTCTACAGGGGCAGGGGCAGTAGTAGCTTACAATCCTATGCTGCAACACCTGGCACCATCTACTGTGGTTTCTGGTTAGTTGACGCACGTTGCGAATTTGAGTTGTGAATTTGGCGTAATAATAAAAGCACATTTCTTTGAATTTTCATCTTTAAATTTTCGCAGCTGTATTCAAAATACGTCTTAAGTATCTGATTAGACATTGTACCCCGTATTAAGAGTTACTTTAACTGCAGGCCGGCAGTATATTCCACTGCGTAGAAAGACAGAGCATGTTTGGGCTCCATAGCTTTCGCTGCACGCCAAAAGAACTTTACGTGGAGTCACCATAGCGGGGTGTAGTTGAGGTGTTTCTGATTTCCAATGTGAATCCCAAGTAAACTCTTCCCGTTCATGCTGCGCAGCCCTTTGATGCTAGAAGTATAGTGGCGTCTAAGGGCACCTAACGTGACAGTGTTTAAGGTGCACGTGTCCCTCATCTATACCAAAATAAACTTTTTGAAGCAGTGAAATACAGCACTGAGGCATTGAGTGTGAACTGAGAACGTCGCAGTACGGTTTTATCATTTTTTTTTTTCGATATTTTATTCACTGTGAATTTTACTACCACTCTGCTATGTTTTCTTTTTGAATGAGATAAAAGTTACTGGTTAGCATTCAAACTCTGTTATGTCATATTTTATTTTATAAGGCGCTTTTTAGAGGGTGACAACAACTGGTGAAGTGGTGTCAGCCTGTGTTCACATAAAACGGAGTTCTGTGTCACTCAGGGATATCAGAAATACTCGGGAGAAAACCTGGAAAACTCTGGGAATTTGAAAATGTCAACTTGGTAGACACCCTGCTGGCACCGCACCTATGAAAATCAACAATGGTACTGAAACTAAGGCCAACTTCACTCAAACTTTCCTTTGTCCAAATTTGATCCAAAAAAGTAGTCTATGCTCTTAAAATCACCATGGAGAAATCCTGAGCTTCGTCATCACAGAGCACGCTAGGTACCGTCGTTCAAAGTACCTCCGAGCAGACTACGTTTGCACCTGGCGGAGAGTTGCCGAAACAAGTTCCGAGCGGCCTGTGACAGAGGTTGGGGAACCTGTCCCGTGAAGCTGTCGCTTCTCTGGCAACTTGCACGGTGCTCCGCCTTGCGCAGGGGTGCGTTCGCTCTGGGTTTCTCTGCCCCAGCGCTATACCGCTGTCGCCATCACGTTTAAAACTAACTGCATAGTATCCACCATTATCCGCCATTTTTCTCCATTCAATAAAAGAGATTAGAAGCCTACAAAATATTCACGCGCTTGCGAACGATTTGGAGTTAGCAAAACTTTTTTTACTTGAAAATAATATTTCTACTCAAATAACAAAAATAGCCCGAAACGCGCACTTGCCTTACATTTCTCATTCCTGTTGCATCTATCACAGAAAAAAAAGATTTTATAAATTGTTGACCACTTGCACTTCCGCGTTCAATATTTGCCATATTTGGGCTGGCCCAACGCCACCTCCATCCTCGAGACAATTCCAAAAGTTTAACGACCTAGCTAGAGTTGTTGTACATGCGGGTATAAACATTTGTGCAACTTTTGCCTTACTCGCTAAGTGAACCAAAGTCAGCCTTTCGCACATTAACAAATACATCCGCACAAATATCGGCCATCGTCATCGCGAAGTGCGAAAGGTAATGAAACTGCTCCTCTCCTAAGCAATAAACTAAATTTTTTTTTCAATTCCCAAATGACGTATTTACTTCTGTAGAGCGTTAGATTTAGTTTACTTGAAAGTAAAATGTTTCCAACAGCACATGTCTCTGGTAAAAGTATAAAACAGCGGTAGATGGGTAACTTTTTCGTGTTTTAGTGCATCATTTACCTGTGGAAGCTGGCTTATAGCTTCAAACCAATTTTATAATTCGATTCTACATGTGTAGCGAGGCGAAAAATACTTGACCGATGTTCATGAAGCTGTTTGCACATAATGTACAGTAAAAATAGTGATTGATCTCCGCCCGCATGCGGTTCGTTCCCTTCGAAGAGAGCGATGTGATAACCGAGGTACCAGCTAATGAAAGCTCCTTTTTGATGTCTTACCAGCAAGAGTAGCTTTGTAAATCAGGGCCCGCTTTATTACTCTCGATGCCAAGGCTTGCTGCTCCGGCAGTTATTCTGATGGAAAAAAAAAAAAAAACTGTCGGACGGTCTACTTCATCTCGATTGATAGCAACGGGATGTCGGAATTGCTCTTAATTCCATTATCCTATAGGCAAACGCAAATGAAATTTCTTCTGGGGAAATAACAGTGCAAAACACGACGCTACCACGCGCATTCGAAGGCGGCCGGTTCTGGCGAGGCCGCCTTCTATTCATCACGTACGTCACGTCTTGTCACCGGTAATGGCCGCCTTTTCTATTCAGTTTCGGTTCCGAAAACGCCAATGTCGCGAGCCATTTTCATCGTGCACGTTGATGTTTTAAGCACAGTATTTTGCATTTTGTGCTCTTTTTGTGTGTAGTATTTGTGGAATTATTTTTACATTGTCGAAAATTTGAGTGCAGTTGGCCTTCAACTGTGTCCGGCAATGCTCACCTACAACAGCTTCGCCATTCAACTATTGTGCGCGAGTGCAAGCTTCCCTGAATTTTTTTTAACCGCCGTTTCACCTTTCTTTGGTGGGAAACTCTCGTTTCAAAATAAGGTGTCCAGTGGCAGCGATGCACGTGTTGGTCCGTCATTGAGGAAAAGAAGCCTTTCACCATCGTCCAGCTCTTCCGACGATAATGACTCAGACACTGAAGTTTACTTCATTTCTGGAAATGAAAGCGATAGCGGTGATTTCGATATTATCAGTTCATCAGATGAAGGAGACTGCTCAGGAGACACTATTGCACGTGCGTGTCATTGGCAACGCATCGACGTGAATTGCGTCCCTACGAAGTCTCCTCGGTTTCTGTGTTTGGACGTCCTTGTTAAGCCGTTCAATGTAACATCGCCTTATGACTTGACTAAGAACATTCGCAAGTTTCTCAGCGATGACGTTATTTCACTAATTATTTCACTGATTATGCTAATATAACTTAGTATGTGCTCGAATTTTTCTTTTTTCAAGATCGAAAACTTGCTTTTTAAAAGGAAAACGTTCAATATCAAAATCAAAAAGAATAAGCAGTATTGGTTCAGAATTTGTCAAAATAACAAAGTGGTTGAGTTGTTTTGTGATGCTTGCAGGAAATGACGGAAATGATTAAATGCATCAGCTGAACAAAGGTGAAGTAATTAACATAAAAAACTTAAACAAAGCAAAATTGGTATGTGGTTCCCTTTTTTTTCTTTTTTTCTTTTTTTTTCAGGTGTTTATGCTGGAGCATAAATGAAATGATGCAGAAATGTGATCCTATGAGTTCAAAATTCACTAGAGCTGGGCAAATTTATATGTAATAAAAACTTACCCAGAATTGAATGGAATATTTTTGGGTGCAAGTATCCTTTTCTCTAGTGTGTACGTACGTAGCTTTTAAGCTTTGGTATAAAAAACAATTTCGAGCAGTCAGGATCAAACACACTTGTGGGTCCTTTGTTCTGTAGAACTAGGTGATAATATAAGTGGGAAACCTGTAGTGAAAAGACCACGCATCGATGTCTGAATGGCCTCTTCCCTTCCCTGATGGCGCCGCCTCGCTTCTGCAGCCGAACATCCTGTCGGGGCACCGGTTCTTTGTGGCCAGCCTGGACGTGGTGGAGATCGGGGAGAGTGGCCTGAGCCGCAACCGGGGGGACACGGTGACGCTGTTCCTCTTCTCGGACGTGCTGGAGGTGTGCAAGCGACGCACCAAGGCGGCCCTGGCCCGCAGCCCCGCCTCAGCCACCCTGGGCCGCCGGGGCCTCACCAAGCCCTACAAGCACCTCTGCCTGCTCCAGCTGTACGACGTCAAGCGCGTCGTCGAGCTCCTGCCCGCCGAGGAGAACGGTCAGTGGTCGGGCAACGCTGTGCGTGCGGGCTGCTACTGCGGGGATCCCCAGAGGCACTGGCTAGTACCTCGCAAATACTAAACTAAACAAGCAGCACACTTTGGCAGTCTCTGCACTAACTTGGTGACGTGGAGCAAGCCCTGACTTATAGCAGCTGGCAGTGGTGCATTGTGGGAGGAGTGTTCGTGCAACTAAGATTGGCTCATTTGCACGTTACCCGCCGCGGTGGCTCAGTGGCTAAGGCGTTGCACTGCTGAGCACGAGGTCGCTGGTTCGATTCCTGGCCCCGGCGGCCGCTTTTCTGATGGAGGCGAAAAGCAAAAATGCCCATGTGTCCCAAATGCCCAAAATCGGTGCACGTTAAAGATCCCCAGGTGGCATACCTCGGCAAAGTTGGCGCAGCTCGCTCAAACTCACTCACAATTTTTTTTTCGGATCACCGCTCATTCAAACTCAGACTCAATGCTGAGCAGCACATCTGCAATCACTCAAACTCAAACTCAAACTCACATTGAGTGCAAAACTCAGAACTCACTCGGACTCAAAACTCAAAATTGACTCAAAACTCAAAATGAACGCAAAACTCAAAATGTACTCAGAACTCAAAATGTACTAAAACTCAATGTACTCAAACTCAAAATGTACTCAAAACTCAAAATGGACTCAAAACTCAAAATGCACTCAAAACTCCAAATGGGCTGAGCACTCAAAATGTATTCAGAACTCAAATGGCCTCACAACTCTCTCGTGCTAGGAATTTACTTGGGCTCAAATAGATTCTGATTTCATTAGCATTCAGTGTTTTCAACTTCACGCGTGGTAAAAATATTACGGGTGCAAATTTGGGAGCTCAAACTCTTGCATTCGGCACGACATGACACCGTAGCTCCTGTGAGGTTGGAAACAATTTTCGTTGCATATTTAATACAGCTATACCTGCTGCCCATGATGACTAGCGCTGGTTGCAAGCAATTGTATGTATAAATTGGATACCAAACTCTTGATGTAGGCTCCGTGTTCGTGTTTATGACAGAGGCGGTCCAGACTCGATGGTGTGCTGGGTCGAAACAAGCAAGATTGGGCGAGGGGACGTGCGCTCACTGCTCCGTTCATTTACGTCGAAGCTGTTTAGGGTTACGGTTCCGTGCATTCTTGCTCTGCATCCTGAAAAAACGGATTGTGTCAAAGCGAACTGTCCCCGCGAATCTCTGAAATGCGAGGCGTTCATGGATATGCCTTTGCTTTTTTAATGCGTAGCATTCATTGCCGAGTACCCCCCTCCCGGTCCCCCCACCAGGATCGTGTAACGCCCTGCATTTACACAAAAATGCAGATATCACGGAAGTTCAAACTGTAATCATTATAAAAGCGTAAATGTAGAGAATTGATCAAACTAAATGTTAAAAAACTAAAAAAAGAAACATAAGAAAAAATATCGAAAATGGCTAACCGTGTACACGGGAATGATGGATAGTCTCAGATTGGGTTAAAATTCAGAGAGATGTGGCGCTAAAGAATGTGGGGTATCAAATTGAGGGTCTCGAGGAGGGAAATCACATGGGACAAACAGAAAAGTGCCTCGTTGTTTGCTGAGGCACTTGTATTAGTTTTCATTAGCATTCGCTAGGTTGACTGAGGCTTACCACCGTGGAGGATATTTGATGGGCGATTTCGTAAGCGGCGCGTATGCCGTTTTACAGTGAAAACTTCACTTGCGTTATTCGCTTTCTCTTGCGTGCCCCTCTCATTTGCCTCTCAAGTTGCGTTTCAGCGAGCGGTTAGAAGCGGTCGCTGGAGCTGGCCGCATCGCGCGGGTGGTCTCCGCGGCTGCGTCAGCGCGCCTGTGGCTTGCGGGGCGTGTTTTTGCAGGGAGCAAACGCTCCATGCGGTTCACGCTGACGCCGGAGTAGGCGATTAAGCTCCGACAGAAACAGAAACAGTGCGCCAGCCATGTATGCGCACCACGCAGTTTGTAGGCAAGGGACGCGCTCACGGACTCCGTGGCTCGCATTCGCGGCAGGCGGCCGTGTCGCTGTTCGCGCTTTATTGAGACCCTGTTTAGGCGCTTGCGTCTCCCCAAATCTACTTCCACATCTGAAATTTCGTGCCGTAATCTCCATGAAACTTCGTTACATTCAAATTTGGGCAAACGGGACTTCGTTACACAGAGGGTGAAAATACATGGTGTGCATACACTTGAAGTTAAGAAAAATTCTGTGGTTCGTTACATCGAGGGTTTCATTACATTGAAGTTCGTTACATCGAGGTTTAACTGTATCAGTATTTCAAAAACTATCGGCTTAGATTCGAATAAATACGGCAATTCTTTGCTTCATGACAATCCTTTGCGATGAACTGAATGATTCAGATCATCAAGTTTATACAGTCGACTCCATCGGGACCGCGAAAAACTTTGAAATAACCGAAATTCCAATTAAACAAAAAGTCAAGAACAGTATTGTCATTAGTCTGGAACACGTCTCCGTTCTTGATTTCATTCAAAATCTTGACTTTCGTCATGAAGTCAAGCGTACGGCATGGATTGCCTTGATAGCTCAGACTTACTGCTGAAATCGATGCTTGAGGCGTCTACCACACAAGGAGCTCACACGGCGCTGTGCGCAACAAAGACGGTTGAGGACCTCAAATGAGAGAGATGTGTGCACTGGTGCAAGTCTGAATTAGCCTGCCTGTTTATCGACTCTGCGCTGCCTCAGTTGCGATGGCGCCGATCAGTACAGCACTGCACGGTGTTGTTCTGGCACTTGAAAATTTTGAATTTTATCGAGAGATAATGGTTGGCTTTATGCTTTTTATTTGAAATAACTTCCAATTAACTGATATAATGAGTTGTATGTTCGATTTATGTTCAAATTATGGAGCGATGATGTCTTGAATTGAATTGCATGTAAAATTGCGTTGACCAGTGCATCAATTCTAATTAACCGAAAATTCTCATCGGGCGACTTCAAATTAATGCGGGTCGACTGTACTGTTTGTCTTTTACCCTCCTTGATGTATTTAAGAGAAATCAGTTTCAGTTAGCTGCTAGTGCTTGTTTTAGCAAGTGTTGCTTTCAGCTGCCCTTTTCTCTTGCTTCGCCACTTTTAGCACCTTCAGCTCAGAGTTGTCCACTTTTGGGGCCATGTGCGCATGTGCCAGCGCTCATGGTTTCCCCAAAAAAAGATGTCCATAACGCTGTGCCCAACTGACATGTGGCATTTTGCTAGAGTGGCGCCTTCTTTCTCCTTTGCAGACATCAAGGATGCATTTGGTCTGGTGCTGCGGTTGCCCAGTTCCATCCAGGAGAGTCTGTGCACGTTTGTCGCGGAGCAGCCAACTGCTTGGAGGGACTTCCTCCAGAAACTCTGCAGCTTCATGGGGAAGGTGTACAATGTGCCAGACCACGTGAGCAGCATTCTTTTCTTTTTCACACAAGTTCACTGTGTGAATGGGGAGAGTATCCATGATTTTTAAATGCTGGCAGCGTCTTTAAGGTCGAATAATTTAAGCAACCCTTTAATTTACGTTACATACGCAATGACTCAGCACTTTCGCTGCTATTGAAAGCAGGACCGTGATGAAAATTGGCTGCTTAGAATACTGGAAACTTGGTCTCTAAATTGAACTTTTCGTGCAATCATTGTTCGATTTGAACTGCAACTCAAATATGTAATCTTTGTCTGTAATGATGGTAGTCAAAGTTCTGTTTTACTGCCTAGCTGTTTCTTGAGAAGCAGGGCAGTGGGCATGATTTGCTGGGTGGGCTGGCCACAGTGGTGTCTTATACCCTAGTTACACGGGCACAGTTAACCACGGTTAAGCAAACTGCTGTTAGACAAAACCGCAGTTTGCTGCGTTACACGACACACGATACTGCGGTTACCCTGCTAACCATGGTTGACGCAAACCGCAGTTCCCGCAGCCACAAGTGTTCAAAATCGCACAAGTCAGTTCAGACGCAAGTGGCGGCATGCATCAGCGGAGGTGAAAGAAAAAAAAAAACAAAGAATCGCCTGGCGTTTGGAGGAGGCGAAGGCCCTCAAATAACCGACGCCCCAAAGCTGCCCCCAAGAGGTGCTTGCGTTCTTTGCATCGCTCGCGCAGTCAGCGCGACTGCCTGTGAGCAGCAGCTTGTTTCCCGATCCACCCGATCAACTACGACAAAAGCCGTGCTAAATTTCTAAATTCCCCGCGTGGTTCGGCAAGAAAATGGATGAAGCAGGCAATCATGAAGCGTTTTCAGCACTCAGAAATGATCCACGCACACGTCAGTTGGGCCTGCAAACATGCCGGCGCGCCTGCCCACACGGCACTGGAAGCAGCAGCAACAGCTGGTCGCCGCTCATCAAAATCAATCTGATCACGGAAAAGAAGTTCCACATGCGAGAAATTGGATGTTGGTGTGGTGAAAAATTTTGCTGTGTACCGTATTTGCACGATTCTAACGCACCCCCGATTGTAACGCGCAGTAGAATTCAACACACGGAAATCAAAAAAGTATCTTGCCGCCGATTCTACCGTGCACACTGAATCATGCCATGAACAGACACCTCAAAATTGCACAAAACATTTAATTGAACATAAATTGGCACACACAAACACAATCACGCGACGTCAACATCATAGGCTACTCGCCGTCAGTCAGCACACACAATCACGCGATGTCGACATTGTACGCTACTCGCTGTCCGAGTCGGAGAGCTCTTTCTCACTGTCCACTGACCGCAGAAAGTCATCCTCAGTGCCATCTAAGGTGTTTGAAATGCCACATTTTTTGAAGGCTTGCACGACCATCGGCTGCGGGAGGGCCTTCCAGGCACCAAGAACCCACCTTGCGATGTTTTCGAGCGTCGCCCTCTAGAGACGGCCTGCTGGCGTGAGGGCCTGATCACCCAGCCAGTTGTCGTACGCTGTGTGTGCACACGGTCCTTCATCGGCTTATTCAAGCGCACATTTCCGTTTCTGCCAAGATGATTGCTTTGCGTTTAAATGAAGCATCGTAATAAAACCGTCGTTTCTTTTCAATCTTGACACGCCGAATTCACGCAGCCGGAATGATTGCAAAAAGAAAAATGGCGAACAAAAAACGACAGCGGCAAAAGAAAACAAAGAAGACTTCCTGGTACCGATAGCGATGTGGCTGGCCATCATTCGCTGAGCTTCTTCGTTTTGGTTTCGAATTGGCGGTTCTGGTTTCGAGGTTTTTGAGATTTGAGTCCGATTGTAACGCGCAGGCCTTTTTGAACCCCTATTTTTACAAAAAAAGGTGCGCGTTAGAATCGTGCAAATACGGTATTGTAATTCGCAATTGCAGAGATAGCGGCGATCAAATATCCGCTGCAGTGCTAAGCCTAAAGTTCCCAACGCCGAGCCGACCCGAGAAAACCAAGCTGGTTGTGAGCTGTTGGGGAAGCCCCTCTCTCGCTGCGCGTGAGTACCGTAAAAACCCGAATCCAAGACGACCTTTTTTTCCAAAAATGGAAACGCCAAATCGCAGGTTCGTCTTGGATTCGGGTGCGAACAAAAAAAAAAATAAAAAAATAAAAATAAATAAAATAAAAAGGGGGGGGGGGCAGCGGCCGCCGCGAGTATACCTAAACTCATAAACTCACGAATTTATTCTCCATCGGAACAAAATAATGTGATCAGTCGCCCAACGATTTGTCTAAAAAACAAGCGCGGTCTTGGGTGCCTGAATGAGCGCGCGCGCATGTCCCTCCGTGGGAGACAGGGAGCATGCACGCATCGAGGCCGTCGAGGCTCGATGCGTGCGTGAGGCCGTCGAGGCTCGATGCGTGCGTGAACCGCGAAACCCAGCGCAAAATATACATACCGTAAACCATGCGCGGCGCGGGCGCGAGCAGTTCGTATGGGTTCGCAAGTACGTCTGGTTGGGAGCACTGCGGTAGAGAGTGTACCTAGCTGGTTGGTCCGCTCTGTCGTCTGCTACGGCGGTCCGCCGTGTGGATGCTCTCGCCGCTGCATCGGACCGCGGCGGACCGTGACGTAGCATCACGTGACCGTTTGGACCGCGGACTCGGTCCGTCGTGTGGATCGGCCTTTGACGTGTTGCTTTCGCTGATCGTGTTACATCGCGCCCATCGCGCTTTCAGTTGTAACTCCACTTTCGAAGCAGCGGATGCGATGTCATCCCGAAGCTACTACACAGCGTCGTTCAAGCGAAAAGTCACTGTAGTCGCGAAGGAGACAGGGAACAATCTCGCTACAGCAAGGAGGTACGGCATTTCCGAGGCAAATGTTCGACGGTGGATGAAGGACGCTGATCGCCTGCAAAGCTGCTCCGGCACTCGGAAGGCATTTAGCGGGCCGAGAAAAGGACGGCACCCAGAACTTGAAGAGGAGTTGCTGACATTCGTTCGGAATGCAAGAAATGGCTGCATCGCCGTCACAACCGAGATGGTGCAAACAAAAGCGAGGGAAATCGCTCGGCAGCGTGGCCTTTCCGCAGCCGTGTTCAAGGCCAGCAAACATTGGGTGCAGCGGTTCATGAAGCGCTCTGGACTCTCTCTTCGACGGCGGACTTCAATTTGTCAACGCTTACCAGTCGACTTTGAAGAGAAGCTAACCAGCTTTCAACGCTACGTGATCGGACTGCGGCGCCGCCACGGCTATTGCCTGGGTCAAATAGGGAACGCGGACCAAACTCCGATCTACTTCGACATGCCCCTGACCCGAACTGTAGAGGCAGTTGGAGCCAAGCAAGTGAAAGTGAGAACGACGGGCAACGAGAAGCAACGAGTTACTGTCATGCTGGCCTGCACTGCAGATGGGAGGAGACTGCCGCCCTACATCATCTTCAGCAGGAAGACTCTTCCGAAGACGGAAGTGTTTCCTCGTGGAGCCATTATCCGCTGCAATGACAAAGGGTGGATGACGGCCGAACTGTTCGACGAGTGGATTCGGCTCGTCTGGCTTCGTCGTCCCGGAGCACTCCTGAGTCCGCGGTCCATGTTGGTCGTGGACTCCTTTAGAGGCCACACGTGCGATACCAGCAAAGCGTTGCTGGCGAACAACAAGTGCGACATGGTGGTCATCCCAGGAGGGATGACTTCCCAGTTACAGCCTCTGGATGTTTGCATTAATAATTTTAAGGACAGGGTCAGGTGCCTGTACAACGAGTGGATGCAAGAAGGTGACCATGCGCTCACTCCAACGGGCCGTCTGAAGCGCGCGTCGCTGTCTCAGCTTGTGGGGTGGATTTTGGATGCGTGGCACGGGATTCCGGACACCATGGTCGTTCGCTCGTTCCAGAAATGTGGCATTTCAAATGCGCTAGACGGGTCGGAAGATGACCTTCTCTGGCAAGAAGTCAGTGACAAGGAAGTCAGCAGCGATAGTGATTCGGAATAAACGCATGTAAGCTTTCTTTTCTTTTTTTCCAAAATTGCTTGTTGTCACTTAAGGGTTCGTCTTGCATTCGGGGTCGTCTTGGATTCGGGTTTTTACGGTACGTCGCGTTTGGGTCTGAAGCAACTGTCTTAACGATATTTCCTTTCGTCTACACTGCTTCTCTCGTTTTTATCGTGAGGTTAAAAGTTTGCTAAATGATTTTGTTACACTCACAACCAAGTGACCGCTGTCGACACACATGGAATTTCCCGTCTAACAGCCAAAACCGCTGTTTGCAATAACCGCGGTTAAAGTTCAGTAACCACGGTTAAACTTAACTGCGGTTACGTCCACCGTGTAACTAGGGTATTAGTCGGCCAGGGCTGTGAGGGCTTGAGCCAGGCTTTGGCCTCCATTGAGGGCTGTGCAGCCCTCCAGTGCATTGTTAGCCTTTCAGTCGTCAGCGTTGTGGAGGCTGTCGCTGGTATCTCTTCAGGTCAGCGTTAACCGTGCTGCTCCACTCCGAATTTGCAGACAGCCTTCCTGAAAAAGATGTCCGTGCAAGACCTTGCCTTAGACCCTGGTGCTCTGGAGACTACGTTGGCAAAAGCCCTGAAGTGAGTTGAACCTCTTGAAAAAGCAGAAAAAGCTTCTGGGGGACAGTCATTTACTGAGTGACTGGGCCTGCTAAACGGTGTGGCGACTTTTTGTGCTTCCAGCTCTCCGAATACCTCGTGAGCCGAGCCAGTTGTTTCAATAGAGCAGAGTTGGCAGCAGGCTGTAATTGTAGGCAAAACTCTGAAAGCCTGTTATTTGGGGTCGATGTGTAACTTTCGTGTTTTTTTCCCAGCATGTTAACACTGACTACCTTCTGTTAGTTGAAAAAAATCTTAAATTTACCTCTTGCATCCAACTCTTGCCTCTTGTGTAGTCTTCTTATGGCTAGGTGGCTTGTCGTCACTAAGTCGGCTCAGAGATGCTGCGCACTTCTTATTACTTCTGGTGGCGTGTGGTTGAAGTGATTGCTGCTGTAACTAAATCTTTTTCCAGTTATCACTACCAGTGGAGCTGCATCAGGCCTTCGAGTATTCTCAGTAATGGCCAGTTACAAGAACCTTCGAAACTCTGGTCAGAACTGTAGGGTGCAGGGGCTACATCTTCAAAATTAATCTGGAGTCCTCCACTACGGCACACCTCATTGCCCAGGTGTAGCTCCAGTGCGTTAAGCCCCACAATCATTCAGCCTAGGTATGAGTTGTTTCCCCTGGGTATCACGTGATTATAAACTGGGGCACACTAGCAGTAACATGAAACAGCGCGAAGGACAAGGTCCAAGAAAAACAGAAAACACAGGGGCTCAGTCAACTCAGCGCATGTGTTTGCCCTTTGTCTTTGTCCTTTGCACTGTCTTATGGGTACTGTCTTGTAAACGTTGCAGGGGGCGGCAGAAAGTTAGATGTACAGATGAGATCAAGAAGTTTGCGGGGATGAATTGGTCGCAATTAGCACAGGACCGGGGTAATTGGAGATTGATGGGAGAGGCCTTTGCCCTGCAGTGGGCGGAGACAGGCTGGTGGTGGTGGTGGTGGTGATTATGATGATGATGATGATGGGTACTATGATAAACCAACATTCCCAGGCTGCCCCCTGGGGCACATTAGCCTAACGATGCAAACTGACCTGTTTCCATTCATCGGTGTTCAAAATCCACACGCAAGTGCCGGCAGGTATGGTCAAACCCTGCCTCGCTCTGCGTGCAGGTATGCTGCCAAGAAAGGGGAGAAGCTCTCACGTGCCCTGTCCATCACGCGGCGAGTGGCGGCCACACCCAAGCATGGGCTGAGCCGGGCAGTGTCCACTTTCATCAGCCCGCTGAGGTCGTTTGGCAGCCAGTCGCCACTCCAGGAATCGCGGCTCGCATCCAGCTCGAATCTCAACGTGAGTACCATGCTGCCCCCGCCGTCGCCAGCAGCACGCAGGAGGGCCAGGGACGACGTCTTTTTGGTGCCTCAGTCCCTCGTCTAGTGCCACAAGCGCACTCTTCTTTACTCCATGCCTGTATGACTGAGCAGCAGCTCGTGTAGCAGCTATCGCTTGAAGAACCGCCGGCAGCACTTTGCTTACCCGCTTCACTGTGCAACACAGTGAACGGCCTTTTTCTGCCATCTGCTATAAGCTGCTGCTCATAGCATTGTCTTGAGGTGCCGTGTGTCTGCTCTTCCATCCAGATTTGCATGTCGGCGAAGGTACTGGCAGCTTTTATCACACACTACTCTCCAAACGTATGCTGTGTGAGTGTTTTTTTACGGTTGTCTCCAGAGTAACTAATAGTCTTCTGGAAGCTAATGGCACTGAGTATTTACTTTTAACTAAGAGACTGAATTTTCTGAAAGTTACAACTTCCTACTCTGGTTGCTTCTTGCCTTGAAGCAATTTAGTCTTACCACATTCAAGTAGCCCAGCTATCATGTTTTTGAAGAGGTGCTGTGAGCCTGATGTGCTACATCAGATTGTGTTTGCAGTTGAGTTTGTTATCATTAAATGGACACAGTGAGGCAGTTTTTCTGTACTTGGGCCAAACACATATTTTTGGATAAAGATGTGTGCAGCCTACAAGTATGTGATCGGTTGGTGTAGACAGCTCTGAACGAGAACAGATGTAAGCAGTTCAATACACCAGTCTGTTTGCTTCACAAGGACTCAAAGCAACAAACAACACAGGGTAGCACGTAGTTTACGGGCTCAAATAACATGCTGCCTTTTTCATGTTGGTCGTTCTTATCTAACAATATTATTAGGGGTGCGCTTCTTTAGTATGTTATCTACTGCGTCATGCTTGCAAATATTTTATTAATCTCTTTTGAGGCTGCAAACTACTTTTCATGTACAAACATGTGCAGCCATTGCACAGTAACAAAATCCTTTAGTTTCCAAATTTTAGTTCCTCGTGGTTTTTTGCCTGTGCTGACAGCCTTTTGTTCATACGTAGTTTATTCTGTTTCCATCAGCAATTTGCCTATATATTATTTGTCTGAACAAAATTATTTTTGCTCCCACTGCAACCAAGGTGTACTCAGGTGTGGTGCTGATAATTGGGGTGAACTAGTCTCATTTGCAAATACGTGTTTCAAAGTATATCTACACATTGAAAATATTAGTCCAAGCGGGGTCTTTCTACATGCTCTGCACTTTATTCACTGCTGTCAAAAAAAGAGTACTGGCTTATCTGAATGGGAAGCTACTTCAAATGGGAGGCCTTGGTGCCACGCTAAAGCTGCCAACTCAGTGTTTATTTGTGGTGCACCATGGCCAAGCCATTGTATCTTGTTCAGTCTACAATTCTGTGTGTGGTGTGTCCAGCTGTTATGTTGTTTGAAACTTCTTGTGTACACTCGCAAGTGACTAATTTTGCTGCACCATCGACATAATAGCTGTCCATTGTCGAGAAAATGTTTGGCTTTCTTAACACACTTTAGTGCTCAGAATTGACAAGAAAGGGAAGCTTTGCTCCACTTTGCAGTGCAGCTTTGTATTGTATCGTGTTTTAGTAATGTGTGTTACACACAAATCAGGGCATACCTTTTGTTTGTTTGTCTTGGAGAATTTGCACTTTGGCGTATACTGCAAGGACTGGCTTTTATCTATCGACAATGTGTAACAAAGAGCACAGAACTTCCTTGCGCAGTAAACAAGAGAGAGAGAGAGAGAGGAACAATAAAGGCCCAACCACATGGCCGCGTAATAATGACGTACGTTTATTGATGTAAACGTGCATAGAAGTATGTGCTGTCATGGCAGCTGCCACAACTGCGACGGCCGCCATATGGCCTAGGCATAATGCCACAAGACCGGCTTCACCCGAACTTTGCCATCACCATTTCTTACCATTTAATTGCATCCAAACAAAGAACGATTAAACCGGGGCCCCACGTTACCGCTTATAGTGCGGGATCTGATATAAAGCAGGTTTCCCTTTTCACTGAAGTCTCTTGCGGCCGCACTTTTGTTGTCGGCACCGTCTTCCGTGCCGTCAAGGCACTCCAAAATTTCTTTTCCGACATCGGCAAACTTCCTTTGGGACCATGAAACACATGGCGACCCTTGTTCATCGCCCGAAAACCTCTCGTTTTCGCCCGTAGGCTACACGCACTGAATTAACACTGAAGTGCCACACAGCTGCGCCATTTCCATGAGCAACGCATGCTCCACCACCCTAGTTTAAAACGCCGTGCAGCAGGACCACAAAAAAAGGTTGGAACACAGCTGAACAACAAAACCACGGAGCGTAATTGCGTAATGGCGAAATCGCGTAACAGCAAGAGCAGAGGAGTGCGGAGTACGTTTAGTGCTTTGTTCGCACGCCGCGTCGTTTTTGTGGCGCAAGGTTTGTTTTGCATTCAACAGGTGGCGCACCGCAAACGCGCAATTTTTAAAATGTAAGCCACAGCATTCGCGCTCATGTCTCTGGCTACTGATGAAATTTCTTTTTCTTGGAATGCATTTTTAGCATTTCTGCGCGTACTGTAGTGCAATATCAAGTTACTGCGATCGCCTACAGGATCAGCAACCATGCTTAAAATAAAAACGTATTCCCGCTGCATTTTTTATTCAGTGACAAAAAAGTAAATTCTCAATAAGATAAGTGGGGGGGGAGGGTTCATTACGTGAGTGGGTTCATTATGCGAGTAAATACGGTATATATATAAACAACCCTTTTCAACCTGGAAAGAAACTCTCTACCTACCCTGCCGGTCAACCAGCCAAACAGGCAAGTGGGATGGGTTTCAATTTGGTGTATACAGGAGTAGTGTGTATATCTGGTTTGCACAGACTTAGGCACAAACGCATTCACCCTACACTGGAGTTCGCCTATTTTACGCTCGCTTATGCCGATCTACATCGATGCACATGCACGTTGATAATACACGCCCATGTGGTTGGGCCTTAAAGTCTAAAGCATTTTCATGCCAAAGTTTGAAGCCACGTGATACAACACACTTTCACATTTTACAAGGAAAATCTACTTTGTGCTGTAAGTAACGTGGCTTGATGCCCCATCTTACTCTTGCGCTGTCGGCGGTATGTCCAGCACATACTGTGAGGACCGACATGAATGTCTCCAATGAAAGCAGCCTCGTCCTGTGCTTGTCGTTATTTGACACTACATTAATACAGCTTGTCCAATGTGTGTTACATAACAAATGGCAAACTGCCTGTGTACGTGACTCTTTCGCCTTCTTTAAATTGTGTTAACCTAGTTGTATATATTAAATTATTTCTTTTGTGTTGCACGATATTTGTTTATGATGTGTCTGTGGGTGTGTGTTCAGTGTCCGCACAGGCATTTTTTCTACGAAGTTTTTTGTGCTTGTAATAACATTGTAAATAAATTTTTCACCTTTTCACTGTTTGTCATTTTGTGTAAATATGCAGTACGGAGTGTGCCAGGCTTGTCACTCCAGTCCGTATTCTATAGAAAAGCAATTTGCAAATTGGCATTCGCGCCTGCGCCATCTATTCTTGCATGCGTGCTTGCCCACTCTAAATTTTGTGTGTACTGAGGTTTCTAGCTTAGTCTGTCAATTAGGCACTCTGAGACTCTGCAAATACGGCTTAAACGTCATAGATGAATCTGATTCTGTCTTGCAAACACCTCGCAAACGTGTGTCGGTCATCACTAGATTTTACTTTCTTTTTATGAACGAGTCAAACCTTGTGCAATTTTTGATGCCATACAGCTGAAGCACATCTTTCAGCTTCTCACTGTGTTATGATGATCCGGCTATCTTGTTTTTTTTTGTGGGCAGGTTCACCTTGTGACTGTGTGTGTCCTGTGAGATAATTTTAGGTTAACATGCAGCCCCGTTTCATTGTTTCTAGAATATTTGATCCCCACGTAACATTGACGTTTCAGTGTCCTTCCCGCGGCAGTACAGTTGAACCTCGTTATAAGAGACATGGATGTAAGAGACAAATGGGTATAAGAGACACTATTCACCCACATGGTTGGCTGCCCTATCTTTCCCATTAAATTGATCTCTTCTATAACAGACATCGGATGTAGAAGACAGTTGGTTATAAGGGACAAGTCATCCTTGAACTTTCATCAACAGTCTCGCTTGTAACAGACATTCTAACTTCAGATGCAGTGCCACCAGTCACTAATTGGAGTTGCTTCCATTGTGGAAACACAGGTGGATGACAGGCGCCTGCAGTCGCTATTTATTATAACTTCAGCAAACACACAGTGGTTCAGGCAGCTATGAAATGACGATGAGAAGCCCTGCCAATGGAAATGCAACTTACAGAACTGGTTGAAGCTTACTGCCATCCATTAGAGCGCGACCGTACGTGCGGGCTCTCCCACTCGCGTAGCTCCCAATCAAGAAGCATCGCAAATGTTGAGTCCTGCAGGTGTAATGAATAGCCTGAGCACACAGCGGAAGAAGCTGTGTGCTTTGGCTATTCATCAGGCTTGTGAACTCAACATCTACGATTCATCTTCCGCAAACAGTGAAAGGAAAAAAAGCTTGAAGAATCGGTTGTAAAAAACAGTGTAAATACATTCATGAAGCAAACAAAGATTCAGAACTGTTTCATAAATTCTGGGGACCAAACATAAACTAGAATGAGCCTTTCGCAATATGCTGTAGCATTCTTTTGAGCTTATTTTAGTCATACGGTGCCCACATTGAACTAGGGTCTGATTAGTAAGTGAAAACACGGCTCCCTGCTTATAAGAGACATCTTGTATAAGAGACAGAAACAGCTCCCCGGTACGTGTCTCTTATAAAGGGGTTCAACTGTATACTGACCCGATCAGGTACAGCCTTGGCATGCCCAGAAAAGGCTCTGAAAGCCTCAGCCAGCTTACTCATGAAGTATACTAAGCTGAAATTGAACACTTATATTCAAACTGGAACAAATAAGTATTCAATACCAAATGTGTAAAATTCAGTGTGCTAACCTGGGGTCAGGTATTTAGCATCCCTACAAAGACACCCTTTAATTTTTTTCGGCAAAATTACATGCTCGTGGCTTTTGATGTTACAGTGAAACCCCGCTGATATGTCTCCCGTTTACGACGGAACACTTCTTACGACGGATCACCGCGGTCCCGGCAAACTCCCCATAGAAACAACTCATTAAAAACTCCAATGATACAACACTGGGGTGCACGTGGTCTGCTTCATTCGATGGATCGTGGCAGGGATAAACCAGCGTTTTTCCCCATCTTTTACACCACTTCGCCGCCTTGTCTCGACCTTGTTGAGAATGGGCCATGCCAGCACTGCCACCACTGTTGTGAATCACCCATCCCGACGCTCTCACCACTGTTGGGGCTGGACCATTTCACCGCAGCCCCTACTGTTGCGACTGGCCATCTGAGCGCAGTCACTGGTGTTGCGACATTGCCTTGCTCCGTCCGCTATTGACGCAGCACAGAGCAGAGCGATGAAGTTCTCGAACCGACAAAGAGTTGAAGCAACATTTATATCACCGCAGCCCCTACTGTTGCGACTGGCCATCTGAGCGCAGTCACTGGTGTTGCGACATTGCCTTGCTCCGTCCGCTATTGACGCAGCGCAGAGCTGAGCGATGAAGTTCTCGAACCGACAAAGAGTTGAAGCAACATTTATATACGGTATGTACAAGGGTAACAAAAGCGTTACATGACCAGCACAGAGGCGACAGCACGTCTTCACTCGGTGCCTCCTAAAAGTGCCGCACTCGGTGTGCTTCCGGCTGGTTTTATACCCCTGGGTGTCCGTTGCAGCCGCAATCAGTTTGAATCGCTCCAATCAGGACTCTTGCTGACCAAAGTTTGAATTTGATGAATGGAGGCGAAGCGTTTGGGTCAGCCGAACCACCATGACGGGGAAAGGGAGGGCGACTCGGCGGCGCTGTCTCCAGGCAAAGCCACCTTGCCCCAGGCATCTAGCTGCGTGTCTGCCGCGGGCCGCTCGTTCCAGGCATGATTCAGCCCAGCCATTGAGAAGGAAAAAGGAGAGGCGATTTTGCAGCACCTTCAAGTTTGGGCACATCTGCCGCGGAAGGTTTGGCAGAGGCTCGAATCGGCCTCACTGTCATGCGTCGCCAGATGCAGCGATTTGGGCTGGGCGCTCTGACACGACAATCTTTCTTTATTGTTAACCCCCATTTGATGCTGCTTGATGTGCAAAGGTCCACAAGCGAGTACTGGCAGGTGGGAGTTAGCCTTCGACAGCTTCATGTGGCATCAAAACGCCAACGCGCCAACCACAAGAAGTCAAAGTCCGGGTGGCCGGCGGACCGCCTATTTGAAGCTCTCATCAAGCCGACAAACACGAAGACGCATACGACGCAACCGCACGGCAATGACTGAGCACCCGCTTTCTTTGCTTGCTCGATTCAAGTTTCTTCCTTTCACGATGCTCTTTCCATCTCAACTCTCTGCTTATCAGTGTCGTTCAAAGCCGCATTGTCGCTCCGCTCCTTTCTTTGCCGCTTTTTTTTTCCATTGCCGCCTTGGACTAGTGTTTGTTTCGCTTGGCCTTGGCAGTTACATACACTCCGCTTTTCTTCTCTCAATTTGCCTGACTTCGTCAGCCTTATCTCATGCGTGTGCATGGCTGGCGGGCTATCTGCAGATGCTGTGGAGGGGAGGGGGCACAAAATGGCGTTTTATTTTTAGGAACTCTAGATTTCAGTTAGGGGTTCGCAAATTACGCTAGAACGCACTAAATATAGCAATTTATGTAGGTAAGTTATTAGCCCACCTGTCGCGTGAGACCGTCTACTGGGAGACCGTCTACTAGGCCGGCGTTTAGCCGTACCCTGGTCATACGACACTTTCGCGCAGTCCTTTGAAAATCATTTTATTGGGGTTCCACTGTATACCTCGATGCTTTTATTTTCAATCGGGAGCTAAAGTGCATTGGGAAAACAAGATCTCGTGAGTTTAATTTCATTTTTAAAGCGAAATCTTTCTTAGCGGGTCCGGTGGCGTCCTGTCAGAAAACTGAAGCATTTCTCCATAGACTGCTTAGTCGACCGAAGAGATCAAATAACATGTCTAGACACATGGCGCCTGTGTGAAATGAACACTAATATTTTGTTTATTCTCATTAGCGTTGGAGTGACTCATTGAAGGAGGAATGAAAAGCATGTCACCACATACATTTTTGGATAAAGCACAGTAGCATCACGTTTGGCATGTTAATTCTTAATAAAACACTCGTACATGACACTTCCCACTAATGCTTCACCTTTTATTATCAAACTATTTCAAGCAAAAAAGTGTTGATTCATCTGTGCTTGCAGCTAAATGGCACACCTCACGATAAAGAAATCACACAGAGGGTAAAAATTTATTTGTGAGCACCGTCCGTTTACTATAAAAGCAGGCATTGAATTGCTGGATATAAAATGCAAAATTAGCCCAGCACTCTGCGGGCAGTCGCCTTGTACAATGGACGAATCTGAAGGTCACTATATTAGTACCTGCTGTGCACTGTAAATATATACCAGATCGGTCTGCATACAACCTGCCCCTGCACATAAACCCGCACCCCATGTGTCCACAGAGAACAAAAAAATATTCCTGCAGAATCTACTGTGTAATCCACCCTTTCTGTCAAGGGATGAGTTTTTGAAGGGGCTTTGGCTCTGCAAGCTAGCTTAGATACTATTTTTAGCCGCACAGTGAGCAAAATTTATTCTTTGGAACTGATACCGTTTTGTTTAAGGAGCACAAGGGCCATTGAAATTTTCAACTTTTTTTCATTACGTTTTCTAAATTGTTACATCTGTGTTCATTATAATGAAGTTTTTTTGCAATATAACGGCACTTAGTTTATGTACACAAAGGGATCGCAGGATTGTGACTTGTGGCGGTAAGTGGCCTTGCTTGTTAATATTTGTTCTTGAACAACACTGGACTGCGAATCACATCCAGCCCAAAGTAAGCTTGTGAAGGATCCTTCAAGTTTATAAAAACTTCCTTTGAAATGATTTCTGAGTTAAGTTTTCACAAAACCAAATAGAGGTTTTCGCATCTGTTGTACACGTTATGTTCAGAAATTTGGCTCGGGTGAACTTAAACTGTGTGTTGTACTTTCAAAATATGAGTTTTCTAAAAATAACTCCTAGCAAAAAGGTTCCTTCAATAGTTGTGAATTTTGATATTGTCAGAGGTATTCAGAGTTCATGTAGTGTGCCTGGTTTCCAGTGCGTTGTGTAAAAAGGTTGTCTGGAATACCTCAACTAAAAAAGTTGTTTAGAGATGATAGTCTTTCACAGACTAGGTAAACGCGAACAATTTTGGTCTGTCAGTCTGTCAACCAAATAAATCGTTGGATTGTTAGCTCACTGGCAATTCGTTAGTCACTTTGATGTGTTGCTAACATTTTGCAGGACCAAAGTGATGGTTCTCTATGCGGCAGCCCTCAGCGCAAGGTCCCCGACATAGCTCCAAAGAGCCACTCCTACGGGCCGTCGGCGTCAAAGCGGGCTTAAACGTTTTCAGTGCCTTACTTCAACGTCTGAAACCCGGTGCATTTTTAAAGACGTGACACTGTGTGCTAGTAGTTTTTATATGCATTTTTAAGGCGTGGCGGTTTTAATTTTTACTCAAGTGCTAGTCACATGTGCCCTTCCACTGAACACCTGGCAGTGAATGCCCTGCTGCAGTGGCCATTGTGTGACGCTACACTCAATAAAACAGCACTGCATACCGCGCGAACAAAACAAGTGCACACGATTTACTTTCTACAGTTTTTTAAATGAGTACGCCTACAAAGCGAGGCCCTGATGTCATCTGTTACTTTGTGGCACTCCCAATGTCATCTGTTACTTTGTGGCACTCCCAAAGAGACCCTTGCTGGTTTTTGCAGTTCAGTACAGAGCGGCAAACTTCTCCATTTGGTGATATTCACCTGTAAAATTAACAAACATAAAATTAATGTAAGGTTGTTAGAACAATGCACATGTGTAAGATAAAAAAAAATTCAAAGGCAATTGTGTGAGTTCGTTGCAGTTTTGATGTGAATCTATTTCCATGTGACCATATCAGAGTTATGGACTAATGCTAATATTTAGCTATGGTGCGATTGCTTCTTTTCTGGGTGGTGTCGCACATATTGCTTGGATCAGACTGGCATAAATGTGGGGAAGGGAAGGGGGATTCAGAAAAAATGGTTGTCTAAAAAATGCCATGTATTCAAGAATATTTTTGTGGAAATTTCCTTGAAAGATTTTACCGTTGTTGTGTTTCCTGTGCTGCAAAGCACACCATTAAAAGTGAAGCATGCACTCCCTGTATCGTGTTCCCCACTCGTTGAAATTTTCTGCTCACTCTTTAGTTTTTGATTCCAGAGCATGTTTGTGGAACACACTTCTCCATCTCAAACGCTGGGTCACCAAATGCTGCGACATTTAATCCACGCAGTGTTAGTACACTGTACGCATTTATTTACTGTGTTTTTGTTGTTTTTAGCTTCAACCACAAAATTTTTATAACGAACCTTGTTCAGCTACTGTGCTTTGCATGACCATTGCATTGGTGTAGGTATGTTTGCTTTCTGCTGTGTTGCTTGTCCACCTTAACTTCTTTCTGTTCTTATTTTAGTCTGCTTGTTTTTTCTTATTGCCACTTCCTGACAGCGAGCCAGTAGTCGTAAATTTCGAGTTCAGATTATGGTAATAGTTTGCTTTTATATGCGAGTACAAGAATACCTAATTTTGGCTCAGTTTTTGTAGGCATGCAGGTGCAGGCTTGGCATGGCTGTACTTTTGAGGGCAGTCTTGGGGAGGTTCACCCCCTCCCTTTTTTGGGGGGCCATTCATCTGTGCACTGCCACTTAAAAGGGGCCATGCAGACAAAATACGTTTGTTTTATTCGAAATATTTCGTCTTTTGTAGCATCCCCAGCGCTTGTCCAGCAGCAAATGATGGCACATTCACTGAGAAATTATTAATTTATGTTAAAATTTTGGTTCTCCCACCAAACCGTGTGTTTTCGTGACGTCTGCCATGAAGTCGTAGGGGCGGGTATTCAAACAAACTTCCACTGCGTCATTCGGCTCTGTAGCCTTGCTTGCTGTCAGTCCTCCCAGATGGCACTGCCATACTGAGCCGCGAACCGATGTCCGCCGTTGCTTTGTTTTTGACTGTGTTTGCACCTGGCTTGTTTTTGTTACTGTAGAAAGTAATCGTTTCGTGAAACATGGGATATACTCGATAAACAGGGTCAAGTAAGGCAACGTCACTTACGCCATTCGACCAGTGTTGTGAAAGACAACTCCAAAGTGGCGAACTGCTGTGCAGCTAAAACAAGCATAGTGCACCCAGTACCAATAGCTGTGTGCATCAGTACTTCTGTGCTTACGTGTATTTTCGTAACTTTCATAATTTACCGCATCATTCTTACTGCCATAAAATGAATATGCATCACATTTAAGCCCAAATAGCTCGTTCGGCAAGCTTGTAAGCCCTGCCTAATTTGCATTTGCTTTTGCCGGCCTCCACCAATCACAGAGCAGGCTGGTATGACATCATAGGTTCTGTTGCGGGAAATGAGCTAATCAACCAGATTCAGGGGAAATCTCCTAATCCCCTAAATGAGCTAGTGGGTCGCATGGCCATTGCCTTTTTTCCTCATTATGTAGCTTATTTGAGCGAAGTGTGCGTTAAAAGTGGTGTCAGTATGATTCTAACGAGGCAAGCTTTCAATGGAACCAAACTTGTGTTTTGTCTGCATGGCCCCTTTAAGAGACATGCCACTGCAGATAAGATGAAAAAAAGTGGCCAACAATTGCGCTTCTCTGTCGTGAAAAATTTTAGTGCAGTTGTAGAGGTTTTAAGATTGTGATAATGTATGGTTTCAAATTAGACCATAACCAAAGGCAATCTCAAATAAGGTGGGAACAAGTTGGCAAGCAATGGTTTCTAAAACTGCTAAAAATTGCTCTGTTGAGCAATTTTTGCACCCTCCCTGCGTCCTTGAGGGGGCAACCGAATCGCAGTGCTAAGTTATCACTGATGCTTTCTTCATGGTGCGCACACGCCCTCCCAGCCTACCTCCCCCTTGTATGGTGGTCTTGGTCAAGCGGTTGGCTCTGCGATAGCACGAGTTGCCAAACCATGGGCTCCCCCTCTCCTTCCTTCCTTCACTCTCACTTTGCTTACCTCGTGCTATAACTATACCTTCTTGTTTTGTTGTGGTTACGAGCACACATTAGCACTAATGAGAATGACTGCATTACAAAGGCTGCCCATCATCCCAGCACCTCACTAAGCCTGAATGTCACTCCTTTGGATGCTGCAAAACATCTTATTGCCCGGTACCTCACGTCCGTAAGGTGTGTGGCCAGACTCATGAGTCGCAGCAGGAAGAGGACCTCGTGCTCTGCTGAGACGTCATCTTGCCATCAGTATCGGTGCTCCACTGACATCAATCCCCAATTCTGAGAGTCAGTTGCCATGGCACCAAAAAACAAATTCATTGCCTTGACATCCCTTCTTCCCTGGCTTGCCGGTACTGCAATTCTGACGAAGCCCTGGATCATGCCCTATGCTCCTTCCCTGTCTACATTTTGCAGTGAAATGAACTGTCACCAGGGTGTATTGGTCACTCAGTCTACTGTGCACCTCAGCAGATGAATGATCCTGTTTCCAAGTTGTCCTTCATCCCTGCAGGATCAGCCTTCTGATGACTACCAGTCTGTCTAGTCAGGGCAGTATTGTCCACTGTACTTCAGTGCTGCACCTGACTACCACCTATCTTGTGTGCCGGTAAAAACTTGTACACCCAAATTTTTTATAATATCGCGGGAGTGACAATCTTTTGGCATCTTATTTGGCAGCGCCTTATCGCGGTGCCTAGCGGCGAAGTAGGCAAAGGTATGCGCATGCACATAGAACTGCCTGCTAGATAAGGGTCACCGACTAGTCTGTTCTCCTCAGTTGGCCTTGCGCTCCAGTCATCATTAAGCTGTTCTCCTTAGAGCAACACACCCCCTGCTTTTCTTATCTGCGAAGGCCGTTCAGCTAGTTGCCAAAGGTAATGAGCAGCGTAAACAATCCTGATGCGCGTTCTGGGCAAGTGTAATGAATCACACACATGGGAAATGAGCAGTACCCCGCTTTCGCATAAAGGAACTCCTGCCGTTACCGTGGTAAGGGGTAAACTCTTCTCAAGGAACCAGCCTAGCAGACGATGCTTGCACAGGAAAGGACCTTTTGCTGCTGCGCGCGCTCTCGCCTATTTCGCGACCAGGCAGTGCAATAGGGCGCTGGCATGCTGATTGGTGGTCGCTCCCATGATATTGCTGAAAATTTGACTCTACATTGTGTTTCTCGCCAGTTATTAGTTTTTTTAACCTTTTCCTCCTTCATTCCTCCTCCTCCTAGCTCGTGGTTGAGGTTTGCATGCTCTCCGGAGAGACAGTTTCCTGATCTTCTTTCTTTTCTTGTGCATAATAAAGCCACTTGCATAGGTTGTATTCACTGGTGGGGCGTGCGTGCCGGCAACCATGTGTGCGCGCCGCCATGTTGGTGCTTCGAGTCCTTATTGCTAAGGTGACTTCGTATATGCTCGGCCGCTTGCCAGTAGGTGTCGCTAGTCTCCAAGTTGGCAATGCACTCATTGCTACGCTAACGTATCTCAACCTGCATGTGCGTGAAAGGTCGCAATTTCTTCGGAAGCATTATTTCGCTTTTGTACTGAACGACCCTGCCGTGGTTAAGGTGCGAGCACTCGTGTCGATATCGGGGGCAACTGCGAGGGTAGCTGCTGCAGCGTATATAGGCATTTCGTGGGTCGTGCTGCTGTCTTTCGCGAGCGCGGCTCCATTCTGCGGTGCTGATGCAGAGTTCTCAAGGGCAAGTAAAGCATCACCATGCAACCACATGTCACTGCGATTATTTGTATCTGTCAACGCCACGGCCGATAATCGGGTAATTGCGACGCAGATGGACCCCGGGGGCCAGTTTTTTTTTTTTTTTCTGCGAGATTACGGACGCATGCGCAGACATGGCGGGCTGTGTCGTGGCAGTTTTCAGTGTTGCTGAAAGAATTTGCCCGCTAAACTTTTATGTGAAAACCATCTGTACTTTATTCGCTTTCCTTATCGCACTCTCTTCGCCATGGCCATACTTTCATGCTACTCATGCTAGTTTACTCATTTTCCTTCATTGATGCCAGTTGGTAACAGTGACAACACGAGCTGTAATGAGTTACCTCCAAACCTACCTATGAGCGGCAGGTGGACCGGCTGAGCAGCTCAGACCTTACGGCGAAACAAGAAGTTTGCGCTACTGGCGCTAGAGGCCGGACAGTCAATCGGGACTAGGGCAGGAGGCCCCCGTAGAGCTGGTGCCCTGCCATCTATAGTCTGGTTAAGAACGGCAATAGCTCATGTGCGTAACTCCGCCGAAGCGATGGACCCGAATGTCACCGCGCGCACGCGTTTTGGTACAAGACCGCGCTAAATGCGCAACATATCGTCTTCTTTTTCGCACCTATTTTTTTCTTTTTTTTGTAATCTTTAAAATCAGCTGCAACGATACGTGCCGCCACTGCTTGTTGCACCTGCTTTTAAAGACTGTAGTTTCTTGGGCTACTTAAGCGCGAAAATTTTGGGCTGTCTGTAATAAAGGGAAATTATCACAACGCTATATCAGTACACGCTGTAGAAAGGAACTACACGGGTCCCCGCCAAGTAGGTTGACGTACGTAATGTTCACACTCTACCACTGGGAAACTCTGTCCGTGCCGCGATTCAGCCGTTCGGCCAAGCGTTAAAAGAATTCTTCAACGAGATGTTCACATCAGCAAAACGTTTTCAAGATGCCGAACTACCATATACTGCATACCTGTGAACATACTTTAGCAAAAATAATACAGTGGGTATATTTGAACCAAAACAAAACTGTTCTGTTATTTAAAAAAAAAATAGACGTGGGTGTAATTATTGCGATCGCAAAAAAAAAACCACAAATACAAAAAAAAAAGTGTTCTCGTTCGAGCTTGGAGATCATGGCTCGCGCGTCAAGCCGAACAGGGACAACGGGTGCCAAGACGTAATGCGTCGGCAGTGCGAACGCTGGAAAATATAATTGCGTTCAGCAAACCCCCATTGCGTTTTTCAGGGAAGTGCCGAGAAAGGAGGGGAACAGGGCGAGAGGTGTGAGGAGGGAGAAAAGAGTCAGTTACGTGGCAGGGGCTGCAAAAGACTCGTCTTACGACATTTGCTGGTAGCGAGCAGATTAGCGGCTGTGTTTGTGCTGACGAATCGCCTGCCTGCATTTAAGTGCCGTTTTGCCATTTGCATCGGGTTAGGTCAACAGAACAGCGCCTAGATCGTACTCGGTAGATGATGCCACATGAGGCAGGACTAGCGTTTAACTCTAATAATCTGGTCCTTTCCCTTTTGCACAATAATTTTAAATGGCTTTGATTCCACCAGTCTGAGGAGCACCGAACTGTGAAAATTAAACTTTACAGCTCCAGCAATGCACAGATGAATCAGGGAGCACGGGGAGGAGGAGGCAAGAAGTTTATTTATTGAGCATAAAAGTGAGTGGCGCTCTTTGTCCAGAAAGCTGCGAGCCAGCGCCGCAGCCTGGGCGAGAGCGACGTGGCGTTCCTGGTCCTCGCACCGTCCAGCTGGCGGCTCACATTTGGCGTCGACTATACACAAGCACATACAACACCTCGATACTCCTCTACATCTCCCCCCCCCCCCCCCCCCACCACCCTGCTTACCCCTACAACTTCTTCTCTTGCCTCCTCCCAAACACCACCTGGTCTGGGAATGCCCCTATACGCGCCAAACACCCTCACTTTCCCTGAGCTGTGGGAGTTATAGCAGGGAACTGTGAAAACAGTGTCTATTCACTTGGAGAATCAAAATAATTAGTTGTCTCGTGACAAACTATTACTTCGGCGCGTCCTTAACCACCACTTTCAAAGGCTGTCAAGAAAGTATGTAGCGTTACTATCATCCCAGTAAAACTGCGCCCGGCACTCTTCAATAAAAGTAATTCGAGATAAGGATGGTGGTGAATTACTCCGTTCGATTGATGAGGGTTACCCACTTGGATTTCCTGCAACGTGTCGTACCCCATTCTCTCCCAACTTGCATTATGACAACATATGGAGCTGGGAGAGAATTTATATTGGTCACTTTGACGTGACTGTTCTACACACGCCTTACTTAAAAAGTGCGTCCTTAGTGGCGTATAAGGGGAAGACGGGAGGAGAGGGCGTGGCCGCGGGTGTCAGTAGGAGGAGGGGTGTCATATCTATGGATCCCTCCCCCCCCCCCCCCCCCCCCCGATTTCCATCTTTCCCGCTGGCTTCATTCGGCATAAATGGCAAAAAGTACGCTGGTAACCAGCAGCTTGAGCTTATGTACACCATGTACCCGATGCGTGGGGCCGCAGAATTGTCAGCGTAGCTTTTTGTACCGCCGGCGTAATAACTGCGAGAATGTGTGGGCTACAAAATTTAGTTCGCCAAGATATTCTCTTTACGAGAACGTTTCATGTGTGGCGCGCTCATTCTCGGAGCGGGCGCCGCTAACCAGTCTGGCGATGTGGCTCTTGGGTCCTCCTTCTGTACGTCTGCGTTATACCTGCGTGATGGCACGTGAGTACAGGTGCACACCAGACACGTACAACCCTGCTGTGGTGTGTTCCTGTCTGCTTGTTCACGCTATTCGCGCCGTAAGACGAAGAACCGAAAGCGAAGGAAGAGAGACATACACGATGTAACAGAAAAGAACTTATAAAACACCGCGCTAAGTTAACATTGACGAAGGCAAAGAACGGCGAGACAAGATGCACTCATACGAAAGCGCAACTGATTTATTTTCCAGTCATAGGAAAACATTGGAAACGGTAACACAGAAAAAAGCGCTCAAAACCAACACACAAGATTTACCTGACCTGGGTTTCGACTCTTGATAGTTGTAATCGTCACCTCTTTTTCTCGCGGTCTCGCTCAGAGTTCGTATGTGTGCATCTTGTCTCGTCGTCCTTCGTCTTCGTCAATGTCAACTTAGCGCAATGTTTTATAAGTAACAATGTACCAGGTACCAGCACTCTAAAAAATGTATACTCCTTATAGGTTCTAAATCTCCTGTCCTCTAGTGATCCCCCTCCTATAGGAGTTTTTTTTTACTCCATGGGGTAGGGAGGTTTCCTTTACTCCTGAAAAACAGGTTGTCTTTAGGAAATAGAAAGGGGGTATTTAGGGACTTTTAAGAAATGCTTGGGGGAATTTCAGGTTAAAATGAAGTATTTATAACTTCCTCAAGGGCGTTTTTAAGTGATGTTTATGGGGTTTCAACGTGGTTGAGTAGGAGTCTATTTTGGCTCCCTTGGGGAGTGTTTATATAACTTGGGGAGTGTTTTTAGGAGGGTTTCAGAGGAGCATTTTATTCTTTTTAATGGAGTTTTTACCGAGGTTTAGGTAGCTTACGGGAGTATTTAATACTTTCTTGGGGAGTTTTTACAAACCCAGAAGGGAGGTTTTTGTCTTTCAAGGCAGTATTGAGCCTTGCGAAGTATTTTTCTTTTCGTGCTCACAAAACGTTTTGGAGCCTTTACGGAATCAAAGAGCAGTATTTCAATCGCCATTAAAGAGCTTTAATGAAATGTTGACATTTGTGGTGGTATTTGGAAGTTCAATGGTCGCTTTCTCAAAGCTTTTAATGGAGTACTTGGCTTCTGCTTTTTTTTTTTTTAATTGGCCTGCAGCATAGATGCGGTATTGAAGAAAAACATAAATACATGCTAGACTGCTACTCTTTTACTTTCATACCTGATGAAAGGAAGAAGTTATAACGCAAGAATTAAAAATGGTTGTGACATTCTTAACACAAATTTATTTTTGAGTAATGACCAAATACAAATCGGAAAAAAATTGCAGTTTCACACAAAAGCATATAAGGTAATAAATTAAAACAAACCATAACATCAGTGTTCAGATTTTTTAAAATTATGTACAATCATTTTATAGCCATAAAAAGCTACTGCACGACTGCGGCGACAAAAACTGGTTAGATCTAATTAGGCTTTCCCTCTCGGCTCGCTACTTGCAAGTCCCAAAACATGCTAACGAAATCTGAAAACTGCTAGTCATGCTGGGGTATTTCACATGATGTATCCAAACAATACGCAAAAAGCACCACAGCCCTGTAAACAGTAAGATTGCAAGGAAACAAAGCTGGTCATATGCGTCCACGCCAACAGCATCATTGGACAACAGCCGCAAGGGTGCGAGAGGAACTTCTTTCTGAAAAAGCAACGAAAACAGAAAAATCAGCCAGGTCCAAAAAGGGTTTTTACGTAAAGACCTGCTCAAAATATTAAGTCACGCTAATAAAACAAGGCAGACACCATGGTTAAAGGAACCTTAAGTAACTGCAACAATTTGGTGTAGTAATCAACAGGATTGCTACAAAGTTTAGGCTCAATCAAGAATGCAACAGTGCTACATTAAATTAAGTGTAAATATGGGCCTGGAGATCTTTGGTAGAGGCCTTGTCCTGCAGTGGACGCAACCAGGCTGATGATGATGATGATGATAAAATACAGTAGGAGCTCGTTAATTTGAACTTGAAGAGGACCAAACACTAGTTCAAGTTAAGTGCAGTTCGAATTAGGAAGGGGGCGCTAGCAATGAGAGGTCAGCTTTTTCCGGCATATTCTGCGATTGTAGTTGATCGCAGGCCCAACAATCAGGCACTACGAAAATCTCAATGACTTAAGCCGAATATTGGCAGCGCCCGCTGTGGAAGTCAAAGCATGCACCAGAATGCTGGCACCCTGGCTTAGCCAGTCAAGTGAACTTTGCACGCCTGCTTGGGCGTCTCACTCATTTTATTTAATGCCTAGTAACTTTGGTTTGGTTTTGTAATGCATTGTATTTACTATATGGGACAATGTTTAAATATCCAACGATCGGTTTAAGCCAGGGCATGCTAGTTCCAACTGACTTGTGAATACCGACACGTTCGAATTATCGGGAGTTTTTCCCCCACCGAATTTCACAGTGTAGCACCGGGACCTGGACATCAGTTTGGATTAACTGTAATTTCAAATTAACCAATTTCGAACTAACAAACTTTCACTGTAGGACGTTTGCTTTTTTAGAGCAATAAAAGGTTTTTACAGTCGCATTATGGGGCATCAGTGTTGCATTCATGATCAGTCTCTGTAGCAACCTCAGCTTGCAGTTTCATATCACAGAATGTGATGTACGCCTGCCTGCAAAGAAACAAACCTAACTTAAAAACTTAACTCACGAGCCCCCTGCCCGATAAGCACACAGGGGGCCCGTCCGCCGGAGCTTGACCAAGACTGACGGCCACTGTTCGCGGCTTCTAACCCTTCGCCTTTAAACTTCTCTCCCCGGTAGGTAACAGCCAGGGCTGGGCAGAGATACCTCAAAATGTATGCTGGAATGAAAATATCGTGATACATGCGTTGGGCGCCTAAAATACTGATACTGAGAGAGAAAAAAAGCTTGTATTGTTGCCCGGTAAGGGGTTGGGAGTAGAAGAGGTTGGAGTCCCCGCCCATTCCTTTTCAGCCATCAGCCAGGAATCCTTGGTCCCTGGCGGCGGCTTCGGCCATCCGGATTATTTGTAGCTGGATGTCAGCTTCCGAGCTAAGCAAGGCTGCCTCCCACTGCTCGGGTGTGTTTATTATGAGTGTTCTCTGATCAGTTTTATGTATTTTGGAGCAGGACCAGATGATGGGTTCCAAATCCGCTCCCTGCTTGCAATGTTTGCACTTATCTCGTATGGCTGGGTAGTAATAGCTATGTAAGACTGGGTTTGCGTACAGATTCCGAGTTTGAATCCGTCTCCAAGCTGTGGGCTGCTGCTTGTTGAGGGTTTTATGCGCTTCCAGGTAATAAAGTTTGCCTTTTTTGTAATGATCAAATATTTCTCTGCCACCATGCGATCCCTGTCTGCTCTGCGGAGAATGAGTGGCTCGGTGGTTTCATTGGTGCTAGCCTGGTCTGCGAGTCCTCGGGCTAGCTGTGAGCGTTCTCATTTCCGGGTAGACCAGATTGCGCTGGGGCCCAAACTAGTGGAATGTTTCTGATGTTGGTAGTGCCGTAGCTGTTGAGTATTTTGAGTGCGATGTTAGAAATGCGCCCTTTGGCGAAATTACATATCGCCTGTTGGAGTCGGTAACTATGAACTTAGCCTGGGTCGAGGCGATGGCCAAGGATATGGCTGCTTATTCTCCGATCTCTGTCGTGGTGGTTATTACGGCTCAGGAGTTGCCCCTTTTGATTTTACAACCACTACTGTCATGGCTGCCTGATTAGCGTAGTCTGCAGCGTCTACATAGACGACCTCGTGAAGGTTTTTAAGGCGTTAATGGGGGACTTTGGCTCTTTCCATTCTTCTTTCTCCATTGTGAGTTGGGTGCAGGTTACGGGGCAGCGGAGGTACATAGATTTGAGTCCGGATTTCAGGTTGGATTTCTTTCTTGGCTACGTGTTGGGCGTCGTATCCGATGTTGAGTTTTCTTACTATGTGTCTTCCCGTGTTGCCCTTGGTAAGACGGTCGAGCTGCGATGTCTGCTGGGCCTCGATTAACTCGCTTAGTGCGTTATGTATACCGAGTGCGTCGTATTTATTATTTGGTGTCGTTGTGGGGATACCCAAGGCTTGCTTGTAAACTTTACGAATCATGTTCTTTTCATCCGTCTTTAGTGGTAAGTAAGGCGTGGCATATGCCACTCTGGAGAGGATGAATGTTTGTATCAGTCTGATCAAGTTTGATTCTTGGAGTCCCTGGTGTCTGTTTACTACCTGTGATATTAGTCTGCAGCACACTGTTCTCGAGTGTCTTGGTGGCTTGCGTATTGTAGCCGTTATCTTGAAACTTGAGTCCCAGCACCCTGATCACGGAGACTGCTCGTATATTCTGAGCTCTATCTGTGGAGTCTCGTGTGTTTTCAGTCTGCTCCTGCTCGACATGTACAGTCACAGCTCTGATTTCTCTGGCGAACATTCTAGTCCTCTAGGTTCTACATACGATTCTACCACATCGATGGCTGTCTGTAAGGTTTCTTGGATATGATCATCACTTTCCCCGGTTTTACCTAGAGTGTGAGGTCGTCCGCATACATGGCAAGGTGCAGGCTTTCGATCTTACTCAGTTCTTCCGGTAGTTCTATCATAGCGATGTTAAATAGGAAGGGAGAGAGTGCGGCGGAGCCTTGTGGTGTACCTCTTCCTCCCAACTCAAATTCTCTCGATTCTATGCTTCCGACTCGTAGTTTTGCCGTTCTGTCTGTTAGGAAGTTTGCTACATAGTCGTAAGTTCTGTTGCCAAATCCCAGCTTTTCAATGTTTTGTAGAATAGCCCCTGTTGAACTTGATCGAAAGCTTTGGTTAGGTCCGGTCCTAGGATGGCTCTGGTGTCTTTGGGTGAGCTGCCCTCTCCATCTATAACTTGATGTTTAAGTTGTAGTACGTCCTATGTTGACAGGTTAATCCTATCATAGTATGGCGGTATAAGTCTCTGTCCTCCATATATCTATTCAAGCCTTTTCAGGATAACATGTTCCAACAGTTTGCCCAGGCATGAGGTGAGTGATATTGGTCTCAAATTTTCGAGTAATACATTTTTTTCCTGGCTTGTGTATCATGACGATATTGGCACTTTTCCATGATTTGGGTATGAACCCTTTCTCCCATACTTGATTCATATATTGGGTTAATGCTTCAATGGAGTCGTTATCCAGGTTCCTTATTATTTTGTAAGTTATGCCGTCAGGTCCAGGTGCAGATCTTGTCTTAAGATCTTGAATGGCATCCCTAACTTCTGCTATTGTGATAGGTCGATCTAATGCTGGGTTAGGCATCCCCTCGTATGGTTTTTGTCTCTCTTTTGGGTCTCCACCGATGTACCTGCGATTAACTTCCTTGATTAGGTCGTCGTCGGTGTTTTGGTATCCGTGGATGAGATTATTAAGGCATTGTCTCTGGGCATTGAATGGGATGACGGAAGATGTATATTCCAGGTTCGCTTTAACCCCATTTGCAGATCTATTCTGTTGCATGTGCTGTACCAGTTTTGTCTTGTGAGCTGATTGGCGCTGTCTTCTATCTCTCTGTCGAGAAGTGCTACTCGTCTCCGTAGACTTCGGTTGAATTTCTGCTTGCTCAGCCTCTTCTGTAGACTTTGTTTAGCCTCCCACATATGTAGTAGTTTGGCATCTACTTCTTGGAGATCTGCCTCTTCAGGAATTGTCTCAGTTACTTCGCTGGCGCCTTTCTGCAGTTGCTCCACCCACTCATCTATGTTTACTATCTTGTTACTTGACCCGTCAACATTGTTTTCGGCCATCCTGATTTCTCTGGATCTATCCCATTGTATAATCCCAATCTCTTTCCCTCGTTTTTATTGGACTAGCCCTGCGCTCGCTGTGTTTTTCACGATATAATGGTCACTGCCTAAATTTTCTAGCAGGTTAGTCCATTTTATGTGGCCACCGAAGGTTTTGGTGAAGGTCAAATGCGGGGTCGTGTCTTTACAGATGGTGTTGCCAAGTCTGGTAGGGTAGCTCGGGTCAATTGCTAGTGTGAGACCTGCTACTTTTGCGCCCTGCCAAAGATTTCTGCCTTTGGCTGTTTCCTTTTTGTATCCCCAGGTCGGGTGATGTGCATTGAAGTCCCCAGTGATAATTAGGGCTTGTGTTTCTTGGTGAATTCCAATACTTTTTGGAATAGCCGAGAGAATTTATGCTTGCTCCTGGGACTGAGGTACTTTTATGTTCAACTAATGGGATATTCTGGAGATACTTTTAAAGAAACAGAAAAAAGTAGGGATACAGATAAAAGATACATATACTGAAATACTTTTTTTTATTTGGCGATACCTCAAGTCCAAAAATAGATTTCATCAAATTTTATGTATTTGAAAACCAATACATGCACAACATTGAATCACTAGTACAGTTAATTGAAGAGTACTACGTAACTTCACTCGCCACACGAGAAAACAACGTTAGTTGCACTTTAACAAAAGCAGCTTATCAAACAAGCTGTCTTTCAGACAACGCAACGTCGATATGGCCCGAGAACGACGCTTGCAAACGAGAAAACGAGAAAAGTGCCAGAATACACACGCGCCTTGTGGACCGTGGTGGCAATTATCTACGCGGCTGCCTCATCGGCGCCGCGTCCGGCATTTCAAGCTAACACTGCCATCCACAAAAGGAAGCCAGGGGATGAGAACCTGAGAGAGAGAGTATAAGTATGCCTGCGGTATGGATCTAATCGAACAAAAAAAAGAGCAGACGTCTTCTGCACCACGACATTAAATGTATCGAGGTACTACTCATGTGTCAAAGTATCGCGATATATTCGATGCGCCGTAAAAGCATTTCACTACTGAGGTACAAATACATTTTGCAAATGTCTTTCGATACTGAAATACAGATACTCAAAAGTATCGCTGAGGTACTATCGCGGTATCCTAGTATCGCGATACAGCCCAGCCATGGAGGGACCGTGCAGACAATTTACAAGTTTGTTTTATTAGAAAGATTTGGTGTTTATAATTATAGAGTCCCCACCGCCTATCCGAAAGCAAACAATGCTTTATTCACGGAGAAATTATTCAATTAATTAAAATTTTGATTTTCCCGCCGAATCGTGTTTCCGTGACGTCTGCAATGACGTCACAAGAACAGATCTTCAAGCGAAACCTAGTGCACCATTAGGCTCGGCAGCCGGCTGTAAGACGGCCTTCCGGCAGTGACTGTGGAGCCTTGTTCACCGTCAGTCCTCCTAGATGGCGCCACCATACTGCGCCGGGAGGTTTCTTTTGCCTTTGCTTTGTGTGTGACCGTATTTGCACCTGGTTTGTTTTTGTGAGGTTATGTCTCGTGCCACGCGCGTGGTACGAGGTGCGCCCCCCTCGCAGTGGCTGCTGCCACGCAAAAGTGACGTCAAGCTAAACTAATCACGTGACGTCACAAAACACGTCATATTTACGTCATTTGATCATGTCGCTTTTTTGTATTAACGACGACGGCAGCAGTGTGTTCACGTCTTGTGTCCCGATGTTCTCCGCCCGTGGTTCGAATGGCAGGCCTGACGCTTCGTTACGTCCTTATCTCCCTGTACAGCGGCTGCCTCGCGGCGCTTTTTTTCTTGTTGGGAGGTGTGCTTGTCATTATTTAAATTGGGTATTTTTTGTGAACTTGCTGTTGCACGTCTTGGTAAGTAAGCCTTGCACGTCTTGGTAAGCCTAAGGCATTCTTTTCTGCACGCTGCTTCGTCCCGCTTTTTACATGCTCCTAGAACTGTAGTGTTGTCGTTTAATATTTTGTAAGCTTCACGTTGTCTTGCAGTTCGCGTGCCATCGGCTTTACGCACCTGCATTCGTTGTCTACTTGTGCCTCGCTTCTTCCATGCCAAGCCTTGTGTTCTGATTCTGGTGTGGTGGGGATCAGTATTTTCCATCGCGTCGCGCCGTGGTCACGAGGTAGCTGTCTTTTATGACATGCCAACGCGAGCGGCGTAGTGTCAGCGTGTGCACGAATCGAGTGTCGTAAGGCAGCGCATGGCATCATCGAACGCAATCCGACCTCGCATGTAGCTTCTGCAATTTTTCCCCCGGGGCAGCACTACTATCGCCGAGAAATGTATCCTGACTATACCGCAGAAACGATCTGTGCACGCGGCGCTGCAGAATCCGTGCAGGGAGCGCAGCTTCACTTCCGTGGGTGGAGCCCAACTACCCGTCCAAAGATATCTACTCAAGATACCACTGAAACCATTCGCTGACTGGCTGGCTTCTTGTGCAAGGAGGCTCAAGCTCCAACTGTGCAAGCATGGTAGAAGCGCAGCCGATAAGATCGCCGTGTTAGCCAAGTTTGGAACTTCTGCTAATAGTCTTCTAAAAGTCTGGTGTGCATAAGGTTAACAAGTGACAGTCCAGTTATTGTTCATCTATGCTCAGATTTGTTGCTTAGAGTACCATTGTGCTTTCAACTTGGGAAAGTCTTAATGAAATAATAGGCAAGGCTTAAAATTACTGCTTGGCTTTTATTTCCCTTTCCTTTGCTCCAGTACCTTTTGCCTCCTCTAACCTGGTTAGGCAACAAAACTTCCTCCTGCATCGGCTTTGAGTATGTATTTTGATAGGCTCGTTCCTTGTGTTTGGCTTGGTTGGAATTGAACATAACCAGCCACAATACTTTCATTCACTCTCAGCAGGATGGGCTGATGATGATGAGAGCTTATCTCGGAGACTTGCAGTCTATGCACAAATTCCAAGTGGCTGTGACATCTGTATGCACATCCCAAGCACTCTGCGAAGTTCAACTTGACACTAATGCTTGTATTCGCAACTGGTGAAGCGTGCTTAAGCGTCTACTGTCCAAGCCTTTGGGGTAGTGAACAGGGAGAGTTTCCAATTGTGAGGGGACGTTTCACATTCTATTGCTTTTTGACTCCGCACTGTGTAAACTGTTTTGGAAAATTGCTCAAGTGAATTTACTCAGGGATAAGGGGCATTGCAAAATGTCCCACATTTCGTTCACAATGATGCAAGTCTCGTCGGAAGCCAGCTGCTAGAAAACACGTTCACGGGTTGTGTGTTGTGTGCCCATTAGCTGTTTCTTTTTCTTCCACAAAACGGGCATTTAAACAATCCTTTAAGCCAACAGGCTTAAAAAATAGTTTATCAAGTACAACTTCGGGGTTATGGTTGGTGTCGAGCGTGACATTGCCCGCTCCCGAGAGTACTTCTTAATACCTTGTGCAAGAACTGGAGCCAAGGCCACGTGCGTGGATGTGAATGTCTGTCGGTGTTTGTGAAAGTTGCAGTACAGCTGGAAGGTGAATGGATCATGGGTGGCTTTAACAATAAAATGACTGCTGAAAGTACTTTTGCTCTGGTATCGATGAGCAGCATGTGAGCATTGATAAGTGCTTCGCCGTTGACATTTTTGTTACACGTACTTTTGCTCTGGTATCAATGAGCAGCATGTGAGCATTGATAAGTGTTTCACTGTTGACATTTTCGTTACACAAAAGCAGGCCATGTTAAGGCCCCCTGGCAAATATTCATGAAAAACACTGGACAAAAAAGCTGCCAACACATGAAAACCATGTTGATCACGGCACCTTTCCTAGTACTTCAGTACCGTTTATCAGCGCTGTGTTTTTCCCCGCAACTAGTAAACTATCCCAGCGTTGTACCTTAAGCCAGAAATCAAACACTTGCTTGTCAATGACAAGTGATCGGCCAAACTTTCGTGTCTATGCAAAAACTTTAACGTGAGTAGCTCTACTTTCTGTGCACTGTTTGTGGTGTGAAGCTCCGTTTCCAAACAAAATGCCAGGGTTCTTCTGGAAGATGCACAGCATTAAAACAACAACAAAAAAGGAATAAGCAAGTGATACTTTCTTGCACTACACTAGAGTCCTGCGGGAAAGCCAAACCAGCAAGGGATCTTTTTCTACAAAGCACTACAGAGGAGCCAAGAAAAAGTTTCCTTTTTGCGGACACCAAAGCTACGCTGGAAAGCCCAAATGTGTGGTGTCTGTTACTGCAGATTTGCTGCAAGACGGGCATGTGAATGTATTGTAATAAGGCATTTATGTTCACGCCAATATTTATGAACCATGCTGGCGGGTTAACAAAATCATTGAGTGAGGTTACAACAAAAGGTTTATGAAAAATGATATAATACTGTTTGCTATAAATACCAATTAAAGGTATAAAATGGTTTTGACACTGGTTAAGTGGCCTGTTGGAAATCATTGGCAAAACTTAAAGAGCAACATTTCATACAGCTGCAATTGTGAAATAGTGAAACGTAGTTGGGGCCTGAATTCAGCAGGCATGATCCAGCTGAGAATGTATAATTGCAGCGCAAAGGCCTAGGGAAAAGGTGAGCTTAGTTGAGTTACCACCAAGGTATTTGGTAGAGAGAATAGTTACAAATATAAAGAAGCAACATGGGAAGCTTTATTTTCCGTGATTTGAGTTTATCAGCACTGAGCTTCATGTTCTGCATGTGCCATTGAAGAATGTTACACCTGCATGCACTCGGCACATCACATTTTACGGTATAACAAAGTTTACTTCGAACATAGGTAAATAAGAGAATATTGCATAAGCAGTTCATTTATACGTGAAATAGAAACAGCAGGGTTTTTAAAACGAAGCTCGTAAGCGTGCTGAATGAATGGGACCAGTGATGGGCTTATGTTGTTACTAATAACAAATTTCAACGACCTTGTCAGAAACAAACCCCTTCCATGGAGGGACTGTGTGTAATCATAAGATTTTTTTGATAAAATATTGTAAATGCCCTGTAAATGTATGTCAAAAGGTATTTTAACACCCTAGTCGTGGTCTGTGAGTCATCGGCGCTTTTTTCTGGTGTTTAGATGACCAAGGGCTGTTGTACGGGATCCACCTTCTCTTCTCACTTTGGTCACCATCTTTCTTAGTCACTGCATTCATGCGCTTGCTCAGGGAGCTAGCAAGCAAGGACGACATTCGGCACCAACTATCAGCCGAGTTCCTTCAGGCATGGACAATTGCTGGAGAGTCTAAACAATGTTTTTGAGATCCCTAACTGAGAGCTTTCATTTTTTTTTGTTAAAGAACATCTAGGCAACCCTTCAAGAACTGTCCGAAATAACAAAAATGACTATTGTGCCCCCTAAATGGTTATTCTACGCACAGTGAACGTTTGCATAAAAATCTATCAATGCGAACCTACCCTTTCAACCTGCTTAATATTTAGCAGAGACTCACTCCATTGGCTGTTTTATGGCACTGTGTGGGTGGGCTACTGGTTTCCACCTATGGAGCCTGTGGGCCGCGCTAGTTTCCAGTCCTCCTGTCTAATGTTTTTGGAGACTAGCACTACCCTGCAGTGTACGAGCCATGGATTCCTTGGGTTGGGCATGGGAAGTTCTAGTGAATCGTTACGAGCCACCAAAGGAAGTGAGCATTTGTTTATCGATCACTGTTTTGTGGCCTCGACAAGTTTCGTTCATTCATTAAAAAGACTAACAAATGACATCAATTTTATTGCAAACTTCAAACAAATAATTGGTATTACAGAAAATGTGTAAAGCAGCCGGAGCTCCATAGCCACTTTCCAGCTATTTCTCCATGCCATCACAGAATCTTGTTTGTGCAACTAACACATACCGACCTATTCCACTGCAAAGAAGCATAACTGGGCGATTGCAGTGGGGCCTCTAGTTCCGTTTGATCATATCACTTGAGTGTTTACGTGCAGTTAACATACTGATGACTGTTTTTATAGTGCATGCACATATAACATCAATGTAGTTTGAAATTGAGATGTTTTTCACCATTTCTTTTCGTTACCCATAGGTTTTCATATGTTGGAGTGCATGTATGTGTATTAGACATGATGGCCGGTCAAGTGTACACCCTTCCTATTACCGTCTGTACAGCCTCTTCTCTGACCCTATCGTCTGGGTGTCCTAAATTAACTTCCTTTGCATGAAGGGACTCAGTCAAGTCTGGCCGACATAGCGTATACCACGGTACAGTGAGACGTGAAAGTTATACCTGTGCAGTAGCTATGAGATGAAGCGCCTAGCTAGTCTACCTTTTGAAGGACGCAGGTCCTAAATTGTCGTCGAATCATGTATTCTACTACGAAATCTTTGGTTTCTACTAGGAAATCTTTTTAAGCGCTGAATACCACGCAATTATGATGGTTGTGGCGCATGCTCAGAAGACTTTTCTGCTCATAAAACGTATCGTGGGTGTAAAACAAATTTTCGCCCACCAGAAAATAAGAACTTCCCGATTTTCGAGTTTTCCTTGCTAATATTTCAGAAGAGGAGATCTACTGTAGTGGTACGTACGCGGTCCATGTGTGGGGACACCAAAGATTACCTTTCCTATTCTTGGCGCAATTGTCTGTAATTGTAATGCGCACATGTGCCTAGTAAAAACCAGTTGCTGCCACTACCCTTCGACCTCAGCACTGTACATTCCGATTATCTTTTGGCGCTGCTAAGTTGTCTTCATTTCGAGAACACACACTGCAATTTCAGGTCGCCCATTTAAGCATTCTGAACTTGCCGTGGTGCAAACTGTTGATAGCAGATGCCGCCGCGCCGACATGCGTCGGAAGGTTCACAGAATTACGCTCGGACGGTGTCTTTTCTTGTGTGGAACGTGCTTGTTTGAACGGGGCCAGTCGGCTGTGCGATGTCGTCTCACGTACGCTGAAACTGTACGCAGGTACCATCGGCGTACACCAAGCATAACCAAGCGGTCACAAGTCAACATTACTCGAGAGCGGCTATTTTGCTGCGGTCTGGAAAGGCTGGCTGGGTCCCCACACAATACATAATCACAAGGAACTTTCTCGCGTTTTCAGATAGTGCTTCTCACAATATGAACTCCGGTTTATCTAGGTACGTTGTCAGCCCGAGAAAATCGGAGCTTCGTCCCGCTTTCGGATACGCGACTCCATGTACGCGATACGGCAGCAGCAGCAGCATCGCCGGCTGCTCCCGCAAGAACAAAAATTGCTTGTGTTTAGAAAAGTTCTAGCAGTTCAATGGTGCGTTAATTTGTACTGCAAATAAAAAAAAATGTGTATTTCGGACTACACTACACAAAATAATGACAATTATTAATGTTATGACGTCATCATGACGCCACGCGTGGCAGCAGCCACTGCGAGGGGGGCGTGTCTTGTGCCACACGCGTGGCACAAGACGCTGCCTTTTTGTTAAGGTCGAAACCAATCGTTTCGGGCAATATGGCGTTCGCTCGACAAATATGGCCACGTAAGACACCGTCGTTTACGCCAATCGGCCAGTGTCGTCTGAAACAACCCCAAACCGTCGCAATGCTGTGCAGCTAAAACAAGCATACATGCGGTACCAACATCTGTACGCATCGGCACTTCTAAGTGCCGATGCGTACTGCTGTTGGTACTGCGCTCACCAAGTTTGTTTTAGCTGCGCAGCAGTTGGCACATCGTTACGAATGTTTACGTGTACTTTCGTAACTTCCAGTTTGCCCCACCATTCTTACTGCTATAAAAATAATGTGCCCTAAATTTAAGCCAAATAGCTCGTCCGGCAAGGTTATAAGCTCTGCCTATTTTGTGTTTGCTTTTGCCGTCCTCAGCCAATCGCAGAGCTGGACATATGACATCATAGGTTCCGTTGCAGGAAATGAAGTAGTGGGTCGCATGGCCATTCCCTTTTTTTCCTAATTATATATCTTATTTGAGCGAAGTTTACGTTACAAGTGGTGTGAGTGCAATTCTCACGAGGCAACCCTTCGAGTGAACCAAAGTTGTGTTTTGCTTGCATGGCCCCTTTAAGTATGGGGGCTCGGGGCACGCGGTGTCGCCACTTACCAAGATTACTCACGGTGCCCCGTGCGGGGGGTACGCAAGTAGACACCGGCCCTGGCATGAACACTTCCCATTTACCTTGAGAAATTGTAATGTATTCTATAAGCACGCTCGAACGAATGAGTAATTTGGGGATAGTACACCAACACCAAGAGCTGTACGGGAAAAGTTGACATCAAAAAATCCGCAAAAGGCCAGAGAATTGTTTACTAATGACCAACACTCTTATGCAGTTTGTCTTTACCTAAAGATTCGGATATATGAGTAGCTAGCCCTTTCAGCCCTGATTTTTTTATTTCAAGCAAAACAATGCTTTCTGCGTGTTTTCCTAAATTTTAGGGTCCCATAAGCCCACAAACAAAAAATAGAGCTGGAAGTGCAAATATTAACAGATTTATTAATGAGTCAATTAATTAGGACATCCGGTAATTAAAAAATTCACGTTGATGACATCACTTTTGCATATTTTCCTAAACTTTATGATTACATGAACCTACAACAAAAAAATGAACTTCGTAGTGAACGTATTTATAGATTGACAAGGTGCTTGGGAATAAAACTCTAACCGCCATTTTTTTCAACCTCAATGTCGCAATTTCTTCTTCACCGGAGCTGCTGCTTCTTTGTAGCGTCCAGCTCCACTAAAATGAAACAACAGTGATATTGATCGCAATAGACATCATTGAAGAACAGTTCCCCAGAAAACTAGCAGTTTTGGTTCCGTTCTGTATGTGCTAAAGGAACTTTTACGTGATGGCGTCAAATGACACCACCAGGGCCGAAAAGGCTAGAGACGTGAAGTTATTTTATTGTTATTAAGATTTATTTTGTTTATTTTCGCCCATTATACGTACTAATATAGCCATTACCTGTCTTCGCCTCGCAAATTATGTGTTTTGGTCCGTTTTTGCTATTTTTATTCGTATTTCAGAAGTTATTTTCCGGGATTTTTCAGTTTAGTCTTGGTTTTTGGAGGACACGTATAAGACGCCTATTTTTGATTTCGTCAGTTCGTTTTTGCTTTTTTTATTTGCGTATTTTTCTTATTTCTTGCTTTTGTTTTTCAAAATTCGTTTCCACAAATTATCTCCATCTACGCTATTATAACGATCAAGGGTGTTACTTCCGCCAGTTACGCATTTCGGTGAGAATGCAGGGCTTCACATGGTCCTGGCTGTGGGGGCACTCGGCTGGAGAGAGATCGAGATAAAGCTTTAATCTGGTCCATGCCATTCAGGTCGCGCTTGTACCTGGTGGAATCCTCCACTCACCTGGCAAAGAATGCTACGCATTAAAAGTCAACTGCCCGCGCCGCACTTCGTTGCGCGCGGGCATGGCCTCTGGCTCTCTGGATGTCTCAGCTTTTCCCGCAGATGGCGCCACGCGTGGAAAACGAAACAGGAGCCTCTTCTAATATTCAACGCGGGAGGCGGCGCGCGTCCAATGGAGGCGCTAGCATGCACACGACGACGCGACGACCGGCGGCGGCGGCCTTCTTTCCTATCGTAAGGATCTCGTCGTCTGCTCTCGGTGATCGCGAAAAACACTTCTCAGTTTTGCCGGCGCTCGCCTTGCGGCCGAGTCGATGAGCGCTACTTGTTGGACCTTACGAGCAACGGTGTGTCGACTGCTGTGCGCGCGTGGGGTGTGTGTGTCTTGATTCCGTCTGCTGCGGTCGTTTCGTCCGTCCTAGTCGCTTCGTAGTATATTTAAATTGTAGGCGGGGGAAAAAAATCAAGAGGACAGACATGGCGAGTGCGGGGAACCCTCCGTTTCCTTTCTTGAGGAAATTTGTGACCAAGAATGAAGCCGTCCGAGAGTTCCTCGCCGAGTTCTTCGGTACCTTCATCCTCTATGTAAGTGACTGCTTTTTTTTTAAACAAATTTTGCTGCTTTTTTTTAGTTCTCCTGTCGACCACTTAAGATGTGGATTCTGGTATACGCAACAAATCAGTGTGCGGATGCAGAAATTGCGTGTCCGCTAAAAAAAAAAAAAAAATGCTTTATGGGCGTAAATGTCGACGTGAGAAACAGGCTGGTCGTTTTATTATTTCAGGAGTAACAGAAGTTTGTTGTCGAACACGCAAGGCTGACGATGTAATTCCATACTTAATTTGCGTACTTGCTGTTTCATGGCTCGCTGATCGATTTGTAAATTTTGTTTATGCCTTTGCATCTCCTCGCACTCAGAAGACAAATAACTGTTATCGCTGTATACCTCTCAACACATTTTTTTCCCCTAAAGAATTTATTTAGAACTGTTCCTTTGGGGTCTTCTCCCACAATTGTGTCTTCTCCCACCACGCAGTTTCTCCCAAAATTTTAGCGTACGAAGTATTCTTCGTTCTGGCAAATAAAGAAAGCGATATTTCGCACTCTCGTTTGCTGTTAGATACTTAAATGAGTGAAGCCCATAAATGTCCGCTTACTTTACCCAGCCCCCGGATTACAAATTTGGGTCCAGATAGGAATAAAATGTCCAGCTCTAGTTCTTCAGGATGGTGTAAGAAATAACATAAAAAACTAGAGAAAAAATGGGAAAGTACACGTGCGAGCACACACACCAGCCATTATACGCCAGCGCCGCTCGTGGTGGAATTTAATTCTAGAGATTGAGTATTGTATACGCCATCCTGAAGTTCGCTGCATTTACTATGGCGACCATAAATACGGCCGAATCAGTTTGCGCAGATATGAACCCTTTGTTCGAACATACTGAGGAGCTAAATATAATAGACGCTTGGACGCCCCAAGAGAAAAGAAAAAAGTAACGAAGCAGCTGCGATGGTAAAATAGATTGGAAGTGCCTATAGAAAGTGTGATTTATTTACTTGGATTTAGCCTAAAAAAACAAGTGTTTTTCTTCGTCTCAGGAGCGGATTAGTAGGCGCGTTTCTTAAATGGCAAAGCATTTTTGCTCCCTTTCTCTTTCCCCGAAAAAAAGCTTTCATTTCGCCTTTGGTTTTCGGACGGAACTACGGCTGTCCGCATCGAATGGCGAGAAATACTAAAAAGTTACCCGACGCCATAGCCACTAACGCTCACAAAAACTAAAAAAATAAATGACCGGTCTGCAAGGGGCGCACACAGCATCGTTACCGAGCGCCAAAATAATGGGGCGCGGCATGCGCGAAATCAACATAAAACGAAAATCCACGGTATATACGGCTCTGCAGACCTCGTGTTCCTGGCTTCATGCACAGCTGTTTTTTTATTGGTCAAACCTCCATTACTACTCCCGTTTTAGCCGAAATATTTTGTGATGTGTTACGACTGAGACATCGCAAAACATTCATATGTCATCTAACGGAATATCAAGTTGGTGTTAATTCTTTTATTCCGAGGAAACTTTGGGAGCCGCAAGGCCTCCGGCTTCTCCATCGAAATAAATTATTCTCGTAAGCACACGTGAAAAAAAAAATAAAAATAAGAGTCCAAGACTACGATAAAAATTGGCAGCGTATCTGCTCCTTTCGTTGCAAATGACGTCAAAAGACGATAGTCTTTACCGGCTTTTGCGAAGTAAATGCCTCCCTTCGCTTTACCGCTCACCTCTCATGTTGTTCCTCTTGCGTCGCGCTCCTCCCAAGGTAAAGACGCCAAATGTTTGCTTAAATCATTTTAAATTTTGCGCGTTCTACTGCTCCAAACCGGGTGTCTCGATGCGAACGCTGCCGTACGGCGAAGACGCGCGTTAATCGAGGCGCCCTACCTCAACGTTTATAGAACCGCGTTTCCCTACTCCACGTGCGTTGCAAGCAGAACGTGGAAACTATCTAGTGGAACCTTTCGTAACTGTTGCCGGTTGATTTCTTAAAATGGCGCCAGAAGCTATAGTGGCGCGGGCGACAGCAGGCGACGGCGGAGTGAATTCTTTTTCTGAAGTTGATGAAGTATTTAATTTCGCAAAAGTCAAGCATGTTTGAATTTTTATAAAAGAACACTGCAAATATCACTTCTGTATTGATTTGTTGTCTCATATTTCCGTAATGTCTTGTTCTTCTTCAACAATGTTGACAATTATGAACATTACACCGGACCAAGAAGGGTAGATTTAGCTGTGACTATATAAGACTATTGCGCAGGCATTCTTTTGCTTTGGCCGGGTGGCTGAATCGAGTCACAGACAGACAGACGGACAGCATACAGACATACAGACAGACCAAAATTTCTGGGTTTAAGTAGCCCAAGAAAGACTATCGTCTTTAAAAATGTGTTCGAGAGTTAAGTTAGTGTCCACGAGTCCATGTCATGGGGCCGCGACGAGTTTCTTTCCTATAGCAAGAATGCTTAAAAGGTTCCGTCAGTAAAATTGAAAAGCAATTTTACTGTGCTGGCTAATGTAACCGTAGTGATCAAGTAGGTGGCAGAGTATGCCGCAGCTTTCCGCAAAGTAAATTTGCTGAAATTATATGTGACTGCAAAGAGCTCTGTTTACGAGGAACACATGGCACCTGATGCACCACTTGTAATCGGCCGGATGACGGCTCTTCACACTGGTATGTACCAACATCAGCATGGTACATGAGTATGCACCGACAAGCCCGCATGAATACACTTTTTCAGCGCATTGGCGTGTGCGCCATAAACGTTCGTAGATCCGAGACATCTTATCTTCGTTTACCAAAAACCTGAAACAACTAATTGCATTTTAAACGAAGTGAATATTAACCGAAGATCTCTAGTGAAGATATCCACGGGTATTTACTGAAGATCTCTAGGCCCCTCAGAAAATCTCGAAAGCCGCCTCCTCCTCCTCCTCCTCCTCCTTCTTCTTCTTCTTCTTCTTCTTCTTCTTCTCTTCCTCCTCATCATCATCACCATCATCATCATCATCACCGTCGTCGGTACCAGTACAAGTTGGCCACATCATGGCTCGAGCTGCCATGTCTCGGTTCACTCTTCTGCGATGGCGAAGAAATAGTTTCTTTCCAAGAAACGTTTTTTAGCGCTCTTTGTATATACGATTATGCAAGCAGCGCACAATGGGATGGTCCTCCGCAGCGCAAGCGTGGAAGACCGCGCCCTGCATCATTCTGTCTCGCGGTTCAGGAAAAAGAATAATAATAGCTAACCTTTGCAGCCGCGGAAAGATGAAAAGATGCGCTGTAGACGTCGGCTGTTCCAACTTCCCGCATCACGGGTGGCGCCAGGCCAAGCGGGGCTTCTCATTCTCTGAGTCAGTGTTTCCTCTAAAAACGCCCGCGACCTAAATCCAGGACACTGTGATGAAAGCGAACTTGGTAAGTATGCCAGGAAATAGAGAGGACTATGAACAGTCATTCGGTTACAACGCATAGGGGGGCACCGCAGCAGTCCGGATAATCCCATGTTTGTATACGTTCGTATGAGCGCACACTTGTGACGGACACCAAGTCAGTGCAAACGAGGAGCATACCACTCGCAGAAAGGCTATACAAAGAAAAGGCTTGCAGGCATGATATGCAACATCGACTACCCTCTATAAGAATTGCTTGCATAGGGAAACCCAGCTTATCGTATGAATAAAGCGAGTACTGGAGCATCCCTGACAGAGGACATCCTTTAAAAGTGAAGAGCATGTATATATCTCCAGCAAAGGAATACCGCGGTTGCAAGGCGAACAGGCGGGAGGTACCTGGGCCCCATTTTTGAACCCGCACGCCATTTGCAACACGTGGAACGCCGGCTCGATGCCCGGCATGCGGCTCTTCGCCTGGGAATGGCCTAGGACTCGAGCAGGAATGATACAGGCACTGTTACGGTAGCGGAAGCCGGTGTGCATCGTCGGGTTGCAGAGGTGAACGGGATCCGAGCCGGAACCGGTAGAGGAGACGGAGCTCGTAACGATGACGACGTTTATTCACATGGAGAAGGGATCAGAGCAGGGGTTTGCTACTTGGCGGTTGAGTGCGGGCGACGACGACTTCTTTATTAAAATTACTTGCGGCATCCCATCGATGCTGAACAGATTGGCAAGACTTATGCACCAACAAGGCTGTCTGTCCAGGTGCATTTGCAAGTTTCACCCGATTTTGGGGGGTGGGTAAGTGATTTTAGATTCCATCTGGGTTGTATAGTTGGGACTCCTATATACATGAGCCTCTAGTCTCCTGTAGAAGTACGGCGAGTGGGCAATTGAAAGTATCGGTGAGGTGAGTAGCGGTCCATTTTGAGTGAAACTACGACAATTCCACTGCAGTATCAGGCGGCTTGGGGACTTCGAGTGGGGCATCAGTTGAGACGGATTATTTTTACCCGTGGCTGTTTACGCAATCCTCCCACGGTTTCTGCATCCGTCCAGGAACAACCTGACCCACAACACACATGCGAACTGGACCGGCAGCAAAAATACCGTCGAATAGAGAACCTCAGCCGGCGCCTCACCACCTGGTTTTCTTGCTCCTCTGCAGTCCGTGCAGAGGAGCAAGAAAACCCGGTACAGGAGAAGTTTTCGCCAATAAAGTCTACGCTGACTCGGCCCAAACTTCGGACGTCAGCTCCAAATGGAAAACGCCCAGGGGCCTGTTGGCCTCCTCCTTCTAATAAAGTCACCCATTCCATTCCATTTCTCGGGCCACTTAAGTCTTCTTACGTTTTTGAAAGGCGAAAAGCCTGGCGTACCGTTGCGACGGGTACGTATTGTATACACGTCCACACGTCGACAAAGCAACCACGCTATTTTACCATCCTTAATTCACTTTAATCTCAATTAATCTCAGTCCATCTTAACCTCACTTTAGTAATCATTACTATAAATCACTAATTAATTATAATTACACCCTCATTCGTTTTAACCTCCTTATACCCCTATCAATCACTAAACCAATCATTAATTAACTTTGGTAATCATCTCTTATACAGAGCTGGTGTGCTCTGGTTACTTCTGGTCTTCCTTGATTCGCTTGGGTATTTGCATAATTCCATTTTAAAAAAGACATGTAAGGCATTCGCCTTAAAACGTTCCGGCTTTTAATGCCGCGATATCTCTCCACATTCAACGGGGTTACCACGTCCCGTGGGTGCAGTCCAAGACGCCCCGCACCACGCGAACGATGACATTATTTGAGCCCCTATATATAGTTGTAGCACAATTGCTTGTGTAAACCACGGCCTTGATTCTCACCTGCCCCGTTTCTTCTCCAGCCTATTTACTGCAAAACTCTGGCATGATCCACAATGTGTTCATTTAAAAAAAAAAATAGCTACAGCGCGAATAGAAACAACGACACAGAAACAAGGACGCAGCGCTTGTCCAGTCGTCTTTCTGTGTCCTTGTTTCTATTCGCTCTGTAGCTATTTTTTAACATGATCCGCAATTCTCCGATTTCAGTGAATTCGAAGCTCTTACTCGGTTCGCCCCACGGCGTACGTCTCTCACATGGAACGTCTGGCCTCAACAATATTCTGGCCACGGAAAATCCAAATCCATGAATCGATCCGCGGCCTCTATAGGAAGATGAGGGTGCAGGTATTGAGCTTTTTGGTTGGAATAGAGTGCGGTTTGCCCTACTTCTTTATCAGGAAAGTAGGTGAAGGGGGGGGGGGGAGCAGCAAGAAACACGTACAGAGTTCCATCACTGACGCGTATGCACCTGATACCGCATACTTGAAATATGCCTGCGGCGAAGATAAAATAAGGAATGTGCTACTGGGATGCTGTCTTTCAACGAACTGAAATAAAAGCGACGTAATACGAGGACAGCTGCCAATGCGTTTACGTAGGCATTCTCTTTGCGCATCAGCGAAACACAACCAGCAGACTGCTAACTGACTGCTGACTTAAGCGGCGCAAGAAGAGAGTGCAGGCGTCAAAGGAGCTAGGAATCCTGAACAAAAAAAAAAAAATGTGTGAGCGGTGGGCTTATTTTAAAAATGTAACAGATAACGCCACAGAGTCGTGTGTTTGTAGAATTTCTGCATTTTTAAAGGCTGCATGCGAGTGTCCAGCGAGCAACATTCTCGCGCTCGCAAAAATGACCGATCATCGTATTTTTCCGTAAGCTGCTCGCTCAAGAATTTATTACTTAACGTGGCCCCAGGATACAAACGCAAAAGGTGTACAGCATGAAAGGCGCATGAAAATCAGCAGGGATGCCTTTTTAATAAGTTATCATTTGCGCTGCACTGAGCTCTTTTATTTATTTTGTGTAGACGTACTGCCAATTCCTCGTGGTGTCGTCGCAGGGGGGGCATATGTGTAATGCATGTGAGTTTGGAACAATGTGGTGTATTCACAAGCATAGGCGTGCGCAGCGTTCTCGATTAGGGGGGCGAGACTCACCTCACAGGGGGGCAAAATCTTACCGCAGCGCCCTCCCCCCCCCCCCCCCCCCCCCCCCCCCCCCCCTCTTCCTCCTTCCTTGGCAACCCCGAACTCTTCCCACTGAAGACCCCACGGTCAGAACCAGTGCAAAGACGAGCGAGAAATGGTTGTAAAATCTTTATTTCAGTGAGATGGAAGCGTAACACATACAAAACATTTCTGAGCAGAAGTTTTTTCTTTCATGTGTAACATCCACAAGGAGAGCAAGTCCCAGCGCGTATGCGGCATCAATCTCACAACGTGCTTCCGAAAGAACTTCCATTCTCCCTAAAGTGCAGAAGCATACGACACATCTGTCTTGTAATACGAAAAAAAAACATTATTTAAAAATGCCTCTTAGTAAGGTGGCTGACCGGATTAGTTGGTTGTTCATACTGATGACAGACAGCGCGAGACGGGCCACGGGGACGAAGAGCAGACACACAGGACAAACGCCGATTCCAACTGATTATTTATTACAAAAGCCTTATATGTGCAAGATACAAAAAAAAAGCATAAAACCGAACAGTGGAAAGGTTGTCTCAAAGTGACCCCGCTATTACATACACTGTAGTTGACTAACAAGGTCAGCGCTGAACCGCACCTTCACACCGGGAAAATTGTCATATAAAACCTACACAACATTGACACAAAGCGTACACAACATTGACACAAACACGAGACAGGTTCAATTTTGAGAAACGGTATGGGGCAAATTTGGCGCCCCCTATAATGACTAGAGCCCCCCCCCCCCCCTTTCTGTGCGCACACCTGTGTTCACAAGTACACATGATAGGCACTATTGGACACATGGATATCCAAGCTGGAGCAACAAAACAAGTAAAAGACCATTACAATTCACAATATAAATTAAAAGCGTGCAAGTCGCTATAAACCATGTTAGAGCATTTATTCTATTACTATCTAGTACGAACATTCTCAGCGAATTACACTTTCAAAGTGGGCAAATATTTGGTTTCGTCGCGATATCGCTATTGTTAAATATGGTAAGTTATAGCTTCATTGTTTAAATTTGCTTTCAGCCAGACTCAACACTCTTTCAAACGTGTGGTAGCTGTTATAGAATTACCGAAACTATTCTAGTCCCTCATTGCTTGGGCGAAAAAAAAGCGTATTTAAAACAGTAAACGCTAAATGAGTCTTCAAATGGCCTTTGGGGGCGTAGTCTGTTTAACCTCGTTTGATCAACGCATACGTAATTTGATGCCTCTCCGCAGTCCCCGATCTGCGCGGCTGATACCGGCGGTTTTCTGGACAGCTGCGCGCAGCCGACCGCTCGCGGTGCGCGAGGCGAAGCCGATACCCGAGCTAGAGTGCCGAGAGAAGCTGCGCTTCGCCATCTGTTTCGCGGTCAGCGACACATCGCCTGCACGCAAACAGTTGCAGACGCTCAGCATTGTGAGTAAAATGTTGTATGAAGGATGTGCAGCATTCCTAACCGATCCACTTACGTAATTCCTGGGGGAATGATTCCCCTTGGTTAAAAAGGAATTGCCGTAGAGCGACTGAGCGAAAATTGCGCAAAGAATGTTGGCAACACTCGGGATTGAATGTGAAGTTGAAGTTCGAATTGGTGTTTTATGCGGCGAATAATCCCGTAGCCACATGGGGTTGATTTCGAAACCGGTCGTTTGACGAATGCAGCCGAAATGCGATAACGCCGCCCATTCACAATACTTATGCGGGCTTGAAAGGTCAAATGAAAGTGCAGCGGGCCACTTGTTACGACTCACAGATAAGGCGTATTTAGCTTGGGTAAAATTTGTGAAACTCCGATTTAAAAAAAAAGAACAAAAAAAAACAAGCATATGCAGTAGCCGACCGACTTTCCGGACCTGGAGGGGAAAAAAAAAAAAAAATAGCCCGCATAAAAGCGCAGTCCGAAAAATCCGCGACTCTCAAAAACCGAACTTTATTTCATTTAAAGAGGACTGAAGAAGTCGCGAATCGTTTTTTGCCTTAAATTCCTCCTTCGTGTGGGAACGTCTGCTTGCACATCTGTAAGCGTCGCGTTTTCTTCGCGAGAATTGGCAACAACGCAAAAACGTAGGTAACGTACTGCGTTGACGTTTGAAGGTGGTTGGGAGGGCCTTTGTCCAAGTCAGAGTCACTTTCCAGCAGCGCGGTCACTTGGCGCACGATCTCGTCGTGCGTAACCTCCGCGCACAACACAAGACTACATGCAAAATTATGGTCTCAAATTCGTTACCCCAGCGGAAGTCAAGCCAATCCCCATCCAATCCTTAGCTAGCCAGGTGGCTTAGGATTCAAAATGGCGTCGTCCTGGAGTCGCACCGTGGCTACAGTGTACTAGAAGAGAGAGGTGTGTCGTTCGAGGCCGGTTAGGGGGTCCCTTTTGCGATGAAAATTTCTGCTGAGGAACTCCTGTTGTAAGCAGCGCCCCTGGCGGCCGCTGCTAACCAGATGGCTTCACAAGTTTTTTTTTTTTGTAAAATTAATCCCTATTTATTGCCCTAAATAAACAAATTTCTTTATTTTATGATATAAAGTTTTATAAAACATGTGAAATAACTGTTTAGTTTGATTTAAGAACTTATAGGTGGCGCTGGCTGCAACAGGAGTTCTCTGTAGAACTATAGTACCTAGAATATACCACTATATTCTAGGCACTATAGTAGAACGCCTGCGCTCATGGAGGGCCTGCGCTCCATACAATTTTTTTATCGCGAAAGGGACCCGCGCTTGCCATGGGTTTTCCCCCCGCACGACGCACCACTACCTTCTGATACACTGTACCGTGGCTCCGTCGCGGAAAAATATGTCCGGAAAATCAAACCTTTGGCTTTATTTTGTCTGAAATATTCGTTGTCCATATACAGTACTCCTATGAGGCAACTGGCAGTTCCTCGGGAAAGTCCATAATATCCGGCAAGTCCAAATTTTTGGAGTAAAAAAAAAAAAAACGGTCGGGTACTGTAGTCATTCCTCCCTGCTGATTCTCACCAAATATCGCTATGGTAGCCCTTCGCTACTATAAAACCACACGCGGTCTCGGCTAAGTTTTTACGGTGGTATGCACATGCCAAGCCATTGTTTCACAATAGCTTTTGCATGTATCCAAGCTCACAAGCACGGCGTTGCTCGCCGCACTTGACATTTGCCAAGGTTGGTGCAAACACACATCAGCCTTCTTTCGTTTTTTTCTTTTTGTGACGTCGTTTCAGGAACAATGCACCGTCACCGCGCTACGCTGTCAATTGAACTGATTGATTGCACGAGTTTTCAGCCAAGCTGTGATTGCGAGACTCGTTGTCGAGGGCGGAAATTGGGAACTGCTTCTGCACATTTGCGCAAACTGCAGATATTCGGCTGAAGAACGGGGCGGGAAATGACGGCAGCAAGAGCAGAATCCCCACGCAGCGAAGGCACGCTGGCAGCGTTGAAAACGGAAGGCGTATCTAAAAGTTAAATTCGGTTTCCGTTCGCGTGTTTTTACTGAGGTCGAGTAGGCTAATATTTTCGAGGATAAAGTTTGGGGTACTATTTATATAGTCAAACGTCTATCTATCTATCTATCTATCTATCTATCTATCTATATATATATATATATATATATATATATATATATATATATATATATATATATATATATATATATATATATATATATATATATATATATATATATATATATATATATATATATATATATATATATTTATATATATATATATATATATATATATATATATATATATATATATATATATATATATATATATATATATATATATATATATAGATAGATAGATAGATAGATAGATAGATATGTGTGTGTGTGTGTGTATAGCCAGACGCTTCCTATTTATATAGTTAATTATAGTTTGGAGTACTATGTATATATAGTTAAACTATTTATAGTTCAACGTTATTTAGATAGTTAAAATTTATATAGTTCAAACTACGTGCACTCTTCTCAAGCGAAGCGTAATGCAAGTCAGCGCTGTGTTCGTGTTTTTTCGTGCGTCCTTGTCCCCTTTGCGCTGTGAAGAAGGAACGTAAACCACCTTAAATGCCACCATCACTTCAGTGTTCGGTATGTAGTCGCAACACAAAAGATTTGTAGCTCTGCTCAGTGACTTGCGGCACTCAATTTTTTCACATAAGCCAAAATAACCCACAGCTGAGCTGAAACCGCAACACTCCTTTTGTGTGATTTTCTGCCCCTGTTTCATGACCAGAATAATAATAATAGAAAAGCTAAACTTACGTCGCTGCTCTTTCAACGACAGCCTTTTTTTTTTTAATTTGACAAGCTTTGAAGCCGAGAAACGCTCAGGATATCGAGCCGTTCGGGGGAACCTCTTCACAAGCCTTCATCTAATCAGGCTCATACCAGCTGCGTCCGATACAGCGCGCAATATATTATCTCTCTCAATGTGTCAAGGTGCGTCACTTAGTGCCGTAAGTGGCTACATACACGGGTTTGGGTAGGCAGCAGGAGCTTTTATCCCTGCCGCTCGGCCCTCGTAATGGGTAGTGATTTACAATCGAATGAGGCGCCCGCGCATGCGCAGTGTCGCGCATGCCCTTCCACACAAGTGACCGAACACACGCAGGCAATAGCAACTATATATGAGACGTAGGTGATTACGTGCATGGAGGAGCGAAAGCGACAAGTTCCCGACGTCGTCGCGGTCTACTCTCCAGAAACTGATAAGGATCGAACGGGAAATCGTCGCGGCGATGTCCTCAACGCCGCAGGCTCCGCCCAAGGTCGAGAGACGCGACCTCTTCTATAGCTTACGCTACTCGTACGCCCTGACACAATGTCCTTTGTTAACGAGCTTGTGAAAGATGGGGGAAAACTGCCTGCATTTCGTTTTCTGCGCGTCAAGAAGAAATTAGCGACGTTTCTCTCGGGTTCTTCTTTTTTTTTTTCACGGCTGCAAGACACTTTTCTGTACGCTGGCTTCGTGTACCCCCTGTTCGGTCGACCGTGGTGTTCGTTAAAAAAATCACGCGAGTACTCATCTGCCTTCCCAGAGTTACTTTCGCGTACCGTATACCTTTGGTGGTGCACAAAGCTCAAGGTAGATTTGGTGGTGCGTGTCTTTGTAGTAGAGATTGTGGAATTGCTCTGCCTTCGCAGCCGCTGCCCTTCGACTGCGGAAGCGCTTATACCAGCGCTTGCGGTGTCGAGGGTGCCTACGTTGCGTAATACGAAATCTTGGTGTTTTAGTACCGCAGCGTATGTCCACATGTATGATAAGAGGGGAAGTTGCGCAGCGTCCACAATACGAAGAGAACGCAGAGAAAGCGCTCGCAACAATCGCATCGGCTGCTCAGGCAGTAGCCGGCATATCTGAAGTGGCAGATTTTTTGTTTGTTTGTTCCGGTGAGTGCACGTTGCCGTCATTCTCTAGATTAGGCCGGGTAAAATACACAAAAGAGTTATAAAACTACGCAATTTTGGCATACGCGCATGCGCGCGCAGAAAAAAACAACAACAAAAAAATAAGAATGCACAAGAAGTGTTGAAGTCTCACATACCTTCCGGAACGTGTAACGTGTTCGACTGTAAGCGACAAAATATACCGCTATACGGTGGGCCTCCAATCCATGACGCCGAAAGAAGCATGCTAGCTGCGCGCACGAAAACACACTCGCGCGTAGATGTCTGCCAATTAAAACCGCAAATCGGTCTTCCGTTACAACAGAAAAAAGGTCAATGTCGTGCAGGCAAAGACCCGGTGGTACGCGACGTCACACGTTTCAGCCGCGCCTTTAGTTGCATAAGCGCGCGCGCGCAAGTGAGAAGTGAGAGATAATAAAGGAAGCTATAGGAATTTCATGAATGCATTCACGAACGATTGCTCTAAGCAATATTATGTGTATATGGGAGGGTACACCCCCAAGACATACGGTGACCGACCGGCAAATGAATTCCCCTTTTGTGCATCTTTAGGTAAAAGTACCAATAAATAAGTATTTTCGAACGAAGGTCTGTCGTATCTGCTGACTATGGGGCTCGGGGTTTAATAAGAATTCTCTCAAACCCAGGCAATATATATGTGCCTTTGTGGACGCCTACAGAAAAGGAGCATGGAATTTCGTCACTGCTGCGTGTCACCTCGGGGAGTTCTCGTCGACCGTGGTGTATATATATATGATTTGCTAAGCTGGCCACGTGGAATCTCCGCCCGATTACAAGAGGCATCTGCAAGAGGCAGCCTTGAACAATGACCACTTGAAAAGGGGCAAAGTGGTCGGGGGAACTGGGCGCCGTATCGCACGTGGTCTACGCCAGCCGGCTAAGATTACGCCGTCTTCGCGTCTGCGTTACGCTGATATAGTCCACTGCTGTCGAGCAGACGTCAAAATGCGATGCAGGGGGTTCTTCTTTGTGGTTCTTGTTAAAACCGTGGCGAGCCTCGCGAAGAGGAAAAAATGGTTGCGCCATACCTCAGTTAAGCCTGGACATGCGAAGCGAAAGTTTGGCTTAGCCTGGTTAAGCCTTGGTCTCGCTTCAGGAGCTTTTATATATAAAAAAAATAAGTGAAATCCAGCTGAACAGAATTTGGGAAACAAGCGAACATTTTCTTAGCGGTCCTACATCCAACGCTGTCAAAACTAACTTCTCCTATAGCTGACATGTAGAGCACATCATATAATGGATTTAATGCGTTGCATTTAGGCCCAGTTGCAATTTTTGCTTGTTTCTGCAATTTTATTCAGGTGGATTTGACTCATTTCGAAGAAAAGCTCCTCACTTGTTTAACCTTTGAGTTCGCTGTAATTATTATACTATTCATCCCAAGCCTGCCTTTGTCTACGGTTGTGGTCACTCTTCCAGCGTTTTCCGAGCCAAACGGCTCTTTCTTCGTCAGTCTCCGACGCTAGCTTCGCGCGCTTGACATTCCCCCAGTGAAGCAGCTCGCCCGGCGATATCCGAGGGGGGGGGGGTCAGACGCCGCTTGCCAATGACGGGTCAAAGCCTCCAGCTCCCGAGCAACGCTCACAGAACAGAAGACGGCCCGGCACTGCTCCCATCCATGGCCAAGCTGGGGACGCTATGGTCCCTAAAACGCTTCAAAATTATTATATCGCCTTCACCTGGAGAGCCACCTTGGTTAGAAGACGAACTAGTGACGTCAGGCTCAGTGGCAGTACATCTCAACTGCAGGCACACCTCAGCCTAGGCAATTAAAGAGATCATTGCAATGCTATATTCAATGCGTATAAATATTCTAGAATCACAACAGGAATAGCGCAAAAACCTAACAAGAGTTCCTGTCGTACGACAAAAAAAAAAACTGTTGTGACAACAGAAGTCCTGTTGTTGCGACGAAGTCGTCTGTTATTACGACACACATTTCTGTCGTAACGACAAAGTCAATTTTCTCAACTATAGAAACACTCGTGTAGTCACAACAGGACTGCCATTTACGCTACTCTGCACAATGGGCAAAAACATTCAAACCATGTGAAACTACTGATGACACATCTAGATCACGACAAGACAGGAATTCGGCGCGACTGAACATCAGAATCAGGATAGGAGTACGACACACGACAGAACGCCAGAATCACGCGTCACGACAAGAACACGGCAAGACGACAGTACGACACGCGAAAATACGACAAACTACACAAATTTTTCTTGTCGTCTTTTCCGACTGGTTAATGTTGACAATTTACCTGTCATCTGTCCTTACATTGAGTTGTCTCTGAATTAGCAATGACTCGCATTTATATATGCGCCCGTCATGAAATTTTCGAAGCGAATTTATAGCGCTCGTAAATTTAATGTACAGTCATGGACATGTAAAACGCAAACACGAAAATATAAACCTGAAAATGTGTCTTTCCAAATATACCACTAGCGAGCCATTATTTTATCTCCACTATCCGTTTTCTTTGATTTTGAGCGTTATGATTCATATTTTCGCGTTCTGATTTCATCTGTCCATGACTGTACAGTTGTGCGCGCTGTGCCCAGTGACAGTCATATAGTTTCCCCTCTACTGATTTCTTTTTATCATGCGGAAGACCTACTTTTTCGAACAATTGTTATGTCATAATGAAGTCCAAGATGCGGAACAATAATTCGTCATGGATCCTATAAATTCACTCCATTAGAACTAGAAATGCGAGAATATGGTTCGGAAAAAATATGGGGGTTCGTCTGGTGGGGAAAAAATACGAAGGAAGCTCTCACTAATGCGTAAGACTTGAAGGTAGCGAGGCTGTATACGCAACCTTCACGACCATCACGAAGCTTTAGGTCCTCTATTGCAGCCGATTTGCTTCTTCTTCGCTGCTACAACGGCCTTTACTCCATTATTGTTGCTATACAAGAGACTTCCATTCTTTTGTAAGCGATAATCATTGGGCATACCCTTGGAGGGGCGTACGCTATGACGCGTCTTTCTTGTTCCGAGCGAATGTTGCCACGATTACGGTGACCGCTGGAGTTTTATTATTTTTTTTTTCCAATCTTGGCTAATCTCCCTAAGTGGGTATGCTTAACTTGAAGAACGTGCGCTGGGGACGTTGGGCGGTCGCCGCGAGGCCCGCGCTCACGCGCGCGTGCTGGGCAATTTCTTGGTATTTTTAACTGCGGACACAAAAAATTACGATTTGCTAAATAGCTTCGCTGTTGAAACTGCCGAGGTTGAAGGTGGGGAAACAAAGTTTGTGGAGCGATCGCTCGGTTTTCCTGTGAAGAGTGCGCAGTGACCGCGCACAGCACTGCACATGCAAGACAAAACACATCTTTTCGGCGAAGACGGCGCTGTAGGCGCGAACGCGCAGTGAACTTGTGTGGAGCTAGCGCTTCCTTGTATCATTTTCTGATGGAACGCGTCCTCCGTCTTTCCCCCAAAATCCATATCCGCACCCCCTTGAAACGAATTAGCGACTTAGACGCTTTCACTGCGCAACTGCACGAGGCGCTGGGTTGACCTTGGCTGAGCCTGAAGGTCAAATTTACGCTATGAGGAACGAGCCTTTTTCTGGTTTTGTACATGGAGTATCGGAGCTTTCGCTTCAAAAAGAAAATGTCTCGGGCCCATATATGCCTACATGCATACCAAGCTTAGTACCCGCTCCCTCTCACTTATTCCCCTTTTCTCTCTTTGCAGCCTTCGAAATGGTCTGGGTGAAAAAATAAACAAACTTAACGCACATCTTTCTCTGCCTGCTTCCCACTCTGCACAGGTACTATAGCTTGCAACCAAAACAAGAGGGAACAACGCAAAGACAACGCGCATAAAAACGCGGAGTCCCGGGATACAATGACTCGGCAAGAAAAAATCGAATAACAGTATATAAAAATGCAGGAAAGGCATGACAACGCATGCACCATGCAGCCGGGGAATGTTTGTGACGCGCTTGAGCGTTACACCTCGGACTAACGAATACCTGCTTGCTTCCCGCCGCTTCGCCTGCTTCTGCTGCCAAGCACGCACCGTTTGCACTTTTGCAGCCATCGCAGTCTCTCGGAATGCATTGTGCGGTCGCACAAACCATTTTACAGGTCATTATGGCCGCCGTCAGCCGGAATTCTCTAGCGGACGCCCGCACAACACTACACTGCACATGCATCATCCAACAGCAACTACAGAAGCGGCAAATCAAAACTGTATTGGCTGCTGCACAGCAAGGCACCCTTGGAAATGACCTGGCTAACGTAATCGCTCGAGAAATCATCCACCGATCCGACGCCGAGAGCAGCGCTGCCGAAATGTCTCTTGTGCGCAGGGCCCGGGACATAGTGTTCGTTCGCGAAGGTAATGATGGGTCATTTCGTAGAACGACTACAGGGGACAGACCTGCCACTGCTCACCGAACTCCTGGCTTGCCCGGTGGGTCAACTATCGGGCACGCTGGCGGGCAGCTTCGTTGCCAGACACGGCGGCGTGGGCTGGAGCCCAAATTATCCTTACGGGGTGTCGGGGAGGATGCTGGAAAAGAATTGTTCTTGCTGGTCGCGATATGAAAGCGCACGAGAAGGTCCTGCGTGCTTCTTGGCTGTCTGCAGTCTAAACGCAAATGCTCTGGCTTGTCATCTGGCAGTTTTATTTATTCCGGTAAGAGGGAGTATTTTATGAACTCGCTTTAGAAATAGTGTTTATGCAAGCATTTAGCGGGTATTTTTGCTGTCGATTATTTCGCTCATAAGGAGGGTTCTTTCGGGCATTTAGCGGAGCCATTTCATGTCATTCAGAACACCCCTGAAGGAGGACGCATTTCGGCATTCGGTGGAGCACTTTATTTCACCCAAAGCTCCGCCACGAATAAAAGTGTTGTCTAGTGTCTAGGAAACTATTTTGTGTTTATAAGAACCCCGGTGAGCAGGGCAGTATTGAGACTTGCAAATAACACGTAACATAACTTTACTAGAGACTTGCAAAGAACAAAAGAGATATCAATTTATCGTTCCAGTAGGGGCACGCCAGCTAGACAGTATAGAACACAAAATATTTGCGTTCAATAACAACTCAGCTTGTACTCAACCATATGAGCGGAACACAAATAAATACATTGATAGAGACTAAGTCACATCGAGGAATAAATCACACCAAACTCAAATCAAGCACCGATCGATGAAACACGCATGAAATATGGTAGAAAATATATGCAGCTACCAGCCGCGCGGTAACTCAGTGGTGTTGTACTACCGAGTCCAAGGATTCTTGTTCGATTGTGGCCATGGTGGGCGATCTACAGAGGTACCTAGTGATACATTCACTTTATTTTAACAGTAGGTATCACAAGCTCCTTAACTTTAGCGCATTAAAATTGGTGTTCGTTTCAAGCTGTTTATCGGGGGCATATATCAGGGTTTTTTAGCAAATGCTCTCCGAAATGTGGAGTTCATTTAGAATTAGATCCGAAATGATGACAGTAAAGGGCATTGATAGCTTCTCAGAAATGAAACATTTCATTTACGAAAAGCTGGTCATCGATTTTATTACACATTCATCGATTTTTTTACACACATTTTCACACGTGTTCGTCTGCATGCGCAACATGTCAGTCTTCATTCTAGGCCTGTCCGATCGTTGAACGTGTCGCACCAGGGAGAATGTTCTCTGGACAGCACAGCTTCCATTATCCAGGCGCAACAATACCAGTGTAGCATTTTCCAGCCTGGGGAAGCGGCCGGTAGAGTCATGCCAGTACTCGACGAGTTCGGCAGCTGTGTTTGTGGGTCTTGCTTCAGCGAGTACTGGTCGAGAACGGTGGACCATCAGCCCATGATAGCGCAAATCGCTGATTCTCCTGACACATGTTCGGGGTGTAAAAATAGGGTAAAATTGGGAAAACGAACAGCCCTATACAGTATAGAACACTGGATTACGAGGGGGAAAAAGGGGGGGGGGGGGGGGGGGGGGGGGGGGCTCGCGGCCTTCTTGCGATATGTGTCCAGTTTTGAGGGGGGGGGGGATGTTACAACAGGGACAGTTCCTCGGCCTATTGTCCAATTAAGACAACTGAAAATTGTTGTTCCTTCGCTAGTGAAAACTCGACAAACTTGCGCCAATTTGACGTCTGCTCTCAACACTATCAGCCATTTTGCGATGCCGTTAAGAATAAAAGTAATTTCTTACAGAGTCGCTTATAGTGTAGCTCCAATGAATGCCGAAGTTTTAGGGGCGAAGCCCCTTAGGGGCTCGGGCTGTCGGCGTCTAATTTCGTCGTCGTAACCGTCGTCTCATGTAGTCGCGGTACTAAAACACCGGGACACTCGTTTACGCCTCGCGCTAGAACGTAACGCGTTATAAAAAACACCGGGACACTCGTTTACGCATTGCGCTAGAACGCTTCGTGCTTCAAAAACGCGAGGCTTTTACAGCAAAGCTGCATACCTCTACTTCCCAACGGTTTCATTTCCGTTGGCAGAACGCCAGGGCGCCAAGAATACACGTACGTATACACTGCATTCTTCGCTCCTACCCAGGTTTCACGTTAGTGCAGATGGCCCGGGATATTTTTATTGATATTTACTTGTTTTTATGTTGTGTGTATTTTACTTTTTTTTCTCTGATTTTATCGGGTCGGGCCCCCTCCTAAACGAAATTATGGGTACACCACTGGTATACAAGCGTCGCCGGTGGAACCTGGAAAATTTAATCTCGAAATACTGCGATTTACAAGTACAGGGCTTCGCTGCCATGGGCTGGACCTACAGCCCAGGAACCCGTTGTGGTAGACTCCCAGTTGTTGCGTTTTCCCGGAAGTACGTTGTGAAAGCTCGGTCTTGCAGTAACTGACGCCTGTTCGGTATGCATGTTCGGGTAACGCGTTTTCCTGGATCGTACGTTTTATTCACGGTCACGCGGGAAACGTATCAACAATGTTCTGTTCCATTCTGGGGGGAGTAAAGCGCTAAAGTAGCGGGGAATGGTTCAGAAATGAAGTGGGCTGTCTGCCAAGCCGCCTAAAATGGTCGCCAGGGCGAGCGGTGCTTTACGGAGCTGATTTACAGCGCAAATGGCGAATGTCTTACATGAAGCTTTGCTGCTGACCGCCCACTGACCTCGAGTTTGATCACCGGCCTCGGCGTGTACGCATACTTTTGACCGAGGTCCAGAGAAAGCTCTCGGTGCGCGACATTTGAAGCGCGGTAACTGGCCCTCAGTGGTTTCTAAACTGGCGCTTATAAAATTTCAACGTCGCAAAACGCAAGAATGATTCAGAAGAGCAAACGGAAACTAGACAACAACTTGGTAGGTTGATTGGCAGATAGCAGATGCTTCTTGGCGCGAAAAAAAGATTGAACTTGCAATGCAGAATACACGATGTCTCGAAGCTAGCGTGCCTACAGTCCACACAAACACGGTGTAAGAGTTCTAAATTCTACTGGAGTAGGCTGTGGATGATTAAAGAAAAGACTGACTTCACGCAGAAAAAAAAAGCACTCGGTGAAGAGAAGACAAACTCCCCCTCCCTCACTCTCTCTCTTACGTTGAGAACGCCGCAATTTCCCTCGCGTCGTCCAGCTATCTTTTCAACTTATGCGTAAACAGTCCTCTACACGCGTGACCTGAGGCCCAAACGCAATTCCAAGGTGGCCCAGGGTCCATACCTTGAAAGTAGCATTCAAATGAAACTAAACGATAGCGTCTGAGCGGCAAGAAAACGTGGCCAGCACTATTAGTTTGTTGCAGGAGATGACCACAACCCGGAGGACTGTTTTGCACGTGAGGGACGTTTACACCAAGGGGTGTCATTTCCTTCACAGACTGGAGTCATGAGAGTCGCTGTCTGACTTCCTTTGGTGGCGTTAGCAAGCTGGCAGCAGTGCGACGACGCCCGCATTAAGCATGCAGGCTTAGCGCTAATCTGCTTTCCCACTGACGGCGTATACGGTGACCGTGTTCGGCTCAGGTGAGACCCGCCGTCTAGCGTTCGTTCTGTCTCTACGGGAGTTTCCCGGCCGCCCGTTTAGATAAACCAGCAAGTGGTGGCCGCGAGCATTGAAAGCCCGCGCCTTTATAATGCTGAAAAAAACACATGCTTATTAACTCTGAAGCGTTTCTTACAATGGGTGACACGGGGCAACGAGCAACATGGCCGCTGTAAGTGGTCTCAGAATGTCTTCAACTAATAAATACAGTGATCTGAGTTATATCATGAATCTTGCATACGTATGAGGTCGCCCGAGGAAGTAAGCTTTATTTTTAAGCTGACCACCAGCGAAGCACAAAGTACACAACGTATACTGTCATTAAGCCGCGCAAACGTATCCGAGCGTGGGCTCGCAAGCAAGCAATAGGCCTCAAGGTGGACTTCTGGGCTAGTTGATACTACATGATTGACGCGTAAAGCGTAAAAAATACACGAAGAACGAAGGGAGACAGCAGAGACAAGCGCTTGTCGCTGTTGTCTCCCTTCGTTCTTCGCGTAATCTTTGCGCTTTACTCGTCAGTCAGGCCTTAAGGGTCATCCAAGAGTACTTACATTATAACAAGCAATGCGAAGTTAATAGAATCACGTTTATGAGAAAGAAGAAGCATTCACGGGGTGGGGGGTTGAGATTGCATTAAAGCGCAGTGGCGCGTACTTTTAATTCAAAAGGAAAGGAATAACTTGGGGGTAAGCAGAAAATGCTACAGAATGAAAACAAGAGAAGGAGGGGACAAAACACATCGAAAAAAGCAGCTATTGTGCAGTTTTATTTATTGTAATGCTTAACGCTCCGAAGCTACACCCGGGCTTTGAGGCGCGCCTTAGCGGAGAGCTCCGGATTAGTTTTTGACCGCCTGGGGATCTTTAACGTGCGCGAAATCTCGACACATCGACGTTTTCGCTTTTCGCCTCCACCAGAAACACTTGTGCAGTAACTTTTCGTTTTATTCTAGTGTGGTCCTCATACCTGGCTTGATTTCAGCAAACAAGTCAGTTGAGTTTCTTTTTAGGCCTACACATAGAGTTTCATACAATAAAAATCATGCCCCCCTCCGTCTAACGACGACGATGGTTGAACGTGAAGTTCTCTCGTGAGGGTTTCCTTTGTTGTCGTCCGAGCTTCGACTTTGTGCGGCAGGCGGTTTTGATTTTCACTCGTTGAGCTTTGGCTTTGACTCGCACGCAGTTTGGACTTCTGACGCAGCGGCTTTGACTTTGGCCCGGGGCCATTTGATTTCGCGCGAGGAAAGCGTCGCGTTCAACCGTCGTCGTCGTCGTCGTCGTCGTCGTCGTCGTTATTAGACGGAGGGAGGATGCACAATTTTTCCGTCTAATTTTGCACGTCCATGCAACCCTCTCCAAATCCAAACTGCTTCGACATTGTTGAATTGACGCAATCGGATAGACGCCGACTCCTCAACACATAAGACCCAGGTTAGGTTTAGACCACAGGAAGCGTTTTTTTTTTCTTCCCCTTCACCCACGATAATCCTCATCGTCAGGGAAAGTTGGTTTTCCTGCACTTCGTTTTGGAGGCAAAATACGCCATCAGTGAGACATGAAGAGCTTCCCTTTATTATGAAACTCTGTGGGCCTACCACGTCTTCAGCATTGCATTTGTCTTCAGTGCGGCTCCCATCGTGTGCTTGATATACCAACTGGCCCAAGTTTTGAGTCTGTCTGTCTGTCTGTCTGTCTGTCTGTCTGTCTGTCTGTCTGTCTGTCTGCCTGTCTGTCTGTCTGTCTGTCTGTCGGTGCGTGCGCGCGCGCGTGTGTGCGTCACTAGCGTAAGCGATGGCGTACCCTCCACCATGTCCAGGAAGCTCTGAAGACGCATTGGCAACTTGTTGACTCCGCTTTCCGCGTGACGCCGATTAGCTGTCCATAGTATATAGAAGGCGAACCGCTGTTTTTCGTCAACTGTCTTCCACGTTCAACAATTTACTCGGGCTTCACTCACTCGGGCGTTCACAAAACGTTCCGGAGTCCCCCGACAATGCACCCCTGGAGTGCCGCAGACAGACAAAGAACAAAATCCCGTCCTTGAGACACAGCGGATGACAGAACACGCAATATCACGTGGAGCGGATGATCGCCGCCTAGAGGAAGAGTCGCACGCTGCAGCAGAATATGACCTTCATATGGTCGCGCGGTGGATTCGCTTCTCTTTTTAATCGCCGTCCTTCCGCGTATACCAAAATGTACGCTCCTCCGCCGGCGTCCTTGCACGGCGTTAATTGCCGGCGTGGGAGTCCCTAAACCAAGCTTGCCCTAAACGCGGCAGTTTGGCATTGTTTTAGCCGACCGCCAGCGTGTAGCCCGACGCGAATGTATCCACTCCAATCAGATAAAGGAATTGTCGGCGCCTGAATGGGAAGCAGCCAGCGACAGTATGGAGGCAAGCACGTAGAGACAGTTTGTTTCTGCATGATAATGAGGCCACGCCTGCGTTTGAATGGGGAACGCCAGAGGCGGATAGTTGAGCAAGTTCGTAACAGCATAAACTGGAGTAGCGGCGCCAATGGAGGGTGGTTTTAATGAGAATGAACTTGCACGCGAACACGCTCCCAAACGTTTGTAAAAAATCCCTCCATGTCGGATGTGAAGCATCTATTGTATTCTTCAAGTAAGCAGCGCTCGCCTTCTGGTAAAGTTAACCTGCCACTCTTGAAATCAAGAGAGTCTGCATGGTGTGGCTGTCTCTGTGCTTCATTTTCGCGAGCTTTTCGTTCACCTTTGCTCGTAAGGATCACATGGAAAGGAGGGAATGTGGATAGATTAAGTGAAGTAGAAAACTTTTTTTTTTTACCAATAAAGTCGCTGTGCCGCTTGGAAACAAGATTACGCTGCTTAAAGGCTGCTAACTTGAATCTCCGCTCAATGCTTTTGGTTTGGCATGGGAGAGTGGCTCGAATATAAATGAGAAAGAACACGAAGGGGCATGCACGTTTGCCAGCTCAGACGTTTTTTCCCCCCAAGTCCAACGCGAAACGAGCATCGTTTGCAAGCTACGCGTAGTAATACTTTACATGTCCAACATGATCTCAATAGGCTACTTGATTGGCGTCAAACTTGGGGAATGCAGGTAAACCTGCAAACATCTGTGTACATGGGCTTCACGAGAAAGGAAACACCTCATGTTTATTTTTACACTAATAATGGTACACCTCTTAACCAAACATTTGAGCACAAATATCTGGGTGTGTATCTTACCTCGGACCTGTCTTGGCGCCATCATGGAAATTATGTGTTTGCGAAAGCTTGTCGTGTTTTGGGCTTCCTACGTCGTAAACGTTTCCCAGTGAAGATTACAAAGAGTTGCTGTACAAGACCAATGTTCGTCCCATACTCGAGTTTGCTTCTATACCGTATGGGATCCACGTATAAAATCTGATATCGAGAAAGAGTGCAAAACTTGGCTACTCGCTTTGTTCTCGGACTGCTCAATTAAATTCAGTGTGTCCACTGCTAAGCGCAGCCTAGGGTGATATTCACTTCAGCATCGTAGGAAAGTACTCAGAGAGAGATAGATAAAACTTTATTTGTCATCTTTGCTGTGAGCGTATCCACCCGAGAGGGAGGTTCCGGGTGGGCGCTGAAAAGTACTCACACTAATTTTTTTAAAATATATTTCATAACAAAACAGGGATAGACAGAAGTTGTTATTTAATGAATCCAGACTATGTTTCGCTAAGGACAGATCACTCCTGCATAATAAAAGAAATACATTGTTGAACTGCATTGTTGAAACATGCTTTTTTCCCTAAAACTATTAGCGAATGGAATAAGTTACCCAATGATGTACCAATTACGTATAATGAATATTCTCATGTGCAATGTGTCTTCATTGAGCATGCCGGGTTTCGGCTTGTCATTATATTTTAAATTAATTTCTGTTTGACTGTATTTTGTACGAATTTCTACTTCCCCCCCCCCCCCCCCTGTAATGCCTTGAAAAGGCGCTGTGGGTACTATGATATATAAATGGAAGTATTTCTTACGGCCAAGTATGATACAATTTATTTCATTGTAAGTGCATTGTTCAGTGACATGTAAACGCTTACCCAAGGTGCAATGTGGTGAAAGGCAATTCGAGCTTACACAGCTTTATGGAATTTTGCGAAGTTAAAGGTTATGCTTAACCGACAACCTTGATGCGTGCACGCATGTTGGCGCATTAGAACGAACGATGACTCTGTTCCGCATAAGCAGATACCTCTCTGCAAACAGGGAGAAACGAGAAATGAATGCAGTTATAAAAGTGCGATTAACGACACTTGTGATGTTCCCACAGCTTGCTCTGGATGTGGATTCATAGTATAACGGCCGAGCACGATGTAGGTTGTTTTAGCACATTTGCATCGGGCACGGTTCGCTGCAATCCGCTCTAAATTAAGCTTTGCAATAGCGGCACCAAAATTATACCATAATTATTACGGGACAAAACCGAAAAAAAAACCAAACAGTTTTATATGACTGACTCCTTGATAGCGCATCTATGGTACGCCTTTTGCTGCAGCAGCCGTAATAGTGCTGTCATCTGGAGCACTGGGTTGTCTTGTGCTTCTCCGCACCCAGACTAAAATCACAACAGGAATACCGCAAAAACCTAACAAGAATTCCCATCGTACGACAAAAAAAAAAAGTTCGAATGGAAACCACCTTCTCATTCGTCCCTTTCCTTTTTAATCCCATCACGGGCAAAATAAAAGTTTCTACTACTACTACTCGTTGTGACAACAGAAGTCCTGTTGTTACAACAAAGCCATCTGTTGTTACGACACGCATTTCTGTCGTAACGGCAAAGTCAATTTTCTCAACGACAAACATTCCTGTAGTCAGAACTGCCATTTACGCTACTCTTCACAATAGGCACTAACATTCAAGCCATGTGCGACTGCTGATGGTGCATCAGGATCACGACAAGACAGGGATTCGGCACGACGGAACATCAAAATCAGGACAGGAATACGACACACGACAGAACATCAGAATCACGACATGACAAGAACACGACAAGACGATAGTACGACACGCGAAAATAAGACAAACTACAGAAATTTTCCTTGTCGTGATTTTTGATCGGCATCCATTTATTGATAAAATTGCTCAGCGCATTTGCCGTCACCTGTACGGAACAGAGGCGAAGCTAAATTGTTGTTTGGAAAGAAATGCACCGCATGCGTCAGGCTGCTTTGTTGAAAGCCATGGAACGCCGAAGCGGTAACGTTGAACACCGATAACGCGGTGCTTGGAAAAATGCAAGAGCTGTTAGCCTGCACCTGTTACCGTGCATACTCGAGAAACGAGTTCAAAGCGTCTCTGAATGGTTTCGTGTCAGAGTTGTCAGAGTGGTGTCCTTTGTTCTGTCGACAGGAATGTGGACGCTCGTGTTTCGAGTAACGCCGTATACGTAAAAGGAATTGGGCAGTCGGCCTCTTGCTGCATTGTTTCGTGCAAGACGTGTGGCGATGACCGTTGGTCTGAGTGTTGCTACGGAAACGAAATTACATGTCTCGGGAGAAGTCCAGCTTCCACCGCAGTTTCTGCGAAGGATTACGTTTCCCTCTTGGGGGAAGTCAGAAGCGAGTCACCAGAAAAAAAAGCACTAGGAGCCGTCTCCTCGTGCTATCAATATGCGATTGCTACTGACAGCGATATCAATACTACAACGCCAACGGTAAATTGGGACAAGCCGCTGCTGTATAAGCGCAACTTAGGTGTCACCTTAATGCTTAAGTGCGATTGCTACTGACAGCGATATCAATACTACAACGCCAACGATAAATTGGGACAAGCCGCTGCTGTATAAGCGCAACTTAGGTGTCACCTTAATGCTTAAGTGCTACTTAAGATAACAATGCTATCGACAATGCTATCGGTCAGACATCTAATTCATACTCGTGACGGAGAATATCAATTGCTGGGGTATGGAAAACAATGCATCATGCGTGTGGCGCTCATAATACTTTTTTTTTTGCTTTCACAGCTATAGTCAAGTTATTCTTGATTATTATCGCCAAAATGAGGGTGGAGTTGATTATTGTTATTTTATAGAAGGGCGACTCAAGGGCCCGGTATGGTTGATGAAAGCGGATAAAGGAAGTGGTGACTCCTACATTCTCTTGTTCATCTCCGCGGTATTTGTAAAACTCCATAGGGATATTAAAGTCTTTTTTGGAGGGGTCTGCCTGGCCAGGAGTAGGTGATGCGCACTGCTGGAGTGTCTTACGTTTGACGAAGGAGGTAGATGTAGAAATAAACTACGGACTTCCAGAGGAATGAAAGCAATGGGCCATGGTGGCTTCACATACATGATTTATTACTCGCAAAGGTGGTATGAGACACAAAAGAAAAATAATGCGGTAAGATTGAGAATGACGCATATACAAATGCAAGCACACACAGGGGGAGATAGGAGAGAGAAAAATATAGAGAGAATCTCATACTGATGTTTCCCAAAGAACTTGTTTCCGTCATGTGGTCTGCGGCTACGTCTTCAGTAGCCCATGTAGCTTGTCGTGGGCAAGATCCAGGACCAAACAGCCATAAGTTCAAGTCCCGTATCATGCGGTCTACTTCGGGGAACTTGCATTGGCATATTGGCATACTGCACGTCTTCCCGTGCGTCGCAAGGCAAAGTGGTGAATGGGTATACGTTAGGAGTTAGCCGTTTTAATATGGGGTAAGGCAAACTGTAGACAAGCTTTTCTGCCGTGGCCTGCTTTACAGTAGCGGGAAAAAAAAAAAGGGAATGCAAAGGAAACGCCGTTTCAAACCAAGGTACCGTGTATACGTAGCTTACATTGAAAGAGAGCTTGATACATCTATCACAAAGTGTGGTTCAGTGTCCTAGCGGGTATATGCGTTCGCTGAAATGCAATGTTGAATTAATATGCAGTGTATTTAGCCTCTGGGAATTGACGTTTAAAGCGCCCCAGTTATACTAACAGCGTTTCCACAAACCAGAATTTTAAAAAAATATATTCCGATATGGAGATGTCACAAACAACTCATTTGCCTCACATATTTGACTAGCGTGGTGTGCCGGATGTACACCATGAGGCCCGCATCTACATCCACGGCTTGAGCGGAAGCGGCGGAGGCGATATGCGTACGGGTGGTGATTGAACCTGAAGCCGGATAAGTCTGAGCGTTCGAGTAGGCAGAAGATGCTAACAGAGCCGTTGGCTGGCGCTGTCCTCTTACGGGAAGAAATACAAGGGGTTGAGACAAGCTCATAGTGAAGATCTGCCTTTGCCATAAGCCCGTATGCATTATTATGATTAGATTATTATGGTTGGGGTGTCACGTCGGCTGTTTGTTTCATTGCGTATACCTCGGGCTACCCTTTTAGAACATAGATGTTAGGGGAGGCTCTCGGGGGTGAGGTATTGATCGTTTGCGATTGACAATGAGTAATCCCAACACGGTCCGCTATATATAGCTGTTAGGACTAAGATGGTTGTCTTTTTTGCGGGCACCGAGCATTTTGGCAACGATGTCGACCGTGTCACCAACTTTTGTTGCATTCTCACCCGTGAACACAGTATGCTCCAACTTGTTGTGTAAACAGTCCCGATTGAATGCCGCTGTACACACACCATTCGCTGTATATGCAACGGCGACGTAAGATAACAAAACAAACAAGCTTAAGCGGTCGAAGTTTTATTCTGCCGAGTACGACCGGTGCCAATGCATCCTTGCCAGCGAGAGAAGCCGATGTTCTAAACCTTACGTATATGCCTCTCATGTTTAAGTGGAACCAATGATTCTTCCGCATTGCACACTGCTACGAGTTCAAACGGCACTGGCCTGGCTCCAAGCGCATCTGTCGCCACAGAAGTGCCCTATTGTCAACGCCCGGTACAGTGCGAACGGTCTTGGCAGGGGCGTCGCACGTGGCAAGGCCGCAGCATAGCATGGGGGGGCATCAGCATTGTTTTCACCGATGCCTCGGCGCGGGCTCGCTACTGCTACGCGACAAGATCGCGTGATTTTTTACGAAGTAGCACCTCAGGGCGGGCATACACGTGCAAGCACAAACGTTCTCAAGGGTCTAAACACCTCGTCACATAGTCCTTTTATCATTTCGAGCGTGTAGCTTTTCAAGCTTTGAATTCCTTTTCGAAAGCCTCCTTTTAAAGCTTTGTGCTCAAGTACATCCTTGCGAGCAGTCCATGCGTGCACTTTTACAATACGGAACTAAAAAAAAATGCACAGTTATTTAGGTAAAACGAACACCCGGATTTCTCCTGCTTTCACCCTACTAGATTACAGTTTAATAACGCCCTCAAACACACTCCACACCCCGGATATATGCACACCACGAGTCAGCGCTGAAAGTCAAACACATTCACGGCCGTCGAGAACGCTGGGAATTTAGTGGTGCGCATTTACGAGCGTTCGACCATCGTGGGCCCACAACGCCACGCGTGGTCGCCCATTCGCCTCGCTCACACCCAAAAGGATGCAACCGGCCTGAACCCGCCTTTCACCTCACCTTCGTCGAGTAACCGCCGATGGCTGCATGCGATGCTGCTGCTCTTTAGCCGCCGGCAATATAGGCAAACCCACTGTGCGTTAACACGCAAATCACTCCAGAAACACCCTTCAAATAGATCTGGGCTTTGAAGCTGTTCGCTGTAAGAGGTGAATGATCCTATTGGGAATCGAACCTACAGGAAACTGAAAATCGAGCTCCTCAGGGGTATTTTCCAATGTAATATAGTTCGATCGGAAAATAGTAGTTCCTCACCGCAGTTCCTCGTCGTGCTGCGGGCAGTCCCTTATCCAGGATGGGCAGTAGTTCTTCATCGTGCTTTGCGCAGTCGACGGCTTCCTCGAGGAAAAAGCATAAATGTTGCTTGTTTGTGTATGACCGTTAGATAAATATGTTAACTTCTCAAGACAAACGATCGTCACTGATCACAGTACAAGCCATAGTGCGGAGAAACGCAGCTAACAGCTTCGTTCAATTTTTGGCGAAGAAAAAAGTTGTCGAGTGAGTGAGGGAGTGACAGTGGATGAAATTTCAGAAGCCAAGTCAGAAATGGCAGCCAAGTTGCAGTGGTAATCTCTAGTGTAGAGTCCCGTAGGAATTATTGCATTCCGTGAAATGGCTCTTCAGACACAGCGCGTTATTGTTCATGCGCAACGTTGCAACCGCTTTACTCAAGGCAGGATAGGCGTTTCGCAGTCGCGGACAGGAATTTGTACTTTTACCTGCTCAGTTCTGTTTTATAAACACTCGGCGCTAATGTCGAGCTTTCGTGCACATTTTATACAAACGACTACGGGTAGCGCTTTTAAAACAAACGTGCTTGTGCTATCACAGCGCAACCTAAGCAGCTATACTACGATCTCAACGCAAATTCGCTAGTTGATTGAGCACATGCAACAATGAGGGCAGCTAAAAATAAAGTCCTGATATCTCGACCTCCCCAGAGATGCTTAATTTCTATTCTTGTTGTTAAGGATGATGAGGTGCGGCCCCAACGACCTCAATTGTGTAACGACGCTTTGGGGGTATACGAAGGAGAGAACTGGTTGCTCCCGCTCGATTTTGCCAGCTGCCTTCGATGTGAACCCAATCAGGCCAATAACTGGGGCGCTTATGCATGAACACTCAGGTTGCAAAGCATTTTCAGGTTGAACTTGTGGGGGAGGTATACAGAACAGATGTATTCGGAGCGCGTATTTCAATGCGATGGAGTGTGCAGAGCTGCCACACGGGCAAAGGCGACGTTTTTTTTCTTCAACCTTTTGTGTGCTCTGCTTGGCCATTTACAATGCAAAGATACACCGTCAATATAGCTTTTTTTTCCCCTCTCGCATATACCACAGTCCACGTGTCAACCGGATCGTTTTGTTTATTTTGAAGGAGTGTGCACGATTAGGTTACGTACTATGCTTTATGGCGCGAAAGCGTGGGGTTGTTTATGATTTATTATGCAAAAGGGCCAGCGTTGCTTGCTATTTGAACGAAAATTTAGACAAACACGAATCGCAGGCCACCGGGGAGATTACAAAATTTGTTATTGTCGGGAAATGTCAACACAATTTTAGAATCACAATTACGCGAGGGAGAAAAAAAATATTAACACTCAGCCCTGCTCAAATGGTTGGACAGAAAAGCTTTTAAAATACTAACAAAAACGGTATTACAAAATGAGTGACGAGTTCTCTTTTAATTGCAAGTCAACTAAACTTTAGTTACGAAAACATTGACCTGGGAACAGTTCCAAATAGCGCAAGACGCTAAGCGCGATTGTTTGTAATTTGCGATGCAGCACTCCTCTGAATCAGTTAGCTTAGTGAGTCCTGAAAAGACTACAGTGTCATCCTGGCAAACAAATATGCGGCTGTCACAAAGTCGCGGCGACTTCGTGATGCGGCTTAGGAGCGGCGGCTTCCCGTTAATACAGCGAAGCTGTAAATGACTCACTCCTGGGGATTTCTTCGGGTTGTTAGTGGCGAGTTCCGATACCTCGTTCCCCGCGTGGGCGCCACCAACCGAGACGGCGAACGCAGTCGCGCGAGGATTAGCTGGCCGCGCGGCAGCAGTGGAACCGTCTGCAGAGTGGTGGACCGAGACGAAGGACAAGTACGATACCTTTCAGTGTATCACGAAATCTATACCTATAAAAAGAAGTGCCCGGCTGACTGACTGACTGACTCATCAACGCCCAGCCAAAACTGTTAGACCTAGAGACTTGAAATTTCACGAGTTTATTTGCGTCATTGAATAGGTGCTCACTAAGGCGGGTTTTTCAGAAATTGCCCTCCTAACCGAAGAAAAGCGCGGAATTGTAGTTTCGCGAATTCGTGCTTTTCTCGGTGACCCATTCACATATCGAAGCGCTTTTTGCTGATATAAGCAGCCTTTAAGAATTCCTAAAAAGTAGTTTTTGGATTTCGCCCTAATCTACACCAGCGAGGTGATTCCGCATTCCGGAACTAAAACGGTGTTTCTTAAGATTCTAAAATAAATCTTTCACCGATTCAGTAATCCAACTGATTTTTGCTAGAATATGTTACTCATACAAATGCACAGAACCGTTTTTAAGGATTTCGCTCTGCGACGCCGCTAAAAGGGTCCAATTGTTTTTTACAAATGACACGGCTGATGAGCCAAAAAGGCCTAACAGGTTATGTACACGTCTAGCCAAACTGCTCTTTCAAACGGCTACAGATTGCAAGGGCACATTCTGATTACGGTGTTGGAGGTCAATATTTCTTTATATTTTAAAAATTCCACCATGGAGAGAGTGAAAAGCGGTAAAATAGTTTTTCATCTATTAATTTTTTTACCGCCCGCCATTTGAGATATCGAACTGATTTTCGTTGGGATAGGCAACTTACTTACGTATCTCAACACTGTTATGCAAGATTTTTAATGACACCCTCCCAATAGAGGCAAGCGGGATTTCGGGAAAACACTGTGTTTTTACACTTTCGTAAATAACCACCCAGCCAGTGGATATCTCCCATTCGTTTTTTCTTGAAAACGCTTCCCATTTAATTGCCCAAAAACCATTTTCAGGATTTTGTCCTAACATGCGGATAAGAAGGCCAGCGAGATTTTTTAATCTGCATTCTTTTGGACGTAAAATTCAGTTGAGTTTTCCCGCGTTCACTTAACGGTCGCCATCTGTTGACACCTTCGGCAACTACGCGACTCCCGTAGGAGCAGGTGTCATATATCATCTCCTGCCGAATTCAAGTTGTGTCTGCAACCTGGCACTCTTCCTCATATCATATTAAGAGTGCAAGCAAACCAAGCTCCTTCTTCCATCCACTTTTCCAAACTTTAAGCTGTGGGAGAACCTGGTGACTAACAGCGATCTGGATGTCCAGACAATACTACCTCCAGAGCGAAGGCTGCCCACTCATCACATGGCTTTCTGAAATTGGGAACCACTCCCACTTCGCCGGCTCAATAAAACCTTTTTCACTCACTGAATCATTCGCTCAAACGCGCCATCTTGGTGCAATTTGTTTAGCGAGAGTTGGAGAAAAACACGAGTACCAGCCGTTTCACATTACCACGACGCGCTGCAGTAGGAGCCTATGAACTGACAGCAGGCAGGCGCTCCCGAGTGTGTACCGCTTCCCAATGAAGTAGCCTAATATGGCGACTAATATATACCAATTGCTGTCCCTAATATAATGGCCCACCCTGGCACCGCCGGGTACATACCGCTGGTATTATATAAACAGCTGGAGGGTGCTGGCACCGCCGCACCCCGAGCTAACCAGGGAGGCAGCGTCCACGTTCAAGCAGCTGCAGACGAATTCACTGACGACCCCGGTGGTCGTCATGAAACACATACAGCCAGAACCAGGGTGTCGGAACGAAACGAAAACCAGAAACAAAAAAACGAAAAAAAACGGAATTTCTGGCCGTAACGAAAACGAAAACGTAACGATATTTATTACTTCGTTCAGGAGCGACACCGAAAAAATTTCGTTTTGGTTTGAGTGGCAATTTCATGTATTTCAGGGTTCATTCAATTTCTATTCAGCTAAATGGGAAATTGCCGCCGATTGCTGGCATGAAATCGTCTTTCGTCTCTATGGCACCCACTCTCCTTCAGAAGGCTTGCTTGCCTGCTTGCATACTCTCTCCGAGGTCCACGCGTGATTTCCACGGGCATCTGGCTTCGATGCAGACGTCGCGTCCTTATTTATTTATTTATTTATTTATTTATTTAGTTAGTTAGTTAGTTAGTTAGTTAGTTATTTATTTATTTAGTTAGTTAGTTTTAAAAAATACCCACAGTAGCCCTACGGCATTGTTTAGGGGGTGTAATACATAAAGAAACGCGAATATTCTAAAACACGACATAAGAACAAGGAGCAAAGCGTACAACGTTTTGCCTGAACACCAGCATACACCACTAGCAGCGCAAAAAGCGGATTACAGCCGCACACTCAATGCAAACAGCTACAAGTCATGTTGCACTTGTAAGCAAGTGCTGCCAGAGCGCAGCGGAAAATATTGTCGGACAGGGCACTCCTATCTATTGTAGTATTTTAGAAAAATACGCTTGCAATGCGGAAGTGAGCAAGATTTATTCACCAATTTTCGTGCTGTTATCCCTTCGTTCAGATATATCGGGTGGAAGGGGGGGGGTGGGGCTTTGCTGAAGGTACTGATGTTAATTCATATTGCTACATGCTCGCACACTATCTCTTTTAAGGTTAAAAACAGGAGTTTTTCAGGGTTCCGTGAGACAGACCGTTTTAAACTTTTAACAGTAAGATCACAACTATACGTGTTTTTCAAAAAAATATAGTTTTCAACAAAATTATTAAGCGTCACTTCATCTTCTTAACGTAATTTCACAATTCTCAATCCTTTTTAACAAATTCATAAATATTGTCACGAAGCCAAGGACGACGCAGTTGTCTTGAAGGAGAAACAAGTTTATTGGAGCGAACTTGTGCTCCCCTAACAACTCAAAAGAATATAGAGGCGGCGAAGCAGCGGTCAACAAAGTGACTTGCGTCGGCGAGCGTCGCAGAATCGAATGCCCCGGCGTCTGCTCTGCCGGCTTTTTATCTTTCGGCGCGCATGGTTCTCGAACCGTCGATTCGCATCGAGAACATTCTAGATCCAAGAAGATTATTCCGGGCTGTTCACGTTAGATCGGGATGCTCTCCCTATCAGAACAGATAACACATGCGGCACAGAAAGAAAGAATGGAACACGCGCTTCCCTTGGCACAGAGATAACACAGACCGGCGCAGCCGGGCGGTAAAAGCAAAACACAAATAAACAAACCTAATGCATGGTTCGCGGCAATATAATTTTTTCTCGCGCAAACACGAACCGTTATGAACCGTTACGAACCATAATTTTTTCGATCCGGAACTGAAGCGAAACGGAACGTTTATTTATGGAACGAAAAAGAAACCGGAACGAAGAACATTTCGTTCCGACACCCTGGCCAGAACTCTATGCATACGACACGTGCGTGTTGTGTGAGAATGCTAGGGCCACGACCGCCCACTTGCTGTGGTACTGCGAAGTGCGACTGAACGAGACGACAACCAGGACAGACTTCGTGGATCCGAGAAGCAGTGCGCAGTTATGACAAGGACACTCAACTATCAGCCGTCCAGCAGGTCCTGGCCGCCCTCGAAAAACAGCACCGGAGCGAAAGCTGCGGGGCGGCGCCCTCCCTTGCGGTGCAGCGGCGTCCAACCCCGTAGGAAGTAGCGGAGGGGTGGTCCGAGTAGGGGTGGCGTCGGGATCGACGATTGGCTGCGTCCGGGCGCAGTGTACACACTGTGTCTGTTGCAGGCATTCGACAAAGTCTTTATTCCATTTCGGATTGTTATCCGTCGCCAGAATATGATTTGAGGCAAAGCCAACTTTCTTGCGGGTGCTCTGACTTCTCAATGTAATTAGACATCCTGAAAAAAAAAAATACAAATAAAAAGGAAGCCATAGCGAAATTGTCCGCCAAGGCAGCTCCATCATTACGCTCCAGTTTCATTTACTTTTAATAATTAGTTACTTCATGGTGGAGTTGCAACGATTGGAATTCTCGTCTGCTGTGAATACATGGGTTTCTGCGGGAGGAGTGCGGCTACAGAAAACGGATGTAACTCGTATTTTATCAAAGCTATCCCGAAACAAACTATACGATGCTGGACTGCTCAAACGACTACACAATCTTGGGAAGTTTTATTTCAGCAGTTCTCAAGAATAACTATCAGCCACAGTTTTAACGCAAATAACATGAAGCTGCTGCTCCTAAGCCATTTCAGCGGCCTTACAAAACAATAGGGGAATGCACAGTCCCATGTTTGCCTGCAAGGATAAAACCAAGTTTCATTGAACTTCAGAGGTATGCTAAAGCACAAATGAGAAACAATCGTCTTTTGTTTCTTGCAATCGTTAGGTCAATATGCTTCTAAAGAAAATATTTTCAAATTAGAATTCAAAACTGAGTTGTCATTCATTTTACAAGAACATTTCAGAGGTATTCTAATCACTTCGCTGTCCAGTCGGCAGGGCTCAGGGTCAGTCATGTTGTTTGGGTTAGGACCGTGACTTACAGTTGTTTATGATATTTTTTTATCATGGTGTTTAACGCGCCGACGCTTCAGAGGCGATGAAGCGCGCCGTAGTTGAGGGTTCCGGATTAATTTTGGCCACCTGGGGGTCTTTAACGTGCTCCGAAATCTCGTACACACGGGCGTTTTCGCTTTTCGCCTCCATCAGAAAAGCGGCCGCCTCGGCCGGGAATCGAATCCGTGTCCTTGTGCTCAGCAGCACAACGCCTTATCCACTGAGCCACCGTGGTGGGTAGTTATTTATGATACCTTCTGGATTCAAGCTGCTCAACGTTATGTATTCGTTTGAGGAGTCCAAAGTCATATCATTTGTTTCGCGACAGTTATGGTAAAACACTAGTTACAGCAGTTTTCGGCAACCACACTTATTCGGTAGAGGCGCATGTTTTGACAGCAGACAAGAATTGCGAGTTGTTTATACAACTTAACAAGGAACTAAATAACTATGACAAGTAAATAAAACTCAGAGTAATCTTAGCAGTTAGTATGATTTTTTTTTTTAAGATACCTACCTGCATTAGTTTGAGGGCTACAGAGCATTCGAGAGAAAGTTGCCTTTGTCGCGAAGTGTATTCTGCTGACGGACCACGATACGAATAAATTCCGAAGAGTGAAATTCCATATTTTTTAAGGGTAAAACTAGAAAAAAGTTGTATCTGGAAGTGCCACGGCATGAAAGGGCCAATGAATTTTCATCAACGGAACTCCTTTATTTTCATACTGTACAACCATGCCGCATCCGATTTATGCCCACAGATGTATAGCTCCAAAAGCCTTGCGCAACCGTGCACTTTGACCCCTTCCGACAACTTCTGCACATGCCGAATCGGCTCGCCAGCTCGCGGCGTCGTGCAAACCGTCGAGAAAAACTTGAGATGCAGTGGTTTCTTGGAGTACAGCGTATTTGCTTAATTGACACACGACACACGTGAAAAGGCGCCGACTCAAAGCTGAGTCCGCGTCTTCACTTCCACGCCGTATGTCATATTTACGCTGTGCTTCAAAACGTCGAAATTACAACTAGCCCATTAGTATATATGTACTACCCGCTACTTCGATGCGCCGCGCGTACTCGGTGTACAGCAAGTGCCGTGTACACGGAACTGAGCCGCAGCGTATACACAGAGGCAGGAGTCAACAGACCATTACATCTTGCTTGAACGTGTTTGCTTTTGTCTCGCTAAGCCACCAGAATGGGAAATGTTAAGCAAAGTATAACCTTCGAACGGATTCAAGGCCCGAAGCCTGACTCATCGCGAAGAATCCCATTACTTAGATAGGCCCATCTCAGTAGCGGAGGATAAAAGAAATATAAACGCCGGTGTTAGGAGCCTCATCAAAAAACGACAGCAACATAGAGTAGGCACTGGTAATTATAATTTTGTTCTTTTTTCTATCAATAACCCGCCCTTTTAACAGCGGAGCTGTTGTCCGTCGAGCCTTGTCGTCCGTCTGCTGAAGGTAGTGCGTCACGCAAGATTAGGAGCAGGTTTCCAGAGCCGCCGGCGGCCTCTGTCGGTGGGTCTGGGAACAACCCGTCCGGTAGCCCCCAGACCCATCGATAGAGGGCGCAGTGGTCTCGCAACGGCAGGTTCCTCTCCCTCTGGCTCGGGGAGGGAGAGGAACCTTCCACCGTTGACGTTTAGCGGCCGATTACTCTGCGTGAACCGTAGAATTCCCGCGGATACGGTGTCGCCGTTCTCGGGCGAGCGGTCGTTGACGTTCGAGCCGACACAAGAAAATTCCATCTCCGTTGTTTCAGCAGACTTCCAATTGTTTGGAACTGTGTTCACTTTTTATTTCACCCAGAACTAATTGATTTACAAACTCTTTTAGCCTGACGGATTACGCACCCTTAGTCCAGGACACGTGGTCCAAGACACGGAGCAAGAAAAGATAGCTTGTACAGACAATCAATGTAGCAGCCATGTTGGTGCACCGAGTACGCAATGAAAGGCCGAGAACAAAGCTGTTGCCGTAATCTCGAGCAACACTGAGACAGCTGACACCAGAGCACCAGAAAGGCCGGTAGCGACGTCATGTGCAAATCACGCATTGTTTGTTGCTCCGTGGTCTACGATGCTTTCGCGGTTGTGGCCCAGTTCCAGCGCGTGCTGACACGAGCGGCAGGAGTTCGTTGATCTGACAAGGAGTGTACGCCCCGCTTGTCACAAATCGCTTATCTGTGGTCGGCAGTGTTCAATACCGGCCAAGCGGTGGTCCCTAACCCCTTTCCGGAAGGGTTTCGAACATCTTGGCCGCTTATCCGGCTTCCGTAAGTTGTAAGCCGTGCGGTTGACGGGACGGGTAGCCCTTTCAAAACACTTGAAGTTGTGGACTCAGCTGTAGTGCAGGTCATATCAGCCAGCGTGCGAGATATATGCTAACGGCTTCCAGTGATGCGTCCGCTTGTTTAGGTGCGATAGCGAGAGAAGGTTGTATTCAACTGTCGACTCGCCCATATAGCTTGGTGCGAGTCGACAGTCTACCAGTGCGCGCAATAAACAGTAGCGCCCTGAAAACAATGCTTTCAAGATGTTCCATAACGTCTTATTAAAAACGATAGTCTTTCTTGGGCTACTTAAACCCAGAAATTTTGGTCTGTCTGTATGTCTGTCTGTCCGTCTGTCTGTCTGTGACTCGATTCAGCCACCCGGCCAAAGCAAAACAATGGTTGCGCAATAGTCTTATATAGTCAGAGCTGAAAATACCCGTCTATGTCCGGTGTAATGCTCATACTTGTCAACATTGTTGAAGAAGAACAAGACATTACGCAAATATGAGACAACTAATCAATACAGAAGTGATATTTGCAGCGTTCCTTTATAAAAAATCAAACATGCTTGACTTTTGCGAAATTAAATACTTCATAAACTGCAAAAAAAGAATTCACTCCGCCGTCGCCTGCTGTCGCCCGCGCCGCTACAGCTTCTGGCGCCATTTTAAGAAATCAACCGGCAACAGTTACGCAAGGTTCCACTAGATAGGTTTCACGTTCTGCTTGCAACGCACGTGGAGTAGGGAAACGCGGTTCTATAAACGTTGAAGTAGGGCGCCTCGATGAACGCTCGTCTTCACCGTACGGCAGCGTTCGCATCGAGACACCCGGTTTGGAGCAGTGGAACGCGGGAAATTTAAAATGATTTAAGCAAACATTTGGCGTATTTACCTTGGGAGGAGCGCGACGCAAGAGGAACAACATGAGAGGTGAGCGGGAAAACGAAGGGAGGCATTTACTTCGCAAAAGCCGATAAAGACTATCGTCTTTTGACGGCATTTGCAACGAAAGGCGCAGATACGCGGCCAATTTTTTATTGCTACAAACTTCCCGGTACTTAAGAGACGGTTCAAATTAAGTATCGAATTTATTAAACCCCCGGTCCCTTTGCTCTCCTTTAGTTCTGGCACTTTCTTTCGTATCGATACGCAGTTCTGCTCGCTGTCAGAGGCCGACGTCGGTATAGGACTATCAGCTTTAAAGGTAGTATACTCGTAACCTGTTATCCGAGGCACTTCTGTTTTAAGTGCAATGCACTTCTTAAGCGACCCTGAACCTGCGTCCACCGGCGATGTCCGCGCACGTGGAGATGGGCGCCCGCAGCCTGGCCGCTGACATGGCACATACCCACGTGGGGGATTGGCCAGGAATCTCCTCGTCTTCCTTGGCAACGGGGGGAGATGGGCGCGCGCTGCCTGGCCGCTGACATGGCACATACCCACGTGGGGGATTGGCCAAGAATCGGGCGTGAGAAGGGCTAATGCACCTGCTTAAAGGAGTACTGACACGAAATTTCAAAGCTGAGATCCGCTCTAGCAATCAAGTACAACGACAACACAAATAGGTGTCTTTCTTTCTTTGTAGTTGTGTGCGTGTGTGAGATCTCTCTTTCGCGAACATTACCGAACCGCGCAAATTCAACTCGTGCATTCGCACTTTCACATTCTTCCCCTCGGGGAAATGCGGGAAATTTTTTTGACGTGCTCTCTGTGTTCATTCTTGGTCGATTGAACGATGTTGAAACGCGCGATTGCATATAAAGTGTGCCGGAGGCTGTCAAAGGGTAGCAGGAAAAGGGGCATCATGAGAAAGGCTATTGTTAAGAATGCTAAGTTAAGAATGCATCGCTGTTTGGGGTCGCTGTATTTCGCAATTACGCTGAGACAAAAAATTATCTATAGTGCTATGCACTAAACCGTAATTTATAATACTTAACGCGAAGAGCGTACTACTGCCATTGTGAAGGTCCATCGCGGTTTCAGCGTGTGTATTCGGTGCGCAGTGACCGGATTCCCATTTTATCATTCGAAAGGGCCTACTGGCCATTTCGCTGATGCACGCCTCACGTTAGCGCAGCACTATACGGGATCTGCAGGAAGATCTACTGGAGGCTTGAAGCTTTCGATTGTCCGTCTCCACCGCGACAAGGAATCGAGGCCATTGGAGCTGGGAAAGACAAATCCGCCTTTCGCTATTGCCTCGGCCGTCGAACTCGCGCGGTCCTGTTTGATTTGAGATACTGGAACCAGTTTCAGCGGGCCGATTGCGTCGCGAGCAAAGCAGTGTCCGCCCTCTTTGTGACAGCGACGAAACGGTCGCGTTTGCATACAACGAGAAAGCGCGTATGGGGCTTTGCGGTTTTCGATTGCAGCAGCGAAACGCCCTGATTTTACTGGCGCCGTTACTTAGAGGTCAGAGGCGTGCCAGGCATAAGGGGAGGGGGGGGGGAGAAATTTTGTCGTCCCCTTAGGACGGGACTTGCGAATAAATTTCAATAATGGGTGAATAACGAAACTTATGGGTGAATAACGAAACCTTTGTAACGGGGTGGCGTTGCACAGCTACCTTAGTCGTAACGCCACTGTACAATCACCTCGCCAAAAAAGAAAAAAAAAACTGTGCTAGTCTGACTTCTTCGTTCGCATGTCGTCCCAGGGTCTTTCTTCTCTGCGCTTTCCCCACCAGCATTCTAACCTTTTTTTACTAACCTCTACAGCTGTACAATTCACTTTTCCGATAACTAAAGCCAAGGGCTTCCAGAAGCTGGATGTCTTCCTCACTGAGGACTGAACGGATACCTTTGCACTCCGTCCATATATGTCGCATAGTTTCTGGCTCCATGCAGCAACCTGCTCAAAGTTCTTCCTGTACCGCCTCGCGGATAAGTGTTTTTGTCCGCAAGCGACCCGCCCGGGCTTCAAAAAGCGATGCACTGCCTTTGGTATTACCACAGAGCTTTTCCCTCGCGATCTTCAGCTTCCCGATTCTGTAGGTATCTAAGGACATCTTTGCGCCCATCCTCTTTTTCCAGGTGGTTGTCGCTGATTCTTTCACTTCATTTTTTTATTACCTTGGTCGTTTCCCCTGCGCTTCCAGGTTTCATGTACTTTGTCCTGAGCCTTCTGGTTCTTTTTCTCCACCCGCTCCTGCGAGACCACTGCACTCTGTACCGGTGGGTCTGCGAACCAGTTTCTGCGAGGCCGCTTACTTGACTCACGGCCTACAGCAGACTTGCGAAAAGACTCGACGTACAACAGCTCCGTTGTTAAAAGTGGCTGGAAAGTCGCCACAACTTAATTCTTTTGTGATCTAGCTTGACTATCTGAATATTGTGTTAAAATTGACGTCATTGTTATTGGAGAAAATAAATCCTTTGATTGAACAAAACTCAATTTATCGTCACGGTCTCCTTAAACACACTGTGTTAGTACTGTGCCATCTTGCGTCTTCATCAGCCTTCTGCTTTACTGCGGCACTTTTCAGCCGACTTTCGCCGCAGATTGGTCGACTTAAAGTGAGCTGATACATCCCGGAGGTCAGCCCACTCCTAACAATGTGTTCTCCCCGCACGCTCGCGAGAGAAAACAGCTGCTCGTACAACGACCTCTGCAGGTGTAGCCGTCTCAACTCTCCAAGCAGTGCCTATTGCACGCAGAATTAGACCGCGGTTAAGGACTCGGATCCCGAGCTTTGGAAACACTCTGCCTACGATGCTCAAGCAACGATTGTAGTCGCCTCGTGCCCGAGACGGAAGAATAGCGCGGCGCAAGGACGAACAGCAGCCCCGTTAGTCCGCGTGAACATCTGCGAGCGGCAGCAAGACCTCCTAGATGGGTAGGAAGCCCTATGCCCAAGTCTTCGTTTGAAATCCGTCAGCTGCGACAAGTAGTAGCCACTTTAAACAATGTCCCAAAGCTTCAGCTTGTGAGAGCCAAAGTCAAAGTCAAAGTCAAAGGGAGCAACCCCTAGCCGGGGATAGGGCGGTGGCGTCAGTTTTGCGGTCTTTTGCTCGACTATGTGATGGAGCTCGGCGCGATTGTGCGCTCGCACGTCGCGGCACGCGTGCTGCGTGTGGCATGTTGCTTCCATGGACAAGCGGAAGCACGCCGGCCGCGCCGGCTACGATTAGTCCGTCGTGCTTATGCTGTTGCACACTTTATGCGGGATTCAGCCACTCGCACAGGGAGCACGCTCGGGATGGTGGCAATTCCCAAGCAGTTACCAACATTATTACGGTGAAATTTCCTCATCAAACGCGAAAAGTGACCGTCGTCGTCGGTGTCATCGACACGAATGGTATAAGAGTAATAAATAAAAAACTGTGGTTGATTCCTCTGTCATAGGAATCAGTAAAATACGAAAATGAAATGTGCAGCGAAATCTGCGGCTGAGCATGATTTGCGGGTCGACGGCTGTCTTGTGGGTGTGCTTGGCGAGCGACGTCCTGCTGGCGGGTCGCTTCGGCAGAGGTTTACTGGCGTCATTTCCGTGGCGGATAGGACTTCAATGAAATCTTGGTAATCTTGGTGTATCCCGGCATAAAATACTTTCGTGTTAAAATATAAAACCTGAAAACGAACAACCCTAAGTATAACGTACTTTTTGGTACTAAAGCTTGCTTCCCCGCAAGAAGACCCTGGGGCCCTGTGTGCAGGGTCTTCTTGCGGGCTCGCTGGTTTCGTTGAAGTGGCGTCATTTCCGTGACGGATATGATGTCATTGAAATCTTTGTGTATCCGGGAATAAAACCCTTTCGTGTTAAAAAATACATTTGCTCTCGTGGGAAATTTCAATCAGTGTCGTCAGATCAGGTATGCAGGTGCGTTCGCACTGCTCTGACTGGGCACCCTGCCAGAGGAACGAGAGTTAGCCTAATGTGTGCCCCGTGACAGGTGAACGTGACGGAGCGTGAGCTGAGCAGGTGCACGCGGAGGAGAGAGAGAGAGAGAAACACGTTTTATTTCTTGCCACGCTTAGTACGGACGGTGTAGAGGTGCACTGTGAGGCGGCAGTCTGCCTGTCACTGTAATTCGCGACAAAAGACGGAGAAACGAAAACGAAGAAAGATTGATTGGGGTGTTTAACGCACCGACATTCCGCAGGCGATGATGCGCGCCGTAGTGGTGGGTTCCGGATTCATTTCGACCACCTGGGGCTCTTTAACGAGCGCCAAAAGCTCGAACGCACGGGCGTTTTCGCTTTCCGCCTTCTTCAGTAAAGCGGCCGCTGCGGCCGGGAAGAAACCTAAGTGACGCAAACACTAGTAGCAGTAAACAAGTCTTTGATGATAGCTGAGGTTTCGCCTTCATGTTGCTTGAAATAAAAGTTGTTTTGAATTTGAATCTGAAAGCACGTAAGCAGCCTTAAGTTCCCGAGGAATTTTTCGGAACCGCGTTGGTCGGTATACACGCCAGCACAGGAGATCTGTTAACCTAGAAGGCCGAATCCCCTGCTTGCGCACGCTCGATAGATGCACGTGGACGGACAGCTGGCGGCTTGTCGTTGCTAATAATTAAAGATGGGTCTTTGTGGGGCTGCGTAGTCTGGAAGGCGCACAAATTGTGCTCCAGTAGACAAACGCACAGTTTGCAAACAAAGGAGGTGGTACCGGAAAATTCAGGGTGTCTACCAAACTGGAAAACCGGGAAAACTGGGAATTCTCAGGGATTTTTAATAGTCTGGGAAAACTCAGGGAAACCTCATGGAATTTGTCCTTCCATCACGGAAAATTAGCGGTATTCTATAAAGGAAGCGAAATTCACGGTAATGTTGGCTCAAGTAACAGCAAGTCAAAAGTGGACAGCCCTCCGGAGCCGTCTCGCCGCCGTTTGAAGTCCCTGGTTCCAGTGCGAACTCGCTTCATACAGCTTGCAAGTCACCCCCCCCCCCTCCAACCCCCTGTACGCTCGCCTTGTGATCTGGCGTGTTTCCTAGACTCCTGAAAGGCGGAAGAAAAAGTTGCGCGCCGCGATAGCTTGTTGTGGCAGCGCAATGGGCAGGGGCAGTAGTCCTATGCTAGAACACCTGGCATCATCTACTGTGGTTTTTAGTTAGTTGATGCACGTTGCGAATCTCTGAGTTGTGAATCTGGCGTAATAAAAAAACGCATTTCTCTTAATTTCAACTTTAGAAGTTCGCAGCTGTGTTCAAAATAGGTCTTAAGTATTTAATATAGACATTGTACCCCATTTTAAGAGTTACGTTTAACTGCAAGTCGGCACTATATTCCGCTGCGTAGAACGACAGAGCATGTTTCGGCTCCGTAGCTTTCGCTGTGCGCCAAAAGAACTTTACGTGAAGTCACCATAGCGGGGTGTAGTTGAGGTGTTTCTGATTTCTAGCATGAATCCCAAATAAACTGTTCCCGCTCATCCTGCGCAGCGCTTTGGTGCTAGAAGTACGGCGGTGTTTAAGGGCACCTAACGTGACGGTGTTTAAGATGCAGGTGTCCCTCATCCAAACCAAAATAAATTCTTTGAAACAGTAAAATACAGCACTGAGGCATTGAGTGCGAGCTGAGAAAATGGCAGTACGGTTTTACCATTTTTTTATATTTAATTCACTGTGAATTTTACTACCACTCTGTTATGTTTTCTTTTTGTATGAGATAAAAGTTACTGGTTAGCATTCAAACTTTATTATGTCATATTTTATTTTATAAGGTGCTTTTTAGAGGACGGCAGCAACTGGTGAAGTGGTGTCAACCTGTGTTTAAATAAAACAGCGTTCGTTGTAACTCAGGGAATTATTAAGAAAGACTCAGGGAAAAACTGGGAAAACTCAGGGAATTTGAAAATGTCAACTTGTTAGACACCCTGCGGAAAAGATGTCGAGTGCGGGCGTGCCCGGGGATTGAAAATCTGTACACCCTGGTTTGTTTGAGCGGTATTCGTGGACGTATTGAGCCGAGTAAGCATGAAGAGTAAAAAAGGCGCTCGGAGCGGACATTTTTGACTGCTCTTTGTGAACGCAAGTGTTCATTGAAGGCACACGTAAATCTGTTGCAAGACTATACGTGAAGTCATCTGCAAAGGACAGCTGCCTGGCCAATGGCATCGTGGTGGCGATCCCCCCAGAGGCCCTCAGGGTTGCCTAGAGGTTCCCCAGATGCTCTCAACTGCTGATAATAGTTTACTGTAGGGTACTTGGTGGCAACTGCTAAACCGCTTTGCTTGTGCATCCCCAAAACAGCCACCAGGCATTTAACCCGAGCGTAGTCAGGACACAAACGTTCGTGCTGCTCACGTCACTTCGCTCAGGAACCCAAATTTATGTGCATCTATGAGCTTTTAATGTCAAATTAACTCCAATCCTTCACGCATTTTCGCCCGCACATAAATGCTGACTTTGTTCGCTAAAACAAACATCCTTTGGGGAGCAGCCTATAATTTCACTACCCGTCTTCGGTGCGGAGCAAATCACGTTAACGATTACGGCGCCACATCACGGTGACATGTGTTCGATAACAAGGTCGTAAGTAAACTCCACGTTATTCATTAAACAAGGAAGCAACTTTTGCACGTACGGATCGAGAGGGGGTAAGGCAAACCCGGTACTCTGCAGTCCAGCTTACACATGTGGCCGGTGGTCGTACTATCTTCTATCCAGTGTGTTTCCTGGTGCAGCTTCTGGGCACGTGAAAAAAATAGCGCGCTTTTCTGTTTCCCTCGACCGCTCTGTCCCCACAAGTCATAACTCGTTGAATTTTGCTGCCCGTATCTCTGCTTATTCCAGGGGTCTATAGCAACTCTTAAGCTGTCCGGTCTCTTGAGACAGAAAACATCTCCGAAACAACAGCAATGGACCTTTTTCCAGTAGCGTTGCCCTCTTGCGGCGGCCGTCCGAACCGCATTTGGGGGAATATACAAGAACACGCCCCCTTTTTTTCGCCTGCCCTGCGCAGTTGAGGAAGCCATTCCAGGCGCTACGTATAATTTTTGTGGCCGAGAAAATTTTCGATGGCAGCTGTAGCGCCTAGCTGCTGGCCGATTTCAGGGCTAGCTCAGAAAACGGAGAAGCACTTAGCTGGCTCGGCGTTCGCAACTGGTTAATCAAATATGGCGTCGTTTTAAGTGCGAATGCACTTTATAAGCGACCCCAAACCATCCACCGCCGGCGGCGTTGGCGTCCGCAGTGCTCCTCTATATTTGAAAAAGAAACAGCATCCGGCGCCAGGTTTCGATCCGAGGACTTTGCGGCCGCAGCGCGACGCTCTACCGACCAAGCCACGGACGCGACGGTGATATCAGTGTTAGACGCGCCTTATATCTTTAACGCATTCAAACTACGTCGTCAGCGGCGTGCGTTGGCGACTCAGCGGCGTTATAGCGGCTTGATAACTGGGTGGTGTACACGTGATACAACAAACCCGATGGAAGAGATGGAAGAGAAGGCGGCGAGGCGGTGGGCTGCGGGGGCCGAGCGCAAGCGCCGCAAGCGGGCCGACAACCGTGCATTCGCACTTTCACATTCTCCCCCTCGGGGAAATGCGGGGGAATTTTTTGTTTACACTTTGCCCCCCAGCAATGGCGGATCGGTCGCTGGGAGCGAGAGTAGCGCATGTGCAGAGCGTTACTGGAAAAAGGTGCATTAAGCACTCTGGTTGTCGCTCAGTTATTCATTCTTATTCTGTCCTTCTTTCGTGCAGATGTTCGGCGGCGCGTCTTTCGCGCACTTCATCTTCACCGACCAGAAGGACGTGTTCGCTGTGACCTTCTGCTGGGGCATCGGCGTCATGCTGGGCATCCAGACCGGCGCGGGCGTCTCCGGTCAGTATACGTACACCTGCTTTTCCACGGCCACCTAAAAAAAATCCCTCGCACTTCCCCGAGGGGGAGAGTGTGTAAGTGCGAATGCACGGTTGTTGATTGCGCGATTACGGTGGATATCGTGATCTTAGAGTGGAGAGGAGGCGCCCAACACCCGCAGTCACTGAGCGGAGAGAGGAGGAGGAGAGTAGCGCCCGCCGTTACGGCGAGGGCTACACGAGCGCCCTCACGCGTCGGAATGCGGAGCGCCCGCTACGCGAGCGAGAGCTCTCCCGCCCGAAGTGGAGAGGAGGCGCCCAACACCCGCAGTCACTGAGCGGAGAGAGGAGGAGGAGAGTAGCGCGCGCCCATCTCCCCCCGTTGCTAGGGAAGACGAGGAGGAAGACGAGGAGCGCGCGCACCCGCAGCTGTTGCTATGCGGACGACGGCGGCGGACGATTCAGGCTCGCTTAAGAAGTGCATTCGCACTTAAAAGGAGTTACACCTGAGAGGGGGCGCAGCAAGTACCGAAAAAACTGTGGGGGATTCCTCTGTCATAGGAATCAGTAAAACACGAAAGGGAAATGTGCAGTATGACGTATAACGTACACTTCAGTACTAAATGGTTGCTTCCCCGCAATACGACCCTGTGTGCAGGGGTGCACCCTTTACAGGCCACTCGCTTCATTGTACTGGCGTCATTTCCGTGACAGATGTGACGTCAGTCAAATCTTTGTGTGTCCAGGAATAAAACACTTTCGTGTTAAAATTGCAAAGACTTCCAGGTGAACTTTAAGAGAATCCTGTGGTTCGACTTCACGACAGTGCACTCGATTTACCAATCCATGCGATCAACAATCAACTTTCGGCGAATGGCGATGTCGGGCATACGAGTTGACTCAACAGTCCAGTCTGCGCAGTGGCACGGCGCAGATGACATTTTTGAGTCAAATAGTATGCACGGGATTGCCTTGGAGTGTCAGAATTGTCGCATAAACGCGTGAAAGCTCTTCTACGCCCCGGACCCTGAAGTTTACGTCAGTACTATGCACAATTGCATTGTTCCGGTGACATTTTTTTCTAGGGACAACATAAGAAGTCTCTCGTCTGATATTTAAAATATGGTGGACCTTGCGCATTGTGTTAAATACATTTAAATGTTCCGGCGCATCCCAACGAAACGCTACACCAAGCTCCTAAATTCGGCTTTACTTTTTTACACAAATGCATTGGCATGAGGACATTTTTAAATAGAAACTTTCTATGCCTCACCGATTGTACGAGGCACACGGCAAAAAGTTCAGGAAACCAAAATTTACGCAAGCGTCTCATGAAAGGAAACTCTTCCCTTGGTGGGAATCGAACCTGGGTCCCTCACGTTACGAGGCCGACGTCTATCCGATTTCACCATTACGACACGGTCGGAGCAGTTTGGGTTTGGAAATGGATGCATGGATAGGCGAAATTGGGCAGAAAAATCGTGCACCCCTCCGCCTAACGAAGAAGATGGTTGAACACGAAGCTTTCTTCGCGATAAATCCAATAGCGAATAGTCAAAGTCAAATCCGGTGCGATCAAAAGTCCAAACTGCGTCCTAGTCAAAGTCAAAGCTCAGCGAGTCAAAGTCCAAACCCAGACGACAGCCATGCAATCCCTCACAAGAAAGCTTCACGTTCAACAACCGTCGTTCTTAGACGGAGAGGTGCACGATTTTTGTGTGTGAGAGAGAGAGAGAGCTTTTATTGCAGCAGGAAGAGGCTAGGTCAAGTGGGGGAAGCGGGAGGCGAAGGTGGGGTGTTTGTAGATTGGGGCGTCTTGAAAATGGACAGTTCAAATTGAAGCTGGTTGGCTCCTTACGAATTTTTGTGAATGTGATGGCTTAATATGCAAAGTAGCAGACAGTTTTTTTATGCATGCACGCCTGGAAGGTACGCAGTATTAACCGGTCGCAGCCGTATTCCAAACGAGGTCTTCTAACGTTGACTCCAGCCAGCGCGCACATTCGGCAAAAATGAATGAATTAATTAATGACTTTTGGCTTGTCGGAGGAGGCGGGAAAAGGGATTGGCAAAGGCGTCGCAGATCAGTTGTAATAAATGTAACAATATACATGTTCAAGTGTCCTCATCGAAGTAGAAATTTTTAGACCTATTTATCAGTTATAACTGGGATACGAAACACAAAGGAGAGCCAGGCTTCGAAAAGGTTTCGTATACTCGATTGTCGGCATCTTAAATTCAGAAATCAGCACCATATCTACGAGGTCCATCAGTGGAGACAGCGGTACACGAATTACAGCATTTAGACCACTGGCCTGTTCTTTTAAGTGTTCCAAAATTCGTACGCGCGGGAATTTTTTCGCAGGGGCCAGAAATACCTCAAGATGAGAAATATGGATCACCGCGCCTTTCTCTGGGAAGAGACTTGATCGCTGACGTCTGAAGAGTACGTCATGCACGTGCATATCACCTAAAAAAAAAAAAGAAACACGCCCTTGTTTTTCAATAGCTTCGCGCTTCCGTCAGCCAATTCGTGTTGGCGCTGAACGCAAATTGGTTGTAAAAGCCAAAGCGCGGTCCCATTATAAAGAAAGAAGACCCAGAACCGCCCGTGTAACAGTCACGGGTGCTGTATTTAACGCGCAAGTGGAACACCCATGATTAGCCAATACTCAAAGATCGCGAGACAGCTTTAAAAAAGTGTTTCAACGCTTCCGATGAAGCTAAAGAGCGTAAGTGTACTCCCAAAGGCCTCTTGCCTCAGGGATGGCATCCGCATTCCCCGCAGGGTCAACAGTTTCCGGCTCCTCTTCTCAAACTCGAGCAGCGCATGCACGTCTGTTGTTCTTCAGCATTCCGAGAGCAGGCGCCTGCAGCGCTCAGTCGAGGCATCGTGTCGCTTTAGACAATTATTTTCCTCTTGGCACTTCTTCCAAGCTGAAGGGCGCGGCGCCCCTTCGGGCTCTCAGCGTCAACGCTATCCAGCCACAGCGGTTCGTTCTTCCTCATTGCGAGCTCCGCTTGAGTGTGCCTTGTCCAATGCCTTCCGCATGACGCCAATCTCTCTCGTGACCCCTTCCCCTTCCTTTTTTTGCCCCCCTCTTGTCTGTTTGGTCTCCAGTTTCCCGTCAAGGCTTCCATTTTGTTCTTCTGGGTGTCCGACGTTGCAAGCGGCGGCTTCTCGACGCTCTCCTTCACGCCGCGAAGCAACAATATATAAAGCCAAAACCGTCGTACTGGGGAGGATGTGCTGTTAGCGTGGGCTCAGCGGGGAGCCTCGGTATATTTTCAGTCATAACGGACACACCAGGGATGAGGTTCGCGAAGTGGTTAGTGCCGTAAACCGGTTCAGTGTTGGCCGCTACTCCGTCCAACGACGTGCGAACCAAGGCGCGGCACCATGAGCTGGCCCGCCACGAAGTGTTACTACTGGTCCTCGTCGTCGTATGTGGTCCTTAAACAGGGCAAAGAGAGCGCTTGGGATCAAATGTCCTCTTATCGTGAACCATGCGAAGGAAATCCAAACAACACCTGAGAAGACAAGCAACCTTGATTAGTACTGATGAGGGTACTTACTGAATTCCAGGTTTACACAGAAGAACCAGAGGGGATGTGCATTTTAGTAGATTTTACGGCTATTTGTGCATTTTCGAAGCCGCCGCTGTTCTTCCTGGTACACTGTACAAAAAGTCTGGTAAATTACACAAAGAACTACAGACGGCAATTAAAGTACTAGGGAAATCTCTTAAATGGGAATTGTGAGATGAATGCCCAAGCCACTCGGGTATACCAATCCCCTTTAAGAAAGGCTTCACTGTTGTACACGAGAACGTTGCTGGAAAAGAATTTTTTCTAGGGGCCATATAAGCAGTCTGAAATTGAAGTAGGGGGGCGGGCCCCTATAGCTTTTATTAAATACCTTCGTAAGTCCCCATACATTACTATGCAACGCTATATAGTGGTCATGATGTGTACAGCGCAAACAAAACTCGGACAAGAAAGGACACAGGACGGAGCGCTACCAGCAACTGAAAAGTTTAATCGTGAACTCACATACATATATACAAAGACTCAAAGCCACTGTCATCGCATCGTGTACATTACAATCTACCACTCGGCAGAATCGCAGGGAAACAACAAACAAAACGCTGCATATAATCAGGGCATATAATCGTTTAATCATACAATCGCTGCATATAATATAATATAGTGGCCCCTGTACAGTTAGCTTCACTATGTACAACGACGAATGCTCTGCTGAAAAGAGCAAGCTCTTTTAAGGTCGACTTCACTGTTGTACACGTGTGCCATGCTCGAAAGACAATTTATTGTGTGGGCTGCGCTGGTGGTCTTCTATTTAATTTCATTTATTATATACCCTTAAAGGCCCAAGGGCATTACATAAGGGGGGGGGGGGTCAGATAGCAAGGTTTTCAGGAGTACCACTGAACATAATATGGATGAAACACGAAAGCAGAAAAATACGACCAATGAACATCTTGAACTTAAAGTTACATAAAAATGTAGAAAAGTAACACGGAAGACAAGCAAGCAGAACTCTGGTACAAAAAGCAGTTGAAGCATCAATAGCACCATCAAATTCTCCAAGGCCTTCTTCTCCCGGACAAGGTTTGCTCTTTCCTCCGGAACTTCCTCACAAAAAGATCATTTTCGGTTTGCATTGGTGGGACGAGTTACGGTCACTTTACGCCTGTCCGCGGAGTGCCTCAGGGATCGGTAATCTCGCCCTTCCTTTTTAATGTTATTATGTTACCGCTGGCCTGGTATCTCGGCTCTATGCCTGACATGCACTTTCTGATGTACGTAGATGATGTCACAGTGTGGACTGTACACTCAGACCTGACTCGGCAAACCGCGTGCCTCCAACAAGCCTTGTCTGACACGCAGAAATGGTGCGAATATGCTGGACTGACACTTTCCGTCGAAAAGACAGCTATTCTGCCTGTGGCCAGTGCTTGGGGCCGTCGCCGACTGGCGATGTCTCCAATCGCATTGCAACTCTGCGGGCGACCAGTACGCACTGCCACCTCACTTCGCGTGCTTGGATTAGAAATTTATGCGTCTGGGTCAGCGTCTATGTGGATACGTTCAGCTCGCCAAAAAGCGGGACAGATGCTCCACCTCATCCGACGCATCTCACAGAAGTCTGGTGGCTCCTGTTCCAAAATGGCCCGTCTATTGGTGCGGTCTGTACTCCAGCCTCGGCTTGTTTACCAGGCACAATTCCAACACCTGAACCAGGCAGAGTGGGCTCGACTTGAGGCAATTAACCGAGCCGCAATGCGTGCAATTACCTGCCTCCCTAGGATAACACCGATCCCTGCTCTTCAGGCTGAAGCTCAAGTGAACACCTTGGATGAGCTTGTCCATCAGCGTCGGTCCGCCCGCATGCATAAACTCACCTTTGTTGCTGAGGCAGCGGCGTTAGGAAATTACATGGGTCGTTCACTACCCACATCTCCAGCCTGCGTCGTTACCAGGCCACCTTGGCTATACCACCAGGTGACCGACAACAGGCCACTAACGCGACTTCACAATCGATGCAACGGACATACTGATACGCTTTTCGCGGTCGCACAAGAACTGGCGGCTGAGTCTCAACCCCAGGTGGTGCAGGCATTTGTGGACGCTGGGGCCAAGGACTACGTGGTGACGACAACACTACAATGTCCTTCACACCCAGAGGCCTGTCAAACGTGCTTCTACGAAACACACCGCACCCTGCCGTCTATGCTGGCTGAGCTTACGGCCATCCGGGATGGCTTGAAAACACTAACTCCTGCTGTTCATCAAGCCCCTGGAGGTACTACTTTACAAATTTATACAGACTCCACGGCGGCCATACGTGATTTACGCCGAGTGAATAACAACTCGGCTATCTGGAGGGACATTCATGGCGTACTGGATTTGTACCCCTGCCCTCTGCTGCTATCGCGGGTCCGGCGAAATACGGATCCCGCTCACATTGCGGCGGATGGTGCCTGCCACACTGCATTTGTTCCACGACCATTGCCTTTACTGACATTAGATACCCCAGGACAGTTTTTACAAAGGAAAGAAGATCTTCGTCGCGCCACACGAGCTCTAATTCCACCGTGTGGAACGCACCTCCCTAGCCGACTCGCTCGCTGGGAGGAGGTCTTGCTGCGAAGACTTCGTGTTGGTGTAGCCCTCTCTCCCGCTGTTACCCGGAAGTGGCCACCACACTACCATGCCCCGTTCGACCAGAACTGCCCTTTTGCACGGCTCCTGCCGAAGATTCCGACACAGAATATTTGCTGTGGACGTGCCCTTCATTGCAAGCGGCCAGAACACGACACCTTCGAGGCACAGGCCTCCACCCTAGCAGACCACCTGACCTCCATCGGTGGATATGGGGACCCCACCACCGCTCCCTCCTTGCGTTTGTTCGCGAAACGGGAGTTAACGTATACTTGTAGCATAGTATTTATGCCAACGGGCATACTATCGCAAATAAAAATAAAAAAGTCACAACAGTAGTTTTTCAGTTTGTATGTTATGTGAATATCTTTTCAAGCTTATCTATAAAATGTATGTTTTCGTTGCACGTGGCGATATCGGCGGGGAAAGCGTTCCATAGAATTATGCACCGCAGCGATGGTTCAGAGGTACAGCACTCGCCTCGTATGCGGGAGGTACAGGGTTCGAATCCTGGTACCGCCGGGCACCCACCGGTTTCTTTAATGGGTACAGTCATTCCTGGTCGAGCGCGGACCCTTAAAGTGGAATTTCCGCATGGAAAGCGTCCTTTACCCTTGCGATGGGCCCCTGATTCTTTTCCATTTTGCGGGACACCCCAGCCTTTCTGCCACGTTGCCCCGTTGCCGAGGTGTGAAAAAGTCTAGCGGCATGTCCTGCCCCAGGCGGTTACCAAGTTGAGCGTCGACCGTGGCTGTCGAAGGTCACCATGTGCATTCGTGTGCCGTGGTGGCTCCAGGCACCTGCCGGAAACGTAGGTATTGCCGCGAACCATACATTGGGTTTGTTTATTTGTGTTTTGCTTTTACCGCCCGGCTGCGCCGGTCTGCGTTATCTCTGCGCCAAGGGAAGCGCGTGTTCCATTCTTTCTTTCTGTGCCGCATGTGTTATCTGTTGTAGGGAGAGCATTCCGATCTTACGTGAACAGCCCAGAATAATCTTCTTGGATCTACTATGTTCTCGATGCGAATCGACGTTTCGAGAACCACGCGCGCCGAAAGATAAAAAGCCTGCAGTGCGGACGCCGGGGCATTCGATTCTGCGACGCTCGCCGACGCACGTACGTCACTTTGTTGACCACTGCTTCGCCGCCTCTGTATTCTTTTCAGTTGTTAGGGGAGCACAAGTTCGCTCCAATAAACTTGTTTCTTTTCCAAACAACTGCTTCGTCCTTGGCTACGTGACATCTGGTGGAGGTGCGGGGTACGCACCCTTCATGCCCACTACAACCTCTGGAAGCCGCCAAGCCAGTCCAACAAGAGCCAGCCTCCGCGTGCAAGATTTACCACCCGAGTTCGGTCTACTACCGGAGAAGACGAAGAAGAAAAACGTCGCAACCAGCACCATGCTCAACCAAGCCAACCCTCCTGTCGTTCTGCAGCAGCCACGGGAACCGCCATCATTCCGAGGAGCCCCCGCAGAAGACCCAGAAGAATGGTTGGAGAAACTGGAGCGCGTCCGGAAATTCAACAGGTGGGACGACGCAGAAACGTTCCGGCACGTTTTCTTTTACTTGGAAGATTCGGCTCGCACTTGGTTCGAGAACCACGAGAGCTCCTTGACAAACTGGGCTCAGTTCAAAAGCGAGTTCATTAAGACCTTCACTACCGTCGTGCGAAAAGAAAGAGCCGCCCTTTTGTTGGAAACGCGCACGCAACACCCCAACGAAGGTGTCGTGATCTTCGTTGAGGAGATGAAGCAGCTATTTCGCCGCGCGGACCCCGAAATGACGGAAGAAAAGAAGTTGCGCTTCTTAATGCGCGGAGTGAAGGAGGAACTGTTTGCTGGACTTGTCCGAAATCCGCCCAAAACCGTCGCCGAATTCGTGACCGAAGCCAGCACCATTGAAAAAGCCCTCGAAATGCGTGCTAAGCAGTATGACCGCAGCTTTGTTGGCGCGGCCAATGAGAACGACTTTGGCAGCACGCGGATCCCGGCCGACAGCCTACGCGAGACTATCCGCGCAATAGTGAGAGAGGAGCTGCGGAAACTTCTCCCAACGCCGCCGCATCCCCAAGTCGCTTCCCTCACCGACGTGATTAGAGAAGAAGTGCAACAAGCGTTGGGAACTTCTACGCCATCCGAGGTACCCCGAGAGCCACAAGCTATGACATACTCCGCGGCTGTTCGTCGACCCCGCCCTGCTCCAACACGCCGCCAAGAGGCCCCGCCGTACCGCCGCCCACTGTCACCCGCCCGACCCCCGGTAGCCCGAAACCAGACGCCGAGGAAGACGGACGTATGGCGAACTCCCGATAACCGTCCTCTGTGCTACCACTGCGGAGAGGCCGACCACATTTACCGTCGCTGCCCATACAAGAGACTCGGACTGCGTGGTTTCTCCGTCGACGCACCTCGCCCTCTCCCTGGCCAACGACCACGTGAGATCGACGAGTATCTATCTGAAACCAGCCGTGGCCCAGCGCGTTTCAACCGTTCGCCGTCGCCCTACCCCTACCAATCGCCGAACCGCCGTAGCAACGCCGACTTCGCCCGTGGAAGGTCCCCCAGCCCACGCGGGGGAAACTAAAGGCGGCAACTTCTGGAGGTGAAGTTGCTCTACGGCGAAAAACTAGAAACCCTCCAACGACGCAAGGACGCGCTGAAGACAGTGATTCACGACATGCCCTCATCCCGACGACCCGACCTAACCCTGACGAGACTCCCGAACACGACGACAGCTACACGGCGCGACGCGTACCCGACCTGACCGAGACGTCCGTTGAGAAGACGACGACAACGACGATGCACAGTGCCCGACCATCAACACGTACAAGCAGAGATACGACGCCCCGACGAACCCGGAACTCGAGGACGACTGCATCTGACGTCAAGGTGTCCATCGACGGCTTTGACGTAGTCGCCCTCGTAGACACGGGAGCTGACTATTCGGTAATGAGCGGACCATTTGCGTCTAAACTGAAGAAAGTTATGACCAGATGGGACGGTCCGCACATACGCACAGCAGGAGGCCACCTCGTGACGCCAAGTGGAACGTGCACATCGCGCGTCACCATAGACGGCACAACGTACCCTGCGGCGTTCGTCGTTCTGCCTAACTGCTCCCGCGACGTGATTCTCGGAATGGACTTTTTGACGGACAACGGCGCAATAATTGATCTGCAGACCAAGTCGATAACATTTTCCTCCGATCACTCCACGACGCCGCAGCCGAACCCCGATCACCGTGCTGCTGTCAGGATCGCCGACGATCACATCACCCTGCCACCCCGCGCAAGCTTGATGATCGCCGTCTACTGTGAGGATGCTGCTTCTGACATCGACGCTATCGTAGAAAGTGATCGAAGGTTGCTTCTCGACCGCGGTGTCTCCGTCGCAAGAGGCATTGCGCACTTTAAGCAACGCCAATCTCACGTTTTGGTCACTAATTTCACCGAAGAGTACCAGCATTTAAACAAGGGAGCTGCAATTGCGTTCCTCGAAGAAACACAAGAAGCAAGTGATGTGATCGCAGTCGCCGACTTTGGACGCACACCCGTAGAAACATTCAAGCTCCCGCAGCCCTTCGACGTGAATCCGGCGCTACCGCAAGAACAACGGAACAAATTATTGGCTTTGCTACGTCGCTATAGCGAATGTTTTTCGTCGAGCACAAAACTACGTCAGACCCCTCTAGCGAAGCACCGAATAATAACCGAAGATGGAGCCCGACCTACCCGACAGTCACCGTACCGCGTCTCTTCACACGAACGGGAAGCCATCCGGACTCAAGTCGACGACATGCTCAGCGACGACATTATACAGCCATCGAAAAGCCCCTGGGCTGCGCCCGTCGTACTCGTAAAGAAAAAAGACGGCACATTAAGGTTTTGTGTTGACTACCGGCGACTGAACAAAATCACGAAAAAGGACGTGTACCCCCTCCCCCGAATTGACGACGCCCTCGACCACCTCTGCCACGCGAAGTACTTTTCATCGATGGACCTGAAGACCGGCTACTGGCAAATTGAAGTGGACGAGAGAGACCGAGAGAAGACTGCATTTATAACCCCAGACGGCCTATACGAGTTCAAGGTGATGCCGTTTGGGCTGTGCACAGCACCAGCGACGTTTCAAAGAGTCATGGACACTGTGCTAGCTGGCCTTAAGTGGCACACCTGCCTCGTATACCTCGACGACGTAGTGGTATTCGCCCGGACTTTCGACGAACACCTTGCAAGGTTGGAGTCTGTACTCGAGGCCATTCGTACGTCGGGGTTGACGCTGAAGCCTGAAAAGTGCCGTTTTGCATACGAGGAACTCATGTTCTTGGGCCACGTCGTCAACGCCGCGGGAGTCCTACCTGACCCGGCAAAAACTTCAGCTATCGCGAACTTTCCTAGGCCGAAAGACAAGAAGGGCGTGCGAAGATTTCTCGGGCTGTGCGCATACTACCGGCGCTTCGTCGCAAACTTCGCACGCATTGCAGAGCCACTCACGCGCTTGACGAAAGACAGCACCCCTTTCAGCTGGGAAAACGACCAAGAAAAAGCATTCTGCGAGCTGCAAAAACGCCTGCAAAGCCCGCCCGTGCTCGCTCATTTCGACGAAAATGCCGAAACGGAAATGCACACGGACGCCAGTGATATATGCTTGGGTGCCGTCCTTGTCCAAAAGCAAAGCGGCTGCGAAAGGGTAATCGCCTATGCCAGCCGTGGTCTGTCGAAGGAGGAGAAAAACTATTCTGCCTCTGAGAAAGAGTGCCTGGCTATTATATGGGCGATTTCAAAATTTCGCCCATACGTGTATGGAAGGCCATTCAAGGTTGTAACAGACCACCATGCGCTGTGTTGGCTCGCCAATTTGAAGGACCCCTCTGGCCGTCTTGGGCGGTGGAGCTTGCGCCTGCAGGAGTTCGACGTTACAGTCGTTTATAAATCCGGCAGGAAACACTCCGACGCCGACTGCCTGTCCCGCGCCCCCGTCGACCCACCACCACAAGACTCTGATGAAGACAGCGCGTTCTTCGGGATCGTGACGGAGAGCGACCTAGCCGCCCAGCAGTGTGCCGACCCCGACTTACGCGTCATAATCGAGTACCTCGAGGGATGCAACGTTGCCGTTCCTAGGGCCTTCAAGCGCAGCTTACCAGCATTCAGCCTGAGAAACTCCGTCCTCGTGAAGAAGAATTTCAGCCCCGGAACAAGAGCGAATTACCTTCTCGTCATCCCCGCGGACCTTCGTGACGAAATTTTGGAAGCGTGCCACGACGACCCGTCTTCCGGACATCTCGGCACAGCCCGCACTATTGGAAAAATCAAGGCGAGGTACTACTGGCCCGGCCTTACCCCTGACGTCACCCACTACGTCCGGAGCTGCCGTGACTGCCAGCGACGAAAAACGCCGCTGACAAGACCCGCCGGACTTCTGCAACCGATCGCCGTCCCATCGAGACCATTTCAACAGATTGGAATGGACCTTTTAGGCCCGTTCCCTACGTCACGATCACAGAACAAGTGGATTGTCGTAGCGACAGACTACATGACGCGCTACGCAGAGACCGCCGCTATTTCGAGGGGGACTGCACAAGAAGTGGCGAAGTTCTTTATAAGCCAAGTTGTGCTGCGACATGGAGCCCCGGAAGTCCTAATCACAGACCGCGGAACGGCATTTACTGCGGAGCTGATGCAAGGAGTATTACGCTACAGCAACACGGATCACCGAAGAACGACGGCGTACCACCCCCAAACGAACGGACTAACAGAACGTCTGAACAAGACAATCGCAGATATGCTGTCAATGTACGTTGACGTTGAACATAAGACTTGGGACGAAGTGCTCCCGTATGTCACGTTTGCGTACAACACGGCTATCCAGGAGACGACGCAGCTGACGCCGTTCGAGCTTGTCTACGGTAGAAAGCCGACTACGATGCTCGACGCCATGCTTCCGCACGTAGAAGACGACGATCTCAACGCCGACGTCCACGAATATCTTCAACGTGCGGAGGAGGCCCGCCAGCTCGCTCGAGTTCGTATAACGGACCAGCAGCTGGTGGATGCGGGCCGCTACAACCTCCGACGCCGAGACGCCGAGTACCAACCAGGGGATCGTGTGTGGGTTTGGACTCCCATCCGACGACGCGGACTCAGTGAGAAGCTCCTGCGACGCTATTTCGGACCCTACCAGATTCTACGACGTGTTGGCCAACTTACCTACGAAGTGATCCCTGATGGTGACTCCGGCACATCACGACAACGCAGGCGGCCTGAAGTCGTCCACGTGGTTCGCCTAAAACCTTTCTACGGACGATGACAAACTTTTATTTTCATTGGTTCGGACTGTCGCTTATGTTAGCATCGGGTCGATGCACTCTTAGAGGGGGGGTAATGCCGCGAACCATACATTGGGTTTGTTTATTTGTGTTTTGCTTTTACCGCCCGGCTGCGCCGGTCTGCGTTATCTCTGCGCCAAGGGAAGCGCGTGTTCCATTCTTTCTTTCTGTGCCGCATGTGTTATCTGTTGTAGGGAGAGCATTCCGATCTTACGTGAACAGCCCAGAATAATCTTCTTGGATCTACTATGTTCTCGATGCGAATCGACGTTTCGAGAACCACGCGCGCCGAAAGATAAAAAGCCTGCAGTGCGGACGCCGGGGCATTCGATTCTGCGACGCTCGCCGACGCACGTACGTCACTTTGTTGACCACTGCTTCGCCGCCTCTGTATTCTTTTCAGTTGTTAGGGGAGCACAAGTTCGCTCCAATAAACTTGTTTCTTTTCCAAACAACTGCTTCGTCCTTGGCTACTACCCTGCCTGGCGCTCGGCCCTTGAGTGGGACTAAACAACGCTTGGGAAATTGACCCGGCTTGTACGGGAGATCACCCGTATGGAATAGGGAGGTTGAAAAGTTCGACTTCTTTTTTTTTTGTGTGTGTACAGAATAGTACAGGAATTCTGTACAGAATAGTACAGAATGTGCCGGCTACAGCACCCTTATTATTAGAATTTTTCAAACGACGCTTTCTATGTCCCGCTGATGGCGTCGTTCACCTCATCGGTGCCGTTCATCGTAACGCCCAAAATTCACTGCAGGAAAGCCAACTTACACAATGGGTTTGTCATTGTCCAAGAAGTTAAGACCGGGAAGAAAAATTAGCCCGAAATAAACGAGTGATTAATTGTTCACGTCCAATCAAACCAAGTCCATGCTTCCCTGCTGCTGCACGTGCATACCGAACAAGTAAATTCTGAACGTTTGCAATTTCACGCAAGCCGTAAACGAGCCTTCACCCGGACTGTCATATAGCGTGATTCATCAATAAAACACTTTCATTGGCTTCGAGGCATGAGGGTCTAAAAATCACATATCGTTATTATACGGTTGAGGTTAATAAGGAGAGAGGGGGGGAGAGTATCAAGCAAATAAATAGAAGGAACATGACCCACAAGCTTTTGAGTTCCACAACATCGTGAAGCTGCACACCCTGTATACGTCGAGAAACGCAGGCCAAACATTATCCCCTCTCTCTCGACCCAGGAAGCGAGGGTTTCGAAGTGTGCCACCCGTTGCTCGCTGTTATTTCAGGCACTTCACCGGGTCGCTCGCCGCGACCCGAACCCTTGCAGAGGGCTACGTCACGGGGAGCCTTGTCGGGGAGGCCCCACTCCCGGCTACTAATTCTAGGATGAACGAGTTTGGCCGAACGGAGAAGGGGTAGTTGCTGAAGGTCAAGCTCTGGGGATCGGTTTATTTTGGCCCGTCGGTTTGCGGCGCGAAACTTATTGCGGGAAGTGCGAGTGGGGCAAGGCGCCGCTTTTCGCGCCGCTGCGTTCACGCGTGCGCTCCGCGGTTTCGTTACGTAAGCGCTGAGCGAGCCCGTTGGCGAGATGAGGGTTTTGAAAGGGTGCTTGAAAGCGCTGTTCGCTTTTTACGTAAGTGCGGTGGAGATCGTGTCAAGCGCCCGCGCTGAGCTGTTTCCCACACCGCTCTCGGTGCAAGATGAAAGTTTGCGTCAACAGCCAGCCAGTCTGTCGTAAGACGGCACTGCTGTCGCTAGCATAAATGGAGGAGTTGTGGTGCTATGAATAGCGTGTCCCGCAATATGCATTCAATTGGATTTGGCGTTTTTTTCTCCTTCTTAATAACGTAGTGCTGAAGAAAGCAAAAATGGGGCCTCAAATGCGAACGTTTGGAATGTCCTCCACGAAGTTAGTTGCGCTGCCTTGTTTGGAAGGCAGAAAATTACGCCCAGAAGACTCAAGTACGAACGGCCCGGCCCGTCACTTCAGCGAGGCTAGTGAGACTTGTAAAATGGATGAGGATGTTGCTGTTGCTGTTGCTGTTGTTGTTGCTGTTCATTTTAAAAATAGTTGGAGTGCGAATATAAACAAGGACACAGAAAGACGACAGGAAGAGCACTGCTGGTTCGCCCCGTCGTCTTTCTGTGTCCTTGTTTATATTCGCACTCCAAATATTTTTAAAATGAATTACCGACTCGTCCAACAGTACACCATGTTGCTGTTCAATCGAGGGTCAAGACCAAAAATATACTGCTTGGATATATATATGGCTTGGCTATGCAAGCCATTGTCGCGAAGCCGAGGTCTCTTGATGTTGTTCGTTCGGTTTTTGCGTTCTGTGCCCGCAGCCAGGGCTCTTCCTCCAAAGTGTTGTGTGTAAAAGCGCTTCGGACGCGGCTGGGCGCTGGCCCTTTTTTCTGAGAAACGGCTCCAGCGCGTGTGTCGGCCCGTCGGCCGACCGGGAGACGACGGCTGTTGGGGGAAGCGAACCCTCGCCTCGGCTTCTGTTACCGCACTGGCGTCTCCGACCCCCCGTTGCGCGCCTACGCGGGCCGCTATGTTCTCCGACCCTCGGTCTCGTTCAAACGGCCGCCTGTCTTTTCTCCTTTTCGAGTTTGTATACCTTTACTTTATTCTCCCCAGTAATTCTTTTGCCAGAAACGGGCGCCTTCGAGTTTGAACTTGTGTCTTCTGTGTGTGATGTTTTTGGACCTTTTCACTTTGGCGGGGACATGTCTGATTGGAGCTAAGAAGCGTCTTCCTGATTGGCTGCGGGTGTGCCTTAGCCTTTTTTCACCCGGTCCGCACACGCTAGGATGCGCTTTTTCCCCCAATGCGTCCCCCCAAAGCAAATATAACGCGGCCCCTCTGGCGATTGAGGGCGAGAGGGCGGCCTGCACCAGCTCACGTCAGAAACTCTGCCGCCCGTCGACGTGCCCTCCCGCCGGGAGCCCTTCGCCCGCCAGCTATGTCCCGCTAAGTACTCTGAATCTTTTGACTGTCTTTTTCATCTATGTAATAAGTGTAATTGTTTTCAAGTTTGTATGTGCCAAATTTCATCAATGTCATCTGTAAAGTAAACAAGTTAACCTTAAAACTTCTTCGACGTC